>NC_138182.1:75042310-75677310 GCF_964194105.1 Spermophilus citellus | reverse complement strand
GTATTGTCTTTTGGAAAGTTAAAATTTTTTACTTGAGGTGGATCATTTTCAACAAGAGTATCCCGTTGTTTAATATTCAGAATTCGGGGCCATGTACCTGGATCTGCAGAAAGCACAACTGGTATAATGGAATCTTCTGAAGTTTTGTTTTCCAGTTGCTCTTGAAATTTATCAGCTATGGTTGACATGGAAGAAAGTAAATTCACATTCTGTTTGTTCAGTAATGTATCTGGGGTACATTCTGCTGAAACCTGTAGTTCCAAACTCTTTTCCTTTTTTTCTGGTATTCCTTCTATTTTTTCCAAAAGTGTATTTGATGATCCATATAATTTTCTTTCATTTTCTTCTCTGATGGCATTCCTTTTTCCGTTTTCTAATGCTGATGCTTTTGACTTTGCTTCTGTCATCTGGGAATAAATAAGAAATTACAACTTCATTTTAAATACTTTTTTTTAAAAATGTTTTTTAGTTGTCGATGGGCCTTTATTTTACTTATCTGTATATGGTGTTGAGAATCAAACTCAGTGCCTCACGCATGCTAGGCAAACACACTACCACTGAGCCACAACGCCAGCCCCCCATTTTAAATTCTTTTTTTTTTTCTTTTTTAGTTGTAGCTGGACACAATATCTTTAATTATTTTTATGTGGTGCTGAGGATCAAACCCAGTGTCTCACACATGCAAGGCGGGCACTCTACACTGAGCTACAGCCTCAGCCCTTAAATTCTTAACATTTCAAAAATTAATGTATATAGGAATGCCCAATAAACACATGAAATGATACTCATCATTAGCAATCAAAGAAATGCAAATCAAAACAATAAAGCACACCACTTCCCATTTATAAGGATGACTATAATAAATAGACAATTATAAATGTTGATAAGGATGTAGAGAACTAGATAGGGGAGGTGATCCATACTTATAATCCCAGATACTATGGAGGCTGAGACAGGAGGATCACAAGTTGGAGGCCAGCCTGGGAAATTTAGCAAGACCTTAACTTAAAAAAAAAAAAAAAAAAAAAAAAGGCTGGGGATATAGCTCAGTAGCAGAGCACTTGTATAACCTATGGAAGGCCTGGTACTCAATCCTCAGTACTGGGGAAAATATCCAACTAGAACCTCCCTAAGGTGCTGGTGGGAATATAAAATGATGTATCTGCTGTTGCAGTTTGCCAGGCATGGTGGTGCATGCCTGTAATCCCAGCGGCTGGGGAAGCCGAGGCAGGAGGATCCCAAGTTCAAAGCCAGCCTTAGCAACTTAGCAAGGCCCTCCGCAACTGGCTACGTGCCCCTGGGTTCAATCCCTGGTAGCAAACATACAAAAAAAGTATGCCAGTTTCTCTGATGTTTAAATAGTCATTACATGACCAAGTAATTCTATTCCAAGTTTTCCACCCAAGGTAAATACAAAAACATAAGCCCACACAAAAACACATAAATGTTCACAGCAACTGTATTCCTAAGAGAAAAAAAATGAAATAATTCTAATGTCTGTCACAAATAATGGGTAGGAAAATACAGTGTCAGCCATTCAATGAACAGTATGGCAATAAAAACAAATGAAGTACTAATAGGTATTACAACACAGATGAACCCTGAAAACAGTAGCATACATGAAAGAAGTCTGTCAGAAAATACCTCATTTTAAGTCCACTGATGTCAAATTTCAAGAACAGGCAAATTTTTTTTTTTAATATTGATAATACATTTTATTTAGCTCTAATATACCAAATGGTATCATTTGAATATGTAATTTTTTTTTTACAGTCAATGGATTTTTTTTAATTTTTTTATTGATTATTTAAAGCATTACATAGCTCATGATATATCATCTTTCATACATTAGACTCAAATTGTGTTTTGAACTCCCATTTTCACCCCAAATATAGATTGCAGAATCACATCTGTTACATATTCACATTTTTACATAATGCCATATTAGTGTCTGTTGTATTCTGCTACCTTTCCTATCCCCTACTATCCCCCCTCCCCTCCCCTCCTCTCCCATCTTCCCTCTCTACCTCCCCTGCTGTTATTCAATTCTCTCCCTTTTTTTCCCTCCCCCTTGCCCCTCATAGCCTCTTATAATTTTATGTATCCTTGAAGGTCTCCTACCATTTCCATATGCTTTCCCTTCTCTCTCCGTTTCTCTCCCCCCATTCGTCTTTGTTTACTGTAGTCTTTTCCACATCAAGAACAGGCAAATTTATAGACAGAAGGTAAATTTTAGTTGTCTAGGATTTGTGTGTGTTGGTGGGGAGAGAATGGCAATTGATTTTTGGGTAGGAGGTTACTGGGGACTGAATTCAGGGGCACTCAACCACTGATCCACATTCCCAGCCCTATTTTGCTTTTTATTTTAGAGACAGGGTCTCACTGAATTGCTTAGTTCCTCACCAAGGCTGAGTCTGGCTTGAACTTGCAATCCTCCCGTCTCAGGCCTCCCTTACTGCTGGGATTACAGGCATGTGCCACCACGCCCAGCTTGCAATTGACTTTTAAGAGATGGGGTTTAGTGGTAAGAATGTTTTAAAATTATCTATGGTGGGGGCTGGGGTTGTGGCTCAGTGGTAGAGGGCTCTCCTAGCGTGTGCAGGGCCCTGGGTTCGATCCTCAGCACCACATAAAAAATAAATAAATAAAAACAAAGATATTGTGTACAACTACAACTAAAAAAAATAATTAAAAAATATTAAATAAATAAAATTATCTATGGCAAATTGTAGGGTATGTTAATTATATCCCAATAAAATTTGTATAAAATTCATGTAAAGGTCAATAAAATTAAAATTCATTAATTCATTGTGGTACTGGGGATTGATCCTAGGGTGCTCTACCTTTAAGCTATATCCCCAACAATTTTCATTTTCAGTTTGAGACAGTCTTACTAAGTGGCCCGGGCTGGCCTCAACCTTAGGATTCTCCTGCCTCAGCCACCTGAGTTGCTGAGATTACAGGTGTGTGCCACCACACCCCACAAAACAGCAATTACTTGGAGCAGTGAAACTGCCATAAAGAATTCCTTCAATACCATACATGCACACATGTATGACATGAGAGAACTCTCAATTATAGAAATAACTTTTATTTTGAAACACGGTCTCCCTATGTTTTCCAGGCTAGTCTGGAACTTCTTAGACTCTTAAAAGCCCATATATTACTATTTTTTCTTTTAAAATTTTTAATTTTAATTTGTTATTTAACAGAATGCATTACAATTCATACTATACAGATAGAGCACAACTTTTTATGTCTCTGGTTGTACACAAAGTAGAGTCACATTCTTCATGTCTTCATACATGTACTTAGGGTACAAATGACCATCGTATTCCACCGTCTTTCCTACCCCTATGTCTCCTCCCTAGCCCACCCTCCCCTTTTCCCCTCTGCCCTATCTAGAGTTCATTTAATCTTCCCACCCACCCACCCCCGTAGCATATTATGAATTAGCATCCATAAATCAGAGAAATCATTCAGCATTTTTTTTAGATTTTTCATTATAGATGGACATAATACCTTTATTTTATTTATTTATTTTTAAATGTGGTACTGAGAATCAAACCCAGTGCCTCACATGTGCTAGGCAAGTGCTCTACCACTGAGCCACAACCCAAGCCCACGTATTTTTTTTTAAATATATTTTTAGTTGTGGACAAAAATGAATAAAGATACTGTGTGTTTATGTGGTGCTGGGGACAGAACCCAGTGCCTCACACATGTGAGGCAGGTGCTCCACCACTGAGCCCCAGCCCCAGCCCCCTGGATTATTTTTTCATACACACACACACACACACACACACACACACACACACATATACACACACACACACACACACTTTAATATTTTTTTTTTAGTTGTAGTTGGACATAATACCTTTATTTTATTAATTTATATGTGGTGCTGAGGATCGAACCCAAGGCCTCACACTTGCTAGGCAAGCACTTTACTGCTGAGCCACAACCCCAGCCCCTTGACGTTATATTAAACACTATAAATTCAAAGAAGAATGTTATACATTGATACTTTTTCACCAAATTGTCAAGTCTATCAGACAAATTTAATTTTGATTTTTATTTTATTGCCATCAACTGACATCTATAATAAAAACAAACTATTTTGGTGTCAATAAAATAATGCAAAAATGGTTCAAAATAACAAAGATGTATGAGATGTAAATGGTATCCTCTTAGCTATATATAACACAAACTGAACACCATTTAATTCTGAAAGCAACATGGCAGCACAGAAGTAAAAAGAAAAGGCAGATAAATGATAGATTTGTACTTCAGAAAGACTACTCTGATTTTGTTATGAATTTCCAACAGTAAGTATGTAAGAATAGAAGTACAGGTCAGTCAAGAAGCCATGGTGATAAGTCTGTGGAGAAATTATGGTAACTATGTCAGGATTATAGCAATAGAAATAGGATTGAGTGAAACATGCTTAGGAATAGAATCTGAATTAGTAAGTTATTAAATGGCCATGGGGATCAAGGAAGAAGGAAAAGTAAAGAATGACCATCTGATTGGATCATGGGGTCATTTAGTGATACGGGAAAGAAGGAAATCAGGTTTAAGATAGTGAGTCTAAGATATATGTAGAATATTCAGAGGAAGAGTATAAAAGGATACATTTGCCTAAACTCAAGAGAGAAATACAAACTGGAAATATGTACTTGGAAATCATCAAAATATGTTAAAAAAAACCCCATGGGACTGGAAGGGCTACTGAATGAGACAAAAGCCCAAGTTTAGGTCTTTTCTCTTTCCTTCCTGCATTTCTTGGTAAAGAATTGAGATTTTACAGTTCTCAATGAACAGGCTACTTCCCAAATATATATGATGTTTTGCAAGTAACTTAATCTCCTAAATTTCAGATTCCTCAAACTACAATGAGAATATTAATTATACTTATTGTGAAGATTATTTAGATGAATAAATGAGAAAACGTAGGCATATGGCACCACAGAGAACTCATGTTAGCTATTACTGAAATACATATGGATATTCAATTATTCTTTGTAATTGATAAAAAGACAAGGCTGGATGATCCAGCTACCTGTTGGTACAAAGATTCATGGATCTTTTGCCCTATATTCATTCTTTAAGTTGTATATAGATACAATGCTTTTGTTTATTTTTTTGTGGTGCCAAGGATAGCACCCAGTGCCTCATATGTGCTAGGCAAGTGCTCTTCCACTGAGGTATAATTCCAGCTCCCGACCTTTTTTTTTTTTTTTTTTTTTTTTTTTAGTACCAGGAATTGTATTCAGGGGCACTCAACCACTGAGCCACATTCCCAGCCCTATTTTGTATTTTATTTAGAGACAGGGTCTCACTGAATTGCTTAGTGCCTCATCATTGCTAAGGCTGGCTTTGAACTCTCTATCCTTTTGTCTCAAGCCTCCTGAACTGCTGGGATTACAGGCGTGCCCCACCTTTTTTGAGGGTGTGGGTACTGGGGATTGAACCCAGAGGTGCTTTACCACTGAGACACATCCCTAACCCTTTTTGAGTCAGGGACTAAGTTGCTGAGGGCCTTACTAATTTGCTGAAGCTGGCCTTAAACTTGTGATTCTCCTGCCTCAAGCCTCCCAAGTTGCTGGAATTACAAGAATGAACCACTGAGTCTGGCCTGCCCTATACTCTAGATTCTAAAGTTAAACTGCTCATGTCTTCCCCATTTATATCACTCAGGCACTCTCTTCTAGAAACACCCATGTAAGATTCTTTTGGAAAAAAAAATTTTTCAACAATATTTTAGTGTAACTACTTCATTCTTCAGTTACATTTTACTTCAGAACATTTTGCTGAATGATAACTGGAAGAAAATAAAAAGTAGGTAAGGAAGGCACCAACTAAAGCGTCTAGGGAAAACATCAACAATAAAAAGAACTACTAGATCAGGGAGTAATGGTGCACACTTAGCTATGGGGGAGACTGAAGCAGGAGGATCACTTGAGCCCATGAGTTTGAGACTGTGTAGTAAGCTTTTCTTTCTTTTTTTTTTCAAATATACATATTTTATGTATTTATTTTAGTTAAAGACTATCAAACTGATGAGTTTGTAAAAGGGGTAACACAGAAAAGATCTTTTATATTTTAATATATAACTCTTATTTTTGCCTGCCTAGCATCAATTTCCCTCTCTTCTGGAAATAGCACCCTAGTTTTCCCTATAGGGTACTTCCCTTTCCTGTTTTGGGTGAGGCTGCCTCCTCTCCATGAATTAGGCTGACCACAGCAGTTGGTTCAAGAATGGTTATATGACCCAAATCAGCTCAATGTCATTCAATTCTAAGGCTTTTGTTGTGTTCAATGAAGAAAAGTCCTTATGTCTTTACTTGACCTGAAATTGAGTGGATATAAAAGCCATTCTTGTCAACCCCTGGGAAGAACCCATTTGAATGTAGCCAAAGCTAAGATGGAGGAAAAAAAAAAAATTAGTCCTTATGAGAGCACTGAGTCTTTGAATCCAGTTATGCTTCAAGCCAGGTCTATCCTTGGGCTATTCAATTACAAAGGCCAATAAATTCCTTTATTATTGCAATCTGGCCATTTTGCACTGGGATTCTGTGATCTCTCTTCAAAGAGCTCAGTGGGGATACCACCTCCACCCACTCAAATGAATTCAGACAGACTGGAGCAGAACAAGGCCACCTGCATGATCATGGCCAAGGAAACTGCCATAATCTAGTCAGCTTTTGCTGTGACCAAAATACCTGATAAGAACAACTTAGAATGGGCTAGGGTTATGGCTCAGTGGTAGAGTGCCTGCCTGGCATGAGTGAGGCACTGGGTTTGATCCTCAGCACCACAAATAAACAAATGAACAAACAAATAAATAAAGCTATTATGTCCATCTACAACAAAAAAAAATTTATTTAAAAGAGGAAAAATTTATTTTGGTTCATTTCAAAGATCTTACTTAGTCCATTGTTGGCTGACTCCATTGTTCTGGGTGAAGCAGAATACCATGGCAGGTATTCCAATACTGGGATGTTGAGCTGTTCAGCTCAAGGCAGCTGGGAAGCAGAGGGGTGGGGTGTATGTGTGGAGTGGCAGGGGCCAGGGTCAGATAAAGTGTCCAGGGCCATGCCCCCAGTGAACCTACTTCCTCCAGCCATGCCCTACCTACCTACAATTACCACCATTCAAATTATTAATCCATCAAATAGATTATTCCACTGATGATGTTTCAATCAATGTCTAAAATCCCTGCTTCTGAACCTTGCTGCACTGGGGACCACATTTTCAACATAGGAGCTTTTGAGGGGATATTCCAAATCCAAACAATAACAAGAGACCAACCTGGGCAACAGTGAGACCCCCCAACTCAAAAAACAAAAATCTATTAGGTTTGCTACTCATGAGATTACTAAACTGAAAATTTATGACCTTTGGGGATAAGATGTGTATAATTATATATTCCTATTGAAAGCAATAGTACACATTAAAAGCAAGTGCTAAGGAACTCAGTGAGACCCTGTCTCTAAATAAAATACAAAACAGGGCTGGGGATGTGGCTCAGTGGTCAAGTGCCCTTGAATTCAATCTCTGATACCAAAAATCAATCAATCAATCAATCAACCAACCAACCAACCAACCAACCAACCAGTTAAACCAAGTTAACTAAAACAAATAACAGCCCTCTATCCCTCTACTCATTTCCCCTTTCTGCGAAGTTAGGGTTAACCAAAAATACAGCTTTTAAACTGTGGGTTTTTTTTTTCTTTTGGTGTGTGTGTTGCTGGGGATCAAACCTAGGACCATACTCACGCTAGGCAAGTGCTCTATTCCTAAATTACAGCCACGGTCCCTTACTATTTCCACATCTTTTAGTAACTTATTTGTATCTCTAATTACTGATTTTTCCTCCCAGCTTAGAAAGACCGAAATTTAGTTTTCCTTCCTCTCACCAGACTCAGCATATACAATACCCACTTACCCACATATCCTTTGGTTACAAGTTTTTGGGGGCAGTATCCTTTTAAGGACTATTTTAAGGACTATTTCACATTCACTACAGAATGTTTAGCATCAGCCATGGCTTCTATCCACTAGATGCTAGCAGCATCCCTCAAGATATGACTGTAAAAAAAATGTCCCAACATTGCCAAATGCCCTCGAAGGGGTCAAAATCAACCCCTGATTGAGAACCGGTGGCTTAGATGTGGAGATTCAGTCTTTACATTTTATGACTATGTATGTGATTCAACAAAAAGTCACTAATTGCAAGATTTCAGCGTTTTTTTTTTAATTCGGGGGGGGGGGTTGAATACCAGGTATTGAGCTGGAGCACTTAACCTTTGAACCACAACCCCAATTTTTTTTTAATTTTTAATTTTTTTTTTTTTTTAATTTTGAGACAAGGCTTTGCTAAATTTCTGAGGCTAGCTTTGAATTTGTAGTCCTCCTGCCTTAGCCTCTGGACCCACTGGGATTACAGGCATGCACCACTGTGCCCAGCAAGATTTCAGTTTTAAGATCTTCATATCACAATGCACAAAGATGTTTTCAGATGTCTTTGTCAAGTTGTAGTTAACAGATACAACAAAAAATATTACTACTTAGTTCTTTTTTCCTTTGTTGGGCTTTGTAGAAGGACTACTATTAATTACTTCAAAATATTTACCTACTATGTGGGAGAAAAGCATGTTTTTGAAACTTCTGTAGTATATCAGAATATGATGCCTGTTTGGAAAGTGACTGTGAATTACTTTGCATTACTCAAAAATGAATTATTGTATTTCAGACTTTCTTCTAGGGGATTAGAATGGTAGGTAATGAAGTTACTTAAGAAAGTCTGAGACAGGTGCAATGGCCCACACCTGTAATTCTAGCACCTCAGAAGACTAAGGCAGAAGGATCTCAAATTTGAAGGCAGTCTGGTTAACTCAGTGAGATTTGTCACAAAATAAAATGAAAAGGTTTGGAAATGTAGCTAAACAGCATTTGCTTAGCACATGTGTGAAGCCCCGAGTTCAATCTCCAGTACAGAAAAAGAAAAAAATTAAAAATGTGGATATAAGGCTGCTGTCTATCTGAACTATGTATCTGCCAATTTTTACATCTTCTGATATTACTTTTTTAATATTTATTTTTTAGCTTCAGGTGAACATAATACATGATATCTTTATTTTTCATTTATGTGGTGCTGAGGATTGAACCCAGTGCCTCATGCATGCTAGGTGAGCACTCTACCACTGAGCCACAACCCTAGCCCCTAATATTACTTTTTTAAAAAATATTTTTTAGTTTTAGTTGGACACAATTCCTTTATTTTTTACTTACTTATTTTTATGTGGTGCTGAGGATCGAACCCAGCACCTTGCATGTGCTAGGTGAGCACTCTACCACTGAGCCACAACCCTAGCCCCAGATATTACTTTTGTCATGCACTATTTTTTTAAGTATTTTTTAGTTTTTTTAGGTGGACACAATATTTTTATTTTATTTTTATGTGGTGCTGAGGATCGAACCCAATGCCTCACACACGCCAGGCAAGCACGCTACCACTTGAGCCACATCCCCAACTCCTCCATGCACTATTTTTAAAAGATAACATTTAAAAATTTTTTCATCTATTATCAAATTGTTCACTATGCTCTTCTATAAGCCACCTCCAAAAGCATTGATGAATATTAGGAACAGTATACATAAAGATAGCATAAGTCTTCCCTGAAAAACATATTAAGCAATTGTGTACCATGAATCAAAATGCATTCTGCTGTCATGTATACCTAATTAGAATAAGTAAATAAATAATAAAAGAAAGAGTTGCTATTAACCATCCTCTTATTTTATTTTAATAATAAAATACATTTATCCTGGGGGGAAGAATAACTTAAAAGTGAACTATCGGTATTTATTGTTTGTTCTATTTAATAAACCTAGCACTTGAGGGTTAATTCCTCCTGAAGCTAACTATGTAAATCCTATCAGTGAAATGGGATTAAAAATGTTAGTTATGTTTATGATTCACTTCAACTTCATTTTTGTATAAGGAATAAAATGGAATCAAATTTATTTCCACGCCTCACACGTGTGAGACCCTGTGTTCGATCCTCAGCACCACATAAAAATAAATAAGTGAAATAAAGGTATTGTGTCCACCTACAACTAAAAACAAATTTATTTCCATACAAGTGAAAACAATCCTTCAGCATTTTTTTTTTTGGTACTGGGGATTGAACCTAGAGGTTCAAGATATTAAAAGGCTTCAGTAATCAAGGCATTATGGTATGGTATTGGCATATAAAGAAACAGATTGGTGAGCCACATCCACAGGCCCCCAACTTCTTTTTTTTTTTGCAGTGGGGAAGGGTACTGGGGATTTAACACAGGGGCACTGGATCCCAGCCCTATTTTGTATTTTATTTAGGAACAGGGTTCTCACTAAGTGGCTTATAACCTTGCTTTTTGCTGAGACTAGCTTTGAACTCATGATTCTCCTGCCTTAGCCTCCTGAGCCACTGGGATTAGAGGTGTTGGCATGGCATGGCACCCAGCCAGCACCATTTGTTAAAAAAAAAAAAAAAAAAAAAAAAAAATCCTTGCTTTTCTTATCAAGATAATTTGGTAACTTCTAAAATCAACTGACTGGTGCTGGGGATAAAGCTTAGTGTAAAGCACTTGCCTAAGCATGCACAAGGCCTGGGTTCAATCTCTAATGTTGCAAAAATAAAAAAAATCAACTGACTATATATGTGGTTCTATTTCTAGACTGTCTTCTATTCCATTGATCTGTTTATATGTTAATACCATACCATAATGCCTTGATCACTGAAACCTTTTAATATCTTTAAATCACGTAATTTATTAATTCCTTAACCCATACCTCACACCATATACAAAATTAATTTAAGATGTATCACAGGGGCTGGGGATGTGGCTCAAGCAGTAGCGCTCTCGCCTGGCATGCGTGCGGCCCGGGTTCGATCCTCAGCACCACATATAAACAAAGATGTTGTGTCCACCAAAAACTAAAAAAAGAATAAATGTTTAAAAAAAAAAAAAAGATGTATCACAGACTTAAAAATGAAAACTTACAACTAAAAAGCTAGGGCTGGAATGGTAGAGAATCTGCCTTGGGTTCAATCTCCAGCACGACAAAAAAGAAAGCAGCCAGAAGAAAATGTAGGAAAATATCTTTGTAATATTGGTAGGCAAAGATGCCTTTAATGGGATACAAACATTAATCACAAAAGCAAGTAATAAATTGAACTTTATAAAAAGTAAAACCTTGTGCTTTTCAAAAACAACATTAAGGAATGAAAGGCAAGTCAGACTGAAAGAAGATCTTCTGAATACATTTATTTAACAAATAACATGTATCCAGAATATTTAAAGAATTCCAACAACTTAGCAATTAAAAGGCAACCCAATTTGATCTGGACATGGTAGTATGTACATATAGCCCCAGCTACTGGGAAAGCTGAGGCAGGATGAGTTCCAGGACAGCCTGGACAACATAAAAAGCTATGGTCTCAAAAAAAAAAAAAAAAAAAAGAGAGAGAGAGAGAGAGACAACTCAAAAATTGTCTGAAAATTTTAAGAGACTGCTACATGTCTGTAATCCCAGTTACTCTGGAGGCTGAGGCAACTTTAAGACCAGCCTGAACAATTAAGCAGGATTGTCTCAAAATAAAAATATAAAACTGTGCGTGGTGGTACATGCCTGCAATCCCAGAGACTCAGGAGGCTGAGTCTGAATGCTCACAAACTGGAGGCTAGCTTCAGCAACTTAGAGAAACTCTGTCTCAAAATAAAAAAAAATTTAAAAAGGGCTGGGGATTTCAGTGGTAAGGCATCCCTTGGGTTCAATCTCCAGTACCAAAAAAATTAAATAAATGAGGGTGATAATTAAAAAAATAAAGACAGGGGATGTGGCTCAGTGGTAGCGCCTATGGATCAGTTTGTAGCGCGCGCGCGCACACACACACACACACACACACACACACACCACACAAGAGTTGGATAAAATTATCTTTTGATGAAAAGGGAGTATTGGGTTCTTAGGGAAATGTAAACTAAAACCACAATTAAATCATCATTTTGCCACTACAGTGGCTTAAATCAAAACAGACAACGCCAAATTTTGATTAAACTGTAGAGTTACTGGATTAAACTGTTAGTGGGAGTACAAAGTAAAGAGAAGAACAATTACTCTTGAAGAAAAAAACATTTAAAATAAGCTTACCTACAATAATGGATAGATTTCAATATTTTAAGATTGAGAATGAAGCTCAGTGGTAGAGCACTTGCCTAGCATTTGTGAGTTCAAAACCCAGCATCATGCAATAAATAAATAAATAAGATTTCAATACATAGCTGAAATAGTCAGCTCAATAACAGAATGACAAAATGGAACTAGAGGAGATCCTAAGATAAATTTGATTAATATAAGCTAATAGGGTTAAGCCATTACATACTTAATCATTAAAAAGAATTACCTCTTTGTATTCATTAACACAACTTTGGGAGCAAAATCGCTTCTGTTGACCTCCAATCAGGATATTGTTTCCAGCATTCTTATTGGGCATATACTCTCCACACTGTTCACAGCAGTTCATTATTAGACCATTGGCCAATCTGTACTTATTAAAGCAATGGTTGCTGCATAGCTTGTGTGTTACATTATTAACACTGACTTCATGGCGAATCTAAAAGAAAAAACAAAATTAACTAAAATATATGAACCAGGTTAGTAAAAAAAAAAAAAAAAAAAGAAAGGCAATGAAACTAGTTTCTGTAAAAGAAACAAAGAACCTCTAGTAATATCTCAGGGAAAAAAACATTCAGAAAAAAAGATTAAAAAGCATTTCACTGTTCTTTCACCTTTTCTGTTTGTAAAATCAATATTCACAGAGAAAAAGCAATTCCCGAAGGCATTGAAGAATGACAAAATGCTGGGGTTGCTCTCACCCAGCATGTTCGAGGCGCTGGGTTCAATCCTCAGCACTATATAAAAATAAAGGCACTGTGTCCAACTAAAAAAAAAAAAAACAACAACAACAACAACAACAAAAAAAAACGACAAAACTGGATTAGGAATTCATTTTTTTTGGTGGTGGTGGTGGGGTTACCAGGGATTGAACCCACGGGTGCTTAATCACTGAGCCACATCCCAGCTTTTTGTGCGTGTGTGTGTGGTGTTAGGGATTGAACCCAGGGCCTGTGCACATGAGGTAAGCACTCTACCAACAAGTTATATCCCCAGCCCTCCATTTTTTTTTTTTTTTTTGAGACATTGTCTCACTAAGTTGCTGAGACTGGCTTTGAACTTGATCCTCCCTGCCTCAGTCTCCTGAGTTGCTGGGATTAAGGCATTCTTAATGTTATTAAGTTCACTTCCCTAGAACATTCATAGGAGGGGATATGGGAATAAACATTATCCATGGTCAGGATGGTGTGCCAGTGTATCTATAAGTAAGATAGTTCTCAATGTGGTAATAAATAAAATCATATCCTGATTTGCTCAGCTATTAGATCACCTGAACCAAATATAGTTAATAAAAACAGTATAAAATGAGGACTTCCTGAATGCATGTTTCTTCCTTTTCAGCAACTTGAAAGATGCTGAATCACTTAATTAGTGTTAAAGGAACAGAATGCATTCTGTTTTACATGTTCTTATATTAGGATCTGTTGCTTCCCTCATGCTCTGAAACTACACTTTTCTTTAGTGTTATTACTATGAACAGAAATCTACCACAAATTATTAAGTTATTACAATGAGTTCCATAAGAACAAATGTGTACTTTCCATACTACACATTAGTTAATAAGATAGTTCTAGTATATCCTTATTCCATCTTTTAACTTCATGATATATATACAGGATATCTACATTAGACAGCAGAGCTTACAAGAGCACTTAAAAGTTACAATTATCCCTGTTAACCTAAATTAACAATTTAGGTATAAAAATCCAGACCTCTGTTAATTTACTACAGATTGTACATCTTGACTTATTAAAAAATCCTTTTCTAAGATTCTGGTTGTCTTCATAGGGAGACAAAGATGTACAACAAAATTCTTGGAAGGATTTGCTTGATTCTACTGGAGTAACAATAGTAGTAGCCTTCTTTGTAGGTGCATCTCTGAAATACAAAGGATAGACAATTTAAGACACCGTTTCCTTTATTATTTTTTTTTTTGTACTGGGGATCAAACCTAGGCCTCACACATGCTAAGCAAGCACTCTACCACTAAGCTACAGCCCAGCCCCAAGAACACTGTATTTTAACAAAAAGTAAAATATATGATTAATAATTAACATTTTCATTTTATTATTATTTAACCCTAGGAATTAGCTATAACTTTTGGATATAGTAAAATCTAATTTTGGCTTCATTACCATGAGTTCCTAAATAACACAGAAAGAGAAGGTTCAAAGGTAAAAACACCTTTTGTAGCATAAGAACTTCACCAGTTGTTCAGCTTTGTGGAAACATTCAAACATGCTGGTAATACCTTGGCAGAAATAAGGTGTAAGACAGGGAAAGAGAATATACTTCCATACCTATATTTCACTTTCTTGTTAAGCGGAAGCATAATATAAGAATTCACAGCTTTAACATACTCTAGGTTCATAAACTTTTTCTGCCTTCCAAATGCATGCAGAACATTTATTTTTATTGCTCATATTCAACCATATGGAGAAATGATACTGCTTACTTTTTACATGTAACATTTCGTGTCTTTCGAGCACGTTTATGAGAGAAGGAAGAAAGGCACGTGGTAGAACAGAAGAGGTGAGCAGATCCTTTTCGTTGATAAGCTGTCTGTCCCTTCTGTAAAGGTTTTTTGCAGTTTGCACAAGTGATTTTAGCTGGTTTAGTAAGTTTTTGTTGGGCTGGAGGCTGGAAATTCTGATTAGGAAGTAAGGCCACTGGATATAAAGAATCCACCCCTGGCTGTTTCTGGTTACGGGGAAATGATGCTGACTGGGAGATCCAAGAATCTTAAAAATTAAAAACAGAAGAAAAAGTTATGGAATAAATAAAATTCACATCAGACAAATATTTGAAATTTTCATTTAAGAATTTAAGAGGCAGCATATAAGCATGTGTTGAGGGTTGACAGCCTCAATGAACAATCTAGGATAACTATTCACTTCATATTCCAAGGGAATGATATTTAATTGTGCCAACAATTCAATTAATCATGAATACTAGAATTGTGTAATGCTATAGCCATCAGTTATAAGTCAGACTTCCCAGGTTCAAACTAAGTTGTGGGCTGGGCACATAGCTCAGTATTAGAGCACTTGCCCAACATATTTGAGGCCTGAGATTCCACTCCAGTATGGCAAAACACAAAAATAAAAATGTATCTCCTTAATTTATAAGATTATGCAAATACATTAAGCTCATGTTTGTTCTTTTTAGCAATGGAGATTAAACCTAAGGGCAATAGATCACTGAGCCACATCCTCAGGTCTGTTTTTTTGTTTTGTTTTGTTTTGTTTTGTTTTTTGAGACAGGGTCTAGCTAAATTGCCAAGGAACAACTTGAACTTGTAATCCTCCTGCCTCAGTCCTGAGTTTATGGGAGTACAAGAGCATAATATCAGGCATGGCTGGCCTTTTTTTTTCAAAGTGGTCTGGGGATTGAATCCAGGATCTTATGCCCACTGGGTGAACACTCTACCACTGAGCTATAACCTCAGCCCCCATATTGTGGTTTCTCTGATATAAACTGCAATTACACTTAATTCATTGAACTATTATAAGGAATAAATGAGATAATGCATATAATAGTAAAGTGTTGTGGGGCACACTCAAAAAATGCCACTTTTATATACATTTATAGAAAATGGCAAAGGATATGCAAATGCAGAGATAGCCATAGTGAAGCATGACTACCCAGAAACCTTAAGAAATATGATAAGGCTATAAGTTTATCCATTTTCCTAGCCAACATTATGAAAAATTTAAAGCATACAGAAAAGTTGAAAACTTTTACAACACCCATATACTCACCAAGTGGATTCAACACTACTTTATTGTTTTTTTTTTTTATTGGTTGTTCACAACATTACAAAGCTCTTGACATATCATATTTCATACATTAGAATCAAGTGGGTTATGAACTCCCATTTTTACCCCAAATACAGATTGCAGAATCACATCGGTTACACATCCACATTTTTACATACTGCCATATTAGTGACTGTTGTATTCTGTTACCTTTCCTATCCTCTACTATCCTCCCTCCCCTCCCCTCCCATCTTCTCTCTCTACCCCATCTACTGTAATTCATTTCCCTCCTTGTTTATTATTACTTTATTGTTTTTGCTTTATCATTTTTCCACCTATTCATTGCTCTAAAACTTAAGCCATCATTTTTGCATATTTCAAGAAAATTGAAGACATTGGTCTACTTTCCTTAGCTTTCATAGGCATTAATATAGGTTGTAGGTTACTCAGGAAAGATAGCTTTCCTAATCTTACATATATTGTATGTCACTGTTATTATTATTAATAATATATTACTATTAGCTTCAAAATGGTATAGGATTACATAGAGGTGAAATGCTTTAATACGTATATGAAGTCACTTAACAATCTTTTCTGTCTTTCTTTTGTGGTGTTGGGGATCAAATCCAAGGCCTGAGCATGCTAGGCAAATACTCTACCACTGAACTACATCCCCAGCCTAGGAATCTTGTTTAACAGAGATTCTAACTTGGTAGATATGAAAAGGGACCAGAGATTCTGCATTTCTAATGAAAATTAGATGAAGCTTCAAAAAACAGGACCCTATGGTATAAAATTATTTTTTCATATCTATCTGTTTATATCCGTCCATTCATCCATCTTCCTAGGGGTGCTTTACCAGTAAACTACATCCTTAGTTCTTTTTGTGAAATTTTTGAGACAGTCTTACTGAACTTGTAATTCTTCTGCCTCACTGCTCACCAGCCTTTTGTGTAGGTTACAGTGGTGCACGCCTGTAATTCCAGTGGCTCAGGAGGCTGAGGCAGGAGGATCATGAATTCAAAGACAACCTTAGCAATTTAGCAAGGCCCCAAGCAACTTAGTGAGACCCTGTCTCAAAAAAAAAAAAAAAAAAAAAAAAAGTAAAAACAGCAGGGGATGTGGCTCAGTGGTTAGCACTTGGGTTGAATTCCTGGTACCAAAAAGAAGCTTTTTGTTATTACAAAGAGGGGGCCATTGGTTCCCTCCAATTGTTCCAAGGGCCTCTTAACAACATTACTAGCACTAACAACCATACCTATATTCTTTCCTCAATTGCTACCTACTGTTTCTTATTTTGTCTTATTTTCATTTACAGATAAAACTAAACCAGAATAAGCAAGAAAAGAAAATGTGGTATATATATTCACAATGGAATATTACTCAGCATTAAAGAATGAAATGATGGCATTTTCCGGTAAATGGATGGAACTGGAGACTATCATGCTAACTGAAATAAGCCATTCCCAAAAAACCAAAGGCCAAATGTTTTCTGATTTGTGGATGCTAATCCAAAACAAGGGAGGCTGGGGAAGGGAATAACAGAAATCCATTGGATTAGACAAAAGGAAATGAAGGAAAGGGAGAGGAGAGGGAAATAGGAAAGATAGTAGAATTAATCAGTCATAACTTTCCTGGCCTTGTATTTGAATACACAACCAGGGTAACTCCACATCATGTACAACCACAAGAGTGGGATCCTAAATAGAATAAGTTATACTCTATGTATGTATAATCTGCCAAAACACATTCTACTGTCATAAAAAAATTGCAAGTTTGATTTACAAAATAATTTTTTTATGAAAGGTATTCCGATGCTAATGTATCGGGGTTACCAGCATCCCAAGAAAGCAGATTCCTGCTTGGAGGTGTGAAAATAATAAATAAACAACAAAAGAGGCAGAAAATAGTTTTCAAAGTAGAGGCCTGGCAAGTTTTCTAGCCCTGGCAGGGACTACAGGTGAACAAGGAAAAAGGCCCCAAATCTTTATTTAAGAGGAAATATATCAAAAGGTTTTAGTATGGCAGGCTTCTTGAGGAAAAAGATGAGGACAGCAGGATAAGTATGAGAAAAACAAGTTGTTTGGGGCTAGGGAGGTTCCGCCCACCTTCCAAGGCTGCTTTTTAACCTAGGGCTATGAACTAAGGTAAGGTGTCAGCTTTAATTTGAGCAATCTGCAACTGGTGGATTCACACCAGGAGTTCTCAGAAAAGCACAGGACAACCACTCCCCACCCCCCCCACCTCGCCTCAAGATTGCTCAAACAAACCCATAATTCATACACAGCCTCTAACAATAATGTTTTATTATAGGACTTGTTACTTGTTTAATCATATAATATTGATGTTTAAGAGATTTCATGTTTTAAAATGTTTCATTGTTTTAAAAACCCTAAGATATTTCATTAAAATCTAAGAATCTAAAGTGCAGAAGCTAATTATTTTTTCTAGCATTGTATAAACTTGCACAACTATTATCTAGATAAATATACAGAATATTTCTAATATTCCAAAAGCTTTTCTTTTAGCTCTTGCCTATCAGTTACTCCCTTTACATTTAATAGGTCAAAGATTAACTTCTCTCTTTTTTTGTGTGTGTGGTGCTTAACACTGAACTCTGAGCATCACGCATACTACTAGACAAATGCTCTACCATTAAGCTATATCTCCAGACCTTAAGCCCTCCCCCCAAGGGCCTAAGTTACCCAGACTGGCCTGGAACTTGCACTTCTCCTGCCTCAGGCTCCTAAGTACCCAGGATTACATGCCCACAACACCAAAAATTAGTTTTGTCTTATTTTAAATTTCACATACACAAAATCACATAGTTCGTACTTTTATGTTTAGTTTCCTTAGCTCTATATTTTATCAGTTAAGGCTCACCCCCACTGCATGCAGCAAGATATTCTTTCCCTTTTCTTTTTGCAACACAGAGATCAAACACAAGGCTTCATGCGTGCTAGGCAAATGTTTTTGCACTGAGTTACATCTTTATCCCTAAGATCATTATTCTAATTATTGTTGACTATTCCTTGCATGACCAATATTACTGTATTATTATTCATTCTTGCTATTGATGAACATTTGAATTTTTTCCCATTTCTTACTATGATATTTGTATTTTTTTTCCCAACTTACTCATTTATTAATTTTAGGTACTCAGGATTGAACCCAGGGGCCCTTTAACATGGAGCTACATTACCAGTCCTTGTTATTTTTTATTTTGAGACAGGATCTCACTAAGTTGTTGAGGCTGGCCTCAAACTTGGAGCTGGGGCTATAGCCTGGTGGTAGAGCATTTGCTTTGCATGTGAGAAGCACTGGTCCTTAGCAATGCATATAAATAAATGAATAAAAAAGTTCATTATGACAAAGACAACAATTTAAAAAAACAAAATAAAACAAACTTGTGACCTTCCCACCTCAACTTCCTGAATAATTGGGATTTATAGGCATGTGCCACTGTGGCAGGCTGTATATGTCTTTTTTTTTTTTTTAATATGCAGTTTTTAAAAGGGCGGGAGTTATGGCTCAGCAGTAGAATGCTCGTCTAGCATGTGCAAAGCACTGGGTTCGAGCCTTAGCACCACATAAAAATAAATAAATAAACAAATAAAGGTTTAAAATATATATATATTTAAATATTTATATATATTTTTAGTTGTAGTTGGACAATACCTTTATTTTCTTTCTTTATTTTTTTATATGGTGCTGAGGATTGAACCCAGTGCATCACACTAGGCGAGTACTCTACCGCTGAGCCACAACCCCAGCCCCTAAATATATATTTTTTTAAACTTTATTTTTCATATGATGCTAACCTAGTGCCTCACCCATGCTAGGCAAGTGCCCAACCACTGAGCTACAGCCCCAGTCCCTGTACATGTCTTTTTATAGTTTACTCTAACTGGAATTTGTAAAGGTGCTTGAATTTCTTTTTTTGTGGGGGTGGGGAGGTAAGTACTGGGGATTGAACAAGGAGCACTTGACCTCTGAGCCACATCCCCAGCCCTATTTTTTTTTTTTTTTTTTTTTTTTTAGTTTTCTTAGTTGTCAGTGGACTTTATTTCATGCATGGGTAAGGTACTTGAATTTTTAAGTTAACGTTTTTTCATTTTAGAAAATTACCAGGGGCATGCGTGCGGCCCGAGTTTAATCCTCAGCACCACATACAAAGATGTTGTGTCTGCCGAAAACTAAAAAATAAATATTAAAGATTCTCTCTCTCTCTCTTAAAAAAAAAAGAAAAGAAAATTACCAAATTGTATTTTTTTCGCTCCATCTATCCTCTTCTTTTTGGGACACTAATTACTTATTCTTTTAGTCAATTGTGATAGTCCTCTTACATTCTTTTCTGTGTTTTCTACCCTTTGGGTCTCAATAACCTTCAATGATACATCTTACAGTTCATTCGTACTCTCTTTAGCTGTGTCCAATCTATAGTTTCTTAAAATTTGTGTTTGTTAGCCCTATTATCTTTTTTGGAGGGTGGGGTGTGAGGTGCTGGAGATTGAAGCCAGGGCTCTGTGCATGATAGCAAGTGCTCTACCACTCAACTATACCCCCAACCCAACCCTATTATCCTGAAACCCTGCGTGCTTACTTCTATTGTCTGCTTTTTTCCGCCTCTTGATATGGCCTAACCTCCTCATATTTCTGGTTACTTCACTAAATTGCTGAGGCTGGCTTTGAACTAGCAATCCTCCTGTCTCAGGTTCCCAAGTTGCTGGGGTTACAGGCATGTGTCATGACACCCAGCTCTGGTTATTTTTTAATTATTTTTGTTAATTTTGTGGTGCCAGGTTTTAAACCCAGGCCCTTGCAGGTACTGTTTATTTTTATATGAAAAACTGCAAAACAAACAAACAAACAAATGCCTAAGGCTCTGAATATTGTCATCATTCTAATTCAAAAGCTGGAAAGGAGTTTCTTTTTTCTTTTATTAATTTTTTTTTTTAGCTGTAGATGGACACAATACTTTTATTTTTATTTATTTATTTTTATGTGGTGCCGAGGATCGAACCCAGTGCCTCATGCATACAAGGCAAGCACTCCACAACTGAGCTGCAACCCCCCCTTTTTTAAAAAAAAAATATATATTTATTTTAGTTGTAAATGAACCTTTATTTTATTTATATGCGGTACTGAGACTGGAACCCAGGGCCTCACTAGGCATGTGCACATGCTAGGCAAGTGTTCTACCACTGAGCCACAACCCCAGCCCTGGAAAGAAGTTTCTACAAGCACCTCTCTTTGGGAGTTTCCACTGAAGTCTATCAAAAAACTACTTAACTCCTCAAGAGCCTTTTCTGGTAATGAACACATATTTATGAAGGAAAAATGGAGTACTAAGTATTAGAATTATTTCTCTGAGGTTTCTTCTCTTAGGTCTTAGAACTCCAACATTTTTCACTGTATTTGTTAGCTCTATGATGGTCTTCAACAGATATTTTATATACTTTTTCTTTTTCTCCTATTTATTCTCAGTAAGAGGCATAGGAATTACCTAGATATCAGAAATGCAACTCCCTAGAATCAGTATCATGTACAAAATATTTATAATGTAATAAAAACATAATAATGATGGCAAGAGCAATTAAAAAAATTTGTTTTTTAAATGGTGGTAGTGGGGACTGAACCCATTGGTACTCTACCAATAAACTATTATATTCTTAGTCCTTTTTTTTTTTTTTCCCAATTTGAGACAGGGCCTTGCTAAATTGCACCTGCTGACTCTGAACTTGCAATTCTCCTGCCTCAGCCTCTTGAGTAGCTGAGATTACATTAGTTTACCACCATGCCATGCCTCGCTTCTACTCTTAATTTATATTGTGGATTAGGGATATGTTAAGAAAAACAATATACACTAAGCAAAATTGTTATTGTTACTTTAAAAGAGTCAGCATTTAGGGCTGGGGATATAGCTTAGCTGGTAGAGTGCTTGCCTCCCATGCATAAGGCCCTGGGTTCAATCCCCAGCACCCCAAAAGAGTCAGCATTTATGTTTATAATGCAATTCTGAAATCATTGAAAGTCACCAAATAGGTAATCTGGTTTTATATCACAGCCCATAGTCCACAAATAATCTCATATTCACCTCCAAAAGACTTCTGAATTAGCCTAACTTGACAGTCCAGTGACACAGGACAAATGACAAAATCTTTTACTTGAAACATGTCTTTTTGCCAGGTGCAGTGGTTCACACCTGTAATCCCAGAAGCTTGGAAAGCTGAGACAGGAGGATCGAAATTTCAAGGCCAGCCTCAGCAACTTAGTGAGGCCCTAAGCAACTTAGTGAGACCCTGTCTCAAAATAAAGGACTGAGGATGTAGCACAATGGTAAATTTCCCCTTGTGTTAACCCCCGCCCCCCCATATCCCTAATAAACCTTTTCTTTAAACCAATTCTTAAGAAACATAAATGAGGGCTGGGGTTGTGGCTCAATATTTGCCTAGTACATGCAAGGCCCTGGATTCGATCCTCAGCACCACATAAAAATGAATAAATAAAATAAAGGTATTGTGTCCAACTAAAACTAAAAAAATATTAAAAAAAAAAAAAAAGAAAAGAAAAGAAAAACATAAATGAGACTCCTGACATCTTAAATCACAATTTAGGACTGATTCTTTGTGTTAGCATTTCCAACTCTTAGAAAATTTACTGGAATTAAAAGAAGACATAATCACAAGTGTATCTTCCTTCTCATTACTGCATATTCATATTAATAATGTACTCTGGTTCATGCACAGCATCTGGAAACGATTGGATAGATATGCTGTTACATCATCTCATATTCAGTTGTCTAAAACTGAATGTATCATCTCACTCCATCCCCAACTAAATCACATTTCTTTTCCTGGTTCCTTACTCCACTCCCTACTTGCCTTCTCTTTTTTTCAGTACTAGGGTTGAACCCAGTTCGAGGATCTACCACTAAGCTATACCCCAGGCCTTTTTATTTTATTTTTAGACAGGGTCTTGCTAAATTGCCACGGCTGGCTTCAAACTTATGATCCTCCTGCCTTGGCTTCCAAAGTAGATAGGATTACAGGCCTACATTACCATGCCTGCCTTAAATCACATTTTTTTTTTAGCAAATTTTCTGTCTATTAGTTATACTGACATTGCCT
This sequence comes from Spermophilus citellus, assembly GCF_964194105.1. NCBI lineage: Eukaryota > Metazoa > Chordata > Mammalia > Rodentia > Sciuridae > Spermophilus > Spermophilus citellus. The sequence continues at coordinate 75,654,190 of NC_138182.1, read as the reverse complement.
TAGAAGTGACTTAATCTCAAAGAAAGCTTCAAATATTAACCATTATCTTCACCTAATAAACTTATGGACATTTTCTTTAGAATTATGAACATTTTCTTTAGAATTCTAAATTAAATCTTTTTTTTTTTTTTTTTTTTTTAAGCACCAGGGATTGAACCCAGGGGTGCTTAATCACTGAGCCACATCCCCAGCACTTTTTTTTTTTTTTAAATTTTGAGACAGAGTCTCCCTAAGTTGCTTATAAACCTTGCTAAATTGCTGTGGCTGGCTTGGAATTTGGGTTACTTCTGCCTCAGCCTCCCAAACTGCTGGGATTACAGCCACCATGCCTGCGGCTCTAGATTAAATCTTATTATTTCAAGGATACTGTTCTCTTAAGTTCTGTCTTCAAAAGTAGATCTTTACAGAACTCAGGAATGATGTAAGTTCAGTCCATACTTCATAGACAATAGAAATTGTCATATATCATAAACAACTATAGTTCAAGTGTAGTTATGGAAACTTTCTGCTTCACTTATTTATGGGTATCAAATGAATCATTTAGTGCTTTTACATTTTAAAAATCAATAATATTTCATGTAATGAGAAAACATTAGAAATACAAAATACAGGTATGAATTAGTAAGATAAAGGGATGACAAGAACAAAATATAAATTTGGGGTCATAGCTCAGTGGTAGAGTGCTTGCCTAATGTGTTCAAGGTCCTGGGTTCGATCCCCAACATTTAAAAAAAAAATTGACATTTTGTCTGCAAAATGTATTTCTAGAAACTTTTCAAGAAAAGAAAAATGCCACTGGTTCCGGTGCTTAGAAGGCTGAGGCAGGAGGATTGAAAGTTCAAGGCTAGCTTCATAAACTTAGTGAGGCTCTAAGCAATTTAGTGAGACCCTATCTCAAAAATAGAAAGGGCTGGAGATATTGCTCAGTGGTTAAGTGCCCCTGGGTTCAATCACAAGTACCAAAAATAAATAAATAAATATCTAAACCTAAAAGATGTTCATGAAAAACCTGGTTTACAATTGCAAAGACTAGAAAACCTGCAAATAGCAAACCATTAAATAAATCTTAAACTTATATTTGATACATGCTGATGAAATACTTGGATGAAACATGCCCAATGCTCCCCTGAGGAAGATAAGAACAAGATAAGGTTTTATTTTAATTAATTAACTTGTGGTACTAGGAATAAAACCCACAGCATATTTGCATGCTAGGTAACTGCTTTACCACTGAGCTATATCCCCAGCCAGAGGATTCAAAGTTCAAGGCCAGCATGGACAAATCCGAGAGACCCTGTCTTTAAAAAAAAAAAAAAAAGAGCAGGGGATATAGCTTAGTAGTAGAGTGTCCCTGAGTCCAATCCCCCATTCCTGTTCCCCCAAATGAAAAAAAAAAAAAATCCAATTCATTAATCTCATAGCTATCCCCTATCATCTCATCTCAGCATAAATCCAAGAGATCATGAATTAACAACCATACTTGTAATATTCTGGAAACTCCCGGGACTTAAGACTCCCCTCCAGGAATCAGGGACAAAGGCCAATCAAAACCCCCTCATCCCCTAGTGCTAGTGATTGAACCTAGGACCTTGTACATCTTATATGCAGTTAAGCAAGCTTTCTACCTCTCAGTACAACCCCAGCCCCAAATTCTCCATTACACAATAGATATCTGTTATGAAACAGTAAAAATTACTTGTCTCTTTTAAAAACAAAAAAATAAGCAGTTGCACATTCGATATACTGAAAGTAAACTAAACCATTTTCATGGAATTACTACTGACTTGGAATGACAAACTATGGCTATTGGGAAATACTTTTTAAGAGAGAGAGAGAGAGAGAGAGAGAGAGAGTTTTTAAAATTTTTTTATAGTTTTCGGCGGACACAACATCTTTGTATGTGGTGCTGAGAATGGAACCTGGGCCGCACGCATGCCAGGCGAGCGTGCTACCACTTGAGCCACATCCCCAGCCCATACTTTTTGTTTTTGTTGTTTAGGTACTTGGGATTGAACTCAGAGGCACTTTACCACTCAGTCACATTCCAGCCCTCCCCAAACTTTTTTTTCCTGAGACAGGGTCTTACTAAGTTACTGAGGCTGGCCTTCAACTTGTGATCCTCCAAGCAGTGGGGATTACATGAGTGTGCCAGAGTGCCTGGCAGGAAACCTTTTCTTAAAATGAATGAAATGAATCTTTCATGTCAAGAAAACTGACAGTATTTGTTAATGATGAAAAAATTTGAGTTTTTAAGTGAAAATCGGCATTTTTTAAAACTTCTACCACTGAGATTTTGACAAGGTTTTTGAACTGTCAACATTTAAAATGATCTTGTGCAACTCAGTGAACCATTGTGTTCCAAATAACCAATACACTAAATCATACAAAGGTGGGTTTCAAGATAATAGAGTATAAAGCAAGTTCTCTACCATTGAGTCACATCCCCAGTCCCAAGATTCCACTTTTTAAGAACCTTTAAAAACTATTAATTGTCTAGTATAGATGCTATATCAAAAGAAAACTATGTATAACTCTCTAATGCCGCAGTCTGGCTGGGCACAAAATCACGAGCCACTCAAGCAGGAACAAACTTTATTTCCAAAACTCCTCCGAATGCCACGCATGCGGCCTTCTCCCGGGACACACTCCACCAACAGGAAATCCCTCCTCCAGAATTCCCTCCTACCCCATTTCCCCAACCAATGGGAAGTCTCCTGGAATCCTGGGAGAGCTCCAAAGTAGCAGGCCTAGGCAGACAGTAGGGGTCCAATCTCCAATTGAAAGAGCATCTTAACATAATCATTATCATCTTAATGGCTTGCTGGGGTCACCTTTCAACCAAAAATGCCATGCATCACTCCTACTTGGCTATGGCTCTCAGCACTCTACAAAGACTAAAACTAGTCCTTTCTCCAACCAGGTTTTTTTCTTTTGTAGTTTTAAAGATTGAAACCAGGTGCTTAACCATGAGGCCCTTTTTATTTTGAGATAAGATCTTGCTAAATTGAATCCAGGTGCTTAACCATCTCTAGCCCTTTTTATTTTGAGATAAGATCTAGCTAAATTGCTCAGGCTGACCTCAAACTTGAGATTCTCATGCCTCAGCCTCCAGAGTTGCTGGGATTACAGGTGTACGCCACCATGCCTACTCTACTCTTAATTTTTTTGCATTGTCTCACACATGAGCTTTTGGGGGACACCTCATATATAAACCATATAACAAATACTCTATGGAAATAATTAAAAATTATAAATGATAATTTACTCAAGTGTATTGTTTCAAAAGTGAAAATTGGGAAACTAAATATAAATGCTAAAAAAAAAAAAAAAAGAAAGTAGGGGAATATGTACCTCAGACAAAAGAATAGTCTGTGACCACTAACAATTGTATTTATATATTTTAAAAGACACAAAATACTACAATTTAGATTGAGTATACCAATGTGATATAAAACTATCCATGATATACTTTAAATTATATATATTTTTTAAAAATCACAGAAGTCTGAAAGTACACAAACCAGAAACTTAACAGAGATCACTTCTAGATGTTGGAATAAGAAGACAGATATGTCTTTATTTCTAACCATGATTTCTTCCAAATATTCTGTAATAATCACATAGTATTCTCATAACAGAGGAAAAGATTAAAAATATAAAGAAAAAACTGGCATTCTAGTAAAGCAGTAACAGAATTAGGTTCTTAAGTTCTGGTTTCTTTTCAGTTATTTTTTAAAAAATTCAACAGGCTAAAAGGCATTAAAATGGTAAAAAAATCCATTACCAATCCTGCCACCCCCAAACCCCATTTAAGTCATAGTGTAAGGGTCTGGCAAAGCGTCGGAGAAAGAGACCACACGAGACTAGCTTCATGCAATGGCAAGGGGGATTTATTAGGGATCCGTTCCAGCGTGCTGGGGCTCTGTGCTCACTCAAGAAGGGAGAGCAGCCCAGAGCCCAGAGCAGAGGTCAAGCAGAGCTTAAGTACACTTTTTGGAGAGGGTGGGGGGCTTTGCATACATCAGAACAAATCATCATGAGGTGCGGGAAAATTGAACAACAACTCTGATACATGATTAGTCCATTCATTGGCGGGAACAATCTGGGCAGGGGTGATTGGTCATTTCTAAGCGGGGTACAAATTTAAACTGATTGGTTTTGGAGCCTAGATGCTTACGTGCCATGCTACCTGGAGCCCTTAGCTATTAAACAACTAGGGAATCAATGGAGATATTTACTGGGCAGTTCCCGCATTGTCCTAACAACTCACAGAGATTACAGGTTCCGGGGGTAGCAGAGGAATTTTAACAATACCTAGTCTTTACTTTTTAGCCCAGGCCTTGCCATTTAGAAGCTTTACAATGCCTAGTCTTTTACACTTTAACTCAAGCTTTTGCAGCTTGGAATCAGCTTAGAAATTTTACCTTTACAATAGAAAAGCCACAAAAAGGAATTGCTAATATTTAAAATAACTTGCTATATCTATCAAAAAAAGACTCTACACATAAAAGATTTTAAAATAAATTTCTCTAAAACATTTCAACTTTTAAAATCAAGCAACTAATAAAACGGTGATTTAAAAACTAAAGTCATAGACAACCAGCCCCAAAGTAAATAATTAAAAAGCAAAAACTAAAACATCAAGTTAGATATTTACAAATTAAAATTTGATATTACGTATTATTTTGTTCACTATCCATCTTTTTATTCTACAATATTTATTTATTTGTTTATTTATTATTTCTGCTACTGGGCACTGAACCTTGGGCCTTTTATATTAAGCACATGGTTTATTAAGGTACAGCCTCAACCCTACAATCTTCATATTAAAATAAACAAGGGTAGTAGTAGTTATGAAGGTTTTCAATTAAAACACTTTAGATGTAAATCACATTGAGTAAAATAAGATTAACTTCCTAAAATTTCAGAGACCAAGTAGACTGTACAGTTTTATTATGTAAAATATACTGTTTTTTTTTTGGGGGGGGTGTACTGGGGATTAAACTCAGGGGCACTCAACCACCAAGCCACATTCCCAACTCTATTTTGTACTTTATTTAGAGACACTTAGCACCTTGCCATTGCTGAGGCTGGCTTTGAACTCATGATCTTCCTCCCTCAGTCTACTGAGACACTGGGATTACAGGAGTGTGCTACTGCACCTGGCAATATACTGCCTTAATATTAAAGCCAAGAGAAATATTTCATACAGAATGTAAATAGATATAAATAAGCATTAAATATAGCTAAAAGTTTATTCATTTGATGTAGAAGGTAAATAATATCACCTACTGCTTACCAGGATTATGATGAGTTGGAAATCCTCCATTCTGAAATACATCTACAGCCACATTCATTCTACCAGGATTAAAAGGTCTTACTCCAGTCTTGGTCTGTGAAGTTAAAGATGGGGTGTATGTTTGTATATTAACACCAAAATTACTTGACTGAAGTCCTTTAGCGATATCTCCCAAGTTGGTATTCTACAGTGATGTTATATGTGTAATCATTAAGTTCATATCTCGCCCAGCATTACACTGTTTCTAAGGTTGTAATATTAGTAAAATGTATCTCAGAGTCGATTCTGTTGTGATAACACTATAACCCATTCCTGCATTTACCTTACTTCTTGAAAGACTTGAAGTGGAGAAATCCAAATCTTTGGTATTATTTTTAGTTGTAGGAAGTCCCCACTCAGTAAAATTGGAAGAAGTTTTCTCCTCTCCTCCATTTGTTTCTATGTCCTCTTCATCATCAATAACAATTGTTTCACACATACTTCCCTTCTGAGAAGCCAAATCTTTTGAAGGTGGCAGGAACATGGAATGATTTCCTTGTGGTTTTTCATGTTTTGATGATGCCAATATAAAATTTCTTTGATGGGCTATTGTAGAAATTGAAGGAGGTTGTACAGATTCAATAAACACAACATCATCATCATCTTCCACTGATGAGTTTCTAGATCTATTTACTAAAGATCTAACTGGATCACCACGTGCATTTTCTATGTCCATGAGTTTAGCTGCCGTGGCCGTACTCCCTAACAAAGCAGGAATCTGGTTGGTCAATTCTAATCCTCCCACTGAAAAATCATCCATGCCAAAGAACCTGTAGGAGACAGACAAAAGAAAAAAAAAATCCTATTACCTTTTTTTTTCATTAAAATATATGATTTATTACCTCAACATTTAGAGAAAAAAACAAATACTCATTCCAATTTTTCCTCTCCTGTTAAAAAAAAAAAAAAAAAACTTGGTTAAGAGTTTGATGGAGGGCTGGGGATGTGGCTCAAGCGGTAGCGTGCTCGCCTGGCATGCGTGCGGCCCGGGTTCGATCCTCAGCACCACATACAAACAAAGATGTTGTATCCGCCGAAAACTAAAAAATAAATATAAAGAGTTTGATGTAAATTAATTCTGTAACTTTAGGTCTTTTAAAAAATATCTCTTGGGCTGGGGTTGTGGCTCAGCAGTAGAGCACTCACCTTGCACGAGACCCTGAGTTGGATCCTCAGCAGCACATAAAAATAAATAAATGAAATAAAGGTATTGTGTCCATCTACAATTAAAAAATAAATATCTATAAATAAATAAATAAATAAATGGGATATAGCTCAGGTGGTAGAGTGCTTGCCTAGCATGCACAAGGCCATGAGTTCAATCCCCAGCACTAACCAAAACAAAAAAAAAAAAAACAAAAAAAAAAAACCCACATATATATATATATATATATAACACACATACACATATATGTGTGTTTTATGTGTGTGTGTAAGATATTGTGTCTATTTACAATTAAAAGATATTTAAAATAATCTACTCAATTATAGTATTCACTTAAAGCTATTCATCATGATGATAGGTATAATTTAGGTAAACCTAGCTATTAGCTCACAAGTTCTTTTCTTCTCTTTTTTTGGGGATACTGGAGATTGAACCCAGACTTTCATGCATGCTAGATAGGCACTGTACCACAGCAATATATCCCTAGCCCTAGGCCACAAATTCTTTCTTATTTATTAATTTGGTGGTGCTGGGGAACCCAGGGCCTTGTGCATGCAAGGCAAGTGCTCTACCAACTGAGCTACATCCCCAGCCCCCACAAATTCTTAACTATTCTTGTTATACTCAACAAACATGTTTGTGTTACTATTACATAATAAGCTATGATGATGAAGGAAAAAAACCCAGCAGACAATAGTTAAAGAATCTACAAAAATGAGTAACTGAAGGAGCACAGCTCTTAAGCAGATAGGAAAAGAAGATGTGAAATTAACCATATATAAAAATCATTTACATCTTTTTTTTTAAGAGAGAGTGATTGTGTGTGTGTGTGTGTGTGTGTGTGTGTGTGTGAGAGAGAGAGAGAGAGAGAGAGAGAGAGAGAGAGAATTTTTAATATTTATTTTTTAGTTATCGGTGGACACAACATCTTTGTATGTGGTGCTGAGGATCGAAACCGGGCCGCACGCATGCCAGGCGAGTGCGCTACCGCTTGAGCCACATCCCCAGCCCTCATTTACATCTTAATAACAAGGGGCAAAAATAAGTATAACTGGAATGTATATAAGTATGTATCAATGATAGATAGTAAGTCAAAGTAGCTTATACATTGTTAACCTCAATTTTCTGAGAGTAGAAACTCAAAAGAGTGAAAGCAGGTAGAACTATACAGGTATTCAATAATTAGGAAAACTCACTTCACAAGGCAGTATTATTCCATTTAAATGCCTTGTATTGGAATATGCTAACATTTTCATTCTAAAATTTTCTTAATTTTAGTTGATAAGTTACAGTCAATCACGTAATAAGTACTATTTATTATTAATAAGTGTTACACCATTAAATATATTATCTCAGTTAACACTTCCCTTAGTGAGGTAGGAACTATTATTTTTTTTCATAAGCAAACTAAGAATCAGAAGACCAGGCCCAAGTCTTCATGGCTAAAAAAAGTAATCAGGGTTCAAATCCAAGAAATCTAACTGTAAAACCTATTTCATAGCCACCATATTATACGCAATTAATGTAAAAACAATGATTAAGTATTACTTATCTTTTTAAGATGAGCAAATTTTAGCTGGGAGTTTATTTTATTTTAAGTTGTAGGACACAATACCTTTATTTTATTTATTTATGTGGTGCTGAGGTTCGAACCCAATGCCCCCGGCATGCAAGGCAAGGATACTACCACTGAGCCACAATGCCAGCCCCTTGGTTGGGAGTTTAACTCAAAACACAGAACACTTACCTACATGCTTGAGGCCCAGGGTTCAATCCCCAGCACCAACCCCACCCCAGGTATATAAGCACTAGCACTCTCAAACATAAACTTGCATTCTGCTTGTGCACACACAAGATGAGCCAATTCATTACAATAATAAAATCAAAATTAAAATAAAGCAGTTGGGGAGAGTGCCACAGTGCAAGCCTATAATCCCAGCAGCTTGGGAGGCTGAGGCAGGAGGATTCCAAGTTCAAAGCCAGTCTCAGCAATTTATCGAGATCCTTCTTAAAATAAAAAATAGAAAAATGGGCTGGGGAGGTGGCTCAGTGGTTAAGTGCTGCTGGGTTCAATCCCTAATATCCCAAAATAAATAAGATAAAGCAAAGAAGTAACTGCTAGGAGTATAGGTCAATGGTAAAGTGCCTATGTCAGGTCCTGGGTTTGATGCCCAGCAGTACCAAAAAAAAAAAAAAAAAAAAAAGAGAGAGAGAGAGAGAGAGAGAGAGAGAGAGAGAGAGAAAGAGAAGAGACGAACAAATAAACAAATATAAATAATCAGTTTAAAAGTTTGTAAAAGAGGGGTTGGGGTTCTAGCTTAGTGGTAGAGCGTTTGCCTTGCATGCATGAAGCACTGGGTTCGATCCTCAGAACCACATAAAAACAAATAAATAAACTAAAGGTATTGTGTCCATCTAAGAATTATTTTTTTTAAAAGTCTGTAAAACAAACAAAAACTGAAATCACAGTTAATATTCATCCATTAAGCTTATTGGGAGGTTAATTTTCAAGGAAAGAGATTATAATTATATTAACTATATAAACTTAAAAAGGTGGTAAATACATCAATTCTGTCTGACCTTTCATATTTGAATAAACTTATCCTTCTGGAAAAGGGCTGTATCAACTTCACGGTATCCTATTTTGGTTGTTAGGCCCTATTTTCCTCTTCTCACAGAACAAAAAACTAGAAAGGGCATTCTTTTTAATTTACTTTGCTAAGATATCATCCACACATCTTAAAATTCACTCACTTATAGTATATAATGTTTGTTTGTTTTTTATGTTCACAGAATTGTGCAACCATCACAGCAATCAATTTTAGAGAATTCATCACACAAGAAAGAAACTCTATAACCATTGTCCTCTTTCTCCCAGCCCCAATCACTTAATCTACTTTGTGTCTCTATATATTTGCCCATTAGAAAGAGCATTCTTTTTATCTTCAGCTTGCTACAGTCATACAGCTCTGAAAAACTAAAAATTGGTGGTTAGTATTACACCTAGTTTTAAATCAGACTGGGGTCAGTGCAGGTAACTCAGCAGTAGAGTGCATGCTTAGCATGCTAAAGGTTCAGTACCACATTTACAACATGTTCTTCTTCAGCATCTCTGTAGACTCATCATTTCCTAACACATTTTATCAATATAAAAAAGTTCAACTCCAAAGCCAGCTTCATATAAGTGAGTATTTATGCCATAATCATTCTCATTTAAAATCAGAGCTGAGGATATAGCTCAGTTGGTAGAGTGTTTGCCTAGCATGCACAAGGCTCTGGGTTCAAACCCCAGCACCACCAAAAACAAAACAAAACCCACAGACATTATGTTTTTATTAAAAAAACAAAAAACAAACAAACAAAAAAAACCCATAAAATCAGTAATAAAGTACCATGATTCTGAAGGTTACTAACAAATGCAACAAGGTATGAGAAAGAAGAATCAAATGAAACACCACTACAAAGAGCAAGAGAATTATTAAAGTGCCTAGGTATAAAATTACTATCTAGAAATCAATAGCCTGATACGGATTAAGATGGTGGGATGATAATACAACTAACTTCACTGTCTTCCAAAACCCCCCAAACAGTAAAGATCCTACCCACAAGGAAATAAAGAACAAGAAACCAAAGCAATGAAATCTTACAACCTAAAGAGAAAAGGAATAAGTGGTTAATTAAGCTGGTCTGACACAAACTCTTAAATATATGATGGAAAAAAGCTGAGATCATCCTGATTTATACTACAGTTATCAAAGGTCAGATGGGCTAGGATTGTGGCTTAGTGGTAGAACACTTGCCTAGCATGTGTGAGACACTGGGTTCGATTCTCAGCACCACATATAAATTTTTAAAAATCTTAAAAATGTCTTAGAAACTTGTTGTATCAGATTTCCCTGGAAAAGTGTGAGTAAAAGGCTAAAATAAAAAAGCTGGGAGATAGTCCTAGACACTTCCCTCTCATTATGTTGAAAGTGACAACCCTTTCCCTCTTAGCAAAAGTTCTCAAATTCAATTCTTTGGTGAGAATAGAACGTAAGATATTTAAGGTGCACCAAACACAACAAATGCATATGAAATACTCCCTCTCCCATATGATTCTCAAAGAACTCACATCCAGACTTCTATATTCTAGGAAGTAGGCTCTTCTCTGGAAGACTTCTTTCTCAGACTCTTCCCTGTGGATTTAAGAACAGTAAAAAGCAAAGATCTAAATATGACCTACGTAGTTCCCTATCAACTGGCAAAAATTTTATCCTACACCAAAGCTCTAAATTTAAAGTCCTGCCCTCATGCTTGCAGTCTGGCTGGGCACAATTCAGGAGCCACTTGTCAAGCAGGAACGAACTTTATTTTTAGCATGCATGAGGCACCACCCAGCTCTCCAGGAATTCCAGGAGAGCCCAACCGCCACCTTGGCACTCAGCACTCAACCGGCACTCTTAGGTCCTTTTTAAATTTTCCCTGCTCTTGAGGCAGATTGGCTGGGTCACATGGGCGGAGCCAAAAGAGTCCCCCAATGAGCAGCTCCAAGGTCTGAAAGGGCGCAGAAACAGCCCAATGAGCTGTCACTGCAGAGGAACCAATCAGCTGAGCGGGTGGAGCCCGGACCCTCTATCTTGCCTCCTCGGAGTGGTTTGCTCCTTGCTCTGCCACCTGTTGACCAGGCCCCCGCCGGAGGAGACGTGGTGGGCAGCATGGATCCCTTGGCCGCTGAACCGGGCACCCAGACGGGAGCGAGATGCTGGGGCTGCTGAGGGAGGTGGAGATGGGGTGGGCCACCACGAGGGAAGGAGGGGACATGGAGGAGAAGGGGTGGCGGCCTCAACACCCTCACCTCTCACTCTTCCAATTGGCTTTGTAGTCCACAAATTTTTTTTTCTTGGTATTGGGGATTGAACCCAGGAGCACTTAACCACGGAGCCCCATCGCCCCCCCCCCCGCTTTTTTTTTAATTAAAAAAAAATTTGTAAGTTGTAGATGAATACAACATCTTTAAATTTATTTTCAATGTAGTGCCAAGGAACGAACCCAGTGCCTCATGCATGCTGCATAGGCAAGCACTCTACCATTGAGCCACAACCCCGGCACCCCCGCAGTCCCACCACTACTTTTGAGACCGGTCTTGCTAAGTTGCTTAGTGCCTAACTGAATTGCTGAGGATGGCTTTGAACTTGTGATCCTCCTGCCTCAGTTTCTCAAATTGCTGGGATTACACAAATGAACCACCATGTCTGGGTTGTAGTTCACATTTTTTTTAAGTTATACATAGACACAATATCTTTATTTTATTATTATGTGGTAACTAAGGATCAAACCCAGCGCCCCATACACACTGGGTAAGCACTCTACCTCTGAGCCACAACCCCAGCTCCAACAATTCTTAATTATAAGTAGGCTAGCCAAGAATTAGAAGTATTTGGCCTGGGGCTCGGTGGTAGAGAATGTTTGCCTTGCATGTGAGGCACTGGGTTCAATTCTGAGCATCACATATAAATAAATGAAGAAAATAAAGGTCCATCAACATCTAAAAATATATTTTAAAAAAATAAGTATTTCAGCCATAAAGAAGAATGAAATTGTGGCAACTGCCAATAAAGACTATCATGGGGGCCTGGGGATGTGGCTCAAGCGGTGGCCCGGGTTTGATCCTCAGCACCACATACAAACAAAGATGTTGTGTCCACTGAAAACTAAGAAATAAATATTGAAAAATTCTCTCTCTCTCTCTCTCTCTCTCCTCTCTTAAAAAAAAAAAAATACTCCATGTATATATGTCAAAATACATTCTATCGTCATGTATTACTAAAAAGAACAACTACAACAAAAAATAAACACAGAAATGAAACAAAAAAGAATTAAAAGTATTGGGGAAAGCCTCTAATGTGAAATAAGATAAGGAGGAAAAACAAACATGACAGTGCAGAAAAAAGAAAATGAAAAACCACATAACTATCATTAGTACTCTAGATGGATAAGGGATGAGCAAACATCATTAAAAATTTTACATTTCTAATTTTTAAAAATGCCAGGAATTAAACACTTAGTAACAGAATAAACTCAATAAAAGGATTGAAAGATATAACTGAGGAAATCTCAGGAAAAAAAGAGGACACAAATTCTATATACTTACAAGGTTAGGCAGTAGCTCAGGGGTCCAGCACATGCTTAGCGCCTGCCCATGTGCATGCACACATATAGAATCGTAGGCTGGGCTTGGTGGCACATGCTTATAATCCCAACTACTCAGGCTAAGGCAGGAAGGTTCAAGGATAGCCTGGGCAACTAAGCAAGATCCTGCCTCAAAATTTAAAAAAATAAAGAGGGCTGGGGATGTAGGTAGGTGATAGCATGCTTGGTTAGGGTTAGGGTTAGGGTTCAATTACCAGAAGGAAAAATAAAAAGCTATCATTAATTACCATTAACTAAATACATGTGTGTTTACGTATGTGTCCCATAATTTATGGCCCAAGAATTTTACAATCTTCATAACAATCTTGGGAAGATACTTTATTCATTTGTAAAATGTACATAATAAAGGCTCACAGAATAACTGACTTGCCAATGTAAGAGAGCAGAGATTTGAACCTTACTCTGGCTGGCACAAAAAGCAAATTCTCTGCACAACAGCATGGTGTAAATACCTGATGACTTCTGAGAAAAATAGCCTAAGTGCTAATAACTGAGTCAGTGACATATTACCTGGCCAATCTTTTTCTTTTTAGTTCTCATTAATTTCCTTTTCCTACAAGATCCATCATAGCTCTAGAACCACACCCCACATCTCATCATCTCACCAAACTTCTATGGAATCTCCAATGTTACCACTCTAAGAATCCTGTGAAAATTATCCACTTGAAGTAATTTCTGTTCCTAAAAGCTATCCTGACATTGTGTCCTTAAAGAGGTGTGGTTTAGAAGTACTGTGTAAGAAGTTAAACGTAGGGCTGTGAATATAGGTCAGCTATCAGCACGTGTAAGGAAGGCCTTCGCCTCAATTTTCATGAAAGAAAAAAAAAACAGAAAGAAAAAAGAAAGAAGAATAAAACAACTGCAATATGTTTAACTTTGCAGCCAGGCCCAGGAGTTGGGAGCCTGAGAAAGGAGGCCAAGTTCAAGGACAACCTCAACAATTTAGCAAGGCCCAAACCAACCCACTGAGAGGGCCTTAACCAACTCAATGAGATACTGTCTCAAAATACAAAAAAAGACAAAAAGGGCGGGAGATGTAACTCAGTGGTAAAGCACCCTTGGGTTAAGACTCCAGTAACAAAACAAAACAAAACAATTTTAGTTTGCAGGGAGCAACTCCAGCAAAGAGAAGGCTGTAATACTACTACGAAAGCATGGAACATAAGTGAATCACAAAGTTCTTTGTGCTGAACAATAGAAAAATGATCAGTGTTGAAAGGATAAAATGCAGCAGACCTAAGACACAACAGAATCCCACATGATAAAAATAGGAGTTTTTTTTTTTTTAATCATCATTGGTGTTAAAATCATTAACTGAATAGATGATGGAGAATGGAGCATCTGCATTGTATCACAAGGAACACACATTACTTTCTGGTAACAAAGAAAAAGCCCATTAACCATAATGAAGGGACAAGGCAATCACTGCTAATTCAGTAGTAAATGCTACAACTAGATTATGAATTTCCTGATGTGATGCAGCTGGAGTACTGTCAAGGTATATAAATCATCTGGATGTGGTGGCACAGGTCTGTAATCCCAGCAGCTTGGGAGGCCAAGGCAGGAGGGTTGCAAGTACAGAGTCAGCCTCAGCAACCTAGCAAGGCCCAAGGCAACTCAGGGAGACCCTGTCACTAAACGGGAAAAAAAAAAAAATACAAAAAAAGGCTCAGTGGTTAAGCACCCATGGGTTCAATCCCAGGTACCAAAAACAACAACAACAACAAAAATATACATAGATATAGATATAAATCAATCTTCCTCAAATATAATACAAGCAAGTGTTTTCTTTAAATGTTTTATTTTTAATTATTTAAAAACCCAGAAAGAAAAAAATCTATCCACTGGAAAGGAAGACAAAAATGTTAAATGCATTCTATAAAATGGAACAAACAGTCCTATTTTGGAACCCCCTGAGAGAGTAGCAGTTGTGTAAATGCCAGCAGTCATTCCAGTGCTTTCCCGGAGATTATCCTTGCTTGGCTCTGGGGACAGAGGCCACTCAAAATAATTACTCTTTGCCTTCAAGATAACAGAGAGGTAATCTCACAGGAAGAACAACCTACTATTTCACTAAATATATTAAACAAGAAAATGGGATAAAATGACTCAATAGAGATAATTTCTGTATTAATTTCTGCCAAAGCTTCACCAAATTGCCCTGAAGGTGATTCCGGGTCCTAGAGTAGAGGAGATAAAAAATGATTTACAACCAAACTGTGTGGTGCCACCAACTCCTCAACACAAGAGGATGTAAAGGGATAGGTCATGAAGTTACTGCGCGGTTCTGCCAGCCCCGCACGTTGTTGAAAAACTCAAAGAAAACCAAAACCACAACATAGAGACAAAGCTAAACCTGTTTCGTCAAATTACAGAATTCGGGGTGGGGTTGGGTGAGCTGAGCTAAGGGCACCAGGTTAGCTCCTAGGAAGAGAGGGGGCAGGGCAAACGTTGATTCAGCGCCAGCAAGGGATTCGTATTCCCTCCAAAATTTGCTCACCCAACTTCATCCCTGACACTCGAGAACCAATACGCAGAGGGAAGCTCACGTCACCGTTGAGCAGCATTTGCGGCAAGTAGTGGCCCTGGACCCGAGGTTTGTCTGCGGGCAGTTGGCGACTGGCTCCAGGTCCGCCATTAGGAACTCGCCCAAGAAGCCTCGCAGCGCCGGGCAAGATAAGAGCTAAGAAGGGGAACCGGTGGGACAAAAGCAACAATCCTAGTCCCGAAAAACCTGGGGGACGTAGGCTCCAACGACAGGTTAGGAGGGCAGACTCGAGAGCAGCAAAGCCGGCCGGGGTTCCCCCGCAGAAAATAAGGAAAAATACCCCGAGACCTCCCAGCCCACCCCTGGCTACTGCCTCACTCGGCTCGCTCGGCCGCCACCGCACTCACGCAGCCCTCGGGCCGCATCTAAGGTGCCTGTGACAGGAGCGCCGCCCCAAAGAGCCGCTGAGGCCCCTACGCGGTAGCGGCTACGGAGGCCGCACCAAAGGGTATCAAGCCCGAAACGGTGGGACGCTCAGGAGACTGCCCTCACCCTTCTCCGCCTCCTCCTTAGGAGGCTGCGTCGCTTCTAGCCAGCCCCACTCTCCACGGCCCTCAAAGCGGGGATAAGCCTCGCGGGTTCTGGCTACGGCTCCGCGGAATGAAATCTCCCCTCCCCTGACCCACCCCCTTCGGCAACACGTACTTACAGATTCCAGTGGCGGCTTTAGCGCTGGTAATAAGAAGGCGGAGGCGCAATACGAACGAACCCCCATATGCTCCGCCCTCCGCATGCTCATTGGCTGCGGTCGGAGACAAGCCTGGGTGCCTCGGGCACGCTCATTGGTTACACTGGCCTTCCTTCAGGACACCCCTCGTGGGGAGGTCCGAACGACTGTCCCTCAGTTGCGGGCCACACCTCCTGCTCTGCCGTTCCATTCCCCCACCAATGGTCTTCCGCGGCTCCCGCCGCGTCCCTTCTCCTAGCCGCTGCCGCCACGCCCCGCCCCCACCCACCTGGTCCGGCTGTGTTCTGGAGCCGGGAATTCGCTGCCTGGCTCCGTCACTGGGCCGCTGACTCTCAGAGCCGGGACAGCCGGGAGCAATTGAAGCGGGGTCACTTGTCCTCGCGCCCGGGCTCCAGGCCGTCGCCTCGGCTCGAGGAGAGATGCGGCCTCGATGCCCCAACGTTCTCTGTCCAGTCCCTGGAAGGCTCCAGCGAGGGAGGACGCCCGGGATAACTAGAGCGAGGATGAGGGGGAGGTCGGGAACGCCGCTTAAGTAGGTACCTGAGCATCGAGGAGGCCCCTCCTCCCTCGCCTCGCCCCGGTGGGGAACAGTCCCCTCACTTCCCGTCCTGGTTGCAGCAAGAGGAGACGACGTCCTCCATTTTGTTGGAACTGCTGGGGGAACCTGGGGCCCATTCAGAACCGAACCCCATGGGACTGGGAAACTTGTCCACGAGCAGCCCCAACTGGACTCTGGTTCGGCGGAGGGAACGGCTACCACTTGAGTAGTACGAGTCCGCGTGGCCATGATGGGCCATCATGACCAGGGGGAGACCCGGACGCCGCTGCCCACTTCCATCAGCCAAGATGGAGGGAGCTGTGGGCTCCCCCGAGCGGCTCTTCTTCCCGCCAGAAGGACCAACCTGTCCAGGGGTGTCTCAGTGTCGCTGGCGCGGAAACCTGGGCGTTGGCCTTCCCACAACTCCACCATTGCCTAGTCCTCAAGGATTGATGGAGGCCGCACTCAAACGCCTGCTCCATCGCTTCTCCGCCCGCGGAGAGACCCGGGCCACCTCCACGAGGGTCCAGTTGTTCCTCGTCTACGCCTTACGCCATGTTGTGGATTTGCAAGACTCCATGTAAAGATGAAAATGATGACTCTTGCCCTGGCGGTTCTTGGTGGGACTACGACTGACGGCGTTAGGTTGGAATGAATTTGGTGAAATACCAAGTTGCTGTGTAATGTCTGGAAATAGGATTTAAAAAAAAAAGAAACATTGTTTCCCCTCTTATTATGCCCTCCAAGGTATGATAAAGACTCAGGCTTATTCAATGACAGTCATACACAAACCACTTAATACATGCTTATTCATGGATTATTAGCAAGTGTGCAGGTTAAGCCTTCGTATGTTGCTTGATGCTGTATTTCTTGGATGTTCTCGGGAGAATGTCAGCATTTTTTTTAAGTCTTCAATTAATGGTTGGAAAAATGTACTAAATATGTGTATTAAAGGAAAGGGCAAATTTTTAATGACTGTTAAGCATTTGTAGGTACAAAGCCAGATATACAATGAATTTACAGAGAAAAACTCCATAAAGTCTGCCAGAGATTTTAAATCTTAGGCTTAGTAGCCACAAGTCATGTATTTTCTGAAGTCCTATTTTTGTTAAAGTTCTCTATTCAAAGATTAAAAGTTGATAAAATTTGTTTTCCCTGATAATGACAAGTTTAGAAATGGCAACTGTCACCTCAGTATGCTGTGCTTTCAGGAAGTTGCCTTAGTTTTTCTAGTGCTATAACAGAATATTACAGTTTCAGATGGTGAATTATAAACTATAGAAGTTCATTTAGCTAATGGTTCTGTAGGTTGTGAACTCCAAGATCATGGTGCTCCATCTGGTGAAGGTTTTATGACTATCACAACTGCTTAAGAAAGGACAGGGACAAAAGCACACACCAGCTGGGCATGGTGGCCCACATCTGTAATACCAGTGACTGGGAGGCTGAGGCAAGAGGATTGCAAGTTCAAGGCCAGCCTGGATAACTTAGTGAGACCCTTTCTCAAAATCAAAATAATTGGGGGGATAGGGTTGTGGCTCAGTTGTCCAGTGCTTCCTGGCATGTGTGAAGCACTGGGTTTGATCTTCAACACCACATTAAAAGTAAATAAAATAAAGCTATTATGTCCATCTATGACTAAAAATATTTTTTAAAAAAGAGTTGGGGATGTAGCTCAGTGGTAGAGTTCCATCCCCAGTACCACAAAAATAAATAAATAAATTTAATATCATAAAATTATTTTCCACTCTGGTACCTGAACTGACCTGAGCAAACTAAAGAGACAATATGAACTGTGGAATGAGATGGACATCATTATCCTAAGTACACATAGGAAGACACAATTGGTGTGACTCTACTTTGTGTACAACCAGAAATAGGAAAAATTGTGCTCTATATGTGTAATATGAATTGTAATGTATTCTGCTGTCATACATAACAAATTTAAATTTAAAAAAAAAGGATGTATGTGAACTACATTTTGCTTTCCAGAGAAGACTGGCACTTACATTCTATTTGTGTTAATTATCATGCTGTCGCAGTCTCTTATGTTCTCTCAGCCTCACTTCCTATTTCATAATATAGAATAATAAAGGATGTTGGAAAGTCGAAACTGGAAAACATTTGTGTCTGTGTTAAATAGCAACAAGAACACATGCAATTTGTTATAAATTTCTTGATAATCTCAAGCTAATGTGAAGGCAGAGTAACACTGTGACCAATAGCACACAATCTTTGGAGCCAGGTGGTCTGCCTTTGAATCTTTATTACCATCTAGGGAGTTTCCCAAATTAATTTCTATGAAAAATACAATGTGTATTAAATGATAAGCAGTAAAACATGGTATTTGAAGTTAACAAGATTATTATTATTATTTGGCAAACCACATATTGTTTTATTCACTGTTTCTCTGAATTACAAAGTGTCAGCCCTAGGCTAAGACCCCTAGAGGGCACAGAGGTAACTGACAGCCCCAGTCCTCCAGGGTAGAGAGGAAGCAATAGAAAGAGGTGATGCTCTGTTGCTTCTCCCAAGGTAAGCCCCTACATCCTTGAATTAGGTCCAAAGTGTGTGGAAGCAGGTTGTCATGCTAACGAGTGGACTCAGGCAGAAGTGTTCTTCCCACTTGGTGGCCCCCTGAGTGTGATTGCTGATTAGGGAGCCAGATGTAAAATGATAACCGATGTTTATAGGAGTCCTTTTTCCTGGTAGTGGCAGTGAAGTGTCTTGGTTTTGCCCCAATCTGCTGTATAACCTTCCCTTCTATGGGCCTCTGTCTCCAGTTCTATAACCCCATGGGGCTGGACTAGATGATCTCTCTGAGCCTTTCAAATTTAATAGTTCAAGACTTCTAACAAATTTATTATTAAAACTCAATAATATGGTGCTGGGGTTGTGGTTCAGTGGTAGAGCACTTGCCTAGTATGTGTGAGGCACTGGGTTCGATCCTTGGCACCACATAAAAAATAAAGGTACTGTGTCCATCTATAACTAAATTAAAAAAAAAAACAAAACTCAATAATAACTGCAATAATTGGGGCTGGGGATGTGGTTCAAGCGGTAGCGCGCTCGCCTGGCATGTGTGCGGCCCGGGTTCGATCCTCAGCACCACATACAAACAAAGATGTTGTGTCCGCCGAAAACTAAAAAAAAAATAAATATTAAAAAATTAAAAAAAAAATAACTGCAATAATTGTTTAGAACCTAGAACAACTAAAGTTATTTGACCGTGGGGACTAGTATTTTACCACTGACATTGTTTAAAATTGCTCCAACATAATGATAATAAAAATTAAATTCCCTGCAAACAATGCACCTCCTAATTAACAGCTTCCACATCATTTGTTCTTGGCATTATATATTTATATACATATGTGAACATCTATGTATATAAACAAACATAAACATAGATTTTTTAAATTAAATTTAATTTTTTAAAATACACGACAGCAGTGGAAAGCATTACAATTCTTATTACACATATAGGGCACAATTTTTCATATCTCTGTATATAAAGTATGTTGACACCCAATTCAAGTCTTCATACATGTACTTTGTATATTGATGTCCATCACATTCCACCATCCTTGCTAATCCCCTGCCCCCTCCCTTTCCCTCTCATTCCTCTTCCCTATCTAGAATTCATCTATTCCTCTCCATCCCTACCATACTATGAGTCAGCCTCCTAATATCAGAGAAAACATTCGGTATTTGTTTTTTGGGGATTGGCTGACTTCACTTAGCATTATCTTCTCCAATGCTATCCATTTACCTGCAAATACCATGATTTTACCTGCAAATGCCATGATTTTCATAGACTTAAATATGGTAATGTGTACATATAAAATAAAGGACTGTGAGAGGCACATTACAATCAACCAAGCAAGAAGATTAAACTCTCATCACATACATGTACCTAGCAGATGCTGCTTATGGTGAGTTGATGGGTACCCCCCTCAAAAACATCACCCAGAACCTGTGAAAGAGATCTTTTTTGGGAAAAAAAAATGTCCTTGCAGATATAATTAAGTGTCTTGAGATGAGGCCATCTTGTATTAGGGTGGACCTTAAGACCAATCAATGATAAGTGTCCTTATAAGAGAACACACAAAGGAGAAGGCCATGTGAAGACAAAAGCAGAGTAGACTTTGATGCTGCCACAAGTCAAGGAATGTCTGAAGCCATCAGAAGTTGAAAGAGGCAAGAAATAATTCTTACCTAGAGCCTGTGGAAGGAGCATGGCTCTGTTGGTAACTTGATTTCAGACTTCTGGCTTCCAGAACTATGAGAGAATAAACAGAAGCCATCAAGTTTGTTGTAGTTTTTTTTTTTTTTTTTAAAGAGAGAGTGAGAGAGGAGAGAGAGAGAGAGAGAGAGAGAGAGAATTTTTTTTAAAATATTTATTTATTTTTTAGTTCTCGGCGGACACAACATCTTTGTTGGTATGTGGTGCTGAGGATCGAACCCGGGCCGCACGCAAGCCAGGCGAGCGCGCTACCACTTGAGCCACATCCCCAACCCTTGTTGTAGTTTTTATTAGCAACTGTAGGAAACTCACACACCATTATTGTAGAACTATACAGGAAAAGAAAAAATAGAATAAAAACACTAGGTAAATCAGCCAACAGTTTTTTTTTTGTTGTTGTTGTTGTTGTTGTTGTTTTGTTTTGTTTTTGTTTTTTTAACCAGGAATTAAACCCAGGAGTGCTCAATCTCTGAGCCACATCCTCAGCCCTTTTAATTTTTTGAGACAGGGTCTCATCAAATTGCTTATGTCCTTGCTAAATTGCTAAGGCCTGGTTTGAATCTTCAGTCTTCCTGCCTCAACCTCCTGAGTTGCTGGGATTACAGGCATAAACCACAATACCCAGTTCAACAAACAGTTTTATTTGAAAGTTTTTGTTTGTTTGTTTTTGTTTTTGTGCTAGGGATTAAACCTATGGCCTTGTGCGTGCAAGGCAAGCACTCTACCAAGTGAGCTATATCCCCAGACCTATTTGAAAGTTTTAATATACTCTCCTCATAAACTGATAGACTAAGCAGATTAAAAACCAAGATGAGGCAAAAATCTGAATAATTGAGTTTTTAATATATGTAGATAATTATACAATTAACAAATAGAAAAATATATACACTTATAGTACCCATATTATTAGCTGGGGATGGTTATTTGGTTACTCTAAAACACAGTTCATTAAAAATAACAAGATAGATTTAGTTTTAACAGTAATGGGGATTGAACCCACTACCTCACATATGCTAGGTGAGCACTTTACCACTGAGCTACATCTCTGGCCCTTTATATTTTATTTTTGAGTCTATATTGATTGCTTAGTCCTTGAACTTGGTATCCTCCTGCCTCAGCCACCTGAGCACCTTGAATTACAGGCATATAAATTCTTAATTTTTTCTTGTCAATTTTTAGGGTAAGAAATTGTTGCCTCAGTTATTTCAATGGTGACTGTTTTGGGTTTCTGTGGTAGTGTTCCCCAAAGGCACATTTTGATTGGAGGCTTGGTTCACAGGGCAACTCTATTGGGAATGGCAGAACCTTTGGAAGGTGGATCCTAATGGAAGCTCCTTAGGTCATTGTGTAGAAGGTAGTTTTAGTGAGAGGGTTGTTATAAAAGGAGAAGCCTGGCCCTTGCCTGCTCTTTTCTCTCTGCTCTTGTTTGGGATGTGACTGCTTATTCCTTCATGTGCCTCCACCATTATGTGCCACTACCCAACAACCTCACCAGTGGTAAGAACAATGTCTACCCTCAATCTTAGACTTTGAATTTCCAAAACCAGGAGCTAAATAAACCTTCTTTTCACTGGGCGTGTTGGCACATACCTATAATCCAAGCAACCTGGAGGCTGAGGCAAGAGGATAGAAAATTTAAGGCCATCCTCAGCAATTTAGCCAGGCCCTCAGCAACTTAGCAAAATCCTGTCTCAAAAAATAAAAAGGGCTGGAATGTAACTCAGTGGTAAATGGCCTCTGGGTTTAATCCCCAGTACCAAAACAAAACAAAACAAGAACAACAACAACAAAAAAACCTGTCTATTTATCTATATATAATATATATTAAATAGGAACTGGATTTAAAAAGAACTTAGATGTACAATGATCAGATTCATTGTGGAGCTCTTATAGAGCCAACAAAGCAAAAAAAAAAAAAAAAAAAAAAGCATGGGGAAATTGGAATACAAGTAGGATATTTCATAATATGAAGGCGTTTTTAGAAAATTTGTTATGGGTGAGACTAACATAATACATAAGAAAAAGTTATTAATTTTTAGAAATACATTCTGATATATTTCTATTTCAGATACTGAAATCTGAGGTTTATTTTAAAATTCGTCAGAGATAAAAGGAGAGACATAAAATATGGATGCAGCAAGACTAGAAAAATTGTTACCAATTTAGAATCTGGGTAGTAAGTATAGAGATTCATTACACTAATCTCTGTGCTTTTGTGATTAAAGCTTTCATGATATAATATTGAAATATTACAATAAAAATTTATATATATAAGGCTGGGGTTGTGACTCAGTGCTTGCCTTGCATGCAGAAGGCACTGGGTTCGATCCTCAGCACCACATAAAATAAATAAATAAAGGTACTGTGTTCATCTATAACTTAAACAAAACGACAAAACGAAACAAAACAAAACAAAAAACTATTAAAACAAGAAACCTTGAAATGCTTTTAAAATTTTATATATATATTGTAGTGCTGGAAATCAAACATAAGGCCTCATGCATATTAATTACATACTCTACCACAGAGCTATATATCCAGGCCAAAATTCAAAAATTTTAAAGATGGTTAAGACAGATGGAGCATTTAAAGATATATCTATTTAGTCAGGCAGGTGGAACATATCTGTAATCCCAGCAACTCAGGAAGCTGAGGCACAAGATGGTCTGTTCAAACCAGCCTGGGCAACTTAGTGAAAGGGCTGGAAGTGTAGCTCAGTGATAAAGCACCCTGCATTCAATTTTCAGTACTGAAAAAGAAAAGAAAGATACATATATGAAGAGTTCCATAAGGTGAAATGAAACCCCTCTCTCTCACCGTGCACGAAATTCAACTCAAAGTGGATAAAAGATTTAGGCACTAGAACAGAGACTCTGCCCCTAATAAAAGAAAAAGTAGGACCAAATTTTCACCATGTTGGCTTACATACTGACTTACTTAACAAGACTCCTAAAGCACAAGAAGTAAAATCAAGAACAATAAATGGGATGGATTCAAACTAAAAAGCTTCTTCACAGCAAAGGAAACAACCAATAATATGAAGAAAGCTTACAGAATGGGAGCAAATCTTTACCATATGCACCCCAGATGGAGCATTAATCACCAAGATATATAAAGAACTCAAAAAATTTAACACTGGGCTGGGATTGTGGCTCAGCGGTAGAGTGCTCGCCTAGCACGGGCGAAACCCGGGTTCGATCCTCAGCACCACATAAAAATAAAGGCATTGTGTTGTGTCCATCTATACCTAAAAAATAAATATAAAAAAATAAATAAATTTAACACTAAAAAAACAAATAACCCAATCAATAAATGGGCTAAGGAACTGAACAGACACTTCACAGAGGAAGAAATACAATCGATCAACATATATATGAAAAAATGTTCAACATCTCTAGCAATTAGAGAAATGCAAATCAAAACCTCTCTAAGATTTCATCTCACTCCAGTCATAATGGCAATTGCCAAGAATATAAGCAAATATAAGTGTTGGCGAGGATGTGGGGGAAAAGGTTCATTTATGCACTGCTGGTGGGAATGCAAATGGGTGCAACCCCTCTGGAAAACAGTATGGAGATTACTCAGAAAACTTTGACTGGAATCATCATTTGTCCCAGTTATCCCACTCCTCAGTTTATACTCAGAGGACTTAAAATCAGTATACTACAGTGACACAGCCACATCAATGTTTATAGTAGCTCAACTCACAGTAGCTAAACTATGAAACCAAACTAGGTGCCTTTCAACAGATGAATGAATAAAGAAAAAGAAAGAAGAATGAAATTATGGCATTTGCCAGTAAATGGATGGAGCTGAAGAATATCATGCTAAGCAAAATAAGCCAATTCCAAAAACAAAGGCCAAATGTTTTCTCTGATACACGAATGCTAATTCACAATGGGAAGTAGGGAAGAATAGAGGTATTTCGGATTAGGCAGATAGTACTTTGGATCAGGAAAGATAGTAGAATGAATTGGACATTATTACCCTGTATGCATATATGACTACATGACCATTGTGATTCTACATCATGTACAACCAGAAGAATCAGAAATTGTACTCCATTTACGTATACTACGTCAAAATGCATTTTACTGTCATGTATAATTAATTAAAACAAATTAAAAAAAAGAGTTCCAGAAGGAAAAATTAGAATTAGAGTGAGGCAAAATGAAAAGGTTATACTTGAAATTTTTCCCCAAGTTTAAAAAAATGAAATGCATCGGGCTGGGATTGTGGCTCAGCGGTAGAGCGCTTGCCTAGCATGGGCAGGATCCAGGTTCGATCCTCAGCACCACATAAAAATAAAGGAATTGTGTTGTGTCCATCTATACCTAAAAAAAAAGAAAAGAAAAGAAAAAAGAAATGCATCAACAGAATAAAAAAATCACACTTAGTTCTGAACAGAGTAATTAAAACCAAATTATCCTAGACAATCATGGTCAAATGGCAGAATATCTAAGACAAATTATTTTTTTTCAGTGCTGGGGATCAAGTGCAGATCTTCAAACATTCTAGACAAGGGCTCTCATCCCTAGCCTGAGAAAAAATTTTAAGGAGCAAAATTTTTAAAGAAAAAATTTAAGTGTCTGTTTATACAAAAAGTTAAATTAGATATAAAGTATCAGATATGATACATATCTGGTTACAATTCAGTAGTATGTTGAATGTGCAAAAAGAAAATACTGGTCAATTTTGAATTTTATTCATAGTTAAATGATGCTTTCAAGAGAGGACGCAGATGAACACTTTTTATGACAAACAGAACTGAGGAGTTTACCTTGAAAAGATCCTCTCTGAAAGAAATGAGATTCATTTGTTCCTCAGTATCTATGATTCCAAGACCCCCCTTCAGTATTAAAATCCACAGATGCTCAAGTCCCTTATATAAAGTTGCATAGTATTTGCATTTTTCATATCTCTCATATACTTTAAATCTTCTCTAGATGATTTATAATACTTGATACAATGTAAATACTATGTACATAGTCATTATACTGTGTTATTTAGCAAATAATTACACAACAAATGTCTGTACAAGTTTAGTACAGATGCCATCTTTTTAAAAATTTTTTGTTTGTTTTAGTTGTAGATGGACACAATACTTTCATTTTATTTATTTATTTTTATATGGTGTTGAGGATTGAACCCAGTGCCTCACACGTCCTAAGCAAGCACTCTACCACTGAGTCACAACCCCAGCCCCCAGGTGCCATTTTTTTCCTGAATATTTTCCACCTGGGTTGGCTGAATCCAGGGATGTGGAGCTAAGGGATATGGAGGGCAGACTGTATTTCAATATCTAGGAATTTTTAACAAGAACAAAGAGTAAGAATTCAGGAAGCAATGGTAAACACAAACATTAGTATATATGTTGGATCATCTAAATAATCATGTTGTCTATATAAAGAAAGTATAATAAGAATAATTTAATTTGAGGAAAATTAAAATGAAGATAACCTCTATCAAAATAAAGGATCCTGGTAATGACATGGGCAGATTAGTATTAATTGATGCTAAAATCACTAGTTAAAAAGTTGATAGAAAATTTTATAAAGGATGGTTCAGGCTGATAGCACTTGTGCTGGTATCAATTTATTGCCTCTTGGTTTCAAATTCCCCCCTTTTGCCAACCGTATGAAAGTGATCTGGGTACTTTACATATTTCCCTTTTTGCCATGCAATGTTAATTTTTTTTTTTTTTTTTTTTTTGTCAGAAGGAGGGAAGGGAAGAAAGAGAGAAAACACTGCAGGAAGCAAAGTATTGTTTCCTGGTGTAGTTACTTGTTTACCAGCACCCCCGAAGTGCTTGTAGCTTGTACAGGACCAAGCTTCAGCAGCTGCAGCTGAGAGGGTTGGCCAGCAGCATCAGGCAGCCAGCAGCTTCCCTGGGAACCCATCTTTCCAAGGAGTTTTGTATTGGAATGCCTCTGGTGAGACACCTCCCCATTAACTTCCCCAGGCACTAAAGAGTAGATTTTCAACAAGTTTCTGATGCTGGATTTTCAGAAGTCCCACTAGTACAACACAGGGTTTCTTTTAAGTCCTGTGAGCGGATTTCTGGAAAGTTTTACTGTTGTAGCACCACAATTATTTCTCTGCCAGTCCATGCACCGTACAACAAAATTTGACTCTTCTCCCTGTCAGTGAGTTACCTTCCTTGGATACTCTACCTCAGTCCTCATAAAGAGTGTCCACTCTTGGCTGAGTGCGGTGGTGTATGCCTATAATCCCAGAAACTCAGGAGGCTGATGCAGGAGGATCTCAAGTTCAAAGCCAGCCTCAGCAATTTAACGAGACCCTGTCTCAATAAAACATAAAAATGGGTTGGAAACATAGCTCAATGGTTAAGTGCTCCTGGGTTTAATCTCTGGTACCAAAAAAAAAAAAAAAAAAAAAAAGAGTATCCACTCTTAATATCTCTTATTCCTATACAGATGATCCCCAACTTAAGATGTTTTGATTTCCTGGTTTTCAACTTTACAATGGTGTAAAATTTATATACATCCCATAGAAATTATACTTTGAATTTTTTAATAAAAAATTGTATTTACTTAGAAGCATTCAGAATGTCAACAAAACAGCTGCAACTTTTTTTGTAATTAAAGAGTGGTATTCAGTTAATAGAAAAACAATTATTTAGTATAAGCTGCATCAGAGACAATTGAAGATGAAAAACTACCGTCCCCATGTGCACCAACAAGAACCTGCTTTAAATCTCCATGCCAATTTACAACCCCCATACTGTACCAGGCAAGGTTGGTGGCTATTGAAAATACCACCAGGACAGGGATATCTAAAGACACATTCGATAGTGTGTTAACCATACAAAAAAAGACACTGTAAAGTTTCAAAACAAATCTTACACAGCCTTACATTTCAATTTTTTTCTTTAAAAGGAGTGAATTGTGTACAGGGGGGTTAAATGCTTTATAGACAAGAAAAAAAAACTGCGCTAGAACCAACTCATTCATCATCATCTTCTTCTTCATATTCATCTTCATCTTCCTCCTCCTCCTGATCCTCTTCATCTTCCTCCTCTTCCTTCTTTTTCTTGCTTTTTTCAACCTTGACAACTCCCTTTTTTTTGCTGCATCAGGTTTTCCTTTAGCTCCATAGGCAGCAATATCCTTTTTGTATTTTTCCTTCAGCTTAGCAGCTTTCTTTTCATAAGGCTGCTTACCATCTACAGTAGTGTTATTCCACATCTCTCCTTTGCAACATCACCAATGGGTAAGGCAGGATGTTCTCCCTTGATTTGGGGGCGCAACTCAGAACAGAACAAGAAGAAGGTCGATGGGGGCCTCTTAGGTGCATTAGGATCCTTGAACTTCTTTTTTGTTTCCCCTTTAGGAGGGATGTAGATTTTCATTTCTCTTTCATAATAGGCCTTGTCTGCCTTTGCCAGGTCTTCAAATTTTCCTTTCTCTTTAGCAGACATTGTCTTCCACCTCTCTGAGCACTTCTTAGAAAACGCTGAGAAGTTGACTGAAGCATCTGGGTGTTTCTTCTTGTGCTCCTCCCTGCAAGTTTGCACAAAGAATGCATATGATAACATTTTGCCTCTCGGCTTCTTAGGATCTCCTTTGCCCATGTTTAGTTATTTTTCCTCAGCGAGGCACAGAGGCACAGAGTCGCCCAGTGCCCAGTGCCCATCCGGCTCTCACTTGCCCTGGCACTGTCTCCATGGAGCTCAATGTACTGCAATGGCTGTGAGAGATATATTTTGAATTTTGATCTTTTCCCAGGTGCTATAATTTGGATCTTGAATGTCCCCCAAAGGTCTTTGTATTGAAGACTTGGTCCCCAGCCTGAGCAGTTTTGGGGAGATGGTGGAACATTTATGAGATGGGGCTTAATGGGAAGAAGCTAGGTCACTGGGAGTGTGCCCTCGAAAGGCCTTTTTGGACCCCAGTCCCTCCTCTTTCTGTCTTTGCTTCTTGGCCACCACAAAGTAAACAGACCTCCTCTGCCATGTGCTTTTGCCAAGATGTACTGTGTCACCACAAGCCCCAAACAACAGGACCAACAGTCCATGGACTGCAACTTCTGAAACTGAGCCAAATTAACTTTTTCTCCTTTAAGTTTATTTATCTTGGGTATTTTGACACAGTGGTGGCGACTAAAACACTGACTAGCAATAAGTAGCACGATCCTCTCATGATGCTGGGCAATGACAGGATCTGCAGCTCCCAGTCAGCCCTGTGATCCGAAGGTGAAACAACTAACACTGTATATAGTATGCCATGTGGCAAAGCTAGCATGTTTGGGAGGTCAGGTGTATCCAATGCATTTTCCTCTTACAGTGGATTTTTTGGGAGGTAATCTCATTTCAGAAGCATCTAAAATTTTTAGAACTGTCTGTGCACTTCTTACTTGCTAGTCTCTTACTAGCCAGTGTCTTATTACTCCAATCAACTGTTGCAAGGAGTAAGTCAAATTGAAACTCTCCATAAGAATTGTCTTCATTCTGACACCTATTGCAAATGTGGGGTTCCCTTAAATCCCCTTGGGTTCAGTAATCTGCTGAAGAAGGCACAGAACTCACTACAAGCAGTTATACCCATGGTTTATTACAGGGAGAGGATGGATACAGGTAACCAATGGAACAGATTCATGATGCAGAGCTTGGGAAGGATTTAAATGCAGTGGCTGCTGGTATCCTTTCCCTGTAGAGACCTGGATGGCACTACTTATCCTAGTTACAATGTATGGCAGTATGACCCAAGTGTTGCCAACTAGAAAAACTCATCAAACTTTTGATGTTCAGAGCTGCTATTGATAATCAATTACATACTGCTATTTCTGAAGGTGGAGCTAACACCTTTAATCTATATTTTCCCAGAGGTTTGAACTGGTATGGTATGGTATAAGCCCCATAACAAATTTTATTTTTAGACTTTTCAGTGGCCAAAGCTTCAGGCAAGCAAAGATTCAGTGTTTAGTAGATTTAGAAATCTCTTTCCAAGCCAGGCACCACCACACCTGCCTGTAATCCCAGCAACTGAAGAGGCTGAGGCAGGAGGATTACAAGTTCTAGGCCAACCTCAGCAATTTAGTGAGACAGTCTCAAAATAAAAAATAAAAAGAGCTGGGAATATAGCTCTTTAGCTGGGACTATATACTCCACAGTGGTAGAGTATCCCTGAATTCAATCCTAGTACTGAGGGAAACAAATAAAGGAGAGATCATTTTCCAGAACATACCAGACCTCTCTGGGTAAGTTTAATTCTTTACTATCACTTGTAATAGTTTATTTAATAATAATTTGTTAGCTGAAATATTTATATAAAGAGAAATTTTATGTACAAATAGTATCAGTAATTTGTTTTTTTCTGAGATATAATTTCTTTTCTTTTAGTTCTAGGGATTGAACCCAGGAGCACTTAACCACCGAGCCAAATCCCCAGCCCCTTTAAAATTTTTGCTTAGAGCCTCATTAAGTTGCTGAGTGCTGGATTTGAACTCAGATCTTCCTGCCTCAGCCTCCTTAGCTGCTGGGATTACAAGTGTGCACCACAGTGCCCAGTTAGAGATACAGTTTCTACAGAGGGAGGATTGCAAATTTTAGGCCAGCTTCAATAACTTAGATCCTATCTTGAAAGAAAAAATTAAAAGGGCTGGGAATGTGGCTCAGTAGTATAACTCCCCTGGGCTCAATCCCCAATACAGAAAAACAAAACAAAAACCTTGATTATTTCTCTTTATTTACCAGATTTGATGATAATGAATTGTTTTACAACTATCTTTCAAAGGGATTATTTTGTTAGGATAAATGCAACTCAGTAGTTAGATAAATTTTAATGTACTCTAGTCATTGTCCTATCAATTGTCAGAATGTCTTATCTTAAGTTTGCTCCTCAATCCTTTTTTTATATTTATATTTTAGTTGTACTTGTACACAATACTTTATTTATTGATTGATTTATTCTTATGTGGTGCTGAGGATCGAACCCAGGACCTTGCATGTGCAAGATGAGTGCTCTACAGCTGAGCCACAACCCCAGAACCTCCTCAATCCTTTTGATATGATTTGAGTCATCTTTCATATTTCATATTTATTTCCCCTTCCTTCCTTTTTTCTTTCCTTCTTTCCTTTCTCCTCTCCTCCTCCTGCTCCTCCTCCTTTTTCTTAAGTTGGAGATAGTAGCTAGGAACCATAATCAAAGCACTAGGAGAGCTAGAAATAATCTTATTAATATATGTTAGTAATAACACATATTATATATGTTAGTAATATAAATGTGAGTTCATGGTGAATCACATGATGACTTTTATTTAAAGTCATTGATCCTACACTGTATTTCCAAATGTGCCAGTTTTTAAAGATTCAAACAATTCTTATTTGCTTTATATTGCACATAGATGCAACTATCTCATCATAACAATAGAATAATACCATGGCACCAAAACAGGCTGGTAGACCAATGGTACAGAATAGAGGACACAGAGACCATTCCACAAAATTACAACTACCTTATATTAGACAAAGCATGCAATGGAGAAAGGATAGCATCTTCAACAAATGGTGCTTGGAGAACTGGAAATCCATATGCAACAAAATGAAATTGAATCCCTTTCTCTCACCATGCACAAAAGTTAACTCAAAATGGATCAAGGAGCTGTGTTCTAATAGAAGAAAAAGTTGGTCCTAATCTCCATCACGTGGGGGCAGGCCCCAAATTCCTTAATAAGACACCTATAGCACAAGAGTCAAAACCAAGAATCAACAAATGGGATGAATTCAAACTAAAAAGTTTTTTCTCAGCAAAAGAAAGAATATATGAGGTGAATAGGGAGCCTACATCCTGGGAACAAATTTTTACCCCTCACACATCAGATAAAGTTCTAATCTCTAGAGTATACAAAGAACTCAAAAAGTTAAACAACAAAAAAATAAATAACCCTATCAACAAATGGGCCAAGGACCTGAACTTCTCAGAAGAGGATATACAATCAATCAACGAATACATGAAAAAATGCTGACCATCTCTAGCAATCAGAGAAATGCAAATTAAAACTACTCTAAGATACCATTTCACTCCAATAAGAATGGCAGCCATTATGAAGTCAAATAACAATCAAACAACAATAAGTGCTGGCAAGGATGGTGGGGGGAAGGTACTCTTATACATTGCTGGTGGGACTGCAAATTGGTGCAGCCAATTTGGAAAGCAGTATGGAGATTCTTTGGAAAGCTGGGAATGGAATCACCATTTGACCCAGCTATTCTCCTTCTCGGAATATACCCAAAAGACCTAAAAAGAGCATACTACAGGACACAGCCACATGAATGTTTATAGCAGCACAATTCACAATAGCTAGACTGTGGAGCCAACCTAGATGCCCCTCAATAGATGAATGGATAAAAAAAATGTGGCATTTATTCACAATGGAATATTACTCAGCACTAAAAAATAACAAGATCATGGCATTTGCAGGGAAATGGATGGCATTAGAGCAGATTATGCTAAGTGAAGTTAGCCAATCCCTAAGAAACAAATATATAAGGGGGGTGACTCAAAATGGGATAGGGAGGAAGAGCATGAGAAGAAGGTTACCACTAAATAGGGAAGAGAGGAGGGAGAAGGGGATTTGCATGGAAGATGGAAGGAGACCCTCATCGTTATACAGAATACATGTATGATGTTGTGAGGAGAAAAAAAAAGAAGTGTGTCACATTAGATTGGGTAGAGAGATGTGATGGTGCCACAGTCTGGCTGGGCACAAATCACAGACTGCCACTCCCTGGGAACTCTCCCAGCTCTCCACCAGGCTCCGCGCCTACTCTCTCCACCCGAGAGAACTCAGCGGGAACTCCAAAGTAGCGGCCCCCTATTGCCGGACAGTAAAGGTCTATATACAACTGAATACACAGCTTAACATAACCATCATCATCTCAATGGCTCGCTGGCATCACCTCTCAACCACTCCCTTCTGGCAAAATGCCATGGGTCATCCAGACTTGGCTGTGGCCCTCAACGTGATGGGAGGGGAGTGGAAGGGGGGATAGGAAGGATAGCAGAATAAATTAGACATTATTATTGCTGTATGTATATAGGTGACTGTATGACCAATGTGATTCTGAAACCTGTACAATCAGAAAAATGAGAAATTATACCCCATTTGATTCAAATGTATGAATTATCAAGATCATTGTACTGTCATGTATAACTAATAAAAAAATTAATTAATTAAAATACAGAATAATACCAGTCACAGTATAATGGGTAAAAATAATTTAAGATTAATATAAAGTTACTTTTTCTTAGTGAAATTTCAACTTAGTATGTGCAGTCATTTACTGTATATAAAGTCCCATCATATCTCTTGCTAGATGATTGTGCTGCCAACTGAATACACAGCAAATTTCACTTTTTTAATTTTAGTTTGTTTTTGTTAGGAATTGCTTTTTAAGGTCTAATTTTTATTTTCTAAATACATAAAATATTAACATGCAATATAGGTAAAAGGAATCAGAGTGAAGCTATTCTGAAGTTCTTGTGTTTTTCAAAAGGAGTGCAAGTCTATAACTTATCTAGATGTTTTTAAATTGAGTATTTATGTTAAAAAATGTAAGCATAGCCACTAAAAAATACAAAAATTAGTAGTGGAATAAGGAAAACTTGAACATGGACAGTACAATAGTTATAGTAAATTACTAACTAAATTGCCTCAAAACTTAGTGACTTAAACCAGGCACTGTGGCATATACCTATAATCCCAGAGACTGGGGAGGCTGAGGCAGGAGGATCACAAGTTTGAGGCCAGACTTGGCAACTTAGTGAGACTCTGTCTCAAAATAAAAAATAAATAGGACTAAGGATGTAGTTCAGTGATAAAGTGCCCTTGGGTTTAATTTCTAGTAGGAAAAAAAAATAGTGACTTAAAATAACAATTTTATTATTTTTCAGTTACGGTAGGTCAGAAATTTGGAAGAATTTCAGCTAGGTGAACCTGACACAATCTGTCTTTTTGTTTGTTTGTTTTGCAGTACTGCAGGCCTAACCCAGGGTCTTGAGCATGCTAGCTAACTACTGTTCAACTGAGCTCATCTCCAGTCTCTGAGGCAGCATCTCTCGTGAGGTCACAGTCCACATGTAAACCAGTGCTGCAATCATAGGAAATCTGACGGGGGCTGAAGATCTGCCAACAAGCCCACTATTGTGCCTGTTAGCACGAATCCTCCGTTTGTTACTAAGCTGTCTTCAAAGTT
Source organism: Spermophilus citellus (assembly GCF_964194105.1). NCBI lineage: Eukaryota > Metazoa > Chordata > Mammalia > Rodentia > Sciuridae > Spermophilus > Spermophilus citellus. Next base: position 75,620,259 of record NC_138182.1, on the reverse strand, counting down.
GCAGGCTGTCGTTTCTACTTTTTGTAAGAGATCAGAACCAAGTTACTAAGTGCATCCTTTGAAAAGAACAGGGGAATTGGGTACCAGGAATTAAGAGTACTATAAGTTAAAATTGTCATAGGCAAAAAGGAAAAAAATATATAAGCAAAGAAAAACATAACAAATATAAGCCAAAATGTTTATCAAAATATGAATGATTTCTGTTAATATGAATAGATTTATTGACTATAACTAGAAATAGACTGGATTATTTGGGCTTGGGAGTATAGCTCAGGTGTCATCTGTCGACCATACATGAGGTTCTGCATTCAATTTCCAACCCTGAAAAAAACAAACAAAAATGGGAATTTTTAAAATGGCAGCAATATTTTGTTTATATTTCCAAGGTATAATAACATAAAAAGTACGGATATAAAAATGTACATACTAGACAAATACCAAGCAAGTTAGTGAAGGAACAATAATAATAGACATTTTTGTACATAAGGAGGCAAAAAGATTACTTATTGATAAAAGGAACTATTAACCAGAAATTCCAACTTCTGAAATGCCTTTCCAGAGGTGACAAATTTTTGCATAACTGAAGAAAGCCTGCACTCAGAATCTAAATCATTTCATTGGGAGTTGGTGGGCGGCGGGAATCCCGAAGATTATTGTAGAGTCAAGAGTACTACTAAATGAATAACAAAGATAAGTATATGGCCCACGATTGGTCTCACCCTGAAGGAATTATTACTAAAGCCTGCTTGTCATCTTTAAGGGAGAGAATATGGGTACCCTTTACATGAAATTCAGTGTTCCTTGCTAAAGCACTCTGAACCCAGAAACACCTGGATTATCATCAGAATAAAGTCCTCACTGGCTGAAGATCTGCTGGTCCTCTCTAGGAATTAAACCAGAAACAATGCAACTCCTAGAAAAAAAAAATGTATGGCCAACATATAGGCATAGGCAATGACTTTCTCAATAGGACCTCTAAAGCTCAGGAAATAATGCCCAGAATAAATGGGATGACATCGAATTGAAAAAGTTTCTGCACAGCAAAGGAAACAAGAATGTGAAGAGAGAATCTACAGAATCAGAAAATCTTTGCTATGCACTCTTCTAATGAAGGATTAATATGTGGAATATGTAAAGAACAAAGTTAACACCAAAAAAAATTAAGAGACAGACAAATGAACTAAACAGATACATCTCAAGAAAAATACAAATGGTCAACAAATACATGCAAAAAAAAAAAGTTTTAAGATGATTAGCAAATCAAAGTTACACTGAGATTTCATCTCACTCCAGTTAGAATGGCAGCCATAAAGAGTATGAACGATAATAAACGCTGGAAAGAATGTGGAGAAAACAAGTCCCACACTATTTTTGGGAGTATAAATTTGTACAACCCTTGTGCAAATCAGTATGGTGGTTCCTCAAAAGATTAGGAGTGGAACCACCATATGACCCAGCTATACCACTACTTGGTGTTTATCCTAAAGAATTAAAGTCATCGTATTATGGTGATACAGACATACCCATATTTATAGCAGCACAATTTACAACAGCGAAACTATGGAACCAGCCTAGATGTCCATCAATGGATGAGTGGGTAAAGAAAATGTGGTACATTGGGGGCTGGGGTTGTGGCTCAATGGTAGAGTGCTTGCCTCGCACATGCGAGACCCTGGGTTCGATCTTCAGTACCACATTAAAAAAATTAAAAATTAAAAAAAAAGTGAAATTAAAAAAAAATCTCCAGGGCTGGGATGTGGCTCAAGCGGTAGCGCGCTTGCCTGGCATGCATGCGGCCCGGGTTCGATCCTCAGCACCACATACAAAGATGTTTTGTCCGCCGATAACCAAAAAATAAATATTAAAATTCTTTAAAAAAAAATCTCCAGGATATATAAATAATGCAAAAAACTTAATACAAACAAATAACCCAATCAATAAACAGGAAAAGGAGCTAAACAGGAACTTCACAGAAGAAGAAATACGAATGGTTAACAAATATATGAAAAAATGTTCAACATCTCTAACATTTAGAGAAATGCAAATTAAAACTACACTGAGGGGACTGGGCTCAGTGGTAGAGTGCTTGCCTCATACATGGGAGGCACTGAGTTTGATCCTCAGCACCACATAAAACTAAAGAAAGATTTTTTAAAAAAGAAAGAAAACATAAATCTTTAAAAAATAAAACAAATCAAAACAAAACTACACTGAGATTCCATATCACTCTAGTCAGAATGGCAATTATCAAGAATACAAGTATCGGGCTGGGATTGTGGTTCAGAGGTAGAGCGCTCGCCTAGTAAGGGCGGGACCTGGATTCAATTCTTAGCACCACATAAAAATAAAGGCATTGTGTTGTGTTCATCTACAAGAAAAAAAAATTATATATATATATATATATATATATATATATACACACACACACACACACACACACACACACACACACACCATATATTCTCTCTCTCTTAAAAAAAAGAATATAAGTAACAACATATGTTGGCAAGGATGTGGAGAAAAGGGTATACTCATACCTTGCCAATAATGAATAATCAGGAAGTAATATAACACACCTAGAAAATAACACATCCAGATTTTGCAAAAGATAAATTTTTTATTTTGAAGTAATTTCAGAGAGTTGTACTTTAAACAGTACAAAGACCCAGCATATTGGTGCACACCTGTAATCTCCATGACTTTGGAGGTTGAGGCAAGAGTATTGCAAGTTTGAGGCCAGCCTCAGTAATTTAGTGATGCCCTGTCTCAAAATAAAAATAAAAAGGACTGAGGATGTGGCTTTGTGGTAAAACCTCTCAAGGTTCAAATCCTATACCCCAAGAATAAACAACATTAATTAATTAAATCAATTATTACATGAAATTTTGAATCGTAATCACCTCTTATACACAGTCTGAAAACATTAAATGAAAAATTCTCAAAATAAAAAATTCATAAGGCTTGGGGGCTGGGGCTGTAGCTCAGTGATAAAGCACTTGCCTGGCAGGTGTGAGGACCTGAGTTCGATCCTCAGCAACACATAAAAATAAATGAATAAAAATAAAGATATTTTGTGTCCATCTACAACTAAAAAAATTTTTTTAAATTCATAAGGCTTCAATAACTTTTATTACACTCTATTGTTACATAATTATTCTATATTTTGTTATTAGTTACCATTGCTAATCTTTTACCATGCCTAATTTATTAATTAATAAATATCTTTATCACAGATATTTATATATAGGAAAAAACATAGTATATATAGGGTTTGGCACTATCTGTAGTTGGAGGCATCCACTAGGGGGATCTTGGAACATATCTCCTGAGCATAACTGGGAACTACTGTATACTCTTTCACTCAGATTCACTGATTGCTGACGTTTTACCTTATCTGCTTCAGCACTCCCTTTCACACACAAACACACACACACACACACACACACACACACATTTTTTCAGAATGATTGGAACTAGGCATGGTGGTGCATGGCCTGGTGGACCATGCCTGTAATCCCAGTGACTCGGGAGGCTGAAACAGGAGGGTCACAAGTTTGAAACCATCCTCAGCAACTTATCAAGACCCTGTCTGAAAATAAAAAATAAAAAGGGCTGGGATGGTTAAGTGCCCTGGGGTTCAATCCCTGGTACAATAAAATAAACAAACAAAAACAGAATGATTGGAGATAGTTGCAGGCATAATATCTCTTTACCTTTAAATCTTTCAGCATGTTTTAAAGGACAGTCCCTCTCATAATTACAAATATAAAATTTCACACATATGATTATCTAATGTTAAATCTTTTTCGTTGGTCCCCACATTTTCCATTTTGGCACTTTCTCATCCTGCATCAAGAATCCGGTCCAAGAACAAGATTGTGCATTTACCAATCATATCTCTTCAGCCTTTGATCTGGAAGATCAGCCTTTCTGTCTTATTTGATACTGTTTTAAAGAACTCTGACCAGGCGTTTTGCAGACAGAATTGGGTTTTAGACATGTTCCTCTGTTGATTTTTGCCCTCTCCAATTTGAGACCACCATTTCAGAGGCTTCTTTCTGCCTGAGTCATCCTTTCCATCCCAGCCATGGAGGGACTCTGACTTCTTTTGCTATCAGAGAAAGATATGGCTGAGCCCACGTCTTACTCATGGGTCCCCCATACAGGGACCTGTGCTTAGCACTCTATAGGAGCTCAAAAAAAAAAAAAAAAGCCAGACCTTGTTAGAATTCACCTGAGCATTGAGTGCTATCAGAAATGACTAACGGTCTCCAGGATCACGGTTCCCATCTATCAACCTCAGTGTGAAAACAGAGGGTGAGTGGGACTAGTTGACCTTGAAGGGCTTTTTCAACTTTGAAGCTCAGTTGCCCTCAAAAGGACTCCTTTTCTCCCCCTTCAGGAGCTAGAATGAATGTTTTAGGCCTCCTAAGTCAGTTATTCATTTATGAAATACTTTAACACCATCTATGAAGCAGAACATGTGACTTTGATTCTTACCAGTAGTACTTGGAAAAGAGAATAGGATGTTACTCCCTTATTAGGTTGCATTACATAAGGTTTCCTTTTAGATTGGAGAGAGATTTAATTGCTGGATGAAGTAAGCAGGCATTTTAAGGAAGCCCAAGTGGCAAGGAACTGAGGGCAGGATTTTCCTGCAGCTTCCACCAGATAGCCAGGAAGAAGCTGGCTCAATCACACAGCCTCAAGGACAATAAATTAGGAGAAAAGACATAGCCAGCCCGAGGGAATTAGAGGTGGCGCGGGACCCGCGGGGCAGAACTACCGCTCCCACCACTGCTGACAGCTGAGGTCTCTTGCACCAGCTATCGGGGGCGTGGTTACCGGAGGGCAAGTAAAATTTGCTGAGGATTCTCAGCCCCAAGCTCTACAAACTTAGGGTCTGAGGGAATGGCAAACTGGAAGAGTGTGCCCAGTCGTTCATGAAAACAGGGCTCCCGGGAGCAGCAGACCTGGCTTGTAGCCAGTATTGTGGTGAGCGGCACCCGTGAGAGGGGCCTGGCTAGAGGAAAAGTGGGAAGTGACTAGACACAAGAGGAGGCCCTAGGCACTCAGGATTGGAGACTCGCCCAGTCTGGGAGGAGCTGCTGCACAGTGATTGGTTCCCGCGTATGGACAGGAGAAACTTGGCCTGGTGGGCACAGCGCCACCTACTGGAAGAGAAGTTAATCAAACTCTAAGACTGCATTTATTAGTTTTTTTTTTCTTTTTTTCTTTTCTCTCTTTTTTTTTTTTGATTTGGGTTTTTCTTTCATTTTCATTTTTCTTTCTTGTTGTTTTTTTAAAATTTTTTTTACAATTTTTTAAAATTTTTTTTCTTCTAATTTTAATTTTAATTTTTTTTATTTTTTTAAAATTTTTTTTATTTCCTGTTTTTTTCTTCTTTTGTCTTTTCATTTCTTTTCAATTTTCTTATCCCCCCTTCCTTGAATTCTACCTGCTTACTCTCATTCTCTTTAGTGACTTCTTCCCTTCCCTTCCAATACCTTTCCTCCCAAGCATCAAATAAATTTATAGGAGTAAACAGTAACTCAGCAGTCAAACAGAACAAGAAGTAACATGAGCAGCTTCAAAAAGCAAGGAAGAAAAGGAGTACAAACAATGCAGGACAGCCTAAATATTCAGGAGGACCTAAAGTCATCAGAAAAATGGTCATATAAAGAACTCAAGGAACACCTTAGACAGATGGAATGGAACCTTACAGAGGATACAAGACAGCAAATTCAAGCAGCAAAAGAACACATTGAGAATGAATTACATAAACAGATAAAAGAAGAAGTTAAGCATCTTTATCAGGAGATAGAGATTATAAAAAATAATCAAACAATAATTCTAGAAATGAAGGAAACGATAAACCAAATTAAAAACTCAATTGAGAGTATCACTAACAGAGTGGAGCAAGTAGAAGCCAGAACGTCAGATAATGAAGACAAAATATATCATCTTGAAAAGAGTCTAGCCAACTCAGAAAGGCTGGTAAAAAATCACAAGAAAAACATCCAAGAGTTATGGGATAACATAAAAAAACCAAACTTACGAGTCATCGGGATAGAAGAAGGTACAGAGATTCAAACCAAGGGAATGAGTAACCTGCTGAATGAAATAATTACAGAAAACTTTCCAGAAATTAAAAAGAAAACAGATATACAAATTGAAGATGTATACAGGACACCGAGCACACAAAATCACAGTAGACCAACGCCAGGACACATTGTTATGAAGATATCCAATATACAGAACAAAGAGAAAATATTAAAAGCTACAAGAGAAAGGAGTCAGATTACATTCAGGGGTAAACCAATAAGGTTTTTTTTTTTTTTTAAAGAGAGAGTGAGAGAGGAGAGAGAGAGAGAGAGAGAGAGAGAGAGAGAGAGAGAGAGAGAGAATTTTTAATATTTATTTTTTAGTTCTCGGCGGACACAACATCTTTGTATGTGGTGCTGAGGATCGAACCCGGGCAGCACGCATGCAAGGCGAGCGCACTACCGCTTGAGCCACATCCCCAGCCCCTAAACCAATAAGGTTAACAACGGATTTTACATCACAGACACTGAAAGCAAGAAGGTCATGGAACAATGTATTTCAGACACTGAAAGACAATGGATGCCAACCAAGAATTCTGTATCCAGCAAAATTAAGCTTCAGGTATGACAACAAAATAAAAATCTTTCATGATAAACAAAAGTTAAAAGAATTTGCAGCCAGAAAACCAGCATTGCAAAGCATTTTGAGCAAAACGCTACACAAGGAAGAAATGAAAAACAACAACCAAAACCATCAGTGGGAAGTGCCTCAGTAAAGACAGAGGGCGAGGGGAAAGATAATCATGGAGAAACAAACTAAATTTTTTAAAAAAAGGATAAATAATCAAACATGGATGGAAGTACAAACCATATATCAATAGTAACTCTGAATGTTAATGGCTTAAACTCTCCAATAAAGCGACATAGGCTGGTATCATGGATTAAAAAAACAAATCCAACAATATGCTGCCTCCAGGAGACACATCTGATTGGAAAAGACATACACAGGCTGAAGGTGAAAGGATGGGAAAAAATATACCATGCACATAGTCCTCGTAAGCAAGCAGGGGTGGCCATCCTCATATCGAATAAAATCGACTTCAAGACTAAGTTAATCAAAAGGGATAAAGAAGGACATTATATACTGTTAAAAGGAACCATTCACCAACAAGACATAACAATTATCAATATTTATGCACCAAATAATGGTGCTGCGACGTTCATAAAACAAATTCTCCTCAAGTTCAAGAATCAAATAGACCACAACACAATAATTATGGGAGACTTCAACACACCTCTCTCACCATTGGACAGATCCTCCAAACAAACGTTGAATAAAGAAACTATAGAACTCAATATCACAATCAATAACCTAGACTTAACTGACATATATGGAATATATCAACCATCATCAAATGGATATACTTTTTTCTCAGCAGCACATGGATCCTTCTCAAAAATAGACCATATATTATGCCATAGGGCAACCCTCAGTAAATATAAAGGGGTGGAGATAATACCATGCATTTTATATGATCATAATGGAATGAAACTGGAAATCAATGATAAAAGAAGGAAGGAAAAATCCTACATCACATGGAAAATGAACAATATATTACTGAATGATCAATGGGTTACAGAAGACATAAAGGAGGAAATCAAAAAATTCTTAGAGATAAATGAAAATACAGACACAACATATCGGAATCTATGGGACACAATGAAAGCAGTTTTAAGAGGAAAATTCATCGCCTGGTGGTCATTCCTCAAAAAAAGAAAAAAACCAACAAATAAATGAGCTCACACTTCATCTCAAAGCCCTAGAAAAGGAAGAGCAAAACAACAGCAAATGTAGCAGAAGGCAAGAAATAATTAAAATCAGAGCGGAAATCAATGAAATTGAAATAAAAGAAACTACTGAAAAAAATTAACAAAACTAAAAGTTGGTTCTTTGAAAAAATAAATAAGATCAACAGACCTTTAGCCATGCTAACGAAGAGAAGAAGAGAGAGAACTCAAATTACTAACATATGGGATGAAAAAGGCAATATCACAACAGACACTTCAGAAATACAGAAGATAATCAGAAATTATTTTGAATCCTTATACTCCAATAAAATAGAAGATAGTGAAGACATCAATAAATTTCTTAAGTCATATGATTTGCCCAGACTGAGTCAGGAGGATACACACAATTTGAACAGACCAATATCAATGGATGAAATTGAAGAAGCCATCAAAAGACTACCAACCAAGAAAAGCCCAGGACCAGATGGGTATACAGCGGAGTTTTACAAAACCTATAAAGAAGAATTAATACCAATACTTTTCAAGTTATTTCAGGAAATAGAAAAAGAGGGAGCTCTGCCAAATTCATTCTATGAGGCCAACATCACCCTGATTCCGAAACCAGACAAAGACACCTCAAAGAAAGAAAACTACAGACCAATATCTCTAATGAACCTAGATGCAAAAATCCTCAATAAAATTCTGGCGAATCGAATACAAAAACACATCAAAAAAATTGTGCACCATGATCAAGTAGGATTCATCCCTGGGATGCAAGGCTGGTTCAATATACGGAAATCAATAAATGTTATTCACCACATCAATAGACTTAAAGATAAGAACCATATGATCATCTCGATAGATGCAGAGAAAGCATTTGACAAAGTACAGCATCCCTTTATGTTCAAAACATTAGAAAAACTAGGGATAACAGGAACTTACCTTGACATTGTAAAAGCTATCTATGCTAAGCCTCAGGCTAGCATCATTATGAATGGACAAAAGTTAAAGGCATTCCCTCTAAAATCTGGAACAAGACAGGGATGCCCTCTATCACCACTTCTATTCAATATAGTTCTCGAAACACTGGCCAGAGCAATTAGACAGACGAAAGAAATTAAAGGCATAAAAATTGGAAAAGAAGAACTTAAATTATCACTATTTGCAGATGACATGATTCTATACCTAGAAGACCCAAAAGGGTCTACAAAGAAACTACTAGAACTAATAAATGAATTCAGCAAAGTGGCAGGACATAAAATCAACACGCATAAATCAAAGGCATTTCTGTATATCAGCAACAAAACTTCTGAAATGGAAATGAGGAAAAACACTCCATTCACAATATCCTCAAAAAAAATAAAATACTTGGGAATCAACCTAACAAAAGAGGTGAAAGATTTATACAATGAAAACTACAGAACCCTAAAGAGAGAAGTAGAAGAAGATCTTAGAAGATGGAAAAATATACCCTGTTCATGGATAGGCAGAACTAACATCATCAAAATGGCGATATTACCAAAAGTTCTCCATAGGTTTAATGCAATGCCAATCAAAATCTCAACGGCATTTCTTGTAGAAATAGATAAAGCAATCATGAAATTCATATGGAAAAATAAAAGACCCAGAATAGCAAAAGCAATTCTAAACAGGAAGTGTGAATCAGGTGGTATAGTGATACCAGATTTCAAACTATATTACAGAGCAATAGTGACAAAAACAGCATGGTACTGGTACCAAAACAGGCAGGTGGACCAATGGTATAGAATAGAGGACACAGAGACTAATCCACAAAGTTACAACTATCTTATATTTGATAAAGGGGCTAAAAGCATGCAATGGAGGAAGGATAGCATCTTCAAAAAATGGTGTTGGGAAAACTGGAAATCCATATGCAACAAAATGAAACTGAATCCCTTTCTCTCGCCATGCACAAAAGTTAACTCAAAATGGATCAAGGAGCTTGATATCTAATCAGAGACTCTGCATCTGATAGAAGAAAAAGTTGGCTCCGATCTACATATTGTGGGGTCGGGCTCCAAATTCCTTAATAGGACACCCATAGCACAAGAGTTAATAACAAGAATCAACAAATGGGACTTACTTAAACTAAAAAGTTTTTTCTCAGCAAGAGAAACAATAAGAGAGGTAAATAGGGAGCCTACATCCTGGGAACAAATTTTTACTCCTCACACTTCAGATAGAGCCCTAATATCCAGAGTATACAAAGAACTCAAAAAAGTAGACAATAAGATAACAAATAACCCAATCAACAAATGGGCCAAGGACCTGAACAGACACTTCTCAGAGGAGGATATACAATCAATCAACAAGTACATGAAAAAATGCTCACCATCTCTAGCAGCCAGAGAAATGCAAATCAAAACCACCCTAAGATACCATCTCACTCCAGTAAGATTGGCAGCCACTATGAAGTCAAACAACAACAAGTGCTGGCGAGGATGTGGGGAAAAGGGTACACTTGTACATTGCTGGTGGGACTGCAAATTGGTGCGGCCAATTTGGAAAGCAGTTTGGAGATTCCTGGGAAAGATGGGAATGGAACCACCATTTGACCCTGCTATTGCCCTTCTCAGACTATTCCCTGAAGACCTTAAAAGAGCATGCTACAGGGATACTGCCACATCGATGTTCATAGCAGCACAATTCACAATAGCTAGACTGTGGAACCAACCCAGATGCCCTTCAATAGATGAATGGATAAAAAAATGTGGCATCTATACACAATGGAGTACTATGCAGCAATAAAAAATGACAAAATCATAGAATTTGCAGGGAAATGGATGGCACTAGAGCAGATTATGCTTAGTGAAGCTAGCCAATCCCTAAAAAACAAATACCAAATGTCTTCTTTGTTATAATGAGAGCAAGTATGAACAGAGCAGGGAGGAAGAGCAGGAAGAAAAGATTAACATTAAACAGAGACATGAGATGGGAGGGAAAGGGAGAGAAAAGGGAAATTGCATGGAAATGAAGGGAGACCCTCATTGCTATACAAAATTACATATAAGAGGTTGTGAGGGGAATGGGAAAATAAACAAGGAGAGAAATGAATTACAGTAGATGGGGTAGAGAGAGAAGATGGGAGGGGAGGGAAGGGGGGATAGTAGGGGATAGGAAAGGTAGCAGAATACAACAATTACTAATAGGGCATCATGTAAAATTGTGGACGTGTAACCGACGTGATTCTGCAATCTGCATTTGGGGTAAAATTGGGGGTTCATAACCCACTTCAATCTAATGTATGAAATATGATATATTAAGAGCTTTGTAATGTTGTGAACAACCAATAAAAAAATAAAATGAAATAAAATTAAAAAAAAATAAATTAGGAGGAAAAAAATCTCTCTCTCTCTCTCTCTCTCTCTCTCTCTCTCACACACACACACACACACACACACACATGAAATTAATTTTTTCACAGCTCTGGAGGTCAGATTTCCAAAACAAGTTTCTCCAACCTGAAATCAAGACAAGGACAGGCAGAGCTCCCTCTGGAGGCTATAGTGGAGAATCATTCCTTTCCTTCCAGCTTCTGGGTTTGTAGCTACATCTGGATTCTTATTTCCACAGTCACATTACTTTCTTTTGTGTTTCAAGCTTCCCTTGGCATCCCTCTTATATGGACACATGTGGTTTCCTTTAAGGCCCTCTGATGATCCTATTCTCTCCCTAACTCAGAATCTTTAATTTAATCACTTGCAAATCTTTGCCTTGTAAAGAAACATTGACAGATTTCAGGGATCAGGACCTCGTATCTTTGGGGGCAGTTATTCAACCTACTACAGCTAGTGAGAATCATTAAAAGTTGGCCCCAGGCCTGGAGATATAGCTCAGTTGGTAGGGTACTTGCTTTGTATGCATGAGGCCCTGGGTTCAACCCCCAGCACCACACACACACACACACACACACACACACACACACACACACCAAAAAAAAATGTTGGCTCCAGTATCCTTTTTTTTTCCTTATTAAAAAGTTGTTTTAGCTGAATGTGTTAACACACACCTAAAATTCCAGCTACTTTGAAGGCTGAGGCAGTAGATTCACAAGTTCAAGACCATAAAAAAAATAAGTATTATGCATGTACATAATTGTTTGTGCTATGCTTTTATTTGACTGGCAGTGCAGTAGGTTTGTTTATATCAGCATCATTGAAATGTAGTAAGACCTTGTCTAAAATAAAAAATAAAAAGGGTTAGGGATGTAGCTTAGTGCTTGCCTAGCATGTGTGAGGCCCTGGGCTTAATCATCAGTACTTCAAACAAAACAAAACAAAAACAGTGAATTAATTATAAAATAAAAGGTATCAGAGAGTAATGTGAAGACAGATGAAAATATAAAGTTCTTTCATTTAAAAAAAGAGCAAATACAAAAACTTGTGTTATAATTTTGGCCCACAACTCAACTCCATTTTAAACTCTTTTATAGTTTTTAAAAGACAAAAGCATAAGATAATTATAAATCTATTCTAAATGATACACAATATAGACAACATAATTTTGAAATTTACTCATATAAAATGGGGGGAGGTGGACCTGTAATGTAGATTTGCACCTGTAATCCCAGCAGCTCAGGAAGCTGAGGCAGGAGGATTGTGAGTTCAAAGCCAGCCTCAACAACTTATTGAGGATCTAATCAATTTAGTGAGACTCTGTCTCAAAATAAGAAATAAAATGGGCTAGGGATGTGGCTCGGTGATTAAGTGTCCCTGGGTTCTATCTCTGTTACAACAAATAATTAAATAATAGGTTGTTGCAAATTAAAACCACAATGGAATACCACTTCACACACATTAGGATGGCTATTAGATACAACACACACACACACACACACACACACAATTTTAAATAGAAAAATATGCTATTTTAAATAAAAAATATTTAAATGCAATATTATATGTGTTACAGAGTAGTTTAATCACTTTGCATGAATTTTGTGTGTGCATGTTTTGCTGGGGATTGAACCTAAGACCTTACAAATGCTAGGCAAGTGGTCCCCACTGAGCTACATCTTGCTGCAATCAAGAAATGCAGGAAATGCAAGATTATGAGGTTGCTGATGGTGTAATATGGTACATTGTTTTATAGCAAACTTTAAAAAAATATTTTGTTGTAGTTGGACACAATACCTTTATTTTCATGTGGTGCTGAGGATCAAACCCAGCACCGTGTACGTGCTAGGTGAGCGTTCTACCACTGAGCCATAACCCCAGCCCCAGCAAACTTTTTTTATAAGTAGAAAATGTAACCATAAAAAGTATGGCATAGTAAATACATGTACCAGTTACATAGTCATCTATTACCATTATCAAGTATTATACATGTACATAATTATTTTTGTTATGCTTTTATTTGACTGGCAGTGCAGTAGGTTTGTTTATATCAGCATCATTAAAAATACATGGATAATACATTGTGCTATGATGTATGACTGCTATGATATCACTAAGTGATAGAGGACCACCCTTGTATATGCAGTCTGTATTGACCAAACTGTTGTTTTATACCTATCAGAAAATAGCAAGTGTTGATGTGGATATAGAGAAACTGGAACTCTTATACACTGATGCCAAGAATGGAAAAAGGTGCAGCAGCTGTGGAAAACCTTATGGTTGTTCCTCAGCACATAAAAAAATAAAGTTACCATATGATGCAACAATTCCAATTCTGGGGATACACCCAAAAGAATTAAAAGCAGATTCCAGTCAGAATGGCAGATATCAAGAATACAAACAACAATAAGTGTTGGTGAGGATGTGGGGAAAATGTATGTACACTCATGTAGGAACGGTGGAAAAAGCTCTGTAAACTCAACAAGCCAAAACAACCATTTACCTGACCGAGATTTTATTAGCAGGACTGTAGTGGCCAGTCGCAGAAGAGAAGGGGGGGGGAGAGATAGATAGATGAGAGAGAGAGAGAGAGAGAGAGAGAGAGAGAGAGAGAGGAAGAAGAAGAAGAAGGAGGAGGAGGAGGAGGGAAGGAGGGAGGAGAGGGGGGAGAGAGGGAGAGAGAGAGGGTGAGAGGGTGAGAGGGAGAGAGGGAGAGAGAGAGTGAGAGGGAGAGAGAGAGAGGAGAGGGGGGAGAGAGAGAGAAAGAGTGAGGGGAGAGTAAGAGAGAGTGAGTGAGAGGAAGAGAGTGAGTGAGAGAGCTAGCACGAACATAGTGTTGATATTTATGGGCTCAATGCAGGATGAGGAGGAGCAAGGCAAGTGGGCTGTTACTTCTTCATTGGCTGAGAATTCATGCCGCTTCAGGGATTGGAGGTATGCCATTCAAAGTTCGCGCCATTCACAGGTGATGGTTTGCACGCCATTCAGTGCATCATGGACCTGAGCTCCTGGAAGAGAAACGCTCTGGGCGCCATCTTTACCAACAACTCATACATTGCTGGTGGAACTGCAAATTGGTGCAGCCAATATGGAAAGCAGTATGGAGATTCCTTGGAAAACTGGGAATGGAACCATCATATGACCCAGCTATCCCACTCCTCTGTCTATACCCAAAGCACTTAAAAACAGCATACTACAGGGACACAGCCACATGAATGTTTATAGCAGCACAATTCATAACAGTTAAATTGTGGAACCAACCTAGGTGCCCTTCAGTAGATGAATGGATAAAGAAAATATGGTATATATACACAATGGAATATTACTCAGCAATAAAAGAGAATAAAATCAAGGCATTTGCAGGTAAATGGATGACATTGGAGAAGAGAGTGCTAAGTGAAGTTGGCCAATCCAAAAATAACAAATGTTGAATGTTTTCTCTGATATAAGGAGGCTGATTCATAGTGGGGTGGGTAGGGGAAGCATGGGAGGATTAGATGAACTCTAGATAGGGCAAGGGATGGGAGGGGAAGGAAGGGGGCATGGGGGTAGGAAAGACGATGGAATGAGATGGACATCATTACCCTAACTACATGTATGAAGACATAAATGGTGTGAATATACTTTGTATACACCAGAGATATGAAAAATTGTGCTCTATATGTGTAACGTGAATTGTGATGCATTCTGCTGTCATATATAACAACTTGAAATTTAAAAATATAAAAAAATACAAAAATGATGATCATACCTCCCCCAGAAAAGAATTAAAAGCAGAGACACAAAGAGATATTTTTACACTCACATTTATTGCAGCATTATTATTTACAATAGCTAAAATGCAAAAGCAACCCAAGTGTCCACTGGTGAATAGATCAATAAACTAAATATGGTAGTATATGCAGTAGATGGTTATTCACCTTACAAAGGAGGGGAATTTTGGGCTGGGGATGTGGCTCAAGCGGTAGCACGCTCGCCTGGCATGCGTGCGGCCCGGGTTCGATCCTCAGCACCACATACCAACAAAGATGTTGTGTCTGCCGAGAACTAAAAAATAAATATTAAAAATTCTCTCTCTCTCTCTCTCTCTCTCTCTCTCTCTCTCTCTCTCTCCTCTCTCACTCTCTCTTTAAAAAAAAAAACAAAGGAGGGGAATTTTGATCCATATTACAACATGGATAAAACTTGATGATATCACATTAAGTAAAATACAAATATTGTATTATTTCATTATTATGAGGTACTTAGAATTGTCATATTTATAGAGACAGAAAGTAGGATGATGGTTGCATAGGGTTAGGAGAGGAGTAAATAGGGAAAAAATTAAACACAAAGGAAGGAAGAGTGGGAGGAAATGAATGACAAAACAGTAATAGTAAGTCCTTCCCTAACAATGATTATTTAAATGTAAATAGACTTAAGTCCCCAATCAATGGTTGAATGGATTTTTTTTTCCTAAAAGAATACTAATATATAGGCTGGGGTTGCAGCTCAGTTGGTAGGGCACTTGACTAGCACATGTGAGGCACTGGGCTCAATCCTCAGCACCACATTAAAAAAAAAATAAATAAAATAAAGGTATTGTGTCCATTTACAACTAAAAATATTTTTTAAAAAAAGAATACAAATATATTCTGGAGACTTCATAGGATGAAAGTGAAAGGATGGGTAAGAAGATGGCGGCGGGAAGTGAGTAAGCCGCTCTGTGCCCCACGCCGCCGCGTCTGAAAAGATGAGGTAAAGATCATTAAAGGAGATCTGTCGACAAAAACCCAGCACCGTGTCAAGAAAGGGGCCTAGGTGGAGTGAATCCGCCACTAATCCAGCCAAGGTGAAGGGAGTCCAGCACGACTTCAGCGCGAGCAGTAAGGACGCAGCCCGAGCTGCCCGGCTCCCTCGGCCCCTTCTCCCTCTCATCTCCGCCTCTCCGCCTTGCTTCTTTCTCCCCAGCTGTCTCTACTCCCAAGCTCAGTCTCTAAATTTAGATCTCAATTTCTTTCCCCCACCACGCCCGCTCTCCTGCATGTCCGGTACCGGACCGCGCGGCCCTGAGGCGCCGCCTCCCCTCCCCCAACCCGAACCCCCTCCCCAGGGGTCCCGAAGGCCGCCGCCACTGCCGCCGCCGCCTCCCGCAGAGCACCATAGAGCAGACTCTTCACCGCGCGATTGAGCTGCCGAATTATATGAAACAGCTGATAAGATGAGTGACAATTTAAAATCCAAGTGATCCGAGAACACGCACTGAGCTCTGACCCGCTGAATTCAAACTCCCGGTCACCTGCTTCCCGCAGACAAACAGCTATGACTCGGCATTAATTCATCCCGCTGAAACAACTGGTCAGCCCTTCTCATCATACAAAGGTAAATGCCTACCGAGCCTTCATAAGTAGTGGCCACAGGTTTGAAACGGGGCTTGGGAGAGAAGGACCCACCCGTTGAATTGGTCGCCCGGCAAAGGGAAACGACGTCATCAGACTGCTGCAGAGGAGATAACTTCTTTGAAACAGGGGTGTGATCCCATAGCCTTCCCTATCCACACATCGGGAAAACTCAAGGGTCCCTCCCAGCTCTCCTGTAAGGGCCCCTCCCAGCTCTCCCGTGAGTGCTACAGCCAGCCCGAGGGAATCAGAGGTGGTGCAGGTCCCGCGGAGCTAAACTACCGCTCCCACCAGGGCTGACTTCTGAGGTCTCTTGCACCAGCTACGGGGAAGTGGATACTGGAGGGCAAGTAAAATCCGCTGAGGATTCTCAGCCCCAAACGCTACAAGCTTAGGGTCTGCGGGAATGGCAAACTGGAAGAGTGTGCCCAGTCGTTCATGAAAACAGGGCTCCCGGGAGCAGCAGACTTGGCGTGTAGCCAGTATTGTGGTGAGAGGGGCCTGGCTAGAGAAAAAGTGGGAAGTGAATAGACACATGAGGAGGCCCTAGACACTCAGGATTGGAGACTCGCCCAGTCTTGGAGGAGCTGCTGCACAGTGATTGGTTCCCGCGTATGGACAGGAGAAACTTGACCTGGTGGGCACAGCGCCATCTACTGGAAGAGAAGCTAATCAAACTCTAAGACTGCATTTATTAGTTTTTTTTTTTTTTTCTGATTTGGGTTTTTCTTTCATTTTCATTTTTTTTTCTTTCTTGTTGTTTTATTAATTTTTTTTTACAAAATATTTTTTTATTTTTTTTCTACTAATTTCAATTTAAATTTTTTTTAACTATTATTATTATTTTATTTTTTATTATTTTTTATTTTTTTAACTGTTCTCTTTTTTAGTTCCTATTCTTTTTCTTCTTTAGTCTTTTCATTTTTCTTATCCCCCCTTTTTCCTTGAATTCTACCTGCCTACTCTCATTCTCTTTAGAGACTTCTTCCCTTCCCTTCAAATACCTTTCCTCCCAAGCATCAAATTAATTTATAGGAGTAAACTGTAACTCAGCAGTCAAACAGAACAAGAAGCAACATGAGCAGCTTCAAAAAACAAGGAAGAAAAGGAGTACAAACAATGCAGGACAGCCTAAATATTCAGGAGGACCTAGAGTCATCAGAAAAATGGTCATATAAAGAACTCAAGGAACACCTAAGACAGATGGAATGGAACCTTAAAGAGGATACAAGACAGCAAATTCAAGCAGCGAAAGAACACATTGAGAATGCATTCCATAAACAGATAAAAGAAGAAGTTAAGCATCTTTATCAGGAGAGAGAGATTATAAAAAATAATCAAACAATAATTCTAGAAATGAAGGAAATGATAAACCAAATTAAAATCTCAATTGAGAGTATCACTAACAGAGTGGAGCAAGTAGAAACCAGAACGTCAGATAATGAAGACAAAATACACCATCTTGAAAAGAGTCTAGCCAACTCAGAAAGGCTGGTAAAAAATCACGAGAAAAACATCCAAGAGTTATGCGATAACATGAAGAAACCAAACATACAAGTCATCGGGATAGAAGAAGGTACAGAGACTCAAACCAAGGGAATGAGAAAACTGCTGGATGAAATAATTACAGAAAACTTTCCAGAAATAAAAAAGGAAACAGATATACAAATTGAAGATGCATACAGGACACCGAGCACACAAAATCACAGTAGACCAACGCCAAGACACATTGTTATGAAGATATCCAATATACAGAACAAAGAGAAAATATTAAAAGCTACAAGAGAAAGGAGACAGATTACATTTAGGGGTAAACTAATACGGTTAACCACGGATTTTTCATCACAGACACTGAAAGCAAGAAGGTCATGGAACAATGTATTTCAAACACTGAAAGACAATGGATGCCAACCAAGAATTCTGTATCCAGCAAAATTAAGCTTCAGGTATGACAACGAAATAAAAATCTTTCATGATAAACAAAAATTAAAAGAATTTGCAGCCAGAAAACCAGCATTGCAAAGCATTTTGAGCAAAACACTACAAGAAGAAGAAATGAAAAACAACAACCAAAACCATCAGTGGGAAGTGCCTCAGTAAAGACAGAGGGCGAGGGGAAAGACAATCATGGAGAAACAAACTAAAATTTTTTTAAAAAAAGGATAAACAATCAAACATGGATGGAAGTTCAAACCACATATCAATAGTAACTCTGAATGTTAATGGCTTAAACTCTCCAATAAAGCGACATAGGCTGGTATCATGGATTAAAAAAACAAATCCAACAATATGCTGCCTCCAGGAGACACATCTGATTGGAAAAGACATACACAGGCTGAAGGTGAAAGGATGGGAAAAAATATACCACGCACACGGTCCTCGCAAGCAAGCAGGGGTGGCCATCCTCATATCGAATAAAATCGACTTCAAGACTAAGTTAATCAAAAGGGATAAAGAAGGTCATTATATACTGTTAAAAGGAACCATTCACCAACAAGACATAACAATTATCAATATTTACGCACCAAATAATGGTGCTGTGACATTCATAAAACAAATTCCCCTCAAATTCAAGAATCAAATAGACCACAACACAATAATTATGGGAGACTTCAACACACCTCTCTCACCATTGGACAGATCCTCCAAACAAAAGTTAAATAAAGAAACTATAGAACTCAATACCACAATCAATAACCTAGACTTAACTGACTTATATAGAATATATCAACCATCATCAAATGGATATACTTTCTTCTCAGCAGCACATGGATCTTTCTCAAAAATAGACCATATATTATGCCATAGGGCAACCCTCAGTAAATATAAAGGGGTGGAGATAATACCTTGCATTTTATCTGATCATAATGGAATGAAACTGGAAATCAATGATAAAAGAAGGAAGAAAAAACCCTACATCACATGGAAAATGAACAATATGTTACTGAATGATCAATGGGTTACAGAAGACATAAAGGAGGAAATCAAAAAATTCTTAGAGATAAATGAAAATACAGACACAACATATCGGAATCTATGGGACACAATGAAAGCAGTTTTAAGAGGAAAGTTCATCGCCTGGGGGTCATTCCTCAGAAAAAGAAGAAACCAACAAATAAATGAGCGCACACTTCATCTCAAAGCCCTAGAAAAGGAAGAACAAAACAACAGCAAATGTAGCAGAAGGCAAGAAATAATTAAAATCAGAGCGGAAATCAATGAAATTGAAACAAAACAAACTATTGAAAAAATTAACAAAAGTAAAAGTTGGTTCTTCGAAAAAATAAATAAGATCGACAGACCTTTAGCCATGGTAACGAAGAGAAGAAGAGAGAGAACTCAACTTACTAACATACGGGATGAAAAAGGCAATATCACAACAGATGCTACAGAAATACAGAAGACAATTAGAAATTATTTTGAAAACCTATATTCCAATAAAATAGAAGATAGTGAAGACATCGATAAATTTCTTAAGTCATATGATTTTCCTAAACTGAGTCAGGAGGATACACACAATCTGAACAGACCAATATCAATGGATGAAATTGAAGAAGCCATCAAAAGACTACCAACCAAGAAAAGCCCAGGACCGGATGGGTATACAGCGGAGTTTTACAAAACCTTTAAAGAAGAATTAATACCAATACTTTTCAAGTTATTTCAGGAAATAGAAAAAGAGGGAGCTCTTCCAAATTCATTCTATGAGGCCAACATCACCCTGATCCCGAAACCAGACAAAGACACCTCAAAGAAAGAAAACTACAGACCAATATCTCTAATGAACCTAGATGCAAAAATCCTCAATAAAATTCTGGCAAATCGAATACAAAAACACATCAAAAAAAATAGTGCACCATGATCAAGTAGGATTCATCCCTGGGATGCAAGGATGGTTCAACATACGGAAATCAATAAATGTTATTCACCACATCAATAGACTTAAAGATAAGAACCATATGATCATCTCGATAGATGCAGAGAAAGCATTCGATAAAGTACAGCATGACTTTATGTTCAAAACATTAGAAAAACTAGGGATAACAGGATCTTACCTTGACATTGTAAAAGCTATCTATGCCAAGCCTCAGGCTAGCATCATTCTGAATGGACAAAAGTTGAAGGCATTCCCTCTAAAATCCGGAACAAGACAGGGATGCCCTCTATCACCACTTCTATTCAATATAGTTCCCGAAACACTGGCCAGAGCAATTAGACAGACGAAAGAAATTAAAGGCATAAAAATAGGAAAAGAAGAACTTAATTTATCACTATTTGCAGATGACATGATTCTATACCTAGAAGACCCAAAAGGGTCTACAAAGAAACTACTAGAACTAATAAATGAATTCAGCAAAGTGGCAGGATATAAAATCAACACGCATAAATCAAAGGCATTTCTGTATATCAGCAACAAAACTTCTGAAATGGAAATGAGGAAAAACACTCCATTCACAATATCCTCAAAAAAAATAAAATACTTGGGAATCAACCTAACAAAAGAGGTGAAAGATCTATACAATGAAAACTACAGAACCCTAAAGAGAGAAGTAGAAGAAGATCTTAGAAGATGGAAAAATATACCCTGTTCATGGATAGGCAGAACTAACATCATCAAAATGGCGATATTACCAAAAGTTCTCTATAGATTTAATGCAATGCCAATCAAAATCCCAAAGGCATTTCTTGTAGAAATAGATAAAGCAATCATGAAATTCATATGGAAAAATAAAAGACCCAGAATAGCAAATCAATTCTAAGCAGAAAGTGTGAATCAGGCGGTATAGTGATACCAGATTTCAAACTATATTACAGAGCAATAGTGACAAAAACAGCATGGTACTGGTACCAAAACAGGCGGGTGGATCAATGGTATAAAATAGAGGACATAGAGACTAATCCACAAAGCTACAACTATCTTATATTTGATAAAGGGGCTAAAAGCATGCAATGGAGGAAGGATAGCATCTTCAAAAAATGGTGTTGGGAAAACTGGAAATCCATATGCAACAAAATGAAACTGAATCCCTTTCTCTCGCCATGCACAAAAGTTAACTCAAAATGGATCAAGGAGCTTGATATCAAATCAGAAACTCTGTGCCTGATAGAAGATAAAGTTGGCTCCTATCTACATATTGTGGGGTCGGGCTCCAAATTCCTTAATAGGACACCCATAGCACAAGAGTTAACAACTAGAATCAACAAATGGGACTTAATTAAACTTAAAAGTTTTTTCTCAGCAAAAGAAACAATAAGAGAGGTAAATAGGGAGCCTACATCCTGGGAACAAATTTTTACGCCTCACACTTCAGATAGAGCCCTAATATCCAGAGTATACAAAGAACTCAAAAAATTAGACAATAAGATAACAAATAACCCAATCAACAAATGGGCCAAGGACCTGAACAGACACTTCTCAGAGGAGGATATACAATCAATCAACAAGTACATGAAAAAATGCTCACCATCTCTAGCAGTCAGAGAAATGCAAATCAAAACCACCCTAAGATACCATCTCACTCCAGTAAGATTGGCAGCCACTATGAAGTCAAACAACAACAAGTGCTGGCGAGGATGTGGAGAAAAGGGTACACTTGTACATTGCTGGTGGGACTGCAAATTGGTGCGGCCAATTTGGAAAGCAGTTTGGAGATTCCTGGGAAAGCTGGGAATGGAACCACCATTTGACCCTGCTATTGCCCTTCTCGGTCTATTCCCTGAAGACCTTAAAAGAGCATGCTACAGGGACACTGCCACATCGATGTTCATAGCAGCACAATTCACAATAGCTAGACTGTGGAGCCAACCCAGATGCCCTTCAATAGATGAATGGATAAAAAAAATGTGGCATCTATACACAATGGAGTACTATGCAGCAATAAAAAATGAGAAAATCATAGAATTTGCAGGGAAATGGATGGCACTAGAGCAGATTATGCTTAGTGAAGGTAGCCAAACCCTAAAAAACAAATACCAAATGTCTTCTTTGATATAATGAGAGCAACTATAAACAGAGCAGGGAGGAAGAGTAGGAAGTAAAGATTAACATTAAACAGAGACTTGAGATGGGAGGGAAAGGGAGAGAAAAGGGAAATTGCATGGAAATGAAGGGAGACCCTCATTGCTAAACAAAATTACATATAAGAGGTGTGAGGGGAATGGGAAAATAAACAAAGAGAGAAATGAATTACAGTAGATGGGGTAGAGAGAGAAGTTGGGAGGGGAGGGAGGGGAGGGGGGATAGTAGGGGATAGGAAAGGTAGCAGAATACAAAAATTACTATTAGGGCATTATGTAAAATTGTGGATGTGTAACTGACGTGATTCTGTAATCTGCATTTGGGGTAAAATTGGGGGTTCATAACCCACTTCAATCTAATGTATGAAATATAATATGTCAAGAGCTTTGTAATGTTGTGAACAACCAATAAAAAAAAATTAAAAAAAAAAAGAAAGTGAAAGGATGGAAAAAGATAAGCCATGCAAATAATAATTAAAGAAGAGCAGAGTGGCCATACTAATACCAGATAAGGTAGAGAAAAGGTTGAAAAAGACAAAGATATTATACATAAGTAAATAAATATTATATATATATATATATATATATATATATATATATATATATATAATGATCATATAGGTATAAGAACTATTTATACACACATTTGACCATATAAATAGTCAATTCATTATCAAAATTATAAGAATTCTCTATACACCAAACAGTAAACTTGACAGATCTGAAAGGAGAAATAACTCCTCGATAATAGTAGGAAATGTCAACACTACATTTTTTCTTTTTTCTTTTCAATATTTCATTTGGACACAATATCTTTATTTATTTATTTTTATGTGGTGCTGAGGATTGAACCCAGCACCCTGCACGTGCTAGGTGAGTGTTCTACCACTGAACTACGACTCAGCCCCAACACTCCACTTTTAATATAGATAGAACACTGAAACAATTCTACAGAACAATTGAATCTAACAGAAGAATTTTTCTCAAGGGCACATGGAAAATTCTTCCAAAAGATAAGCTAGTTCAAAAAACAGGTCAATGTGTTTAAAAAAAATGGAAATCATACAAAGTATTTTTCCAATCACAGTGAAATGGAAAAAGAAATAGGAAAATTGGAAATGCCAGACCTGTGGAATTAAACAACACACTATTAATCTATGAGCTATGGAAGAAAACACAAGTGATATTAGAAAATAAATTGAGACAAATGAAATGAAAGCACAACAAACCACTGGGCCTGGTTGCACATGCATGTAATCCCAGTGATTCATGAGGCTGAGGCAGGAGGATCACACACAAATTTGAGAACAGCCTCAGCAATTTAGTGAGGCCCTAAGCAACTTAGCAAGACCCTGTCTCAAAATAAAAAAATAAAAAAGGCTGGGAATGTGGCTCAGTGGTTAAATGCTCCTGGGTTCAATCCCTGGTACCAGGGGAGAAAAAAAGAAAAGAAAAAGCACAACATACCAAAATTTATGGGACATGGTAAAACAGTTTAAAGAAGAGACACAGGCTGGGGATGGGCTCAAGCAGTAGCGCGCTCGCCTGGCATGCATGCGGCCTGGGTTCAATCCTCAGCACCACATACCAACAAAGATGTTGTGTCCGCCGAGAACTAAAAAATAAATATTAAAAATTCTCTCTCTCTCTCTCTTAAAAAAAAAAAGACACAAATTAAAGGAAAGACATCACATCTCATATTCATGGATTAGAGAACTTAGAATTGATAAGATGTCAGTACTATCCAAAGTGACCTCTAGGTTTTATGCAATCCCTATTAAAATCCCTATGATGTTTTTGCAGAAATAGAAAATTTTCATACGCAATCTCTGAATAGCCACACACACACAAATCTTTGAGGTCTCACAGTTGCTTATCTGAAAATTTATTCCAAATTTTAGTAACCAAAATAATTTGATATTGGCATAAAGACAGACATGTAGACCAGTGGAACAGAATAGAGACTTCAGAATATATATATATATATATATATATATATATATATATATATATATATATATATATGCTGAAAAATGTTCAGTAAAGGTGCTAAGACCATTTGGGAGGGAAAAAACCAAATTGGGAAGTCTTTCAACCAGTACTGTTGGGAAAACTTGATATTTACATGTAAAAGAATACAGATGGATCCTTACATCATACCATACAAAAATTAAAATAAATGAAAGAAAAAATTGAATTAAAGGCCTAACATAAGATCTACAACTACAAAACTTCTTTCTGAGTGCAGTAGTGCATGCCTGTAATCCCAGTGACTCAGGACCCTGAGGCAGGAGGATTGCAAGTTTGAGACTAGCCTCAGTAACTTAGTGAGACCCAGTCTCAAAATAAAAATAAAAAGAATTAGGGGTGTATGTCAGTGGTAAAGCACCCCTGGTAAAGAGGTAAATTATTAACATATATATGTATATACATACATGATACTGGAGCAGAATGTGGTATCAGAGGCACAGGCAACAAAAGAAAACAGAGGGGTTGGGGGGTTGTGGCTCAGTGGTAGAGTGCTCACCTAGCACATGTGAGGCACTGGGTTCGATCCTCAGCACCACATAAAAATGAAATAAAGATATTAAAAAAAAAGAAAACAGATAAATCAGGTTTGGTTTGCAGACACCCATCTTCTCATTACAACTTCACATGTTGTGTGTGAATGCAAAGGGAAGAAATCTTTCTCTTCATACAATGTGCTCATACTATTATGAGAATCCCTCCTTCATAAGCTAATTTAAAGCTAATTGTCTCCCAAAGACTCCACCTTGAACTACCATCATACAGGGGGCTAGAGTTTCATTATATAAATTTTAAGGCAGGATAGTATAAACATTCAATCCTTAAAGTACCTTATGACTCAGCAATTCTACTTCTGGGCATATAACCAAATGAATTGAAAGCAAGAATTTAAAGATACATTCATGTTCATAGCAGATTTTTCAGAATAGCCAAAAGCTATGGAAAAAAAAACAAGTATCCATCAATAGAATAGATAAACAAAATATGATATACTCATGCAATGGAATTTAACTCAGACATAAAATTAATGAAGCACTAAAAAACATGCTCCAACGTGAATAAACCTGAAAAACATGCTAAATAAACCAGTCACAGAAAGACAAATATCACAAGATTTCACTGATATGAAGTATCTAGATTCATAGAGATAGAAAATAGGATGGTGGATGCAAAGGGAGAATGAGAAGTTTTTATTTAATGGAAATAGATTTAGTTTCACAAAATGAAAAAGTTATAGAGATCTGTTTTAAAATAATGTGAATACAGTTAACACTATTGAGCTGGACACTTAAAATGGTTAAAATAGGAAATTCTGTAGTATATGCTTATTACTACAATTAAAAATTTTAAATATAATAAAATAAAGATTTAAAAGAACAATTTTAAAAGTTCCAGGGACTGGGGGTGTGGTTCAGTGATGGAGTGTGTACTCTGCATGCATTCTGGGTTCAACTTCTAGTACCAAAACAAAATAAAATGAACAACAAAGAAACAAAGGAGCTGGGATGTGGCTCAAGTGGTAGTGTGTTCGCTTGGCATGCGTGCGGCCTGGGTTCGATCCTCAATACCACATACAAACAAAGATGTTGTGTCCGCCAATAACTAAAAAAATAAAATATTAAAATTCTCTCTCTCTTTAAAAAAAATTCTCTCTCTCTCTTTAAAAAAAATTATAAAAAAAACCAAAGAAGTTTCCAGTGGCAAATTTTATGCTCTGTATATACTTCTCCATTCTCCCCTTTACAATCTACAATTGAAAACAAAACAAAACAAAAAATAATGTGTGGTAAGGTTCCTTGGGGGTTTGAAATTTTAGGGCCATAGGAGTTTTTGTCTCTGTCTAGATGAACCTTACCTACTGGGAAAATCATTCTGTATGTTCTGTCAGCCTAGAGAAGACCTTGTAGGCTATAGAGAAGAACACACATTTAAGACATCACTGGACATTCACAACATAGAAGAGGCTGCTTTATACATTGATTCCTGCAACTCATATTTGAGGATCATAGATTAGAATTTATAGAACTAAATAATTTATCTCAGAGATAGATTTGTTTAGTTCAACATATATTTTATTTGAATCATCTTTATGACATTGCTGACAAGTCAATATCAAATATATAGCAGTGATTCTTTTAAAAATATTATTGTTTTAGAACTTGACACAGTGGAACACATCTACAATCCCAGTGGTTGAGGAGACTGAGGCAGGAGGATTGCAAGTTCAAAGCCAGCCTCAGCAATTTAGTGAGACCCTAAGCAACTTAGCAAGACCCTGTCTCTAAATAAAATATAAAAAGAACTGTGGATGTGGCTCAGTGGTTAAGCATCCCTGGGTTTAATCTCTGGCGTGTGTCCTGCACACACACACACAGTTTATAGAAATTACCTGTCATGCCAGCTGCGACGGTGTACACCTGTAATCCCAGGGGCTGGGGAGGCTGAGACCAGAGAATCATGAATTCAAAGGCAGCCTCAGTAGTGGCAAGGCATTTATCAAGTCAGAGAGACCCTGTCTTTAAATAAAATACAAAATAGGGATGGAGATGTGGCTCAATGGTTGAGTGCCTCTGAATTCAATCCCCAGTACTCACCCTCCACCCCCCACCCACCAAAAAGAAATTACCTGTCATTCAACCAATCAGATTTGAACATTATCATTTTGATAAACAACCCACTGGATATGCCCCTTTTTCTATACACACACACACCCTTTTATATAAATGAGTTCAAATTATACAAAATAATACTACCAAAAATAACACATAAATAAATCAAATAACCAAATGATAGATAAATTGATTTGATTTGCTAAGGAGATTGATATGGTTTGAATATGTACCCCAAAATTTCATGTGCTGAAGGCTTGGTCCCCATGGTGGCAGTGTCAAAGTGGTAGAACCTTTAACAGGTAGGACCTAGTGTGAGGTAATTAGGTCATGTGAGTTTCATCCTTAGAAAGCATTAATGTAAGTGTATTAGTCAGGGTTCTTTAGAGAAACAGAATCAACAGGAAGTATAATTATAAAAGGAGGACTTATTAGGTTGGCTTACCAACCAGAAGCTGGATAGTTCACAATGGCCATCTTCAGGCTGGAGAGCTGGAAGAACCAAGAGCTGGGCAGTCCAAGAGGCTGAAGCCTCAGAATAAGAGAGATCAACAAGGGTGCTTACCCTAGTCTGAGACCAAAGGCTTCTAAAGAATCAGTTTTGGAAGAGTGAAGAAGCCAGAATCACAGTAGCAAATCAAGAACCCATTCAAGAAGAATTTTTATTCCATCCAAGCCATCATCCTATTGGTTGGTGCTACTCACGCTTAGAGAGGGTCTCCATTTCAGTTGGTTATCACACATGCCAATCATTCCTAGACACACCCTCAATCCCCTTCATCTTCATCATCTCTTAATCCAATCATATTGACAATTCAAATTAAATATTATAGTAGGTCTTGTGGAATTGGACTAGTTCCCATCAGAATGGGTTGTGATAAAAGAGCCTGGCACTTCCCTTGTTCTGCGTGCATTGCCTGACACTCACACATGCTCCTTCCATTGTGATGCATCTTCCATGAGGCCCTCTCTAGAGTCAAGCAAATGTTGGCACCATGCTCAGCTGCAGGTATCTTGAGAAAATGGACCAAGACAGGGAGGCTGTAGAACTTGAGAACTCGAGATGACATAAGAGAACTATGGACCAAGGACTTTGTAAACCTGCAAGAGAGACAAAGCATAGAAAAAGCCAACGGTGTGACCCCGGAGATCCAGGCTGTCTGATTCTGGCGGCCTGCCCCGCGGCTACAGAAGGCGTGGAGCCACAGAGAAGGGATTAAATGGTAAGCAGGGAGATAGGTGCCTGCAACATGGTGGTGTCCTAACTGCCAAGCGGGCACTGACCCCCGGGCTGAGTTCGGGATTGCAGACGGGGAAGGAGGCGGTGCAGTCCCTCCCCCCACAAGGGACACTCCACTAAGGCAACCAGCGGCCACCATCTTGGAGAGCTGAGGTATCCACCGCCACTCTCCGACAGATTGCAGTGGCAAAACGGGTGCGTGTCACTCAGTTCAGCCCCCATACATAGGGGGATTTCGCATAAAATCTCTCCTAGACTTTCAGGGGAAGGGAGTATCACAGTGAGCCTGCATAAAGACTAAAGGAGAACGAGAGGCACCTGACCTTCAACTCCCCCTCCCATCAGCAGCCAAAACAAAACCTGTCTAGCCAGCGCTGGGGGAGAGGCAAGCAGAAAAAATCAAAACCATAGAGTGCCGGGGATCCCAAAAGCCAACGGTGTGACCCCGGAGATCCAGGCTGCCTGATTCTGGCGGCCTGCCCCGCGGCTACAGAAGGCGTGGTGCCACAGTGCCAGGGATCCCAAAAGCCAACGGTGTGACCCCGGAGATCCAGGCTGTCTGATTCTGGCGGCCTGCCCCGCGGCTACAGAAGGCGTGGCGCTGCAGAGAAGGCATTAACTAGCAAGCAGGGAGATAAGTGGTTGCCACAAAGTGGAATCCCGCCAGCCAAGCCCGCACTGACCCCCGGGCTGAGTACGGGATTTCAGATGGGGAAGGAAGCGGTACAGTTCTATTTCCCACAAGGGAAACAAAACAATAGAGTGCCGGGGTTCCCAATAGCCACCCTCCACACCCAACAAACGGCAGGCCCAGAGTACAGTTTGAACTGCCGAGAACCATCACTCAGGGGAAATCTGGTCTAGCAGGAGAAACCAAGACTAGCAGGAGAAACCAGGAGACTAGAGGCAAGGCCCTCGCGACTGGGCAGCTGTAAACTGCAGGCCCGCCGGCGACAGCTCACCCACTACCCGCGTATCTGGGAGGTAGGAGAATGCCCACCCGCTGGTGACTGATCACCTGCCCACGGCCTGTGATACTGGGCGGCTGGAGACTGCCCGCCTGCCGCGACAGGGAGCTGAAACCAAACAGAGACAGTCCAGTCACACCCCCCCATTAGGGCACCCCGGCAAGGAGACTGGGCCTGTCATAGCAGAGTAGTGTCGTCACTGGAGCTCGGACGTCGGAATTCCTTCCCAGCGGAATCCACGTTAGCAGGCATAGTTTAACAACACAAAGGAGAGACATCAGAGTAATACAGAAACAAAACAAATCTATAGAAGAGAGCAGAAACACGACAATCAAAAAGAGCTAGAAAGTAACGTGGACAACATGAGAAAACAAGGGAAAAGAGGATTACAAACAATGCAAGACAACTCAATTCTCCAGGAGGACATAGAAACATCAGAAACAGGGATAGCGAAAGAACTCAAGGCATACCTAACTCAAATGGAAAGGAATATTAGAGAAGACATGAGACAGCAAGTCCAAGAAATAAAAGTATATTTTGAAAATGAATTAAACAAACAAATTCAAATGGCAAAGAACGAGCTCTACCAGGAGATAGAGATCTTAAAAAAAAATCAAACAATAATCCTAGAATTGCAGGAAACTATAAACCAAATTAAAAACTCAAACGAGAATATTACAAATAGACTTGCTCAAGTAGAAGTCAGAACATCAGATAATGAAGACAAGGTTTATCAACTTGAAAAGAATATAGTCAACACAGAAAAGATGCTTAAATCCCACGAGCAATCTATTCAAGAGATATGGGATGTCATAAAAAAGCCAAATCTGAGAGTCATAGGGATAGAAGGCGGCACAGAGTTTCAAACCAAAGGAATGGACAGCATATTAAATGAAATAATTCTAGAAAACTTCCCAGAGATGAAAGATGGAATGGATTGCCAAATCCTGGAAGCCTACAGGACCCCAAACATTCAAAACCATAATAGACCAACTCCAAGACATATAATTATGAAGATAGGCAACGTACAGAACAAGGAGAGAATATTAAAAGCTACGAGAGAAAAGAGGCAGATTACATTCAGGGGTAAACCAATTAGTTTAACGACCGATTTCTCATCACAAACTTTGAAAGCGAGAAGATCCTGGAATAATGTATTTCAAACGCTGAAAAATAATGGATTCCATCCAAGAATACTATATCCAGCAAAATTGAGCTTCAAATTTGACAATGAAATTAAAATCTTTCACGATAAACAAAAGCTAAAAGAATTTGCAGCAAGAAAACCAGCTCTGCAAAGCATTTTGAACAAAACACTACAAGAAGAGGAATTGAAAAATAGTGCCCAAAACTAACAGCAGGAGGTATCTCAGTAAAGGGGGAGGAAAATAACCAAAAAGCAAAACTAGCCAAACTAAAATAAATAAATAAAGAAGCATGACTGGAAGTACAAATCATATCTCAATTGTAACCTTAAATGTTAATGGCCTAAACTCACCAATCAAGAGACATAGGCTAGTAACCTGGATCAAAAAAAACAAATCCAACAATATGCTGCCTTCAGGAGACTCATATGATAGGAAAAGACATACACAGGCTGAAAGTAAAAGGTTGGGAAAAATCATACCACTCACATGGCCCTCGGAAGCAAGCAGGAGTGGCCATACTCATATCGAATAAAATCAACTTCAAACCTAAGTTAATCAAGAAGGATAAAGAAGGTCACTATATACTGTTAAAAGGAACCATCCACCAACAAGACATAACAATCATCAATTTGTATGCACCAAACAATGGAGCTGCAACGTTCATAAAACAAACTCTCCTCAAGTTCAAGAGTCAAATAGACCACAACACAATAATTATGGGTGACTTCAACACACCGCTCTCACCATTAGACAGATCTTCTAGACAAAAGCTGAATAAAGAAACTATAGAACTCAACAGCACAATCAATAACCTAGACTTAACCGACATATATAGAATATATCAACCATCATCAAGTGGGTATACGTTCTTCTCAGCAGCACATGGATCCTACTCAAAGATAGACCATATATTATGCCATAAGGCAACTCTTAGTAAATATAAAGGTGTGGAGATAATACCATGCACCATATCTGATCATAATGGAATGAAATTGGAAATCAATGATAAAAGAAGGAAGGAAATATCCTACATCACATGGAAAATGAACAATATGTTATTGAATGATCAATGGGTTATAGAAGACATAAAGGAGGAGATGAAAAAATTCTTAGAATCAAATGATAACACAGACACAACATACCGGAATCTGTGGGACACAATGAAAGCAGTTTTAAGAGGGAAATTCATTTCTTGGAGTTCTTACCTCAAAAAAAGAAAAAACCAACAAATAAATGAACTCACGCAACACCTCAAAAACCTAGAAAAGGAAGAGCAAAACAACAGCAAATGTAGTAGAAGACAAGAAATAATTAAAATTAGAGCAGAAATCAACGAAATTGAAACAAAAGAAACCATTGAAAAAATTGATAAAACTAAAAGTTGGTTCTTTGAAAAAATAAATAAGATAGACAAGCCCTTAGCCATGCTAACGAAAAGAAGAAGAGAGAGAACTCAAATTACTAACATACGGGATGAAAAAGGCAATATCACAACAGACACTACAGAAATACAGAAGATAATTAGAAAGTATTTTGAAACCCTATATTCCAATAAAATAGAAGATAATGAAGATATCGATAAATTTCTTAAGGCATATGATTTGCCCAGATTGAGACAGGAAGACACACACAATTTAAACAGACCAATAACAAAAGAAGAAATAGAAGAAGCCATCAAAAGACTACCAACCAAGAAAAGCCCTGGACCGGATGGGTATACAGCGGAGTTCTATAAAACCTTCAAAGAAGAATTAATACCAATACTTTTCAAGCTATTTGAAGAAATAGAAAAAGAAGGAGCTCTTCCAAATTCATTCTATGAGGCCAATATCACTTTGATCCCAAAACCAGACAAAGATACTTCAAAGAAAGAAAACTACAGACCAATATCTCTAATGAACTTGGATGCAAAAATTCTCAATAAAATTCTGGCGAATCGAATACAAAAACATATCAGAAAACTTGTGCACAATGATCAAGTAGGATTCATTCCTGGGATGCAAGGATGGTTCAATATACGGAAATCAATAAATGCTATTCACCACATCAATAGACTTAAAGACAAGAACCACATGATCATCTCGATGGATGCAGAAAAAGCATTTGACAAAGTACAGCATCCCTTTATGTTCAAAACATTAGAAAAACTAGGGATAACAGGAACTTACCTCAACATTGTAAAAGCTATATATGCTAAACCTCAGGCTAGCATCATCCTAAACGGAGAAAAACTGAAGGCATTCCCTCTAAAATCTGGAACAAGACAGGGATGCCCTCTATCACCACTTCTATTCAATTTAGTTCTCGAAGTACTAGCCAGAGCAATTAGAAAGACAAAAGAAATTAAAGGCATAAAAATAGGAAAAGAAGAAATTAAACTATCGCTATTTGCGGATGACATGATAATATACTTAACAGACCCAAAAGAGTCTACAAAGAAGCTGCTAGAGTTAATAAATGAATTCAGCAAAGTGGCAGGTTATAAAATCAACACACATAAATCAAAGACATTCCTGTATATCAGCAACAAAACCTCTGAAATGGAAATAAGGAAAACCACTCCATTCACAATATCCTCAAAGAAAATAAGATACTTGGGAATCAACCTAACAAAAGAGGTGAAAGATATATACAATGAAAACTACAGAACCCTAAAGAGAGAGATAGAAGAAGATCTCAGAAGATGGAAAAATGTACCCTGTTCATGGATAGGCAGAACTAACATCATCAAAATGGCGATATTACCCAAAGTTCTCTACAGGTTTAATGCGATGCCAATCAAAATTCCAATGGCATATCTTGTAGAAATAGACAAAGCAATCATGAAATTCATATGGAAAAACAAAAGACCCAGAATAGCAAAAGCAATTCTAAGCAGGAAGTGTGAATCTGGAGGTATAGCGATACTGGAGGTCAAACTGTACTACAAAGTAATAGTAACAAAAACAGCATGGTACTGGTACCAAAACAGGCGGGTGGACCAATGGTACAGAATAGAAGACACAGAGACTAATCCACAAAGTTACAACTATCTTATATTTGATAAAGGGGCTAAAAGCATGCAATGGAGGAAGGATAGCATCTTCAACAAATGGTGCTGGGAAAATTGGAAATCCATATGCAACAAAATGAAACTGAATCCCTTTCTCTCGCCATCCACAAAAATTAACTCAAAATGGATCAGGGAGCTAGATATCAAATCAGAGACACTGCGTCTGATAGAAGAAAAAGTTGGATACGATATACATATTGTGGGGTCGGGCTCCAAATTCCTTAATAGGACACCCATAGCCCAAGAGTTAACAACTAGAATAAACAAATGGGACTTACTTAAACTAAAAAGTTTTTTCTCAGCAAGAGAAACAATAAAAGAGGTAAATAGAGAGCCTACATCCTGGGAACAAATTTTTACCCCTCACACCTCCGATAGAGCCCTAATATCCAGAATGTACAAAGAACTCAAAAAATTAAACAATAAGATAACAAATAACCCAATTAACAAATGGGCCAAGGACTTGAACAGACACTTCTCAGAGGAGGACATACAATCAATCAACAAGTACATGAAAAAATGCTCACCATCTCTAGCAATCAGAGAAATGCAAATCAAAACCACCCTAAGATACCATCTCACTCCAGTAAGATTGGCAGCCATTATGAAGTCAAACAACAATAAGTGTTGGCGGGGATGTGGGGAAAAGGGCACACTTGTACACTGCTGGTGGGGCTGCAAAATGGTGAGGCCAATTTGGAAAGCAGTATGGAGATTCCTGGGAAAGCTGGGAATGGATCCACCATTTGACCCCGCTATCGCACTTCTCGACTATTCCCAGAGGACCTTAAAAAAGCGCTCTATAGGGATAAGGCTGCATCAATGATTATAGCGGCACAATTCACAATAGCTAGACTGTGGAACCAATCTAGATGCCCCTCAATAGATGAATGGATAAAAAAAATGTGGCATATATACACAATGGAGTATTATGCAGCACTAAGAAATGACAAAATCATAGAATTTGCAGGGAAATCGATGGCATTAGAACAGATTATGCTAAGTGAAGCCAGCCAAGCCCTAAAAAACAAATGCCAAATGTCTGCTTTGATATAAAGAGAACAACTAAGAACAGAACAGGAAGGAAGAACAGGAGGAAAAGACTACAGTAAACAAAGACGAATGGGGGGAGAGAAACGGGGAGAGAAGGGAAAGCACATGGAAATGGTAGGAGACCTTCAATGATACACAAAATTATAAGAGGTTATGAGGGGCAAGGGGGAGGGAAAAAGAGGGAGAGAATTGAACAACAGCAGAGGAGGTAGAGAGGGAAGATGGGAGGGGAGGGGAGGGGAGGGGGGATAGTAGGGGATAGGAAAGGTAGCAGAATACAACAGTCACTAATAGGGCATTATGTAAAAATGTGAATATGTAACAGATGTGATTCTGCAATCTGTATTTGGGGTGAAAATGGGAGTTCAAAACACAATTTGAGTCAAATGTATGAAAGATGATATATCATGAACTATGTAATGCTTTAAATAATCAATAAAAAAAAATAATAAAGATGTGCCAGGAGAAAAAAAAAGAAAATCACATTATATATATGAAATCTAGAACATGTTTTATTACTTGTATACTACTAATACCAAAATAATAGAAATATAATATTTGAAAAATTAAAAAAAAAAAGAGAGACAAAGCATAAGTGTTAGACAAAGAGTAAAATGTGAGCACAGGTTTCAGAGATAGAAAGTAAGTGATTTCGGTGTGTTCATTCCAGCACTTGCGGAGACCCGCCTTCGCCAACATGACGGCGCCCAGTGAGGACAGGACAGAGTTTTTGCTGGGGTGGAGGGTCTGGGCTTTAGGCAGATAGTATTTATTTCACAATGTTTGAGGACCTATTTGAAGGTGATGATTCCAGTATGTCAAATAATCAGTATGGAAAAGAGAAGAAATTAAAGACTAAAGCTTTGGAGCCACCTGCTCCCAGAGAATTCACTAATTTAAGTGGAATCAGAAGTCAGGGTGGAACCTGTTACCTCAATTCCCTTCTTCAGACTCTTCATTTCACACCTGAATTCAGAGAAGCTTTATTTTCTCTTGGCCCAGAAGAACTTGTTTTTTTTTTTTTTAGAGGATAAGGATAAACCAGATGCAAAGGTTTGAATCATACCTTTGCAATTGCCGGGCTTGTTTGCTCAGCTTCTGCTGTTAGACCAGGAAGCTGCATCCACAGTGGAGCTCCACCGACAGCTTCGGGTGGAGCAGCGATGAGGTATGAAGGGCCCTGAGGAAGTTGCCAGCAGTAGAGGAAAAAAGTCAGTGCTGGAAATGAGACAACATGATGTGCAGAAACTGAATCGAATTCTCTTCAGGGCTTTGGAAACTTCTTTGGTTGGGACCTCTGGCCATGACCTCATCAATCGTCTGTATCAGGGAACCATTGTTAACCAGGTTGTTTGTAACGAATGTAAGAACATCAGTGAGAAGCAGGTGAATTCACAAGAGTGTTAATAATAAATTATATTGCAAATTACAGTTCATGTAATTAAGTGTGATAAAAATGTTTATTATTAGAAATAATTTATCAGTTTTTTCTGTTTTACTCTGACTACACCCCAGTCACCAGTTAATAATACAGTTCCCCATGTGAACTGAAAGAAGCAAATATCTTAAAACAGTATTTTACTCAGTACTGTAATATTTAAAAAGAGTTTTGGGGGGATGTTTGCAAATACAAACACTGGTCTCTTCAGAGAATCCAGTATCATCATGGTTAGACTATTGTAAATAAAATTAATTAGGTAAAAAAAATACTGAGAATATTTAAATTGACAGCATCTGTAATTAAATATTAGAGTTAGTTTATTAATACCCTTCAGAAAGTTTATCTCATATATGTGCTTATGTTTATGTATTAAATATAAATTTCATTAAAAAAAAAAAGAAGGTAAGTGATTTCACATAGCTAAAGCTCAGGGTCAGTAGGGAATAGAAGTTGAGACTAGGAAGGCAAGTTGGGCCAGATTTGAAGATACAAGAATATATCCACAGACTTTAGGTACCCATTCTGAAAAATACTGTCTGATACAAAATACTAAAATTTACACATGAAAAGCTATTTTAAAAGACAACTTTGAAAAGCATGTCATTCAAAATAGAATAATTTCTATTTCCACTGCATGTTGCTGAGCAATTAAAGTCTATCACTCATTAAGCACATAGAATTTACTACAAAGCAATTTGTACGTTATTTCATGTGTGCATACCTTATCTACACAACTGGACTATCATCAGAAGGATACTGTTTTAGCTACACTGTGCCTACTGTTTTTGTATAGGAGGTGTTATTTGAGTACACATGATGATTGTATGGCTTTTCCCCTTTTCATTTTGTTATATGGGTACCATTGAGGGATTTTTTTCCTAAAAAAAATTATTTTTGTATACTGAGCCATCTTAGTCTTCCTGGAATAAATATCATTTAGCCCTGATACATAATTATTTCTATATATTATTGGATTCCATTTCTCTCTCTCCTTGCCTTTCCCACCCCCGCCTCTCTCTATATATATCTCAGTACTAGAATATATTTGTAACTGAACCCAAGGCCTTGTACATGCTAGGCGAGTGCTCTATCACTGAACTATTCTCAGCACCCCTCCCCATACCCGTTTTTTTTTCTTTTAAAATTTGAGGAAGGATTTCAATAATTTTCCAGGCTGGCCTTGAACTTGCAATCCTCCTTTCTCAGCCTCCTAAGTAACTGGAATTACAGGTGCATGAACTGTGTCTGGCATGTTTGCCAATGTATTTTCAAGAGATTTTGTCCCTATATTCGTAGGAGTTTTTTTTTTAACTTATATATGGATACACTGCCTTTACTTTATTAATTTTTATGTGGTGCTGAGGATCGAAGCCAGTGCCTCACATGTGCTAGCCAAGCGCTATACCTCAGCACCATATCACCATTCTAGCGCTTGGCAAGCTCTTCACTGCTGAGCCCCTCAGAAGAGATTTTAGCTTGTAGTTTTTTTCTTGTGATGTCTTTGACTGACATTGGTCCCAGGATAACACTGGCTTTATAGAATAAGGCAGTAAAGTATTTACTTTTCCTTAATTGTTAGGGAAGTTTGAGAAGAATTGGTGCTAATTCTTTAAATATTTAAACTAAACAGTGAAGCTGTTTAGTCTGCTAGTGGTGCAATAACAAAAACCATAGACTGGGGGCTGAAACAACAAAAATATGTATTCTGATAATTCTGGAAGATGAAAATATAAGATCAAGCTGTGGGTATGGTGGTTCCTTCTGAGGCCTCTCTCCTTGGCTTGTAGATGGTTACTCTCTCCTTGCGTCTTCATATGTCTTTGCTCTGTGTGTGCCTATGTCCTAAACTCCTGTTCTTATAAGGACACCAGTCATATGGCTCACTCTACTGACCTCATCTCAACTTAATAACCTCTTTAGAGACCCTAACTCCAAATCCAGTCATATACTGAGGTGCTGGGAGTTAGGACTACAACATATGAATTTTGAGGGTACACAATTTAGCCTATATCAGAAGTCATCTCACCCTTGAGCTTTTCCATTTTAGGAGGTTTTTCATTTTTAACTATTTTATTCTGGTAAAATATATCTAACGTAAAATTTGTCATTTTACCCATCTTTAAAAAGACAGTTAAGTAGTGTTAAATACATTCACAGTGATGTGCGATCAATCTCCAGAACTCTTCACCTAGCAAAACTGAATTAACTAACAACTTCTCATTCTCTCCTTTCTCCCAGACCCTGTTAACTACCATTCTACTTTCTGTCTCCGTGACTAACTTGGTACTTCACATAAGTGAAATCATACAATATTTATCTTTTTGTGACTGGCTCATTTCACTTAGCATAATGTTTAAAGATTTATCCATGTTGTAGCACAGGTAAGAATATATCCTTCATTCTAATGCTGAATAATATACCATTCTACATACAGATCACATTTTATTTTTCCATTCATCTGTCAGTGGATATTTGAGTTGCTTCTACCAATTGACTGTCTTTAATATACTTCTATGAACACAGGTGTGCAAATATGTCTTGGAAACTATGCTTTCAATATTTTTTGGATATATATACTCAGAAGTGAGATTGTTGGATCATATGGCAAGCCTTTTTTTTTTTTTTTAGGAACCATTTTGCTATAGTTTGGATCTTGAATGCCCCCGAGGGACTATATGTAAAAGCATGGTGCTCAGGTGGTAGAACCTTGAAAGGTAGGGCTTGTGGGAGTTCTCTAGGTCACTGGAGGCATTGTGTTGAAGGGGATTATTGGTCCTGGATGCTTTCTCCCTCTCTCTCTGTCTCTCTGCCTCTCTCCTACTTCCTGGTGATGAGGTAGGCAATTTTGCCATGGCACACTCTTACATGATGTGCTGTCTTGCCACAGACAATGACACCTATAGATCTTGGACTATAATCCCAAATTCGGAGTCAAAATAACCCTTTCATCTTAATAAAGTGAATTATTAAGGTATTTGTTATAGTAATAGAAATCTGATTAACCTGAATATTTTTTCTTTTTGGTGGCAGTGTCTCATTCGGTAGCTTAGACTGGTCTTGAAATTCGGGTCAACTGATTCTTCTACCTCAGCCTCCCAAGTAGATGACTACAGGCATGTGCTGTCATGTCTGACTTTCCATTTTTGGGGTTGTCTTTTCACTATGTTGATTGTGTATTTTGAGATACAGAAGTTTAAATTTTTTTTATATAGTCCAATTTATCTTGTTGTTGTTGTTGTTGCCTGGGTTTTTGGAGTCATATTTAAGAAATTATAATCAAATTCAATAGCATGAAAATTATCTACCCCATCCCCACCCCATGCTTTCTCCTAAGCATTTTATAATTTTAGTTCTTAAGTTTAGGTTTTGGTCCATTTTGAATACATTCTTTTTAAAGAGTGGTAAAATTTATTAGGAAGGAGGGATTTAAATTAGACCCCCACATTACACACACAGGAAACAAACTATGTAACTATAGTTTCTAAAAAGGAAGGAGGGCAGGCAGAGGGCCCTGGATCACAGGGGACAGGTAGCTTCAACTGAAAAAGAGGGGTTATGGGTTTGGTGTGGATAAAGCCACTTCTCATCACTCCTCATGGGAAGTTTAGTGACTAAATGCTGCTACTCCAGCCCCCAACCCCAAAGCCAGCAACCTGTAGAAGTCTGTCTTGTTTTCTAGAAGACATCTGGGTTGTGCTGGTGTCGAGAAGAGAGGAAGAGTGTCTTGCTATCTCTTGCTGTTCCTGTGTGTTTCTTTGCCTTTACTGATGGGATTGCTGGAGGGGCCAGAAAGGCCATCTGGTGTGTGGTTGGGCTGGCTTCAAGTGATTCTGGTGCTAGGGTTGGGGGGAGGGAATGTGAGGGTAGTATGGGCCACCACCAGGATCTGGTGGCGTACTTAGTCCATTCCCGTTCATGTTCTCAGAAACTGGAGAGGTAGCCTAGGGGGCTGTAGGACTGCCCTGCTTTGTTGGGTGCCTGCTGGGTGTTGTACCCTGGTTGGGCTCACTGAAGTTAGGAACCTCAGAATAAACCATGCAGAATCTGTGCTGCAAAAAAAAGCAGGATTCATAGTCCTTTGGTGAGCCTGATAGTCTCCAAATTGGATCAGGTTGCCTAGGTTGTTCCAGACAGAGATATTGATGCTGCCTGTTTTGTCTGCCATTTTTCAGGTCCAAACCTCATGCTGTCCTTTGTTTTGGTCACTTGGCCTGTTTCTAGCAAAATGAAGATAAGGTTCAGATTCTTTTGCCTGGGCTTGATATCCTTCACGAAGTTCTCCATTGTCATGCTGTCCAAGTCTCAGCACCTCATCGCCACAATTTCCCAAACCCTCATCTGGACAACCCAAGACTTAGTCTGTCCCCTCCCCCACCCACAGCCCTCTATCCCCATTTTGAATACATTTTTCTACAAGGTAATGTAAGGGTCTAACTTCATTCTTTACTGTGTGGATATTCAGTTTTCATTGTCCACCTTCACTATTGGATGATCTTGGTACCCTTGTCAAAAATCAATTCACATGCATGCACAAGGCCCTGGGTTTGATCCACAGCACCAGAAAGAAATCAATATAAATATTTATAAAGATTATTTCTAGGCTTCATAAAGATTTTTGATTACTAATTCAATTTCTTATTATAGGTCTGTTCAGATTTCTACTTCTTCTGAGTCAATTGTGTAATTTCAGTGTTTCTAGAAATTTGTTCATTTCATCTAGACTAATTTATTTGGTGGTATATAATTATTTTATAATCCTTTTTATTTCTGTAAGTCCATAGTAATTTTTCCATCTTCACTTCTGAATTTAGTAAGTTGAATTTTATTTCATTTGCATTCATCTCTAAATTTTTCCTTCCTCCCTGTGATTTCTTTGACTCACTGGTTGTTTAAGAGTGTAAGGTTTAATTTCCAAATATTTGTGAAGTTTCTGTTTTTCACTCTGTTACTGATTTTTAGTTTCATCCATCTTGTCAGAGAAATTTTTTGAGAGAGAGGAGAGAGAGAGAATTTTTATTTTTTAGTTTTTGGCGGACACAACATCTTTATTTGTATGTGGTGCTGAGGATTGAACCCAGTGCCAGGCGAGCGTGCTACCGCTTGAGCCACATCCCCAGCCCAGAGAAATATTTTTTACCCTTCAAATTTATTAAGACTTGTTTCACAATATACCACATGGTCTATTCTGGACAATGTTTTATGCACTTGAGAAGAATATGTATTCTGTTATTGTCAGGTAGAGTGCTTTACATATGTCTGTTAGATCTCCTTGGTTTATAGATTTGATTCAAGTCCTCTATTTCTTCATTAATTCTTTATGTAATTATTCTATACATTATTTAAAGTGGTGCATTGTTGTCTCCAACTGTTATTGTAGAACTCTATTTCTCCATTCATTTCAGTTGATCTTTGCTTTTATGGGGCTGATATATGTGAGCTCTCTGTTACTGTAACAAAAATCAGAAAAAAATCAACTTATGAAGGGAGAGTGGGTTTTTTGTTTTGTTTTGTTTTGTTTTGTTTTTGGTTCAAGATTTTGGAAATTTCAGTCCTGATGCTTTTAGATTTATCAATAGGTAGTACATCATGGTGGGAACACATGGCAGAGGAATTTTGTTTACCTCATGGGCAGGATATGAAGAAATGGAAGAGAAAAGAGCTGGGGTCATACAACTCACTTCAAGGGCATTCCCCTGTGACCAGAAGACCTCCTACTAGGCCTCACCTTTTAAAGGTTCTACCACCTCCCAATAGCACTATGGACTGGGCACAAAGCCATTACCCTCTGGGGAACACTTACTCAAACCATAGCATTCTGGCCCTAGAACCCCAAAGCTCATGACTGCCTCAAGTTGCAAAATACATATAGTCCATCTCTAAAGGTCCCTAAAGTCTTAACTGTTCAAGCATTTCTAAGTAGTACAAGTTCAACATCTTCTCTGCAAATCAGGCAAACTCAACTCTGACCTCTGTAAGAAGAACAAGGGAAAAAAAAAGGAATGATGACACACACCTGTAATTCCAGTTACTTAAGTTGATAAGGGAGGAGGATCACAAGTTCAAAGTCAGCCAGGGCAACTTAGCAAGACCCTGTCTCAAAATAAAATAAAAAAGTCAGGGAATGTAGCTTAGTGGTAGAGCAATTGACTTACCTTGCAGGTGTAGTCCTTGGGTTCAATCCCCAGTACTGAAAAGCAAACAAACAAACTACATACTTCCAAGATACAAGGGCACAGGGTAAACATTCCTATTCTGAAAGGAAGGAATATAGAAATAATAAAGAGCAATGAGATCAAATCAAGACTGAAACCCAGTTGGGCAAATATTAACTCCTAAGTCTCCTTGTATGGCATTCAGGGCACACTAGTGAGATTTGGACTACCAAAGGCTTGGACTCCCAACCACTACAGTCACTCTCTTGGGCTGGCTCTGTTCACTGCCTACAGCTTCCTGGCTTCTTTGACTTTCTTTGGTCTTCACTGCAGTTTTGGCTTCATTCTCAGCTTCTCTATACATGACTCTATCAGGAGATGCCTGCGGGGAATTTCAAGCAGCTATAAACGTCCTGGCCTCTGAGGCTTTCCTTAGAAGACTTGATAG
The DNA here is from genome assembly GCF_964194105.1 of Spermophilus citellus. Lineage (NCBI taxonomy): Eukaryota > Metazoa > Chordata > Mammalia > Rodentia > Sciuridae > Spermophilus > Spermophilus citellus. The sequence goes on along the minus strand of NC_138182.1, from coordinate 75,577,536 downwards.
CAGCTTATATGGTTCTATAACATTCTTATATGGTTCTATACATTCTGTATACCTGATGAAACAATATAACATGGCCAAAGTCTGCCATCAGTGTGAACTGTGTCTAGATTCACTTAAACCATTGGAAAACAAAATCTCTAGGTGCTTTTGGGTGCACAGGGTGCCTTGGGGCTCTTGTCTCAAAAATCTGCCCTGGAAACTCTTTGAAAAAAATTTGCATTTGAGCTTGTCAAGGCTAAAGTTATGTGTCTTTAATATTGCTACAGTGCAAAACGCTTAACCACATATTCGTCTTCTTCTTGGTCTTCTTCAACTCTTGTTTAGAGATGGGGTCTCACTATGTTACCTTGGCTGGTCTTGAACTCCTTGACTCAAATGATCCTCTGCCTCAGCTTCCTGAGTGCACACCACCACAGCTGGCCTTGGCTTCTTTTTAATGGCACTAGCAACCATAACAACATCCTCCTTGGCCAGAACTTTGCATATGCTTCTTTTCTGGCCAAAATATGAATTTTTATAATCTTTCTGTTCTGAAATTGGGTCCTTGCTCCCAATTCTCACTATAAATTGGGCTCAAAGCAGCCAGTAAGACCCATGTTAGGCTGCCTTGAAATTTCCTCTACCAAGTAAACTCATCTTTCACTTTTTTTTCAGTTTTAAATATCTAACTTTATTTTCTTAATAACAATAAGTGATTACATAAGCTTCAAATTTTAGCTCAGTAATTGTGTGAATATTACCATGTATATAATACATTTCTTTATTTACTGATGGCATAAATACAAAATATATTTAAACTAAATATACATATAAAATTTACATAGAATAAGTGTATTTTATTCAAATTTTACTGAAGGAACATATATTCTTTAAATAGCTTTTGAATTTTTGTAATAGAAATTGATATGTGAAAAATTTTATATATAAAACTTTAAAAATAATTTTTAATCCAGAATTTGAAGTTACAGAAATTTAAAAAAATTTAGTTGTTGATGGACCTTATTTCTTTCATTTATTTATATGTGGTACGGGAAATTGAGCCCAGTGCCTCACACATGTGAGTCATGTGTTTTCACCACTGAGCCACAATGCAAGCCCACTGACCATAACCCCAACCCTAGAAATTTTTTTAAAAATAAAGGAAATGTGTATTTTCACATAGGCATTGCAATTATTTTTAAAAATTTATTGACATTTTTTTTCATCTTTCACTTTTAAGCTCTTACTCCCTTCCCATAAGACCTCAAAGCATGAATACAATAAGTTCAAATTCTTCATCAAAATATAAGATGTGGGGCCTCTAGTCCAACTTCTAATAGAATCCTTGTTTTCATCTCAAATCTCATTAGCAACACCTGTATTGTGTGCCTTTCTATCAGCTTTCTGGTCTTTCAAGACTTCACTTGAATCTTCTTCTCAGATCCATTTACACCAAACTAAGCTTTATTAGTCTTCTCCAAAAATTTTTAAATTTCTTCTGTAAACTAATTCCAAAATGTATTTGACATCATCTCAACAACAACCCTACTTCTTGATATCAATTTTCTGTTAGTTTCCTGTAATAAATACCTGAGACAGTCAAATTATAATGAGGAAAGCTACCCAAGTTCTCTTTTGGTTACTATCACATAGGGTATCTTCTTCTATACATTCACTTTTTACTTCAGAGCTAAATTAGTGTCTCATATGCAGCATGTTTTTAGATCATGGGTTTTTTTTTAGTTGCAGATGGACATGATACCTTTATTTTATTTATTTTTATGTAGGGCTCAGGATCAAACCCAGTGTGTCTCACACATGCTAGGCAAACATTCTATCACCAAGCCACAACCCCAGCACCTAGATCATGTTTTTTAAAAATGCATTTTGTGGGCTGGGTTGTAGCTTACTGGTAGAGTGCTTGCCTCACATGTGGAAGGCACTGAGTTTGATCCTCAATACCACATAAAAATAAAAATAAAGGTATTGTGTCCATCTACAACTACAAAAAAATTTTAAAAAATGCATTTTGCCAATCTCTGCCTTTTAACTAGAAAGTTTAAGCCATTTACATTTATAATAATGACCATAAGGAAAGACCAACTTACGCAATTTTACTTTTTTTTCTACATGTCACATATTTTTGTTCTTCAACTTCCTTGTTATTTTCTCCTTTTGTGTTTTATTGATATTTTCTTTTTTTCATATTTTCAGTTGTAGATGAACACAATACCTTTATTTTGTTTATTTAGTTTTATGTGGTGCTAGGGATTGAACCTAGAGCCTCACATATGCTAGGCAAGCACTCTACCACTAAGCTACATTCCCAGCCCTTAATTGATATTTTCTAGTATACCATTTTGTTCCCTTCTCTTCTATCTTTCTGTATATTTTATTTCTCAGTGTTATTCTGGGGATTATAATTAATGTCTTAATTTATAACAATATAAATTGAATTTATACCAACTTAGGTTCCATAATGTACAAAAATTTTGTTCCTGTACAGTGCACACACACACACACACACACACACACACACACACACATATGGAATTGGACCTGGGGCAATTAATCACTAAGCCACATCCCCAACCCTCTTTATGTTTTTATTTTGAAACAGGGTCTTTTTGTGGTAGGAGGGGTACTGGCTATTGAAATCAGCAGCACTCAACCACTGAGCCTCATCCCCAGACCTATTTTGTATTTTATTTAGAAATAGGGACTCACTGAGTTGCTTAACCTCACTTTTGCTGAGGCTGGCTTTGAACTCTTGATCCTCCTGTCTCAGCCTCCCAAATCACTGGGATTACAGGCATGTGCCACCTCGCCCGGCTTGAGACAGTTCTTGATAAATTGCTTTGGGCCTTGCTACATTGCTGATACTGGTCTCAAACTTGCAATCCTCCTGCCTCAGCCTCCCTAGTCTCTGGAATTATAGGCATGCACCACCATGCCTGGTTCACTTTATTTCACATTGTTAACATCACAAATTAAATCTTTATATATTGTGTGCCCAAAGACAGATTTCTATTTATTTTTATGCATCTTACTTTTAAATAATGTAAGAAAACAAAGAGGCATTACATACTGCAAATACAATTATAATGACTTTTATATTTGCTTATATAACTTTCTTTATTAATGGTCTTTCTTTCTCCATATGATTTTGAGTTACATTTTTTTTCAGCCTGAAGAATCCTGTATTAGGGTTCTCCAGGAAAAAAGAACCAACAGAATTTATTGCTCTCTCTGTCTAGTTAATAATAATAATTTATAATAGATAAGTAGATGAGAGGAGATTCATTATGGGAACTGGCTCATATAATTATATAAGGCAAAAGTCACATAATATGCAAGTTGGAGAACCAGGAAAGGTGATAATGTAATTCAGTCTGAATTGGAAAGACCTGAGAATCAAGGTGCATCTCTCAGTCTGAGGCTGAAGACCTGAGAACCTTGGTTGCCACTAGTATAGTTCCCAGAGTGTGAAGACCCAAGGGCCAGGCACTCTGATGTACTTGGGCAGAAGAAGATAGAGGTCCTAGGTTCAGAAGAGGGTAAGTAAATTCATTCTTCCTTTATCTTCTTACTATGTCCAAGCTCTCAATAGGTTAAGTAATATTTATCTGTTGAAGTGGAAACTCTTTTACTTAGTCTACTAACTCAAATGCTAATCTCTCTGGAAAAGCCCTCACAGATATATTAGGAAATAAAGTTTGTTTGTTTTGTACTAGGGATCAAATTATGGGTCTTTACCACTGAGCTATATCTCTAGCCCATTTTATTTTTAATTTTGAAATAGAGTCTCACTTAAATTTCTGAGTATCTTGCTAAGTTGCAGAGGCTGCCCTAAAACTTGAGATCCTGTCTCAGACTCCCAAATCATTGGAATTATAGGCAATGCATCACCATATGTGGCAAGAATTAATATTTTGTCAGCTATTTGGGCACCCATAAGCCCAGTCAAGTTGGGACATAAAATGAACTGTCTTGGACTCTGTTTAGCTTTTTTTTTTTCCCCCCAGAAGTGGGGATAGGTAACTGGGACACTCTACCACTGAGATACACCCCACCTCTTTTTATTTTAATTTGAGATAGGGTCTCTCTAAATTGCCAGAGCCAGTCTCAAACTTGCCCACCTCCTCCCTTGGCCTCTCCCATTGCTGGGATTACATTTTTGGGTCAAGACAGAACTATTCAGTTGACACATTGTGTTTGTGTGTGTGTGTCTCTCTCCCTCCCTCCCTCTCCTCCTCCTCCTCCTCCTCCTCCTCCTCCTCCTCCTCCTCCTCCTCCTCCTCCTCCTGGTCCTCCTCTTCTTCTTCTTCTTAGTTACTAAGGTTTGAACTCAGAGGCACTCGGCCACTTAGCCACATCCCCAGTCCTATTTTTGTATTTTATTTAGAGACAGAGTCTCACTGAGTTGCTTAGCATCTTGCTTTTGTTGAGGCTGGCTTTGAATGCGCAATCCTCCTGCCTCAGTCTCCCAAGCTGCTGGGATTACAGGCATGTGCCATCATGCCCGGCTTTCTTCTCTTTCTTATATTCTCTCCTTTTATGCTATGACTGAGCTTATTTTAGAACATATATCACACTTGCTTATTTTCACTACTTTTACCATTTCCTATTTTTCTTGGTGTGATAGGTTATCTATCTCTTTCTCTTATCATCGACAAGAAAATTACTGTTTTTACTATTTATTTATACAACACTGTTTTTAGCTGTTTATCTGCAGTCTTGTTCTGCCTCTTGTTCATAAGGGCTTCTTATCTTCTTACTGATTTTAAATACCCACTTATTATTTTAAGTGGGTATAAACATCTAATTATCTTCTAAAGTAGTACTCCTTATTTACATATTGAATTCATCTTTAAAATTGTATATATTTTATTTTGATTCATTGATAATAATAAATGTATCATTTTGACTTGAGACATTGATAGGGCAGGAGGCTATGTGTGTGTGTGTGGCAGAGATAGAGTGTTGCTGCTACTGCTTCTTTTGGGGGGGGGAGGGGAATACTGGGGAGTGAACTCAGGGCATCAACCACTGAGCCACATCCAGCCCTATTTTGTATTTTATTTAGAGACAGGGTGTCACTGAGTTGCTTAGCGCCTGGCCATTGCTGAGTCTGGCTTTGAATTCACGATCCTCCTGCCAAGGCTCCCGAGCTGCTGGAATTACAGACATGCGCCACAGTGCTGGGCCTAGTATTTCTTTTTGATAAAGGCTTATTTTATTTCAATGATTGATCTATATAATAATCATAAGGCCAATATATCCAGACACAAAAGGAGAAACTATTTTTTGGACTCTTCCTCCTTGGATTTTTTTCTTGTTTGACTTCCACCTTTTGGGCCTGGAGGTGCTCTTTCCATGCTGGTTTCCTTGGTCTTGGACTGTAAACCTGAGCCTGTTCTCTAGGGCCTTCCTCCTGATCTTCCTCCTGCTTCAGTTTACGGATGTATTCCATGGGAATCAGAGTGTGGAATAAGGAGGGAAGCAACATAAAGTTGTATGAGGCCACATTTATTGGTATAAACCACTAAGCAGAGGTTATGCATAAAATGTTGTAGCTATAAGAATTAGAAAGAACTCTTTTTTTTTTTAAAGAGAAAGTGAGAGAGGAGAGAGAGAGAGAGAGAGAGAATTTTTAATATTTATTTTTTTAGTTCTCGGCGGACACAACATCTTTGTTGGTATGTGGTGCTGAGGATCGAACCCGGGCCGCACGCATGCCAGGTGAGCGCGCTACCACTTGAGCCACATCCCCAGCCCTAGAAAGAACTCTTTAACAGTTTGGTTGATTGGATAAAACATGGGACCCAATGGTGGCCAACAGTAAATGAACTTGAAAAACCAGGCTGAACTTTGTTGATTGAAGAGATTCAAAGATTCAGGAAGATTGAAATGTTAAATGAATTTGTCATTTAATAATTGCTCACTTACCCCTGAAGGGTCCAGAGGGTATGCCTTTCATCATGATTCTGAGAATAACTGTGAGAGCCTCTGTGACTGTTTTTCTGTACAGGATAGAAATTACAGTGGGAAATTATTACCACAGAATTGGAAAACCTAAGTGCAATGGGAATATTGGCTCCTGGGGTATAGGGACAAGGTAGCTGTAGCTATCATAATGGACATGAGAGTCAAAATAACAATCATAACAGCCTGACTTGGGGAGACCTATGGTATTGACTGGCTAATCACAGTACTCCTGTAGGTGAAATAGATAGGAAGACTACTGAAATCTAACTTGATCTGTATATGCAGAAAAGTTCTGAGTCGAATAAACAAACCCAAAAATTCAAATAAAAAAAAAAACCAGAATCATGGCACCCTCAATCAATTCCCAGTCTTGGTCAGTTGATGGACCAGAACTCTGTGAACGAAAGGAAGGCCAGGTCCCCTCAAAGAAGATCTCTGGCACACTGGAAAAAGTTAATACAGTTGTTAAATTTTCTTTTAGCCTTCCCCTCAGGGACCATTATCCTTTTGCCAGAGTGACTGTATTTTGGAGAAAAATAATCAGAACTTGAGGGGATTACTGAACACTCTCAATGGATTCTAATTCCAAAAGACCCCCAAATTTTTACTGTGATCCACCAGTCAGAGTAGGAACTTTTGGAGGTCAAATGATCAGTGGAGCTTTTGCTCAGTTCTACGTCACAGTGGACCCAAACCCATTCTGTGGTAATTTCCTCTATTCCAGAATGCGTTATCAAATAAACATATTTATCAGATAATTGAATTCCCAGATTGGTTCCCTCATCTGTGAAGTTAGGGCTATTATGGTAGGAAAAGCCAAGTAAAAGCCACTAAAACTGCTTTGACCTATAAAGATCATAAACAAAAACAATACCACATTCCTGGAGGGATTTTAGAGATTAGTGTCATCATCAAGTCCTTGAAATATGCTGGGGTGGTGATTCCCATCACATTCCCATTCACCCCACCCCTATGGCCTGTACTGAAGACAGACAGCTCTTAGACAATTACCGTGGATTATTGAACAGGTGGTGACCCTAATTGCAGATGCTGTATTAGATGTGGTTTCATTGCTTTCTAAAATAAACAAAACTGGTACCAAACATTCAGCTATTTATCTGGAAAATATCTTTTTCTTCATATCTGTTCATAAGGCACAATAGAAGCAGTTTTATTCCAGACGGGAAGGCTAGCAATAGATCTTCACTATTCTACTTCAGAGGCATATTTCCTCTTTAACCCTATAATTTAGTTCACAGAGACCTTGGTTACTATCAGATGTCACACTGGCCTATTTATTACATTATGCTGATTAGACCTAAGGAGCAAGAAGTAACAACTATTCCAGATTTATTGATAAGACACTTATAGGTCAGGAATTGGGAAATAAATTTGACAAAAACTCAGGGGTCTTTTATCTCAGAGTCCAGTGGTATGGAGAATGTGAAGATAATCCTTCTGTGGTTAAGAGTAAGTTGTTTCATCTGACCTCTCCTATAACCAAAAAAGACACAGCACTTAGTGGATCTCTTGATTTTGGAGGCAACATCTTCCCCATTTGGGTGTGCTACTCCAGATCATTTTCCAAGTGAACCAAAAACTTCTAGTTTTGAGTGGAAACTAAAGCAAGGAAAGACTCTTCAATAGGTTCAGGCTGCTGTGCCAAAAGTTTTGCCACCTGGTTATATAAGCCAGTAGATCCAATAGTACCTGAAGTGTCAGTGGTAAATGGGGATGTTGTTTGGAGCCTTTGGCAGATGTCTATATGTGAATTACAGAGCATACTCAGAGTTTTTCAGAGCAAAGCCCTGTTATTCTGTGTGGATAAGTGCTCTCCCTTTGCTAAACAAGTTTTGTCTTGCTGTTGGGCTTTAATTGAAAATGAATGCTTAACCATGGGCTACCAAGTTACCTTGTAGCCTGAGTTTCCCATCCTGAACCATGTTTTTTTTTACTCACTAAGCCATATAGTTGGGTATACACAGCAGCATCCATCATCATATGGAAGTTAATGTACTAGATAGTTTCTGAGTTGACCCTGAAAGTAGATCTAGCCCAGATGCTCATGATATCCACTCCTATTACTACTACCTTCTCTCTCCCAGCCTGCACATATGGACTAATGGAGAGTTCCCTATAACAGAGGAAAAGAAGACTCAGGTTTGGTTTACAGCTGCTTCTGCACAATATGCTGACAATACCAAAAAGTAAACAGCTGCAGCATTACAGTACCTTTCTCAAAATTCCTAAAGGACAGTGGGGAACTACCAGTGGGCAGAACTCCTAATGGACAGAACTCTGTGCAGTGAATTGAGCTATTCATTTTGCTTAGAAGGAGAAATGGCTAGTTGTGCAATTATATATCAATTCATAGGTTGCAGCCAATGATTTGGCTGTAAGATCAGGGTCTTGACAAGAGCATAATTGGAAAGTTGGGAAGTCTGGGAAAGAGGTCCTGTCTTCTATATCTGTAGGTTCTGTATCCATGGACTCAAACAACTGTGGGTTGAAAATGTTTATTTTTTTTAACTGTGTCTATACTGAACATGTATAAACTATTTTTTCTTGTCATTATTCCTAAATAATATAGTACAAAAAATATTTTCATTGTGTTATGTATAATAAGTCATTTAGAGATGACTAATTTTATACGAGGATGTGCTTACATTCTTTGCAAACACCATGCCATTTTATAGAAGGGACCTGGGCATCCAGGATTTTTGCATGCTCAGGAGATTCTGGAACCAGTCACACATGGAAACTGAGGGAAAACTATATGTGGATGGAACTCTGAATGGGGCAAAAAATGTAAATATATTTGTGTTCTATGTAAATTGTCACCAAAAGGTGATCTCAGCAGAGGAGGAGTTTCAGAATCAAGTGGATAGGATAGTCCATTCTGTGGACACCAGTTAGTCTTTCTCCCAAGTCACTGTTGTCAATGCCCATTGTGCTCATATCTTTGGTGATAGAGATGGATATTATTCATGAGCTCAGCAACATGGTCTTACACTCACCAAGACTGGACTGGTCACCACTGAGTAGTGCCCAATCTTCTAGCAGCAAAGACAAACATTGAGCTCCCAGTATGGTGCCATTCCCCAGGGTGATCAGCCAGGTACAAAACTGGATTTTTTCCATTAGAAAAGCATCAGTGTGGGCTGGGGATGTGGCTCAGTGGTAAAAGTGCTTGCCTGGCATGCATGAGGCCCTGGGTTCAAATCCCCATGCATCAAAAAAAAAAAAAAAAAGTAGCATCAGTGTATTGTGCTTATTGTGGTATTTACTCAGGATATGGATCTACTTTCCCTGCATGCAGTGCTTTTTGCCAAAACTGCAGAATCCCTTATCCACCATCATGGTATTTCACGCATTTCTTAAGACCAAGAAACTCCACATCAAAAAAATGTGACAATGTGCTCCTGTTTTTGGAATTCACTGATCTTATCATGTTTCCCACCTTCCTGAAACAGTTGACTTGATAGAACAGTGAAATGGCCTTTTAAAGTCTCAGCTACAATGCCACCCAATAGGCAAGGTTCTCCAGGAGGTTGTATATGCCTTCAGTTAGCATTCAATATATCGTGCTATTTCTCTGTTTGTTTGCATTTTTTTTAATTTATTTTTTAGTTATTGGTGGACACAACATCTTTGTTTGTATGTGGTGCTGAGGATCAAACCCGGGCCGCACGCATGCCAGGCGAGCGCGCTACCGCTTGAGCCACATCCCCAGCCCCCGTGCTATTTCTCTATAGCCCTTATTCACAGGTCCAGAAGGGGCAGAAATGGAATTCGTCTTTGCCCCTGGTGGCCCACTAAACATTTTTTGACTACTTGTTCCTGAGATCTTATTCTCTGCTGACCTGATTCTGGTCCTGATTCCAGAGGAATTATGGTTCCATCAGGAGACACAATAATGATGCCATTTAACTAGAAGTTAAGACCACCGATGAGCCACTTTGGACTCCTCATACCTCTGAATCAATAAACAAAGAAGGGAGTTACTGTGAAGACTCCTGTATACCAATGAGAATTTAGATTATTCTAATGGGGATAAGAAAGAGTATGTCTGGAATTCAGGTGATCTCTTAGAACATTTCGTACTGTTACTTTGCCCTGTTATTAAGATTAAAGGAAAAAACAAAGATTAAAGGAAAACTATATCAACCCAATTCAGGCATGAATTGGATAATGAATAATGGCCTGACCCTTCAGAAGTAAAGGTTTGGGTCACACTGCCAGGTAAAAAACAACAAACTGAAGTGATTTCTCAGGTCAAAGGGAACATGAAATGTGTAGTGGAAGAAGGTACTTATGAGTACCAGCTATGACCATATGACAGTTACAAACATTAGGACTATAATGAGTATTTCTTAATTCTTAAATACTTGTATAGTATTTAAGTATTGTTAAGTTTACATCATAGTATTTACATTACAAGATATCAAGAAGAGCAAAATCCTCAAGGACTTTGCATCCTCTTCAGAGGAAAGGATTAATGCATTTTCAGTTAAACACAGGGTCAATTTATCATGTTAAGTGATAGTATTACCTTGTTACATTCTTTTTTTTTTTTTTTTTTTGGTATTGGAAAATGAATCCCAGAGCACTTAACCACTCAACCACATCCTCAGCCCCCTTGTTATATTCTTTATCAGATGTCAAATATTGCCTATGCCAATGAGTATGGGAACCAAATTGATAAGAGGAGACTGTGTGATGGTTAATTTCATGTGTCAACTTACCTGGACCACCTTACCAATACAGTTGGTCAAACATTTTTCTGGCTTTTTCCATGAAGGAATTTTTAAAGTAAAATTAGAATTAATAGATTTTGAGGAAACTCATAATGTAGGAAGATTTTATCCAATCAATTACAGACCTTGATAAAATAAAAAATGACCATGTGGAAAACAAAAATGAGACTTCCTGGGACTCAAATTGTAGCTCTACCCTTGGTCTCCCGCCTTTCGGTCTACTTTATAAATGCTGTACTTGTGATATAAATGTTGATTCATGATTGCATGAGCCAACTCCTCAAAAAACAGTCTTGATATAGATATAGACATAGATATACAAATAGAGTCAGACTTCCATTTTATGGGTTTCACATCTGCAGATCCAACCAATCATACCTTATGTATTATATACTTAGGCCTACAATTGTTATGTCTGCAATGAACATGAGCAGCATTTTTTCTTATCAATATTCCCTAACCAATACATTATAACAACTATTTACTTAGCATTTACATTGTATTAGATGTTTTATATACTCTAGGAGTGATTCAGAGTATATGGGAAGAAGTGGGTAGGCTGAATGCAAATACTACACCATTTTACATAAGGGACTCATGAATCCCCAGATTTTGGTATCCATGGGGGTGTTCTGGATCCATTCCTCAAAGATACTGAGCATTTTCTGTACAGTGGTTCCTCATTATTCTCAGGGGATTATTCCAAGATCCCAGTGGATACCTGAAACAGTGGATAGTACCAAACTCTATATTTAGTATTTTTTCCCTATATATGTGTACCTATGGTGAAGTTTAATTTATAAATTAGGCACAATAGATATTGACAACAATAACTAATAAATCAGAACAATTATAACAATCTACTACAATAAAAGTCATGTGAATGTGATCTTTCAAAGTGTCTTATTGGATGGAACTCACTCTTCTTGTGATGATATGATGAAGACACAATACCTATGTGATGAGATGGAGTGAAGTGAGTGATGTAAGCATTGTGATGTAGTGTTAGGCTACCTTTATTTTATTTTATTTTTGAGACAGGGTCTTGCTAAGTTGCCCAGGCTGGCCTTGAACTTCTAATCTTCCTGCCTCAAGCTCCCAAGTAGGAGGAATTACAGGCATACACCACTACACCTGGCTAGTGAGACTAATTTTGACCTTCTGATGAAACAACTATGAATGATTGTGGGTTAGCGGAACTAGAATATGAAATTGAGGATAATGAAGAAGTGCAGAACTGTTTGTTCTATTTCTCTAGAGAGCCCTGACTAATATACCTAAATAAATCAGAATCTTCATTTCAATAGGATCCCCAGGTCCTTGTCCTTTTCCTTCCCTGTACTATAGGTGGTAGTGCTGCCGTGGGGAGTGTGCATTTCTGCTCTATACTGCTTTGTCCAGGTCCTGTGTCAGCTGCCTTCTGACTGAGGGTTCATACAATGTGGGGCAATGGCAGAAGATTGGAGATACAGGAAGAAATAAATAAGGATATTTCTGCAATCCTCCCATCATCTCGTATCTTTCTCGTTAGTCACATTTCTCCATCGACTCCATTTTCCACAGAAGGCTTTATGCTCTGATATCATTACCTCTTTTGTTTGTCCTTCCATCTTGACTGTGATAATGACTTCTGATGTTGCTAATTTTGTGCCACTCGAATTCCCTAATTAGTTTCTTCACTCTTCTATCACCTGTGTAGCTAATTCCCTATATTAAATTCCCTTTATTTTCTTTTTCTTTTCTTCCTTCTCCTCCCCACCCCCACCCTACCTCTGTCACCTCCTTTGTCCTGTTTTATTTTTTTGCAGTTCTTTCAATGATAGGGATTGAAACCAGAGCCTTGCATGCGTTAGGCAAATGCCAGAAAAATAGATACTATTTTTCTTTTTTGAGTTGGTACTCTTTTAAATTAGAAAGTATTTTATTGGCTAGTTGGATAGAGGTAAACTCCAAGAATCAGTTCTTTTTTTTTTTTTGAGAAGATGTAGGATAGTTCTATAATTTTATGAACATAAACAAACAACAACCACAAAAGGCAACAGGCTCAGGAAATACTGCAAGTGATTTTCACCAAGTTTCCAAGAAACATAATTGCAAAATTTTACAAAATCTTCTGGGAAATAAAAAAATAGGCAACACTTTCTTTTTTTCTTTTTTTTAAAGAGAGAGTGAGAGAGAGAGAATTTTAATATTTATTTTTTAGTTACCAGAGGACACAACATCTTTGTTTGTGTGTGGTGCTGAGGATCAAACCCGGGCTGCACGCATGCCAGGAGAGCGCGCTACCACTTGAGCCACATCCCCAGCCCGGCAACACTTTCATGGAATATGATTTTTTTTGATTTTTCAAATGTTCATCAGTTTCTCAATATGTCCACATGAAGAAATTAGAAATAGTTTCACGTTGTTCAGTGTTTTATTTTTCAGATCCTCAGTACCACATAAAAACAAAACAAAGGTATTTTGTCCACCTATAACTAAAAAATAAATATTTAAAGAAATTCTTTTGCACTAAAATTAGAATTTAAGTTAAAAGGAAAATGCAATAACTCTCTGCCTTTGGATTTTTTTTTATGTTTATTTATCAATTTCATATTTCTACAAGTTTGCACAAAGAAATTGAAAAGCATATTATTTCATTAAAGTTGCCAATTTGGAGTATGCAAATGAGTCCCAACTCTTCAAAATAAACTCAATGATCAAAGAGTTGTTATATTTTAATGAAGGAAAATAGAAAAAAATCAAAGTATTATTTATCAAATCTTTAGGAAGTGATCACTTCCTCTATTTAAACAATCTAAATATCATAAAGAGTAAAAACATACTTGATCATCTGTACTTAAAATTCTTTTGCATCAGGGCTAGGGTTATGGCTCAGAAATAGAGTGCTTGCCTAGCATGCATAAGGCACTGGGTTAGATCCTCAGCACCACATAAAAACAAAATAAAGGTATTTTGTCCACCTATAACTAAAAAGTAAATATTTAAAGAAATTCTTTTGCACTAAAAATATAATTTAAGTTAAAAAGAAAATACAAATTCAGAAAATATTTCAGCAAAATTTTGGTATATAAGACAATATCTCAAGACACTAATTGATAAAATAGGTAATGGATAGCACACAATGTAGGTTCTAACAAATATATGAAAAATATTCAGCTTAATTATTAATAAAAGTGCAAAGTCAACCTTTAGATAATAATTTATAATTATTAAAATTTTCAAAAGTTTTAAATATTTTCGTTTTTTTTAAGACAGAGTGAGAGAGGAGAGAGAGAGAGAGAGAGAGAGAGAGAGAGAGAGAGAGAGAGAGAGAGAATTTTTTTTAATTGATTATTTAAAGCATTACATAGCTCATGATATATCATCTTTCATACATTTGACTCAAATTGTGTTTTGAACTCCCATTTTCACCCCAAATACAGATTGCAGAATCACATCTGTTACATATTCACATTTTTACTTAATGCCATATTAGTGACTGTTGTATTCTGCTACCTTTCCTATCCCCTACTATCCCCCCTCCCCTCCCCTCCCCTCCCATCTTCCCTCTCTACCTCCCCTGCTGTTGTTCAATTGAGAGAGAATTTTTTTAATATTTATTTTTTAGTTATCGGCGAACACAACATGTTTGTTTGTATGTGGTGCTGAGGATTGAACCCCGGGCCGCATGCATGCCAGGCGAGCGCGCTACCGCTTGAGCCACATCCCCAGCCCCAGTTTTAAATATTTTCACTAAAAATGGCAATATCATTGCCATATTCTCCTATACTAGTGGCACTATAAAGTATTTATTTATTATTATTATTATTATTTATTAATTTTTGTGGTCCTGGGGATTGGACCCAGGGCATTGTGCATGAGAAGCAAGCACTGTACCAACTGAGCTGTATCCCCAGCCCCTTTGTGTAAGGTATTTTAAAAATTTGTTCTAATTAGTTATACATGACAGTAGAATGCATTTTGACATATCATACATAAATGGAGTATAACTTCTCATTTTTCTGGTTGTACATGATGTAGAATTACACCAGTTTGGTAATCATATATGCACATAGGGTAAAAGGTCCAGTTCGTTTTGCTGTCCTTCTCACTCCCATAACCCTTCCTTCCCTTCACTACTCTGTCTAATCCAAAGAACCTCTAAAAAAACCTCACATTTTTGCACATAATCTATTGAAACAAACTAGTAAACATAGGAATAGTTTATTGCCTTGTCTAAAATAATACTTATTTATTTATTTTTGGTACCAGGGATTGAACTCAGGGGTACTTGACCACTGAGCAGCATCTCCAGCTCTATTTTTTTTTAATTGGTTTATTTTTTAAATACATGACAGTGGAATGCATCACAATTCTTATTACACGTATAGAACAATTTTTCATATCTCTGTTTTTATATAAAGTATGTTCACACCAATTCATGTCTTCATAGATGTACTTTGGATAATGATATCTATCACATTCCACCATTCTTGCTAATCCCCTGCTCCCTGCCTTTCTCTATCTAGAATTTGATATTAGTCAGCCTCCTAATATCAGAGAAAACATTCGGCATTTATTTCTTTGGGATTGGCTAACTTCACTTAGCATTATCTTCTCCAACGCCATCCATTTACCTGCAAATGCCATGATTTTATTCTCTTTTATTGCTGAGTAAAATTCCATTGTGTATATATGCCACATTTCTTTTTATCCATTCATCCACAGAAGGGTTTCTATATTGGCTCCACAGTTTAGTTATTGTGAATTGTGCTGCTATAAACATTGATATGGCTGTGTCCCTGTAGTATGCTGTTTTTAAGTCCTTTGGGTATAGTCCAAGGAGAGGGATAGCTAGGTCAAATGGTGGTTCCATTCCCAGATTTCCAAGGAGTCTCCATACTGTTCCCAGGCCTATTTTGTGTTTTATTTAGAGACAGGGTCTTAATGAAGTTGCTTAGTGCCTCGCCATTGCTGAGCCTGGCTTTGAACTTGCAAATCTTCTAATCTCAGCCTCCTGAGCCACTCACATTTACTTTTTACATGGTATTGATATTCTTTTTTGTTCTGATTTTTTTAAATTTTATAATAGTATTTTATTATTTTAAAAATACAAATAACAATAAATCTTGGCAACGCTGAGGGAGAAAAAATGTACAAATACACATTGCAAATTGGTGCAACCACTATGGAAAGCAGTATGGAGATTCCTCAAAAGACTTGGAATGGAACCACCATTTGACCCAATTATCCAAGTCTTTGGTATATGGCCAAAGGAGTTAAAATCAGCACACTATAGTGATGCAGTCATATCAATGTTTATAGCAGCTCAATTCACAATAGCTAAACTATGGAACCAATAAAGGGGCCCTTCAACAGATGAATGGATAATGAAAATGTGGTATATATACACAATGGAGAATTACTCAGCCATAAAGAAGAATGATTTCATGATATTTTCCAGCAGAAGGATCTGGAGACTATCATGCTAAGTTACATAAGCCAGTTCCCCCAAAACAAAGGTTGAATATTTTTGCTTATAGGTGAAAATTAACTCACAATGGGGGAGGGGAGGGATGAGGGGAAGAATAGAAGTGAAGTAGATTAGACAGTGGAGAATGAAGGAAAGGGCAGGGGGATAAGCAAAGGACAGACAGTGGAATGAATCTGACCTAGATTTTCCCATGTACATGTATGAAAACAACACAGTGAATCTTACCACCATGTGTATCCATAAGAATGGGACTCTAACTAGAATAAGATATAGCCCATGCTTGTATAATTATATCAAAATGCTTCTGCTGTTATATACATAACTCAAAAGAACCAATAAAAATAAAATAAAAAGTAAAATAAATATAAATAATATTAAATAAGAACATTTAAATATAAAGATGATAACCTCTCCATGCTCTATATATTTGCATTTTTATTAATATAACTTTAAAACTTTACTCTTAACACCGAAGTAAGCAATTATTGAAAAACTTTCTGCTTACATGGAAGTTGGTATTAGTACATTTGTGTGTTCCTAGATCAATGTCCTTTTGTGACAGTTGTAGGTTTGTATAACAAACACAACAACTGAAATACTGAACTGTTCCATTACCACAAATGAACTACTGGTACAGATTTTGTGTGGATCTGCTTTCAACTCTCTGGGATAAATGCCCAAGGGCACAATAACATGTATGTTTAGTTTTAAAAGATAGCACCAAATTATTTTCCAGAGTTGTTGTTCCATTATATTCCCAACAGCAATAAAAAGAATTCTAGTTTCTCTGCATTCTCATCAGCATATAGTACTTTTGCTATTTTTAATTTTAATTGTTAAATGTACTAGTATTTCATTTTGGTTTTAATTTGTATTTTCCTGATGGCTAGTGATAATGAACATGTTTTCCTGTGCTTATTTGTCAAATATATGTTTCCTTCATCTCTTTTATGCATTTTCTAATTGAAGTGGTTTTTTTAAATTGGGAATTAATACATACATTCACTCCAATAAAGCCTCTTTCTTTCTTTCGGTACTAAATGTTGAACCCCAGGGCTTCACTCATGCTGGGCAAATTCTGTACCACTGAGCTACATTCTCAATTCTTTTTTACTTTTTATTTTGTGACAAGGTCTCATTAAAGTTTCCAAGCTGGTCTTGAACTTGTGTTTCTTCTGCTTTAGGATCCCGAATAGCTGGGATTATAGGCATGCACCACATTACCCAGCACAAAACCCATTTCCTTTGGAGTTAATGTGAGCATTTTAATTTTTCTGATTAAATATGATTCATGAATACTTGTTGGATATTTTATCGTTATTTGGGTAAGTTTTTTTTTTTTTTTTTTTTTTTTTTTTTTTTTGCGAGGGAGGGTGTACCAGGGATTGAACTCAGGGTACTCAGAGATTGACCACTGAGCCACATCTCCAGTCCAATTTTGTATTTTACTTAGAGACAGGGTCTCACTGAGCAGCGCCTTGATTTTTCTGAGGCTGGCTTTGAACTCGTGATCCTCCTGCCTCAGCCTCCCCAGTCACTGGGATTACAGGGGTGCACCACCATGCCCTGTTATTATTTGAATAAGTTTTAGAAACTACCATTCTGGATATCTACTTTTTTTCCCTTCCAGATCTATTCTTTCCTGCTCTGATCAAATCTCTTATTTGAGGCATCTAATTGGGTTTGTCCAATGGGAGCACCAAAAGGAAATGTGAACAGGTGGGAATATAAAGGTATTCTCCCCTACTTCCCCCTTCTTCCTTGTAGGTTGCCTATATGGTTATCTCTGGTGTTTCTTCATTTTTCTTCTCTCAGTGTTTGAATTATAAGACCACAGAGGGTAAGAGTGTTTGTTCCTAAATCTGTTTGTTTTAGTGATTCTTACTGTGTAAACTGGATGACACATATGAAAAAAAGTTGTATCTATGACAATAAGTTAATGCTGGGTAAAGTTGAGTTGCTAAAACAATTGCTGTTAAATGCATTGTAGGAAAGAAAATTTTAATTTAGAAAAAGAAGAGTAAAATCTGGGACTCTACTTGGATTAATTAGCACACATCTTTAAAATTTTCTTCTGCTTAAAAGGCAAACTAGAAGGGAATACTATGGTGTGATTTATTGGAGAAAAGCAGTGTGAATGTCTAACTAGAAAGCCCCTTCTTTCCTGGAGCAGTAATGCCATCCTGTAATCCCAGCATATCAAGAGGATTTTAATTTCAAAGCCAGCCTTGGCAATTTAGCAAGGACTTAAGTAACTTAGTGATATCCTATCTCGAAATAAAAAATAAGGGTTTGGGATTGTAGCTCAGTGGTAGAGTGCTTGCCTAATATATGTGAGGTCCTAGGTTCGATCCTCAGCACCACGTAAAAATAAATAAATAAAATAAAGGTATTGTGTTCATGTACAACAAAAAAATATTTTAGAAAATAAAAAGGTTTGGGGATGTGGCTCAGAGGTTAAGCACCCCTGGGTTCAATACTTGGTACCGTGTCTCCCCCCCACCCCCCAAAAAAAGAAAGAAAGTTCCTTCTCCACTTAAAGAGAAAGATAGGGCTTAATATTATAGAGGGCAATATTATAATATTATATAGGGCAAATATGTGTGCATATATATTTTTAAGTTAAAACACAATACATGAGGTATATATTGTGTATACACTGTGTTTGTGTGTCTTTTTCAGTACTAACTTTTTAGGACAGGGATGGACAAACTTTTTCTGTAAAGGGCCAGACAGTAATTCTTTAAGACTTTAGGAACATAAATGGTTTCTGTTGAATATTTTTCTATTTTTTTTTTTAAAAAACAATCCATATAAAACTGTAAAAATTAAAAAAAAACAATCTTACTTCTAGGACAATAAAAAACAAATCTCAGACAGGATTTGACTAATTAGCAATAGCTTGCCATCGTCTCTATAAAACGATTGGTGTTATTTCTTCAAGGTAAAGTGTATATAGGTAGGAAGAGTTTCACATCACTCAATTCAGAATAGATTTAGGGAGAGGAAGAGAATAGAAAGGAAGGTGGATGAGGAAGGGAGGGGAGAAAAGAGGAAAAAGAATGAAAGAGGAAAGACTGAAGAAAGAAGAGGGAAGGGGAAGCCAGAGTTGTGGCTCAGTGGTAGAGTGACTGCTTAGAACATAAGAGGCACTGGGTTTGATCCTCAGCACCATATAAAAATAAATAAAATAAAGGTATTGTGTCCATATAAAACTAAAAAAAAACTGTATTAAAAAAAGAGAGATAAGGGGAAGGAGTGGTATAGAGAGAAGAAAAGCAGAGAGAGAGGGAGAGGGGAAAAGGGACAGGATAGGAAGAAGATAATGTACTTAGAGGAGAAGGGACCTCACTGAGAAATTCCTAAATCCCTTCCCTAAGAAAAGAATACTCTCAGCCATCTGGAATATATACTTTTAATGTTAGATTTTAAAGTTTTTAACTGATAAATAAAAACAAAATTGTACATACTAATGGGTATCATGTGATGTTTGTACATAGGTATACATCAAGTTAAACATTTATATATCTTCTCAAACATCAATCATTTCTTATGTTGAAAACATTCGAAATCTTTTCTTCTATTTTTTTGAAATAACACAGCACGTTATCATTATCCATAGTCTCCCTACTGTACAACAGCACACCAGAGCTTCTCACTGTATCTAATGTTAACTTAGTACCCATTGATTAACTATTCCCCATTCCTTCCTCCCACATACTCTGACCATCCTCTGGTAACCAGTATTCTGTTTTCAACTTCTGTGAGAGCGACTGTTTTAGATTCTTCATATGAATCAAATAATGCAATACCTGTCTTTCTGTGTCTGGCTTATCTCACTCAACAAAACAATTTCTAGTTCCAACTGTGTTTTTGCAAATGACAGGATTCCTTTCCCTTTATGGATGAATAATATTCTATTGTGTATATGTCCTACATTTTCTATATCCATTCACCAGTTGATGGACACTGAAGTTGGTTCCATTTCTTGGGGGTTGTGAATAATGCTGCAGTGAATATGGGAATGCAGATGTTTCATCAACATACTTATTTTATTTTCTATGGATGGCTGGATCATATGGTAGTTATTTTTAAAATTTTTTTGAGAAACCTCCATATTATTTCCATAATGACTATACTAATTTACTTTCACACCAACAATGTAATAGGATTCCTGTTTCTCCACATCCTTGCCAGCACTCATTATCTTTGGTCGTTTTGATAATAGCCATTCTTATTGAGGTCAGGTCTTACGTTAAGTTTAAAAAAAAATTTGTTTTCCTATGAATTACTTTTCCATGTATTTTTGCCCATTTCCTACTGAGTTTTTGGAATTATTTTATCAATTGGAATTATTTTATTGATCATTTATTTTCCAGAAAGTTCTTATATAAGGAATGCTAATCCTCTGTCAATTATACTTAAAGAAAATATATCTTCTCCAAGTGTGTGACTGGTCTGTAAACATTGTTCCTGGAGTGTTTAGTTCCTTAATTCATTTAGATTTTCTTCTTCCTTCCTTCCTTCCTTCCTTCCTTCCTTCCTTCCTTCCTTCCTTCCTTCCTTCCTTTATTTATTGGTACCAGGCCTGAACCCAGGGGCCCTTAACCACTGAGCACATCTCCAGCCCTTTTTAACCACTGAGCACATCTCCAGCCCTTTTTTAAATAATAAAAAATAAATTTTTTATTTTGAGACAGGGTCTCATTAGGTTGCTTACAGCCTCACTAAATTGCTGAGGCTGACTTCAAAACTGCACTCCTACTGCTTCCGTCACAGTTGAGTGCCACCCCACCCAAGTGGGGGTACTGAGGATTGAACTCTGGGGTACTTGACCACTGAGATCCCCAGACCTATTTTGTAATTTATTTAGAGACAGTATCTCACTGAGTTGTTTAATGTCTTGCTTTTGCTAAGGCTAACTTTGAACTCGGGATCCTCCTGCCTCATCCTCCCTAGTTGCTGCGATTAGAAGCGTGTGCCACCAAGACCAGCTCAAATTGCTTTTTTTTTTTTAAAGAAAGAGTGAGAGAGAGAAAGAGAGAGAGAGGGAGAGAGAGAGAGAATTTTTTAACTTTTTTTTTTTTTTTTTTTTTTTTTAGTTCTCGGCGGACACAACATCTTTGTTTGTATGTGGTGCTGAGGATCGAACCCGGGCCGCACGCATGCCAGGTGAGCGCGCTGCCACTTGAGCCACATCCCCAGCCCTCAAATTGCTTTTTTTGGTACTGAGTATTGAACTCAACGGCACTCGACCACTGAGCCACATCCTCAGCCCTATTTTGTATTTTATTTAGAGACAGGGTCTCACTGAGTTGCTTAGCGACTCGAAATTGCTGAGGGGTGATTCTCCTGTCTCAGACTCCCAAGCCCCTGGGGTTACAGGCATGTGCCACCATGCCTGGCTCAAATTGCTTTTTAAGTTTGTCTTTAACCCATAGTGTTTGCTATAGATGTAAAAAAATATTGATAATTATTTTTTTAAAAAATCTTTTGTACCCCAAAGTCATAAAGATATTCTTCAACATCTCACAATGGTCTTCAAAGAAACCTAGTGTATTTCTTTTCAATTTTAGGCCTTTAAGTCAACTTGAGAAAAATTTCGTGTGTGGAATGTGATAGAGATTTAGTCTCTTTTCCATTTCCCCCTATGTGAAAAGGTGCTTTTTGTTAAATAATTTATCCTTGCTGCATTGGTTTTGTATTTGGGAGCTTTTTGTGCTGAACCATTAGTCTATTCCCTAATCATGTGGTTTTAATTATTCTTTCCTTCCTTCCTTCCTTCCTCTCTCTCTCTCTCTCTCTCTCTCTCTCTGTCTCTCTCTCTCTCTCTCTCCCTCTCTCCCCCATCTTAACTGGTTTTACATGTATAGTTTAATAGTCTTAACTATATTCACATTGATATATAATAAATCTGTAGCCCGGCATGGCAGTGCATGCCTGTAACCCCAGCAGCTAGGGAAGCTGAGGCAGGAGGATTTCCAGTTCAAAGCCTCAGCAACTTTGTGAGGGCCTAAAAAACTCAGTGAGACCCTGTCTCTAAATAAAATACAAAATAGGGCTGGGAATATGGCTCAGCTGTTATGTGCCCCTGGTGTCCCTGGGGTCAATCCCCCTCAAAAAAAAAAACTATATAAAATTAAAAAAAATTTAATTGTAGATGGACACAATATCTTTATTTTATTTATTTATTTTTATGTGGTACTGAGTATCAAATCCAATGCCTCACACATTCGAGGCAAGTGCTACAACTGAGCTACAACCTCAGCGCCTGTAAAAAAAAAACTTTAACCTTGTAAAGCTGAAACTCTCTTCATTGAATACTAACTTCCTGTGACCTTCTCTTCTCATTGCTTGATGAACATCACTTCACTTTTTGCCTTTATGAGTTTGATTAGTTTTAGATAACTCATCTAAGTTGAGTTATACAATATTTGTCTTTTTATATCTAGCTTACTTCACAAAGTATAATGTCCTCAAGGTTTATTCATGTTGTAGCATGTGCCGGGATTTCCTTCCTCACTTTTTTCCCCCCATAGAGGACATTTTTATTTCAATTATATAAGAATAAAATATGTTTGAATAAAAATAGAAGACTAGGACTGGGGCAATAGTTCAGCGGCAGAGCACTTACCTAGCATGTGTGAGGCACTGGGTTCGATCCTCAGCACCACATAAAAATAAACAAATAAAATAAAGGCATTCTGTTCATCTATAACTACAAAAAATAAAAAAATATAGAAGACAACAACAAGAATAGTAACAGTGGCTATCTTTTTAAAGTAATAAAAAGGTAGAATTAGGGAGATCCAACATGGCGGCGGGCGCTCAGAGATCAATTCTGTGACCTCTTCAGCTGCGTGTGTAAAGGGAGTCTTAAACCAACTGAATGCTGTTTGCTCAGGATCACTTGGCAATGCTGGGCTGAAGTGGTCCTGGGGCGAGCAGTCTGCACCCCTTAGAACCCACACCGAGCCCGGAACAGGTGAATTCAGGCTCTCCGTTCGCAGTTTCTATCTGATTGTCTGCTCCGCCAAACCACCTTGACTCAGCGCCTCAGCTCTACGGACACTCCCGCAGAATAGAGAAACAACTCTTTGGTTCCTACGTGAACCTTTTGAGGTGATACCAACCGAGCCTTCATAGGCAGCAGGCCCAGGATTGAGAGGGGACCTGGGAGAGTTGGACCAGACCCACCCTTTGCATCTGACACCCGGCAAACGGAATGAACGACCACCATTTGCATTAGACACCACCATGGCAGAGAACTGACGTCACCAGAATTCGGTGGAGGGGATAGCTTCATTGAAACCAGCGTCTTCAGGTGTGTGACCCACGGCCCCTCCTCTCCAAACATTGGGGAAATCTCAAGCCCCACCCCCCCTAGCTCTCCAATGAAAGATTGTCAGACTGAGGGAGTCAGGAGTGGCGCATGACCCCCGGCTACCACACCCACCAGCGCGAGGTCTCTTGCGATGTCTCTTGCGCCAGCTCCCGAGGTGTGGCTACCGGAGGACAGGCGGAATAAGCAAATAGTTCCCAGCCCCGCACTCCACAACCTTAGGGTCTGGGGGAATGGCAAACAGAGAGAGTGTATCCAGTCATTCAAAAAAATAGGGATCACGGGAGCAGCTGACCTGGCGTGTAGCTAGTTTTGTGGCTGGAGGAAAAGCGGGGAAGTGACTGGAGACCAGGAAAGGCCCTGGGAGCCCAGGTTTGGAGAGCCACCCAGTGGGGGAGGAGGAGCCGCCTCACAGGGATTGGTTCCTGCGTATTGAGAGGAGAAGCTTGGTCAGTTGGGCACAGCTCCACCTACTAGAAGAGAAGTTAATCGAACTCTAAAACTGCATTTTTTAAATTTTATTTTTTATTTATTTTATTTATTTTTTATTTATTTTATTTTACTTTATTTTTTTTGTCCTTTCATTTCTTTTCAATTTCCTTATTCCCCTTTTCTTGAATTCTACCTGTTTACTCTCATTCTCTTTAGCAACTTCTTCCCTCCCCTTCTAATACCTTTCCTCCCAAGCATTATGGCGCTGTTTATGTGTAATTTACTAAATGTGGATAGATAATATTCTGAGGCATTATATAGTGCTACCAATTCCCTAGCTACCTCCAAATACTCCAGACCATCCTCCTGTTAATATCCCTCGTCAGTAGAGCAATCTTTGAAGGTTGCCAAGATATATCAACCTCTATACCATCACATCACTTGACCTAAACATAAGTCCCAAGACCAAACTGCACATCGCTATATGTCATCAGAATCCGTACACATTCTATGAAACGAATGAATCTGCTTTAAAGTGCAATAAAATTCATCATCTCTAGTCATAGTCTCCATCACAGAGGAGAGACTCCGGAGATACACAAAACCAAAATAAATTTATAGGAGTAAATAGTAACTCAGCAGTCAAACAGAACTGGAAGTAACATGAGCAGCATGAAAAAGCAAGGAAGAAAAGGAGTACAAATAATGCAAGACAGCCTAAATCTACAGGAGAACCTAGAGGCATCAGAAAAATGGTCAAATAAAGAACTCAAGGAATACCTTATACAGATGGAATGGAATCTTAAAGAGGACATGAGACAGCAAATCCAAACAATGAAAGAACACATTGAAAAAGTGATACATAAACAGATTCAAGAAGCAAATAAGCAACTTTACCAGGAGATAAAGATTATTAAAAAAAATCAAACAATAATCCAAGAAATGAAGGAAACTATAAACCAAATTAAAAACTCAAATGAGAGTATCATTAGCAGAGTGGAGCAAGTAGAAGTCAGAACATCAGACAATGAAGACAAAATATATCATCTTGAACAGAGTCTAGCCAACTCAGAAAGGCTGGTAAGAAATCATGAGGAAAACATCCAAGAGATATGGGATAACATAAAAAACAAACTTAAGAGTCATCGGGATAGAGGAAGGTATAGAGGTCCAAACCAAGGGAATGAGCAATCTGTTGAATGAAATAATTTTAGAAAACTTTCCAGATATAAATAAGGAAACGGATGTACAAAATCTAGATGCATACAGGACACCAAGCATACAAAATCACAGTAGACCAACACCAAGACACATTGTCATTAAGATATCCAATATACAGAACAAAGAGAAAATATTAAAAGCTACAAGAGAATGGGGACAGATTACATTCAGGGGTAAACCAATAAGGTTAACAACGGATTTTTCATCACAGACACTGAAAGCGAGAAGATCCTGGAACAACGTATTTCAAACACTGAAAGACAATGGATGCCAACCAAGAATTCTGTATCCAGCAAAATTAAGCTTCAGGTATGACAACGAAATACAAATCTTTCATGATAAACAAAAGTTAAAAGAATTTGCAGCCAGAAAACCAGCATTGCAAAGCATTTTGAGCAAAACACTACACAAGGAAGAAATGAAAAACAACAACCAAAACCAACAGTGGGAATTGCCTCGGTAAAGACAGAGGATGGGGGGGGGGGGAGGAAAAAAGCTAATAATGGAGAAACAAACCAAATTAAAAGAAAAAGATAAATAATGAAACATGACTGGACGTACAAACCATATATCAATAGTAACCCTAAACGTTAATGGCTTAAACTCACCAATAAAGCGACATAGGCTGGTAACCTGGATTAAAAAAACAGATCCAACAATATGCTGCCTTCAGGAGACACAGCTGATTGGAAAAGACGTACACAGGCTGAAGGTGAAAGGTTGGGAAAAATCATACCACGCACAGGGTCCTCGTAAGCAAGCAGGGGTGGCCATCCTCATATCGAATAAAATCGACTTCAAGACTAAGTTAATCAAAAGGGATAAGGAAGGACATTATATACTGTTAAAAGGAATCATTCACCAACAAGACATAACAATTATCAATATTTATGCACCAAATAATGGTGCTGCGAATTCATAAAACAAATTCTCCTCAAGTTCAAGAATCAAATAGACCACAACACAATAATTATGAGTGACTTAAACACACCTCTTTCACCATTGGACAGATCCTCCAAACAAAAGTTGAATAAAGAAACTATAGAACTCAATAACACAATCAATAACCTAGACTGAACTGACATATATAGAATATATCAACCATCATCAAATGGATATACATTTTTCTCAGCAGCACATGGATCCTCCTCAAAAATAAAACATATATTATGCCATAGGGCAACCCTTAGTAAATATAAAGATGTGGAGATAATACCATGCATCTTATCTGATCATAATGGAATGAAACTGGAAATCAATGATAAAAGAAGGAAGGAAAAATCCTACATCACTTGGAAAATGAACAATATGTTACTGAATGATCAATGGGTTACAGAAGACATAAAGGAGGAAATCAAAAAATTCTTAGAGATAAATGAAATACAGACACAACATATCAGAATCTATGGGACACAATGAAAGCAGTTTTAAGAGGGAAATTCATTGCCTAGAGTTCATTCCTCAAAAAAAACAAAAAAAAAAAACAAAAAAAAACAAATAAATGAGCTCACACTTCATCTCAAAACCCTAGAAATAATTAAAATCAGAGCAGAAATCAACGAAATTGAAACATAAGAAACTATTGAAAAAATTGACAAAACTAAAAGTTGGTTCTTCGAAAAAATAAATAAGATCGACAGACCCTTAGCAATGCTAATGAAGAGAAGAAGAGAGAGGGCTGGGGATGTGGCTCAAGCGGTAGTGCGCTCGCCTGGCATGCATGTGGCCCGGGTTCGATCCTCAGCACCACATACCAACAAAGATGTGTCTGCCGAGAACTAAAAAATAAATATTAAAAATTCTCTCTCTCTCTCTCTCTCTCTCTCCTCTCTCACTCTCTCTTTAAAAAAAAAGAGAAGAAGAGAGACAACTCAAATTACTAACACATGGGATGAAAAATGCAATATCAAAATAGACGCTACAGAAATACAGAAGATAATTAGAAATTATTTTGAAACCCTATATTCCAATAAAATAGAAGATAGTGAAGACATCGATAAATTTCCTAAGTCATATGATTTGCCCAGATTGAGTCAGGAGGATACACACAATTTAAACAGACCAATATCAATGGAGGAAATAGAAGAAGCCATCAAAAGACTACCAACCAAGAAAAGCCCAGGACCGGATGGGTATACAGCGGAGTTTTACAAAACCTTTAAAGAAGAATTAATACCAATACTTCTCAAGTTATTTCAGGAAATAGAAAAAGAGGGAGCTCTTCCAAATTCATTCTATGAGGCCAACATCACCCTGATTCCGAAACCAGACAAAGACACCTCAAAGAAAGAAAACTACAGACCAATATCTCTAATGAACCTAAATGCAAAAATCCTCAATAAAATTCTGGTGAATCGAATACAAAAACACATCAAAAAAATTGTGCACCACGATCAAGTAGGATTCATCCATGGGATGCAAGGATGGTTCAACATACGGAAATCAATAAATGTTATTCACCACATCAATAGACTTAAAGATAAGAACCATATGATCATCTTGATAGATGCAGACAAAGCATTCAACAAAATACAGCATCCCTTTATGTTCAAAACACTAGAAAAACTAGGGATAACAGGAACTTACCTCAACATTGTAAAAGCTATCTATGCTAAACCTCAGGCTAGCATCATTCTGAATGGAGAAAAATTGAAGGCATTCCCTCTAAAATCTGGAACAAGACAGGGATGCCCTCTCTCACCACTTCTATTCAGTATAATTCTCGAAATACTGGCCAGAGCAATTAGGCAGATGAAAGAAATTAAAGACATAAAGATAGGAAAAGAAGAACCTAAATTATCACTATATGCGAATGACATGATCCTATACCTAGCAGACCCAAAA
This sequence comes from Spermophilus citellus, assembly GCF_964194105.1. Classification (NCBI taxonomy): domain Eukaryota; kingdom Metazoa; phylum Chordata; class Mammalia; order Rodentia; family Sciuridae; genus Spermophilus; species Spermophilus citellus. Next base: position 75,549,497 of record NC_138182.1, on the reverse strand, counting down.
GGTTCTACAAAGAAACTACTAGAACTAATAAATGAATTCAGCAAAGTGGCAGGACATAAAATCAAAGGCATTCCTGTACATCAGCCACAAATCTTCTGAAATGGAAATGAGGACAACCACCCCATTCACAATATCCTCAAAAAAATAAAATACTTGGGAATCAACCTAACAAAAGAGGTGAAAGATTTATACAATGAAAACTACAGAACCCTAAAGAGAGAAGTAGAAGAAGATCTTAGAAGATGGAAAAATATACCCTGTTCATGGATAGGCAGAACTAACATCATCAAAATGGCGATATTACCAAAAGTTCTCTATAGGTTTAATGCAAAATCAAAATCCCAAAGGCATTTCTTGTAGAAATAGATAAAGCAATCATGAAATTCATCTGGAAAAATAAAAGACCCAGAATAGCAAAAGCAATTCTAAGCAGGAAGAGTGAAACAGGCGGTATATTGATACCAGACTTCAAACTATACTACAGAGCAATAGTTAAAAAAAAAAAAAAAACAGCATGGTACTGGTACCAAAACAGGCGGGTGGGCCAATGATACACAATAGAGGACACAGATACCAATCCACAAAATTACAAGTATCTTATATTAGGCAAAGGTGCTAAAAGCATGCAATGGAGAAAGGATAGCATCTTCAACAAATGGTGTTGGGAAAACTGGAAATCCATATGCAACAAAATGAATCTGAATCCCTTTCTCTCCCCATGCACAAAAGTTAACTCAAAGTGGATCAAGGAGCTAGATATCAAATCAGAGACTCTGCATCTGATAGAAGAAAAAGTTGGCTCTAATCTACATATTGTGGTTGGGCTCCAAATTCCTTAATAGGACACCCATATCACAAGAGTTAAAAACAAGAATCAACAAATGGGACTTACTCAAACTAAAAAGTTTTTTCTCAGCAAGAGAAACAATAGAGAGGTAAATAGGGAGTCTACATCCTGGGAACAAATTTTTACTCCTCACACTTCAGATAGAGCCCTAATATTCAGAGTATACAAAGAACTCAAAAAATTAAACAATAAGGAAACAAATAACCCAATCAACAAATGGGCCAAAGACCTGAACAGACACTTCTCAGAGGAGGACATACAATCAATCAACAAGTACATGAAAAAATGCTCACCATCTCTAGCAGTCAGAGAAATGCAAATCAAAACCTCCCTAAGATACCATCTCACTCCAGTAAGATTGGCAGCCACTATGAAGTCAAACAACAACAAGTGCTCGCGAGGATGTGGGGAAAAGGGTACACTTGTACATTGCTGGTGGGACTGCAAATTGGTATGGCCAATTTGGAAAGCAGTATGGAGATTCCTGGGAAAGCTGGGAATGGAACCATCATTTGACCCAGCTATTCCCCTTCTTGGACTATTCCCCAAAGACCTTAAAAGAGCATATTATAGGGATACAGCTACATCGATGTTCATAGCAGCACAATTCACAATAGCAAGACTGTGGAACCAACCTAGATGCCCTTCAATAGATGAATGGATAAAAAATGTGGCATTTATACACAGTGGAGTATTACTCGGCACTAAAAAAATGACAAAATCATGGCATTTGCAGGGAAATGGATGGCACTACAGCAGATTATGCTAACTGAAGCTAGCTAATCCCTAAAAAACAAATGCCAAATATCTTCTTTGATATAAGGAGGGCAACTAAGAACAGAGCAGGGAGGAAGAGCATGAGAAGAAGATCACCATTAAACAGGGTCGGGGGGGGGGAGGAAAGGGAGAGAGAAAGGAAATTGCATGGAAATGGAAGGAGACCCTCATTGTTATACAAAATTACATATAAGAGGAAGTGAGGGGAAAGGAAAAAAAACAAGAGAGAGAAATGAATTATAGTAGATGGGGTAGAGAGAGAAGATCAGAGGTGAGAGGAGGGGAGGGGGGATAGTAGAGGATAGGAAGGGCAGCAGAATACAACATACACTAGTATGGCAGTATGTAAAAACGTGGATGTGTAATCGATGTGATTCTGCAATCTGTATATGGGGTAAAAATGGGAGTTCATAATCCACTTGAATCAAATGTATGAAATATGATATGTCAAGAGCTTTGTAATGTTTTGAACAACTAATAATAATAATAAAAAGAAAAAGAAAAAAATTAAAAGGTAGAATTACAGGCAAAAAAAAATTTCTTTAAGAATGAAATCTGAGCACACCTGTAATCCCAGTGGCTGGGGAGGCTAAGGCAGGAGGAACACAAGTTCAAAGCTAGCATCAACAATTTAACAAGGCCCTAAACAATTTAGTAAGACCTTGTCTCAAAATAAAAAATAAAAAGGGCTAGGGATATGGCTTAGTGGTTAAGTGTCCCTGGGTTCAATCCCTAGTACCAAAATAAATAAATAAATAAATAAATAAATAAATAAATAAATAAATAAATAGAAATTAAAAATAAAAGAAAGAATTATAAGTAACTTAAAGGACTTATTTTATAGTATAGTTAGTAATCTCTTCTTTATCCTGAGTAAGTGTTGAAAGTTCGCAATTTTGCTTTTTTTTATTGTAATATGGTTTATCTCCTTAAAACTATTATGTCTTTAATTATACTAACATTTTAAATATTAAACATTTAAAATTTTTTTACACAACCCCTACTAGTTATAACATTATTTATTTATTTATTTTTGCTTTTTGTACTCCTCTTTTCCCATTTTGGAATCAATATTCATATAATGGGCTGTTTCCCTGCCCTTCAGACTGCCAGCTGATGATTGGCTCACAGCGGCCCCAGCAACATCTAGCTGATTGGCTCCTCCACGGAGCTGCTCATTGGGGGACTTCTTTGGCTCCGCCCACACGACCCAGCCAATCAGCCTCAAGAGCAGGAGGATTGTGGGAGGTGGTGAGGTTTGTGTGGGGGTGAGAGGCTTGTGGGAAGCCGGTGGTGGCAGTTGGGCTCTGAGGGTTTTTTCCTGAGGAGCTGTTTTGTTTGGCATTTGTAGTTCTAAAAATAAAGTTAGTTTCTTTTGACAAGTGGCTCCTGAATTGTGCCCAGCCAGACTGCGGCATTTGGTGGCCTGTACGGACCTTTATTTGATATCTTAAAAGCTCCATCAGATCCAAATTCACCCCAAATGTTAACGCCTGAAGCAAGAAAGGCATTAAAAATCATTGAAACATATATGGAAAATATGCATTTGGATAGAATTGATATAAGTTTGCCTTTATTATTTATTGTACTACCAACAAAAAATATTTCCACAGGAGTATTTTGGCAAGTAGGTCCATTATTATGGATACATTTATCTTATTCTCCTAACACTATTCTTACTAGGTATCCTGAGGCTGTAGGACAATTAAAACTCAAAGGAATTAAAACAGCAAAGGGAGTATTTGGAATTTCTCCCAATAAAATTATTACTCCATATACTATGAATCAAATTGATGAATTAGCTAATGAGTTAAATACTTGGGCAATAATCATGTGCAAATCTAATGTTTCATTTGATAACCACTTACCATCTAATCCTTTATTGTCTTTTTGGTCATTGCATCCTGTAATTTTTCCAAAAATGACAAGAAAAACACCTATTATGAATGCTCCAAATATATTCACTGATGGGTCAAATAATGGTACAGCAGCAATAGTTACACCTGATCAAACTTTTACATTTTTAGTACCCAAACAATCAGCTCAAAAGGTAGAGCTTAATGCAGTATTACAAGCTTTTGTGATGTTTAAAGATTCTGTATTTAATTTATTTTCCAATAGTCAGTATATAGTTAATGCTATAGTATCCCTTGAAGATGTTGAAGATGCTGGTAGGATTTCCCCTTCCTCTACTGTTTTCTCTTTGTTTTCCACTATACAAAGTCTAATCTGGGACAGAAAATATCCATTCTTTATAGGACATATCACGGCACATACAGGATTGCCTGGAGCCCTTAGTTTGGGCAATGATTTAGCAGATAAAACTACACATGACATACATATTTTCTCTACACTAGAAGAAGCTATAAATTTTCATAAAAGGTTCCATGTCAATGCTAATACTTTACAAAAGCATTTTAAAATAACTAAGGAACAAGCTAGACAAATAATAAAACAATGTCAAAATTCTGTGACCTTTTTACCACAAGTTAATCTTGGAGTCAATCCTAGAGGATTGATACCTAACCATATTTGGCAGATGGATGTCACACACTTGCCAGAATTTGGAAAATTAAAATATTTGCATGTTACAGTTGATACTTCTTCTGGATTTTTGATGGGCTCCCTTCATGCCGGAGAAAAAACTAAAGATATTATAGCTCATTGCTTACAAAATTTTGCCACTGTGGGCATTCCAAAACAGTTAAAAACAGATAATGCCCCTGGTTATACTTCTACCTCTTTTAAACAGCTTTGCTCATCATTTGGCATTACTCATATAACAGGAATCCCATACAATCCACAGGGACAAGGCATAGTTGAAAGAGCTCATCAAACTATTAAAATGTACTTATTAAAGCAAAAAGATGGAATTGCGAAGGGGTATATATTCCCCAAAGATAAACTTAAAATAACCCTTTTTACTCTAAACTTTTTAAATTTGGATTCATCAGGACTTAGTGCTGCAGAAAGGCATATGTGTCCAAAAAATGTACATAAGCCCAAGGTACTTTGGAAAGATATTCTAACAGGACAATGGAAAGGTCCTGACCCAGTAATTGTCTGGAGTCGGGGGTCTGTTTGTGTGTTTCCACAGGAAGAACAGCAGCCGATTTGGATTCCGGAGAGATTAACTAAAGCGATTTCTACAGACCAAAAAGAAGATGATTTGGCTCAAATCCATAACAGCTGATATCCAAAACTCCAATTTGGCTATCCTTACATCTGCGACAGAACCAGGATGCTTTTTTTAATATCTATTTTATTATTGCCCTTTCCCATATCATGAAGTTCTATTTTGTTTTTTGAGCTCATACAGACCCAGGTTAATGTTTTGCTGATCAGTTCTATTTTTTTTTTTTTTTGACTATAGAGTTTTTAAACATTGCAATGGAGATTTCACCTGTAAAAAGTTATAAGGCCTTTACTATTATGTTATGTGTCATATGTATTATATTATGTGTGCACACTTGTGTTTTGTGTTATATGTTTGAATGTATGTATGCCCATATATCATATATGATGAGCGCTCATGAAAAAATGGATGCAAATTTTTTTTTATTCACGTGATTTAAATGGTTTAATTTAAATTGGGTAAATAACTATTAAGAATTGTTTTAATATGTAAACAAAAAAGGAGGTTAACAGATCTGTTTGTTTACTTTCACCTTTCCTTTTCATTATATTTAATAATTCTCACCTTACCTTTTCATTATATGTAATAATTCTCTTCAAGATAATGTAAATTGTTAAGAAAATTGTTTTCTTTTAGTGCCTTCTGGAATGTTACATAATTTTTTCTTTAGCCATTATTGCCAGAATTCCTATCTTCATCCCAGTGCCGGTGAAGACAAAGATAAAACTAATCTACAGCTTCTGCAATAGCCATCACTGAACTGCTTGCAGAACTTGCCTAGACTATGTGCAGAACTTGCAGAACTTGCCTAGACTTGCCTAGACTATGCATTGTGAACTATCTGTTGGTGCAGCGACTTGTGGTAGTGTTGGGGTATTTTTGCTGATGATGTCATTGGTGGTACAATTTTTCCAACAAGAGCCATCAGTTGGCTTGGTGTATCTTCCTCCCTTCTGCTTGTCATGACAAAGACCTCTCCACAGGTGTGGCTGTATACTGAACCGGTAGTTAATGATGGGTAAGATCCAATTACAATGGTACCAACCTAAGACAGGAGGCTGACGCCCTGAGGTCAGCTCATCCGAAGATGGGTAAGGACCATATGTTGTATTGGACAACCTAAGGCAGGCACGGTCCCCAAGCCACATGCTTGTTGTTTAAACAGAGAGGGGGAGATGTTGAGAGCCACAGCCAAAGGGGCCCCAGCAAACTTCCAGCTGCCAGCAAACTTCCAGCTGCCGGAAGCCACAGTGGCCCCAGCAACATCTAGCTGATTGTCTCCTCTGCGGTGATGTTTTTTGGGCTGTTTCCCTGCCCTTCAGACTGCCAGCTGATGATTGGCTCACAGCGGCCCCAGCAACATCTAGCTGATTGGCTCCTCCACGGAGCTGCTCATTGGGGGACTTCTTTGGCTCCGCCCACACGACCCAGCCAATCAGCCTCAAGAGCAGGAGGATTGTGGGAGGTGGTGAGGTTTGTGTGGGGGTGAGAGGCTTGTGGGAAGCCGGTGGTGGCAGTTGGGCTCTGAGGGTTTTTTCCTGAGGAGCTGTTTTGTTTGGCATTTGTAGTTCTAAAAATAAAGTTAGTTTCTTTTGACAAGTGGCTCCTGAATTGTGCCCAGCCAGACTGCGGCAAACCCCTACTAGTTATAATATTATTTATTTTTGCTTTTTGTACTCCTCTTTTCCCATTTTGGTATCAATATTCATATAATGAGGCCAGGCACCATGGCTCATGCCTGTAATCCCAGCGGTCAGAAAGCTGAGACAGGAGGATCGTGAGTTCATAGCCAGCTTCAGCAACTTAGCGAGGCCATAAGCAACTCAGGGAGATCCTGTCTCTAAATAAAATACAAAAAAGGGTTGGGAATGTGGCTCAGTAGTTAAGTGTTCAATCCTTGGTACAAAAAAAATTATATAAGGAATTAAGAATGTTATTCTCTCTATCCTCTGTATAAAATTGTGTACGACAAAAATTATTGTTTAAAAGGATTCTCCAGTTTACTTTAAACAATAAAGAACCTATTGCTTTTGGGAGGGTGAGCAGATGTAGTTAGGATTACTTATTCTATTTCTTTAATAGTTATTAAACTACTGAAAATTTTCTATTTCTTTTAAAATTAGTTTTGATAGTTCTTGTTTTCTTTTTAAATATTTTTAGTTATACATGGACACGATTTCTTTTTTTAACATTTATTTATTTTTTTTAGTTGTACACAACACCTTTATTTTGTTTATTTATTTTTATGTGGTGCTGAGGATTGAACCCAGGGCCTCCCACGTGCTAGACGAGCGCTCTACCGCTAAGCCACAACCCCAGCCCTGGACACAATATCTTTATTTTGTTTATTTTTATGTGGTACTGAAGATTGAACCCAGTGATTCACATGTGTGAGCAAGCGTTCTGCCACTGAACCACAACCCCAGCCTGATAATTCTTAGGTGATTCTTCATTTTGTCTGAGATTTCAAATTTATTGGCATAAATGTTATTTTCTCTTTTTAAGACCTCCAACATATTTATAGTTATGTCTGTTTCATTGATTTTATTTAATTAGAGCATCTTTCTTTATTTTATTTTATTTGTTTTTATTTTTATGTGGTGCTGGGGATCGAAGCTAGTGTCTCAAGCATGCTAGACAAGCACTTGACCACTGAGCCACAACCCCAGCCCCAATCATTTGCATTTTAAAGCACTATTTCCTTAATAATCCTTAATAAAATTTCATTTCAACATAAAAAAATGTGAGATATATATATATATATATATATATATATATATATATATATATATATATATAACTCAGCTATGAACAAGAATGACATTATTTCATTTCCTGGTTAATGCGTGGAACTGAAGAGCATCATGCTAAGTGAAGCAAGCTAGACTCAGCACGTCTGGGGCATCTTTCTTTTTTGATAATATATTTATTTGTTATAAAAACTCATATTAATGAACTCTTGTGCTATAACCTAAATCAAGAACTAGACCATTAGCAATACCTATCATTACCTCCCTTGTCCCATATCCCTGTTTGGTAGAGGTACCTATTATCTTTAAATTTTAAAAATGCACTTTTCTCACAAGGACTGAGAGACATTCACACACATAATTGATTGCTCACTTTTGCTAATTATTGAACTGTAGATAGTCTTCTTATTTTCATGAAATATAATGCTTTGGTGCTTCATCTGCACAATAGCATTAGTTGTAGATATTTCAATTGTTGTGCCCATTGTCCAGTATACTGTATAAATACACAATTATTTGGCTTCTCTTTTGTTGATAAATGTTGGGTCATTTCCATCTGTTTGCTAATTTCCATCTGTTTTTCTTCTTCCTTCTTTCCTTCCTTTTTTTTCCCCTTTCTTTTCTGTGCTGGGGATTTAAACCAGGGCCTAGCACCTGCTTGGCCAGGGCTCTACCACTGAAGTGTATCCCCAGCCTTTTATGTTTATTTATTTATTTTATTATTTTATTTCTTCTTTTTAGTTATACTTGACAGTAGGATGTATTCTGACATATTATACATAGAGTATAACTTCCTATTCTTGTATATGATGTGGAGTTACACTGGTTGTGAATTCATATATGAACACAGCAAAGTTATATCTGATTCATTCTACTGTCTTTCCCATTCACCCTCCATTCCCTTCATTCCCCTTTGTATAAATCAATGAATTTCTATTCTCTGTGCCCCCCCCATCTTTATTGTGTGTTAGCATCCAGATATCAGAGCGAACATTCCCCAGCCCTTTTTATTTTATTTTTGAAACTGTCTTCCTAGGTTGCCCAGAGTGGCCTCAAACTTGTGATCCTCCTGCCTCAGTCTCCAGAGTAACTGGTATTAAGGGCATGTACCACTGTGCCCACATCCTGTAATCTTTTCTTGTGTTCATATATTACATGAGTTTCTCTTCAGTTTATACTTAGGAATGAGATTGCTTGGCTATAGATTTGTAAATGTTTAGCTTTGAGAGAGAATGCAAAATAGTTTTCCAAGGTCGTTAAATTCATTTTTACTCTAGGCAACTGTTTTTTATTTTTTTAAAAAAATATTTATTTTTTAGTGTAGTTGGACACAATATCTTTGTTATTATTTATTTATTTTTATGTGGTGCTGAGGATTGAACCCAGGGCCTCACACCTGCTAGGCAAGCGCTCTGCCACTAAGCTACAATCCCAGCCCAGGGCAGCTGTGTTTAGATGATAGTCTATTTGCTCCAAATTCTCTCCTGTCATTTTTTTAAATTAACTTAAAATTTTTATCCCAGTGTGCTTAATGTAATAGCTACTATTTTTTTTAGAGAGAGAGTGAGAGAGGAGAGAGAGAGAGAATTTTTAATATTTATTTTTTAGTTCTCGGCGGACACAACATCTTTGTTGGTATGTGGTGCTGAGGATCGAACCCCGGCCCCACGCATGCCAGGCGAGCGCGCTACCGCTTGAGCCACATCCCCAGCTCCCTGTAATAGCTACTATTGTCTGAATTTACATGTTTCTGATTACTGATAAAACAGGATTTTTTAGTATGTTTAATGTATTTATTGGTCATAATGTTTTCTTTTTCTTTTTTTTTTTCTTGCCAAAATGTTTTTTCTTCATGATATACCTGTTCATATTTTGCCTCTTTTGTCAGTTGGGATATGTGCCCTTTTCTTTTTGCAAATTCTTTCTTCTGCAGTGCCATTTCTGCAAATACCAAATTTCCTGATAAAGTTGAATATATTCCTGAGATATTTCTTCTGTTCCACTGTCAATTTGTCAATCTCTATGCCATTTTCATGCTACTTTAATTATTATGACTTTAAAATGAAATTACAGGGGGCTGGGGATGTGGCTTGGGGTTGGGGATGTGGCTCATGCGGTAGCGCGCTCGCCTGGCATGCGTGTGGCCCGGGTTCGATCCTCAGCACCACATACAAACAAAGATGTTGTGTCTGCCGAAAACTGAAAAATAAATACTATAATTCTCTCTCTAAAAAAAAAATGAAATTACAAATGGCAGATTATCTCTGCTGTCTTATTCTGTTTTTCAGTAGCATCTCAACTATTCTCTACATTTCGTTTTTCATTAAACAGTACATAGATTTAACTTGGCAAATCCTACAGAAAATCCCTTTGGTTTGTTTTTTAAATTACAGTTGGGGGCTGGGGTAGTTCTTTGGAGGAGTGTGTGTTTAGCATGCATAAGGCCCCTGGTTCAATCCCTACCCCAGGAAGAAAGAAAGAAAGAATTGTATTGACTCTATGGATTAATTTGAATGGAACTGGCTTCTTTACCAAATTGAATGTGCCTGAGAGCAGCAACTTGGGAGGCCAAGACATATTCTGTCTACTTTTAAAGGTCTTCTTTTAAAAAGAGCTTTTAGTTTTTTACATATCAATCTTCTATATGTTTTGTTAATTATAGGCAATTCATAGCTTTTGGATGAGATTTTAAATGGCTTCTTTAAAAATTATATCCAAGTACTTCTGGAATATAAAAATGCAACTGATATTTATATTGTTCTAATCAATTACTTTGCAAAATTTGCTTGCTATTTATAGTAATGTTCCTTTAGATTCTTTCTGGCTTTCTATGTAGACAATCGAATATCTGTGAATAATAATAGATTGGGGGCCAGGGTTGTGGCTCAGTAGTAGAGCACTTGCCTAGTATGCATGAGGCTCTGGGTTCGATTCCCGGTACTACATAAAAAAATAAATAAAATAAAATAAAATAAAGGTATAGTGTCTATCTACAACTATTTTTTAATTATTAAAAAATAATAGATTGGTTTCTTCCTTTCCAATTTTTATGCCTTTGCTTTCTTTTTATTGTTGTTCAGATGATATTATGTATTTTTCCTTAATCCCTTAATGGGGTGATTAACACTTATAATTTTTTTCTAAATTTGAGCCATTCTAACATTCATGTACAACCCAACCCATTTTTTTTGTAGTGCAGTGTTTTTTCATATAAAATTTTTGAATCTATTATGTTTATGGGTAGATTTGTTCTTTTTTAAAAAAAAATTAGTTATACATGGACACAGTATTTTATTTCGTTTATTGATTTTTATGAGGTGCTGAGGATCAAATCCAGTGCCTCGCCTGTACAAGGCAAGTGCTCTGCCCTGAGCCACAACCCCATCCCATGGGTAGATTTGTTCTTTATGTATATCATTTCAGATCTTCGCTTAATTTTCTGATTTTATTATCAATGGTTACTTGCCTCATAAAATGATTTGAAGCACATTTATTTTTCTCTAAAGCTAAGATTAGGTTAACTTATCCACAAGGCCAAGATTAGGTTAATTTAGTTATAAACTACATGAAGCTGCTACGTTGTCTATGAGCAGATGTTATGATTCGGATGTGAGGTGTCCTCCAAAAGCTCATGTGTGAGACAATGCAAGAAGGTTCAGAGGAGAAATGATTAGGTTGTAAGAGTCTTAACCTAATCAGTGATTTAATACCCTGATAGGGATTAATTGAGTGATAACTGAAGTGGTAGGGTATGGCTGGAGGAGATGGGAATTAGGGCATGGCTTTGGGGTATATATCTGGAAAGTGGAGTCTCTCTCTGCTTCTGGATCACCATATATGAACTGCTTCCCTCTGCCACACTTCTGCCATGCTGTTCAGCCTCACTTCCAGCCCTAAGGAATGGAGCCAGACTTCTATGGACTGAGACCTCTGAAACTCGGAGCCCTCAAAGTTTTTCTCCTCTACAGTTGTTCTGGTTAGATCCTTTAGTCACAGCAGCAAAAAAGCTGACTATAACACCCTTTAAGGGCATTTACCCAGTAATCTACTTCCTCCCATTAGGCCCCACATCCTAAAATTTTCACCATCTTCTAATAGCCCATTAAGCTATGAGTACATCAATGGATTAATCCATTCATTACTTTAGAGTCCTTTTGATTCAATCACCTCCCAGAAGCCTCACCTCTGAAATATTGCATTAGGACTAAGCCTTCAATACATGAACTTTGGGGGGACATTTCAGATCCAAACCATAGTAAGGGTATACCCACAATGACCTTCCACTAGACCCTATCTCTTAAAAGTTTCTACCAACTTGCAATGTCTCTTAAAGGTTTCTACCAACTTGCAATAGCACTAACCTGAGGACGAAGCCTTTGAGGTATTCCACATCCACATTATAGAAAAATTTAATCTTGCTAATTAGCTATGTCCTACAATTTTTTTTACCAATATAGTATCTTTAAAATGCTCATTTTCATTGCTTTTTTTTTTTAAAGAGAGAGTGAGAGAGGAGAGAGAGAGAGAGAGAGAATTTTTAATATTTATTTTTTAGTTCTCGGCGGACACAACATCTTTGTTGGTATGTGGTGCTGAGGATCGAACCCAGGCCGCACGCATGCCAGACGAGCGCGCTACTGCCTGAGCCACATTCCCAGGCCATTCATTGCTGTTTTATAATTTCCTTTGTGCCTTTCTCTTTTAAATAGACCATTTTTAAAAACAATTTTATTTATTTATTTTTATAAATATTTATTTTCTAGTTTTAGGTGGACATAATATCTTTATTTTATTTTTATATGGTGCTGAGGATCGAACCAGGGACCTCGCACATGCTAGGCGACTGCTCTACTTTTGAACCACAATCCCAGCCCCTGAGCCACAATACCAGCCCCTAAATAGTTTTTCCTGAGTGTAGGCCTTGTTAAAAAGAACAGAAAGCCCTGGCATTTAAAAAAAAAAATTTTTTTAAACCCTACCCACTGCTAGAGGCATAAGGAGATTTTTTTGCTTGCATTCACTGTGGACACCTGGTAGAAACTTAAGAGGTAAAATACACAACAATATGTAGGTCCCTGATGACTGGGTCTCCCTGGAATTTTCATCGAATTTGTTCAAATTGAGCCTCCAGCAATGTGTCAATGACAGTTCTGGTTTCTCTATACCAGCACTGATTCCTACAGTGATTTCTTCTCATGGTTTTCTGTTACAGTAAATTATGATTCCTTGTATTTGCCTGTTTCTCCAATTTGGGAAGCAACAATTTATCCTGTGACTTTCATTTTCTTTGGATATAAAAAGAGTTATTTTATTTTTGTTTTTTTTTACTCATTGGGATGGAGTGATGCTTTACTTTAGATGTTGAATGTCTCCCAAAGGTCAATGTGTTAAAGACAAGACTTGGTCCTCAGGATGGTGCTCTTGGGAGGTAGTAGGGATTCTTGCTGGAGTTGTGGCTCAGTGGTAGGGTGCTTGCCTGGGATTTGTGAGTTCCTGGTTTGAATCTCAGCACCGCAAATAAATAAATTAAATAAAAGTCCATTGGCAACTTAAAAAAAAATCTTAAAAAGAAAAGAGAAGATGGGGATTCATAGGAAGGTGTTTTTTGTTTTTGTACTAGGGATTGAACCCAGGGGCACTTTACCATTGAGCTACATCCCCAGACTTTATTTTTTATTTTGAGACAGGGTCTCACTAAGTTGCTGAGGCAGGTCTCAAACTAGTAAGTCTTATGCCTGTTTCCCTGAGTCACTGGGATTACAGGTACATGCCACCACAACCAGCTAGTAGGAAGTCTTTAGGCCATTGAGGTTGTGTCTTCAAAGAGGATTATGGGACCCTGGTCCCTTTCTCCTTCTCCTCTACTTCTTTATTTCTTTGCTCTGCCACACACTCTCCATTGTTGCCATTCAGCACTCCCACCAGAGGGGATTATTGGCTTATTTCATTTAGTGTCATATCCTCAACTTTCAGCTTTGTTGTAGCATGTGTCAGAACTTTCTTTTTAAGGCTGAATAATATTTCCTCGTATGTATGTACCACCTTTGTTCGTCCATTCAACCATGGATGGGTATCTGGGTTATTTCCATGTTCTGTTTTTCTGAAACAATGCTTCTATGAGCAGAATGTATAAATATATCTTTGAGGCCAAGTTTGCAATTCATTTGGTTATATATCCAGAAGTGGAATGCTGGATTTTATGGCAATTCAAATTTTAACTTCTTGAAAAAAGACCATACTGTTTTCCATAATGGCTGCACCATTTTATACCAATAGCAAAAATTGTTTCAACTTTTCCACATCCTCAACAACACTTGTCATTTTCCAATTTGTTTAGTATTGATAGTAGTCATCTTAATTCATGTGAGGTAGTACCTCATTGTGAATTTGATTTGCATTCCCTTAATGATTAGTGATTATGAGCAGCTTGTTGTATTTTTGTTGGTCATTTAAAAAAAATACTTATTTTTTAGTTGTAGTTGGACACAATACCTTTATTCTATTTATTTATTTTTATGTGGTGCTGAGGATCGAACCCAGGGCCTCGCACATGTTAGGCAAGTGCTCTACCGTTGAGCCCCAACCCCAGCCCCAGTCATTTTTATTTATTATTTTTCTCAGTCTTCCTACTTCTTTTCCTTCTTTTGTGTTATTGGAGATTGAAGCTAGGGAAAAGCTGTACAATGAAGTTATGTCCCCAAATTTTCAATTTTATTTTGAGAGAGTCTCACTAAATTGCCCAGATTGCCCATGGCTTCGTAATCCTCCTGTCTCAGCCTTTTGAGTAACTGGGATTACAGGTATGTATCACCATGCCTGGCTATATATCTTCCTTCAAGAAAGAGCATTTTGTTTATTTTTGAATTAGGTTGTTTCTTTGTAAGTTGAGTTACAGAAGTTCTTTACATATCCTGAATAGTAATCCCTTTTCAGATATGTGATACATACTTTCTTCTATTTTGGGTGTTGTCTTTTCACTGTTTCAGTAATATCATTTGATACACAAAAGTTTTTAATTGTGATAAAATCTAATTTGTCTATGTTTTCTTTTGTACTTGTGCTTTTGGTGTCATATCCAAAAAGTAATTGCCAAATCCAATGTTTTTAAGTTTTATTCTAAGTTTTTATAATTTTAGCTCATATGTTATAGGTCTTTGATCCTTTTTGAGTCAAAATTTATAGATGGTTTTGAGTAAGGATCCAGTTTTATTCTTTTGAATGTGAATGTTCAGTTTTAACAGCACCATTTGTTGATAACACTGGTTATTATTGAATAATTTGGGCACTCTTTTTTTCCAATTTTTTTTTATAAAATTTGTTCTAATTATTCATGACAGTGGAAACATTCTGACACATCATACATAAATGGAATATAACTTCTCATTCGTCTGGTTGTACGTGATATAGAATTACATAGGTCATGTAATCATATAGGGTAATAATGTCAGATTTATTCTAGTATAATTTCTACCCCCATATACCTTCCTCTCTGTCTGGTCCAAAATATTACTCCCCCCACACACACAATGTGAATTAGCATCTGCATATCAGAGAAAACATTCAGCCTTTGGTTCTTTGGGATTGGCTTATTTGCTTACATAATATTCTCTAGTTCCATCCATTTACCGTCAAATGCCTAATTTCATTCTTATTTAATGCTGAGTAATATTCCATTGTGTATATATACCACAATAACTTTATCCATTCATCTGTTGAAGGGCACTTAGTTTGACACCATGGTTTAGCTGTTGTGAACTGAGCTGCTATAAATATTGAGCTGCATCACTGTAGTATGCTGATTTTAAGTCCTTTGGGTATAAGCCTAGGAGTGAGATGACTGGGTCAAATGGTGGTTCCATTCCAAGTTTTCTGAGGAATCTCCATAGTGGTTGCACAAATTTGCAGTCCCACCAGCAAGGTATGAGAGAGCGTACCTTTTTCCTACAGCCTCTCCAACCTTTATTGTTGCTTGAATTCTTGATGATTGCCATTCTTACTGGAGTGAGATGGAATCTCAGGGTAGTTTTGATTTGCATTTCTCTAATTGTTAGAGATGTTAAACATTTTTTTATATATATGTCAATTGATTGTATTTTTTCTTCTGTGAAGAGTCTGTTCATTCTTTGAGTTTGGGCACTCTTGACAAATGTCATTTGACCATATATTAAACTGTATTCAACAGTGTATAAAGAATTATATACGATGACCAGTGGAATTGATTATTGGGATATAATATAGGACAGGAAAATTGGCTAATTTAATATATCGCATTAACAGAATAAAGGGGAGGAATCCACATAATTATCTCAATTGATGTAGAGAAAACATAACAAAGTTCAACATCCTTTCATAATAAAAACATTTAGGTCTGAGGATTTAGCTCTATGCTAGAGCACTTGCCTAACATGGGAAACCCTGGATGGAATCCCAGCAGTGCAAATAAAAACCAAAACCATTTACTATACTAGAAGAAAACAATCTCAACTAATAAAAGTATTATATGAAGAACTCACACCTAACATCAAACTTATTGGTAAAAGACTCAATGATTTTCCTTATTCCACAGGAACAAGGTTAATGAATGGATTCAGCAATGTAGCAGGATACAAAAACTATTTATATTTTAATGTACTAACAATAAATATACTATAAAGGAATTAAGAAAATAATTCTATGGGAATGGGAAAGACAGTTGAATGAATCAGACATTACTTCCTATTTTCATATGTGAATATACAACCAGTGTAACTCCATATCATGTACAATCACAAAAATGGCAAGTTACACTCTGTGTATGTATGATATGTCAAAATATGATCTACTGTCATGTATAACTAAAAAGAACAAATAAAAATGATAAAAAGAAAATAATTCTATTTATAATAGCTACAAAAAGAATAAAATAGGAATAAAAACTTAACCAAATTGGAATGAATATTGAAAAGTGCAAAATATTGCTGAAAGAAATTATAGAAGACTGCACAGCAAAAGAAACAATTAGGAATGTGGAGAGAAAACCTACAGAATGGAAAAAAAAAATTTGCTAACTATTCTTTTGACAGAGGATTAATATCTAGAACATATAAAGAACTCTAAAACTTTATACCAAAAAATCAAATAACCCAATTAATAAATGGGCAAATGAATTAAACAGATACTTCTCAAAATAAATACAAATGACCAACCAATACATAAACAAATGCTCAACATCATTAGCAATTCAGAAAATGCAAATCAAAACTACAGTGAGATTTCATCTCAAACCAGTCAGAATGGCAGTCAACAAGAATATAAACAGGGGCTGGGGATGTGGCTCAAGCGGTAGCGCGCTCGCCTGGCATGCGTGCGGCCCGGGTTCGATCCTCAGCACCACATACCAACAAAGATGTTGTGTCCGCCGAGAACTAAAAAATAAAATATTAAAATTCTCTCTCTATATCTCTCTCTCTATCTCTCTCTTTAAAAAAAAAGAATATAAACAATAATAAATGCTGGAGAGGATGTGGAGAAAAGGAATATGTTTACATTGTTGGTGGGACTGTAAATTAGTACAACGACTATGGAAATCAGTATGTAGACTCCTTAGAAGCCTAGGCATGGAACCACCATATAACCCAGCTATACCACTTCTTAGTATTTATCCTGAAGAATTAAAGTCATCCTACTACTGTGATACATGAATACCCATGTTTATAGCAACACAATTCACACTAGCCAAACCATGGAACCAGCCTAGGTGTCCATCAAAGGATGAATGAATAAAGAAAATGTGTATATACACACTGTAATTTTATTCAGCCATAAAGAATAATGAAATTGGGTGTGGTGGCACATACCTGTAATTCCAGTGGCTCTGGAGGCTGAGGCAGGAGGATTCAAGGTCAGCCTCAGCAACTTTGTGAGGTCCTAAGCAAACAGTGAGACCCTGTCTCTAAATAAAATATAAAAAAGGTCTGGAGGAGCTATCCCACTCCTTGGTTTATACCAAAAGGACTTAAAAACCGCATACTATAGTGATGCAGCCACATCAATGTTTATAGCAGCACAATTCACAATAACTAAACTGAGGAACCAACCTAGATGCCCTTCAGTAGATGAATGGATAAAGAAACTGTGGTATATATATACACAATGGAATATTACTCAGCATTAAAAAAGAATAAAATCATGGCATTTGCAGGTAAATGGATGGAGTTGGAGAATATTATGCCAAGTGAAGTAAGCCAATTGCAAAAAACAAAATGTCGAATGTTTTCTCTGATATAAGAATTCTGATCCATATGGGATGGTGTGGGGGTGGAAGCATGGGAGGAAACTTTAGATAAGGCAAAGGGGAGGAAGGGGAAGGGAGGGGGCACAGGGTAGGAAAGATGGTGGAATGAAATGGACATCATTACCCTAAGTACATGTATGAAGATACAAATGGTGTGACTCTACTTTGTGTACAACCAGACACATGGAAAATTGTTCTCTGTATGTGCGCTATGAATTGAAATGCATTCTGCTGTCCTATACAACAAATTAGAATGAATAACTAAATAAATTAAAAGGGTCTGGAGAGCTGGGGTTGTAGCTCAGTTAGTAAAGCGTTTGCCTTGCATGTGTGAGGCCCTGGGTTTAATCCTCATCACAACGTAAAAACAAATAAATAAAATAAAGGTATTGTGACTGTCTATAACTAAAAAAAAATATTATAAAAAAAGCAAAAATGGCTAGAGATGTGGTTAGTGGTTGAGCACCCCTGTGTTCAATTCCTGGTACAAAAAAAAAGGAAAGAAAAATGAAATTATGGCATTTGCTGGAAAATGGATGTAACTAGAGACTATCTTGTCAACAAAATAAACTCAGAAGGTCAGGAGTTTTCTCCCATATGCAGAAGGAAAAAGGAAAAAAAAGGTGGGGGTGGCTCTCCTAAAAATCAAGGGAGATTAGCAGAGGAAAGGGGCCAAAGGGTGGGAGGTGCAGTGGTGGGGGTGGGGGAAGTACTAGGGAATGATATTGACCAAAATTATATTGTTATATTATGTGCATGTATGAATATGTAACAACAAATCCCATCAGTACGTACAACTACAATGCACCAATAAAAAATGTGGGGAAAAAAAAGAAATTACGGATTTGAAGAGTTATAAGGAAGATTCCCACTGATGTCATAATATCCATTTTTAAAAGAAAGGACAAAGGAAAAGGAAGAAATGAAATAGTGTTAATCCTTAATACTGAGCCAAAATCTGGGGCTATCAAACATAGATAATTCTTAGTTAATTCAGAATCAATTTAAACAAATT
Organism: Spermophilus citellus; assembly: GCF_964194105.1. NCBI lineage: Eukaryota > Metazoa > Chordata > Mammalia > Rodentia > Sciuridae > Spermophilus > Spermophilus citellus. Next base: position 75,530,699 of record NC_138182.1, on the reverse strand, counting down.
CATCAATTTTATCCTAAACTTGCTTTTGTTATATGATTACTACATTACAACTTGTTAACTACCATACCAACTTCCTTTCCATTTTCTATTTCCAGAGATGATAATACCAGCTTCCAGTTTCTCTCTCTCTCTCTCTCTCTCTCTCTCTCTCTCTCTCTCTCTTTTTAGTTGTTGATGGACGTTTACTTTATTCATTTATTTATATGTGATACTGAAAATTGAACCCAGTGTGTTACACATACAGGCAAGTGCTCTACCACTGAGCCACAACTTCAGCCCCTAGTCTCCAGGTTCTTAATCCTGAAAACAATAAGAAGATTTTGTTTCTTAAGTAAATTCATTACAATTCACCATCTAACATCTTTACTTAGCTTTCTTGGAGCTTCTGTAAGAGAGATCAAAGTAAATACATTACACTCAATTTCAAATTACTTTGGGCCATTAACTTGATTGCAATTCATTTCTCTAGGTATTATGATACATTCTCTGTGTACTGTGTATAGTTTAAAATAAATGCTAAAATCTATTCCTACTGTAAAATGCAGTACAGAACTTATATCAGAAAAAAAATTATGGAGTATGTAATATAAATAAATTAGTAAGAATATACCCTGCTGTTAGGTAGGAGTTCTGGATGCCAAGATGGTAGAGGCAGAGAAATAAAAAGGTTGCTGCTGGAGGACAAGACAGGAAGACAATGTTCCATTACCATGACAACTCCCACCACTGAAGACTTATCATCATGACAACTCCTGCCACAGGTTCAGTATTTTAAAATGACCAATGGGAGTATTTCTCAAGTCACCAGTAGGGGGACTATCTAATCAGATATCACAAGGTAACTAACTAGTGGGGGCAAATGAGGTAAGGCCTTCAATCAGGTCTACATAGGGAGGAGAACTCCTCACAACATATAAGACACTAATTTCCAAACATCATCTCTCTTATGCTTTGCCCACTCCACTCCACCTTATAGAGTGGTACTTCCACCTTTATCTTCAATAAATCTGTACTTTGCCTGTTACTGGTTTGTGTCTTACTCAATGCTTTTTTTCAGGACACCAAGGATCTGGACCCCCCAACTGGATACCCTGATGATAACACTGAAAGGACACTTGCAGAGTCCAAAGAACATGCCACACACTGGAATCTCACACAAGAGATTTATTGCCAATAGCATGAGGCAAACTGACAAGGATGTCCCTCCGAGGAGAGCAGCAGTGTGTCAACACTCAAAGAGCAGCTTTATAGCCTGCAAGAGGAATTTCATAAGCTGCTTAGCAGTTGTATCACAAACTGGGGTGGGGCTGATCGATTAGCAGGCACATGTTCTTATGGGAAGTTAAGCAGCTTTGCCTCAGAATCCAAACTTTGGATCCTCTAGACAAAATGACTCCTGACCTAAAATGGCGAATCTGATGCCAATATTGGTCTGATGCCAACAAACACTGCATCTGTAGTTATGCTGGACATGGAAGTACAAAGAAAAATACCACATTGTTCTTGCCTTCCAAGAGGGTAAGGAGACAGAAGTTGTAAACAACTAATCTTTAAGCACATCTTATAATATTTTATATGCTGTAGTGCTTGACAAAAACTTTAGACAAGGGCTGGGGTTGTAGCTCAGTGGTTCAAGGGAAAGTGTGGAACAAGAGAGACAGGTAAGCAAGAAATGAAAGATGGAGACCAGGCAGAGAGACACACGAGAGTTTATTTGTCAGAGCTGACAAATAAAGGCCACTCTCTATAGGAGAGAGGCAAACAGGCTTGGGTTCTGGGACTTTTATGGGGCAGGTTCAGGAATGAGAGCCTGGCAGGTCCTAATGCCAGTGGTTAGGGGTTGGGTTGGTATGAGGGAGTGGTGAGCTTTCCTCAGAAATGCCCTTGGGCAGGAAAGCAAAACTTTTTCCTTAAAATGGTGGCTGTCACTTAAGATGGCTATCCAGATGCAAAGCAAGGAACTTTTATTTATTTATTTATTTATTTATTTATTTATTTATTTATTTATTTTTATTGGTTGTCACAACATTACAAAGCTCTTAACATATCATATTTCATACATTAGATTGAAGTGGGTTATGAACCCCCAATTTTACCCCAAATGCAGATTGCAGAATCACGTCGGTTACACATCCACAATTTTACATAATGCCCTATTAGTAATTGTTGTATTTTGCTACCTTTCCTATCCCCTACTATCCCTCCTCCCCTCCCCTCCCATCTTATCTCTGTACCCCATCTACTGTAATTCATTTCTCTCCTTGTTTATTTTCCCATTCCCCTCACAACCTCTTATATGTAATTTTGTATAGCAATGAGGGTCTCCCTTCATTTCCATGCAATTTCCCTTTTCTCTCCCTTTCCCTCCCATCTCATGTCTCTGTTTAATGTTACTCTTTTCTTCCTACTCTTCCTCCCTGCTCTGTTCATAGTTGCTCTCATTATATCAAAGAAGACATTTGGTATTTGTTTTTTAGGGATTGGCTAGCTTCACTAAGCATAATCTGCTCTAGTGCCATCCATTTCCCTGCAAATTCTATGATTTTGTCATTTTTTATTGCTGCATAGTACTCCATTGTGTATAGATGCCACATTTTTTTATCCATTCATCTATTGAAGGGCATCTGGGTTGGTTCCACAGTCTAGCTATTGTGAATTGTGCTGCTATGAACATCGATGTGGCAGTATCCCCGTAGCATGCTCTTTTAAGGTCTTCAGGGAATAGTCCGAGAAGGGCAATAGCAGGGTCAAATGGTGGCTCCATTCCCAGCTTTCCCAGGAATCTCCAAACTGCTTTCCAAATTGGCCGCACCAATTTGCAGTCCCACCAGCAATGTATAAGTGTACCCTTTTCTCCACATCCTCGCCAGCACTTGTTGTTGTTTGACTTCATAGTGGCTGCCAATCTTACTGGAGTGAGATGGTATCTTAGGGTGGTTTTGATTTGCATTTCTCTGACTGCTAGAGATGGTGAGCATTTTTTCATGTGCTTGTTGATTGATTGTATGTCCTCCTCTGAGTAGTGTCTGTTCAGGACATTGGCCCATTTGTTGATTGGGTTATTTGTTATCTTATTGTCTAATTTTTTGAGTTCTTTGTATACTCTGGATATTAGGGCTCTATCTGAAGTGTGAGGAGTAAAAATTTGTTCCCAGGATGTAGGCTTCCTATTTACCTCTCTTATTGTTTCTCTTGCTGAGAAAAAACTTTTAAGTTTAATTAAGTCCCATTTGTTGATTCTTGTTATTAACTCTTGTGCTATGGGTGTCCTATTAAGGAATTTGGAGCCCGACCCCACAATATGTAGATCAGAGCCAACTTTTTCTTCTATCAGACACAGAGTCTCTGATTTGATATCAAGCTCTTTGATCCATTTTGAGTTAACTTTTGTGCATGGCGAGAGAAAGGGATTCAGTTTAATTTTGTTGCATATGGATTTCCAGTTTTCCCAACACCATTTGTTGAAGATGCTATCCTTCCTCCATTGCATGCTTTTAGCCCCTTTATCAAATATAAGATAGTTGTAACTTTGTGGATTAGTCTCTGTGTCCTCTATTCTATACCATTGGTCCACCCGCCTGTTTTGGTACCAGTACCATGCTGTTTTTGTCACTATTGCTCTGTAATATAGTTTGAAATCTGGTATCGCTATACCGCCTGATTCACACTTCCTGCTTAGAATTGCTTTTGCTATTCTGGGTCTTTTATTTTTCCATATGAATTTCATGATTGCTTTATCTATTTCTACAAGAAATGCCGTTGGGATTTTGATTGGCATTGCATTAAACCTATAGAGAACTTTTGGTAATATCGCCATTTTGATGATGTTATTTCTGCCTATCCATGAACAGGGTATATTTTTCCATCTTCTAAGATCTTCTTCTACTTCTCTCTTTAGGGTTCTGTAGTTTTCAAATTAACAAAACTAAAAGTTGGTTCTTCGAAAAAATAAATAAGATCGACAGACCTTTAGCCATGGTAACGAAGAGAAGAAGAGAGAGAACTCAACTTACTAACATACGGGATGAAAAAGGCAATATCACAACAGATGCTACAGAAATACAGAAGACAATTAGAAATTATTTTGAAAACCTATATTCCAATAAAATAGAAGATAGTGAAGACATCGATAAATTTCTTAAGTCATATGATTTGCCCAGACTGAGTCAGGAGGATACACACAATTTGAACAGACCAATATCAATGGATGAAACTGAAGAAGCCATCAAAAGACTACCAACCAAGAAAAGCCCAGGACCGGATGGGTATACAGCGGAGTTTTACAAAACCTTTAAAGAAGAATTAATACCAATACTTCTCAAGTTATTTCAGGAAATAGAAAAAGAGGGAGCTCTTCCAAATTCATTCTATGAGGCCAACATCACCCTGATTCCGAAACCAGACAAAGACACCTCAAAGAAAGAAAACTACAGACCAATATCTCTAATGAACCTAGATGCAAAAATCCTCAATAAAATTCTGGTGAATCGAATACAAAAACACATCAAAAAAATTGTGCACCACGATCAAGTAGGATTCATCCATGGGATGCAAGGATGGTTCAACATACGGAAATCAATAAATGTTATTCACCACATCAATAGACTTAAAGATAAGAACCATATGATCATCTCGATAGATGCAGAGAAAGCATTCGACAAAGTACAGCATCCCTTTATGTTCAAAACATTAGAAAAACTAGGGAAAGCAGGAACTTACCTTGACATTGTAAAAGCTATCTATGCTAAGCCTCAGGCTAGCATCATTCTGAATGGACAAAAGTTGAAGGCATTCCCTCTAAAATCCGGAACAAGACAGGGATGCCCTCTATCTCCACTTCTATTCAATATAGTTCTCGAAACACTGGCCAGAGCAATTAGACAGACGAAAGAAATTAAAGGCATAAAAATTGGAAAAGAAGAACTTAAATTATCACTATTTGCAGATGACATGATTCTATACCTAGAAGACCCAAAAGGGTCTACAAAGAAACTACTAGAACTAATAAATGAATTCAGCAAAGTGGCAGGATATAAAATCAACACACATAAATCAAAGGCATTTCTGTATATCAGCGACAAAACTTCTGAAACGGAAATGAGGAAAAACACTCCATTCACAATATCCTCAAAAAAAATAAAATACTTGGGAATCAACCTAACAAAAGAGGTGAAAGATTTATACAATGAAAACTAAAGCAAGGAACTTTTAGTGGTAGAGTGTGTGCCTATCATGTGTGAGGCCCTGGGTTGGATCCTTAGAACCACATAGATAAATAACATAAAGGTATTGTGTCCATCTACAACTAAAAAAAAAAAAAAAGAAAGAAAAAAAAAAAGAAAAAGAAAACCTTTAGACCAAATAAATTATTTGAGCACTAGATGATTTGAATCAGATGTCATTCAAAACTGGAGGATGTTCAGAGAACTCCACTCTAGCAGTGTGAGCAGTGAGCTTTTATAGACTGAACAGGAAGCCAAGAAAAGAAATGACTTGAGTGGCTACAGTTATGTATTTTCTTATGTGGGTATGATTTCCCAGTTGCATACTAGTTATATAAACAATTGACCAATTGTCTTTCTGTGATTGGCTGTAGTTTTATACAAAATTAATTAGATATAAGGAATGCTTTTAGGTTATGCTTAAGTTGCTTGCACAAGGATCATGGTTGAAGAAACAGGCTCCTATTCATATTGCTGTTTTTCTTTTCTTGTGTGGTACTGGGGATTGAATCCAGGGGCTCTTTACCGCTGGAATACACCCCTGGCCATTTTTATTATTATTTTTAAATTTTGAAACAGGTCTAGTTAAATGGTCTGCACCAGCCTGAAACTTGTGATACTCCTACCTCAGCCTCTCTAGTTGCTGAGTTTACAGGTGTGCACCACCATGGCTGGCTAATTTTGTTTTAATAGTAACTAATTCCACTGAGTTCTGGAGGTAGAGCAAGGGAGAATTTACTGAAAAAGTAAAGTTTTAGAGCCTGGTGCAGTGGCACAAGTTCGTAATCCCAACAACTCAGGAGGCTGAGGCAGGAAGCTCACAAATTCCAGGATGGCCTGGACAATTTAACAAGACCCTCTTTGAAAACTGAAAAAGAAAAAGAACTGGGGTTAGCTGGGCATAGTGGTCTACCAGAGATGCGGGAGAGAGGCTAAGGCAGGAGGATCCCAAGTTCAAAGCCAGTCTCAGCAACTTATCGAGGCCCTAAGCAACTCAGTGAGACCCTGTTTCTCAATAAAATACAAAATAGGGCTGGCGGTGTGGCTCAGTGGTCAAGTGCCCCTGAGTTCAATCCCCAGTACCCTCTGAAAGAAAAGCGAGGAACCTGGAGATGGGCGAGCAAGGTATGAAAGATGGAGACCAGACAGAGATACACATGAGGGTTTATTTGTAAGAGCTGACAAAATAAAGGCACATCTCTCCTTAGACACAGAGAGGCAAAACAGGCTTGGGTTCTGGGATTTTTATGGGGCAGGCTCAGAGATTAGAGCTGGGTGGGTCCTAATGCAGGGTGGGATTGGTATGAGGGAGTGGTGAGCCTTTCTCAGAAACACCCTTGGTAGGGAAAGCAAACATTTTCTTAAAATGCTGGCTGTCACTTAAAATGGCCATCCAGATGCTAAGCAAGGACCTTCCTCCCCGCCCTCACCTCCCTCTCCCCCCATCATCCCCCCAAAGAAAACCCAAAACAAAACAAAACAAGGACTGAGGTTATAGCTCAGTGTTGGAGCACCCCTGGGTTCAAACTCCAGTACCACTAAAGAAAAACAACAAAAAACTCTGAAAAGGTTTCAGCTAGGCTGCAAAACAATGGTGTTCAATTTTTTTTTTTTTTTTTTTTGCTGGTGTATTCTTGTTACCAAAAGCTCAGTCCTTGTACCCGATGTCAATCCAATAATGAGGACACGATTTTGAGAAAAAGAAAAAGAAAAAGAAGTCCTATTTTTTGCTAGCAAAGGAGTAACACAAGGCAGTCTTGTCCCAGAGGCTGTGATTCTGCCCATCAGGGGGAACAGGGAGCTTTTGAAGAGTTGCTTCAAAGTCTACATTTGAGTTCTCTGTTGGAGTGTAACTCACTTGTTAATTTGGCAGACAGTCATTTCTGAGATTTTTCTGGTGCCATCCACAAGTCTGAATTACTTTGTTCCTGTGGTGGGTGTATGCTCAAGGACAGATAATTCTGCTTAGGATGGGGAAGAAAAATTATCCTGTTTCCCTGGAGATTAGGGAATGGGGAAAGATTAGGAAGGAACAGGGAGAGAGAGGAAGAGAAAGAAAAATGTCCCTTTTAAAAATAAGTCACTGTGCCCAGAGGCTCCAGAGGCTGAGGCAGGAGGATAATGAGTTCAGAGCCAGCCTCAGCAAAAGCAAGGTGCTAAGTGACTCAGTGAGACCCTGTCTCTAATCAAATACAAAATATGTCTGAGGATGGCTTAGTGGTAGAGTGCCCCTGAGTTTAATCCCTGGTACCCCTGCCCACCCCCCGAAAAAAAAAGTCACAGTGGTAGAGAAGCAAGGGCTATATTAAAAGCATAAACTTTCCCTCAAAGGACATTGGTTAACTGTAAACCCACTTAGATAATTTAAAGTGACATCTGGCATAATTTCTGTACAATGCAAATACATATGTTTGAAAATAAACATCTTAAATTACTTCTCAATGAATTTAATGGATCCTAAATACTGTATCAACTAATTTACACTTACCATCGTTCTTTTAAAAACTACAAGAACAAGAAATTCTTTAGTTCTAGCAAATGTAACATTTTCCTCACTGAATTTGTATTTCCATTCCACTTTCCCCACAGAATTTTATCCTCGTGTAACATGTATTTATTCTTGAAAGTCTATCAGCATTCACCCTACTATATTAATCTGCAACAAAGTTATGTAAATAAATTAAAATGTGAAAAGATCTAGACTCACTAAGGATTAAACATTTCATATGAATAAAGCTATTATTAAATTATTAACTCTTTAAATAGACATAGTGACTAATAAGTTTCAACTAATAATAATGCAAAATTATTAGAATTTTACAGAAAAAAATTATATAGAAAGCAATTTTACTAGTTTATGAATCTTTGGATGAATGTTCTGTTTTGTTAGAATGAGACAGATTTAAGTCCCCCTTTTTCAGTTTTATGGATCTGTTAAGAAAACTAGTTTACACAAATGAGCATGAGATAAGAAATTCAGAATAAAGGGAGAGATACTGAATATCAAAGGAAATGCCCAGGAACCACCATTGAAATGCAGAAAGCATCCATAAACAATTGTAACTCCTGATCCTTAATCCCTTAGCCTTCACCTTTGATCTCATGTCCTTGTAACGTGAGGGCAATGTGTAAGGGCACGGAAAACTAGCCCCAAATTGTGTAGCTCCACCCTGGCTCCACTTCTAGTCCAGCCCCTAGCACCAACTCTGTAAGACGGCTCCAACCAATTAGTTGCTATTTTCTCCCTCTGGAGTTAGCCCACATTCTTCCTTGAATGCATATTCCTTGCTCTACCCCAAAGGTGTCTCTTGAGATTGACCCCATTTTCCCTTTAATATGTATTTACTTTCCTAAGTAAACCTCTGTCTATGCCTCTGACTGACGTGTGCCGAAATTCTTTTCTGTCTCACACGAACCTTGCTGGTCCTGAATCAAGATCCCCATCTCCCTGGAAACTCCTTGGATCCTTCTTTGGAGACTTTTCTTCCCCCATGACAAGTAGATGAAAATGAAAATCTTGTTAAATGCTGACTTTTAATTATTTTGAATGCTTTCAGTTTTACATGCTGAAAAATCTACGAAAATGTGTATTAGTTTCTTAGGGCTGCTGTAACAAAGTATTTCTAAGATGGCTTAAAACAGCAGCAGTTATTGTCTCACAGTTATGGAGGCTAGATGTCTGAAACCAAGATGTAGACTGTGCTGAGTTCTCATTGTCTGCTCCAGGCATGGATCCTTTCTTGTTTCTTCCAGCTTTTACGGTTTGCTGGAATCCTTGGTGTTCCTTGGCTGGTAGATCTATCATTCCAATCACTTGGTCATTTTCCTTTGTTTCTCAGGTGTCTTCTCTGTGTGTGTCTATTTATGTGTCCAAATTTCTCCTTTTTATAAATACCAGTCATATTGGATTAGGCCCACCCTCGTGAACTTATTTATTTTTTTATTTCAGTACTGGGGTTTGAATCCAGGAGGGTTCTATCTCTGAGCAGCATCCCCAGCCTTTAAAAAAACTTTTCTTTAAAAGAATATTTGAGATGGGGGTCTTGCTAAGTTGCTGATGCTGGCCTTGAATTTGTACTTCTGCCTAAGCCTACAGAGTCACTGGGATTACATGTGTGGGCTAATGTACCTCTCTCTTGATCTCTTTTTAAACTTGATTACCTCTGTAAAAACCCTATTTCCAAATAAGATCACAGTCTAAAGTAGTGAGAATTAGGATTTCAACATGTGTGTGTGTTGGGTGGCACAATTAAACATACAATACAGGGCTGGGGTTGTGACCCAGAGGAAGAGCTCTTGCCTACCATGCATGAGGCACTGGGTTGGATCCTCAGCACCACATAAAAATAAAATAAAGATATTGTGTCCACCTGTAACTAAAAAATATTTTTAAAAACCCTAAATACAATGTGTGTGTGTGTGTGTGTGTGTGTGTGTGTGTGTTTAATAATGGGCCCAAAACTTATAGTCTGAAATTATTTAAAGGATCAGTTGGCATTCCAGTTAGATCTTCATTCAACTTTTCTTGAAAATAATCAAAACCCTCCCATCATTCAAAAGAATTTGTTACGGGGTTGGGGATGTGGCTCAAGTGGTAGCGTGATTGCCTAGCATGCGTGAGGCACTGGGTTCGATTCTCAGCACCACATAAAAATAAAATAAAGATATTGTGTCCACCTAAAACTAAAAAATAAATATTAAAAAAGAAGAATTTGTTACCAGTCATCAGAGTCAAATTTATACCAGTGTTTCAAAATGTCCTCTAAATGGACATCCTGAAAGTTTGTTCATCAGGAGATACCTTGCCTTAGAGAAAAATCTGGGGGAAAAATCCTGTTTTAAAATGAAAGAATAAAAAAAATGGAGGAAGGCTAGTTGTTAAAGGGATAGCTTTACTTTAGAGTTTTAGGCAGGTCAATTTTATTTATCTATTTATTCATTTAATTTTAAGCTTTTTTTTTTGTGTGTGTGTGTGTGTGTGGCACTGGGGATTGAACTCAGAAGTGCTTTACCAGTGAGCTACATCCCAGGGCCACTTAGTATTTTTAGTTTTGAAACAGGGCCTTGTTAAGTTGTGTAGTCTGGCCTTGAACTTGGGATCTTCTTGCCTCAGCCTTCTGAGTTGTTGGGACTGATTACAGGTGTGTACCACCATACCCAGCTCAGTTTCAGTAAAGAATACAAAAATAATTGAGCATCTGGAAACTGATTATTCCCAAATCGCTCTTGTCCTGTACCCTTTGGAAAGTGTTTGTGAACCCTTGGGGTATATATGTAACTGAGAGTGAATTTTTCTGCCTTAAAGAAGTAGTTCACTAGATTGAATACAAGGAAAGCTTTTAACAGTTTGAGGAAATAACACTAAGACAAGGTCTGTTGAAAGTGCACAGAGAGGTTAGGGTACATTGAATTATCTCATGTTCTGTTTCAGGGGAACTAGAGAAGAGATGGGGAGAGATAAGATGGGTTGGTGGACCAAATTGTGGAATTTAGGGGGTCATAAAAAATTGGGGGATTGATCCTTTAGGCATATGGAGGTCATCAGACAGCCATGTAGACTCAGATCTTTCTTAGTTACTTTTTTTTTTTGATATTCATATCTAGGACTTTAAATATTTAAAAGAAACAAGAACAATCACCACAGACATAGGTATTTATGAATCACAGTGTTGCCCCTTGCTCACGATACAATCATTTAAAAATGCATTTGGGTACTTTGATTTTAGAAAGTAATGGTTAATATATAAATGGCCTCTGTTGGGACACAAAAAGTCATAGATCTAAGTATAGCACTTTGGATGCTGAGACTCTAAACTAAGGGACATTGGAAGCTTCTCAGAAGCAGTCTTTCTTTGACCTTCCTCCCTCTTGTCTCTTACCCCTCTTTCTCTACTAGTGTAAGCCATAGAAACTAGAATTCTCTTCTTCAAGGTGGTTCATAGAAACTAGAACTTGTTCCTTTCAATGCAAGCCATAAAACCTAGCAATGTTACTCTAATCTTCCCTTGACTTTTGTTTTTATTTTATTTTATTTTTTTAAAGAGAGAGTGAGAGAGGGGAGAGAGAGACAGAGAGAGAGAGAGAGAGAGAGAGAGAGAGAGAGAGAGAGAGAGAGAGAGAGAGAATTTTTTAATATTTATTTTTTAGTTCTCGGCGGACACAACATCTTTGTTGGTATGTGGTGCTGAGGATCGAACCCGGGCCCACGAATGCCAGTCGAGTGCGCTACCACTTGAGCCACATCCCCAGCCCTTCCCTTGACTTTTGTATACGAGATGCTCATAAAGAAATTTTCTGACATACTTTGTTTGAAAGTAGGTCATAAGACCCTTATTCCAGAAGAGGTCCTGCCCATACCTAGGAGGAAGGTATGTTACACAGAGATGTCAAGAAGTATCTGAGTAGCCAGGACTGGCTAGGTTCCCTGCTTCATTCTATTACCATTATATTATACCTTTTTGTCTAATTACATTTCTACAGAGCTGTCCATTCTTTGTTGAATTTAAACATAAAAATAGACAGTTTCTCTTGGGTCTTTGTGTCACCTGAGGAGGTCCCAAAAGGGGGAACTCAACTCAGGATGAAGGAGTTCTTGACAAATTTTGCAGAAAAGGATTTAAGGATGTGTCTGTTAGAAGCATGGAGATTTATTCAGGAAAGCAGAAATACATTCAAGGGAGAATGTGGGCCATCTGGAGAGTGAGAGACATAACCCCTAGGTCTGGGATATTAATATTTATAGGGAGATAGTAGTTAGGGGCTATTCTAGAAGTGAACTCAGGGCAGAGTTTAACAATTTTGTACAGTTTTTCCAATGCTTGTGTACTTCCCTCACAACATGCTATTTTTTTGTGGGCAAAGATGTAGGTCAAGGATGTGGGCTGGGTTGTTCATTTTGTATTTCAATGATTGATGGGTGCTTCTCTTTTGTGTCTCAGTATATCTTTTCTTTCTATATCCCTGAATTCCTATCTTCTTTGAGTTTTATTTTCTGAAGACTCTCATATCATATAGAACTTCCACTAAATAAATTCATTATGCTTTGCTTTCTCTAACCTAATTTTTTGTTAATAGGAATGTCAATCATGATCCTTATAATGGGTGAGCAAAAGTATTGCACCTTTCTAGTCCTACACCTCCTACTTTTAGAATTAGATATTAAGGATAAGACAATGAAGTAACTGATGGTGATTGTAATCAATAAGTGGCTGTTTAACCAAATTATAGTTCAATTGGGCCAGGTATGGTGTCACATGTCTGTAATCCCAGGTACTTGGAAGGTGCAGGCAAAAAGATTGCAAGTTTGAGGTCAGCACGCAATAATTTAGTGAGTCCCTGCCTCAAAATCAAACAAACAAACAAACAAACAAACAAAAAAGGGCTGGAGATATAGCTCGGTGGTAGAGTGTCCCTGAGTTCAATCCCAGTACCCTAAAACAACAACAACAACAACAACAACAACAACAACAACAAAAAAAACCCAAATATGTATAGTACAATTAAATATTAAAAAGACTGGAGTATATCTAGGCATGTTGATGTGAACTCAGCTTTCATATATATTGTTGAATGGAAAAGGTCAAAAGTTGCAGGAAAATAATACATACTTTACATAAAAGAATGTTTCTGGAAAGACTTAGAAGGAACTGGCAATAGTGGTGGCTTCTGGAGAAGTGGACTAGAAAACTAAAGGATTGAGGAGATTTACTTTCCACTGGGAATTTCTTAATTTTCTTTTTTCTTCAAGGAAATCACCTCTCCTTCTTCTTCTTCCACGTCCATATTTTGAAAAAATAAAAATGAAAACAAGTAAAACAAGATTAAATCAAGGAGAAACTCACCTTCAAAGAGCTAATTATGATGTTAAAACAATGTAATTAAATTTAAAATATAACATTGACAAATCTGAAGTTACACACAATCAACAGTTATTTGTAGTAAGAATGCTTAGCTGTTTTCTGAGTTTGTTGGAAAAGCAGTAAAAAATAAGTAAAAAGTTCAGTAATATTTACTTATAATTTAGGCTATTATTTCTTTAAAAATCTGATCAATTCAAAGTGTATTAATTTATTGTTCTATGTGTGATGACTTCTATCAGTCACCCTTTTTGGAGATTACCTTCTATCTTTAGTGAAGTTTCTCATCTTTTCTTGCTAACAATTTAATATCAGAAATCTAGTATAGTTTTTCAAACAATGTTTTGTAAGCCATGAAATCAGTTTAGTGGGCTGTAGCTTACATAGACTCGAACAGAGACTATGAAAATGCATCTAAGGAAGTGAAGCAAATGATTTTGTGAATCTTGTGTTTAGTTATATAATTATATAGGTAGGTGGGTTTGTACTGGGTCTCAATGTACAATGTATATCCTTGTAATATATCCTTGTGGTTGTTAAAAAAAGTTCATAAGTCACTGCTTTAGAATATGTTATATAGTTTTGTTTTAAGTTATCTAGATGATATGTTTAAGAGTTAAATGTTAAGAATAAGGAGAAAGCTATCCTAGAGAGGCAGGGGTATGAGGTGACTAAAAGCAAACTCTAGAGCCAAAAATCCTAGGTTCATGATTCCTCTCGTCTTAATCCATTTTGTGTTGCTCTAAAAACCACCTGCGGCTGGGTAAAATAAAATAAAGGGGTTTATTTGGCTGATGATTCTGGTGGCTGTGGGAGTCCAAACAATATTGCACTCCCTGGCTGCAATATAATATGGCAAAGAAAAGTAAAGGGAACCAGCTTCATGAAGAAGGGCTGAAGCACATGGGTAGCCTCATATTGTAACAACCCACTATTAAGAGAGCTAATCCATTCCTAGAGTCTAACATTAATCCATTTATGAAGGTGGAGCCCCATGACTGAATTATTTTCCAGTAGGTACCACCTCTTAAAGGTTCTGTCACCTCAACACCCATCACAGTGGGGACCAGGCTTCTAGTACATGAATTTTTGGGGTACAAATCACTTCCAAATTATAGGACCCTCTTAATCATTTTCTTACTATTACCTTGTGCAAGATCCTTGACCTTTATTTCCTTGTTTCCTCAGCTGTCAAAATGGGACAAGTAATATCAACTATTTTATAGAGTTGTTAAGAAGATAATAACAAACAGAATAACTCATGGAATATAGTACTATACATGCCGTTTGCTATATAAATTGCATAATTAACTCATTTTTTGGTATTTCTCCCATTTTCTCCAATGGTCAAATGAACTATTGACTTTTGATTGCTGTAAACCTAATATCAGTATAAACAAATTAATAAATGTCAAGCATGCTAAAAATAACATTTGTTTAAAATTATTATAAACCTTTGCAAAACACCCTACTCAGGGTTTTATTTTTATATAATAATCAGTCACATTAAGCTTGTTAAGTCTACTTGATCTGTTTATTGAAATCATTATTATTATTTGGATTATGTAGTAACACAATATTGGTGGTAGAATTATCACTGTGGCCTTCATAAACTATGAAGAATTTTTGTAATATTCTGAGTCAATTATGAATAATGAAAATGATTTACACTTATTGAGGTCTACCATGTGTAATGTGCAAGTTTTATATGTGTAGCTCATTTAATCCCCCTGAAACTCAATGAGAGAGGAATTATCATCATTATTTTACACATAATGAAACTGAGAATTAGAGGTTAACCCATGCATAAAATCACTTACCTATTTGTGGGTAATGTCTGAATTCAGACTTGAGCAATATGTGCTCACAATCAGTGTTATATCACATCTTAATGGTGAGTTCTTGGTTTTCAAAAATGCAATTATACCTTTTCATTTCACTTTCACAGAAGTTGTTTGGTCTTACCAACGCTGTATCCCTTATATTGCAACAGAGGAGAAAGGCTAAGAGAAAAAGTAACTTTCTGAAGTCTCAGAGAAAAGGAAACTTTTTTAATTTTTTGTACAGGGGATTGAATTAAGAGGTGTTTTATCACTGAGATACAGCACCCATTTTAATTTTTAAAATTTCATACAGGGTCTTTTTATTTAAGGTTTTGAGTGGCCAAAAATTATTTGAAATACTAGTTTTCTGCTCAGGTATTTTCTTCAATTTTCTTATGTATAATGCTTAGTATGCCTTTGTGATTGGTATAGAATAACTCCATACACACAGAGATATATACACATATTTTTTAGTTACAGCTTAAGAATAAGTCAAACAATGCAACTCATTAATTTAAAGTGTAGAGTTCAACAGTTTTCAGCATTCAGAGATGTAAAACAACAATCACTTTAATCAATTGTATAACTGTGTGTGTTTGTGTTTGTGTGTGCGTGTGCATGCGCACACACTGGGGATTGAACCCAGGGGTTCTCTACCACTGAATCTTTCCATAAAGAAATACCATAACTTTTAGCTATCATTCCTTTCTTCCCATATCCCCAGCCTTAGGCAAGTACTAATCTTTCTCTGTTACTAGAGAGTTGCCTATTCTAGGCATTTCCAATAAAATGGAATCATACAATATGCTCTTCCGGGTCTGGTTTATTTCACTTAGCATAATGTCTTTTAAGGTTTGTCCATGTTGCAGCATTTATCAGAACATCATTCTTTTTTACAGCTGAATAATATTCCACTGAATGGATATACCATATTTGCTTATCCATTCATCAGTTAATGGACATTTGGGTTGTTTCTGCCTTTTAGAAATTATGAATAATACTATTATGAATAGTTGGATGTCTATTTTTGAGTCCTTTTACATGAAGTTGAAGATAATTAAATTTTAACAAAAAATTCTATTTTTTCAACCTGTTCTAAACTCTAAAATTCTCATAATGTGCCTGTAAGCTGGTGAAAAGTTTTATGAACAAAAAGGCTTGAATGAACATGAGTGAATAAAAAACATTCCTGTAATTAATGTGGTTTCTAATTAATTACAAAATAGCATTAATGTTAGAGAATTGATGGCAATGAATGGCTTCCTCCAATTGAATAGCATATGACAACTCAGTCTATCATTAAAGCCTATTACATAGCTTAGTTGGAAGTATTCCTAGTTAGTGTTTTAACTATAAACTCAACAAGCTGATTTAGAACATGGTAGTAGAACATGGTAGCAGAAAATCGTGTACATTTTCAGATTACAATGTACTTCACATTTAGTAAGATAGGACATTTCCGTTGTGACAACTGACATTAAGCATGCCAGTGTAAAATAGTACTGGGTCATATAAAAATCTCACAGGATATATTCTTTCTATTGAGAACTGAGAAATTTTGTAATTATGATCCTGTAAAATGAGTGATAGTTTTTAAAAGCCACTGTGGATATTTTTCAACTAATAAAAGAATGCAGTATATGGCATTTAGCCTCGGATGGAGGGATTAATTCTTACAGATAATGACTGCATCTCAATTTCTACTGGATTATCCTAATTGTAAATGGTGTCTATTGGAGTTTACAGTTTTTAAGAGTCCTTTATGGATGACTAACTTCATTAAAAACTTCATGTTCCTCATTCTGTAGAGCTTTATATTGTAATATCACATGTCTACTTATTAATAGACAGGGTTGTCACACAATTTTGAAATTGAGAGGTCTAATTCATCCATCCTTTTGGTGGGGAAGTATCCAACAACCATCAGTTGTAATCCCAGTAAGAACCGCCAGGGCCAGACGCGAGAGGCATCACTTCCATCTTTACGTGGAGTCTTGGAAATCAACCCCATGACGTCCACCGAAGACGTAGGTGTAGACAAGGAACAAAAGATAAGATCCTCGTGCTGGACCACCCTCCCGGGGCACACGGCGCCGTCTGAACCCAGCAGGGCTCCACGGGCCTCAGTGATGATGCGGGTGATAGAGTGGGGCCTCCATCAACCATTGAGGACCAGGAGATGGTGGAGGTGTGGGAGGGCCAACGCCTGGGCTGCCGCGCCGGCGATGGCGACGGCGACGCTGAAAGACGCCCCGGGACAGCTTGGTCCTTCTGGCGGGCAGAAGCCCCGATCCGGGGAGCCCGCAACTCCCTCCATCTTGGCTGATGGAAGTGGGCAGCGGCGTCCGGGTCTCCCCCTGGTCGCGCTGCCCACCATGGCCCCGCGGACTCGCACTATGAAATCGGGAGCCATTCCCTCCGCCGAACCAGAGTCCAATCGGGGCTGCTCGGGGACAAGTTTCCCAGTCCCACGGGGTTTGGTTCTGAATGGGTCCCAAGTTCCCCCAGCAGTTCCAACAAAATGGAGGACGTCGTCTCCTCCTGCTGCAGCCATGACGGGAGGTGGGGGGACTGTTCCCCACGGGGGCGAGGCGAGGGTGGAGGCGCCTCCACGGCCCTCAGTGGGCCCAGGTACCCAGTTCAGCCGCGTTCCCGACCTCCCCCTCTCCTCGCTCCAGTGCCCCCCGGCCTCTCCCCTCGCGGGTGCCTTCCAGGAACTGGACAGGGTGGACGTTGGGGCATCGAGGCCGCGTCTCTCCTCGGGCGGATTCGTTGGGAGCCGCGGCGACGGCCTGGACGCCCAGGCCCGGGCCCGAGCGAGGGCAGGCAGCCCCACTTCAGTCGCTCCTGCTATCCCGTTCCCGAGAGCCGGGGGCCCGAGCGGAGCCGCGGCCGGTTCGGCGGGCAAGACAACTTGGGCTCCTGACCCTGGCGGACCTGGTGGGTGGGGGCGGGGAGGGGCGGGGGCAGCTAGGGGAGGGGACGCGGCCAAAGCCGAAGACCCACGGAGGGGGGAGTGGAACGGCAGAGCCGGAGGTGTGGCCCGAGACTGACGGACAGTCGCATGGACCACCCCACCAAGGGGGGGTCCTGAAGGAAAGCAGGTGTAGCCTATGGATGTGCCCGAAGGGCTCTGGCCCGCCTCCGCCTTCAGCCAATAAGCATGCGGAGGGCGGGGCCTCCCGGGGCTCGGCCGCACCGCCGCCTCCGCCTCCTCCTCCTCCTCACCAGCGCTAAAGCCGGGACTGGACCGAGTGGAGTTGTGCGTGTCGCCGAAGGGGGGTGGGCCGGGGGAGGGGAGGTTCGTTCCGCGGAGCCGCAGCCAGAACCGGGTGAGGCTTATCCCCGCTGTCTTTGCAGTCCAGGGCCGCTGAGTGTGGGGGTGGCTGGGAGCAGCGCAGCCTCCGGAGGAGGAGGCGGAGGCGGAGGCGACTGGGGAGGCGGAGATGGGTGAGGGCAGCCTCCGGAGCCTCCCACCGACCCGGGCTTAATACCCCACGGCGCGGCCGCCGTCGCCGCTGCGGCGTCGGGGCCTCGGGGGCTGCTCCGGGCCGCGCTCATGTCACAGGCGTCTTTGCGTGCGGCCCGAGGGCTGCAGGAGTGCGGGCGCGGCCGGGCGGCCCGGGTGAGGTGGCCGCCAGGGGCGGGGGTCGCTCGGGGCCGCCGGGGCGGGGGCGGGGGCGGCGGGCCTCCGGGAGGTCCAGGGGTATTTTCTTTTCTTTCCTGCAGGGGGGACGGGGGGAGGGGCGCTCGGGCCGGCCGGCTCTCCCGCTCTCCAGATTGCGTTTCCACCTTGTCCGCCGGAGCCGGGGTCCCCAAGTTTTTCGGGGCGAGGGTTCCTGCTTATGCCACGCCAGGTTCCTTCTTTTGCTCTTCTGTTCCCCGTGGCTGCGCTGCGCGGCTCTGGCTCACGTATTGTTTGGCTGGGTCTCTAATGGCGGACGGGGAGGCAGCGCTGCCGGTCGCCGACTGCAGGGGGGGGCAAACCTCGGGCCCAGGGCAACTGCTTGGGGCAAGCATGGGCGTTATCCACCCAGCGGTGACGTGAGCCCCTCCTTACCTCCAAATTAGTGTCGAGATTGACGGGGATGACGCTAGGTGGGCAAATTTAGGAGGGAATACAAATCCCTTGCTGGCGTCGGGGCAATGTTTGCCCTTCCCCCCCTTCCTTCCCAGTAGCATGCTTGATGCCCTTAGGCCCCCTCCTTTCCAGATTTTGCTTCTCACCTGGGTTTTGGCCCCAAATACATATTTTTAGTTATTTTGCTCCACTTGGTAAGAGGGGGCTGTTGTCCCGGGTTTTGGGTAATAATAGAAGGGCCAAACCTCCTTGACCTCGCATTCCCTTCCTCTGGAAGAAAAGCCTTGGTGCTCCCACCAGGTTAGCTGATCTTGATCAATTTTTCTTTTTTCTTTTTCTTTTTTTAATCCCAGGACCAGAAATTGCCTTCAACCCTGTTTGGTGCATCTTTGGCAGAAAGTGAGAAGGAAAACACCCTGATTGTGAGTCCTTTGCCCCTAATGTGTTGCTCTTTATGGAGGACATTGTCAGGTTGTAGGGGTTCAGTCTGGGACTTGGCCCTCCAGGTTGTTTTGAGGGGAGGAACTTTCCCTTGGGTGGAAGCTGCCCTCGGGGCGAAGCCCGGGTAATGGTTGGTGAGGCAGCTGGGAGTGGGCGCTGCTGTTTCCACCGCTGCAGACATCGCTCCTGCTGCTGCAATACCAACCTCAGCAACCAGACGACGGGCTTCTGCAGCTGCTCACGTTACCGGGGAGGAGGGGTGGTGCTAAGGAGGGCATATTTCTGGTGCCCTCTAGAGTTCCAAAGTGGGAATTAACGGTATTTCCTTTTAAATCTATGCATACAACCATTTTTAACATTTTTCTTCTTTCACATTGGATAATTGATTAAAGGATTGGAAGCATAGAGAGAACCATTTACCTTTTTGTCTCATCAAAACCACAAATTTTTGACTTTTATGGCTCTAGAGTTGCTCTATCTTTTTTTTCCTGTGGCTTTGCTTAGCAAAGTGATGACGTCCACTCCTCTAGAATCTACTCTTACCTCACCACCTAGAATGCTGACCAGACCAGTGCTCTAGTTACTCTTAGTCTACCACCTCCAGTGTTGATTAGTCCTCACTTAAGAGTCTTATTGAATGTGTAACCTGGGAATTATATTAAAGGCCTATAATTTGAGGTTTTTAAGGCAATCTTGTTATGACAGGACGGTGAAATAAAAATAACCAAACATTTCCTTTAGTCAATTGAAAATAGTTATAAAATATCAGTGAAATCAACACTGTGGACACATTGAATCTCTTGCTGTCTTGAGTCCTTTAACAGTTGATATTGTAACTTATAGACTCTGTTAGAGGTGGGTCATAAGTGTCAGATCTTCTGCTTAAATATTAAGACCAAAGGGAGTAAAAAATAATGGAGGTAAGGATTTTCTGAATATGGATTGTGAAGGATGATACACTTCTAATTCTAGGCACAGTGTTAAGACATTTTCATGGAATACTTCCCTTAATCTTTAGCGAGTAGTCTGCAGGGGAATAAAGATATAATACAAATAGCATTAATTGAGCCCATATATGTCAGTCCAATTCTCATTTTTTAAAAAAAGTTTACTGTGAAAACTTCTTAAGTTTGTTTGTACCCATCATTTACATTCTAAAATTATGAATGCAAAATGTCCAAACTAATTTTTAACATATTAAGTAATTTAATCCTCACAACTCAGTGATGTAATATTGTTTTTATTCCAAATTTGCAGAGGAGGAAACAGGCATGTGAAGATAACCCAGTTAGTAGTATTTGGTAAGGCAAGGGTTTATACTTCAGCAGTTTGATTACAGAGATTAAGTTCAGCAATTATGCAGTACAGTTTAAAAAGGCATAGTATGCTCATTTTGTAAATTCAGATTTCAAGAGAGTGAAAAATATTCAAGATTAGTCTTCCCAATCCATGGTCTTCTCTTCCTTACGTGTGTAAACAAATACAGAAGTATTTGTATCTTGTTGAGTACCCTTTTTTAAAATTAAGAGAATCATAGCTATGAATTAGCTTTAAAAAATGTTTTCATTAGTACATTGTAGTTATACATAATATTGAGTTGCATTTTGACATATTCATAGATACTCCATTTCAGTCTCCAATACTTACTCTTTCCCTTCCCGCTTATCTTCTCCTTTCTCTACTGGTCTTCCTCCTACTTATTTTATCAATTAGCTTTTTATACTCCCTTTTTTCAAAACTAACAGGGTGAGTTTGGATCAGAATTTATGTTTTTCAAAGTGTCTGTATAATTTATAGTCCATATTGTCTCTTGAATACTGTAACTTGAATGAATGTAATTTATATGATAAGTTTTAAGCTCTTTAGTCATTAGATCATTCAAATATGATGGATCGAGGAGCAGGTTTTTCAGATAGATGGGTGGTGCTTATTACTGTATAATTTTACAAAAAATTTCCATTTCTACAATTTTTATCATGATGTTAATAGGGGGAACTTGATAATTAGTTATGTTTGATAGTCATTTGGAGATGACTGACACAGAAAGCATACAGATCAGGATTTTCTTTGATGCTAAAACAAATGAATGCTAATGAAAGCAATGATTTTTTAAAAAAAATAATACCAAAATGTGGTTCTTGTTTTGTTTAATGATATAGCTCAGAATTTAAAAAGTCTATTTAAAAACAGTAACTAATGGTGCTATAATGTGTTAGACAGTAATAAGATGAAGGTAACCTGACAAATTTTGATTAACCTTGCCTATATAAGTTTATGTTCTACTAATATTTATTGAGTTCTCAATGTGAATTAGATGCTTTTGTATATAGTTTCAAAGTTTTTTTTGTTTTTTTTTTTTTTTTGTGGGGGAGTGCCTGGATTAAACTCGGGGGCACTCAATCACTGAGCCATGTCCCCACCCCTATTTTGTATTTTATTTAGAGACAGGGTCTTACTAAGTTACTTAGTATTTTGCTTTTGCCGAGGCTGACTTTGAACTTGTGATCCTCGTGTGCCTCAGCCACTGGAATTATAGGCATGTGCCACCATACCCAGCTCAAAGTATTTTAATAGTTAAAATACTTTATAGTTTTGTGACATTTTTCCTTAGTACTTACTCTTCTCTCCCCCACCACTTACCCTTTGAAATAGTTGGGAGAAAGATAAAGTGGCCCCTTTCACATTTTCTGTTTTTACATAATCTCATGGGCTGTATTTTTAATCTAAAAAAAGTAGGGGACAGCCCTGAATCACTCAGGTATTCCACAAAAGCTGACTTGTTAACATTTTAGATTTGGTTGGCTATGGAACTTGTCATACTGTCTTTGTATAACAGTATTTATATGTTTATTTTATTGTATTCTGCTCTTGTTTGAGGTACAAAAGTGCACAAAGTTATTGTGACAAATTCAATCTTTGCCTTTAATCAGATGTATTACTGTGATGGAAAGAATATGTATAAAATTCTGTAACTGTTGTCAAAAGGTGTAGAAGTTTTATATATTCTGTCTAGGCATTAAAATCTGTCCTCATTTCACTTGACAGTGTTATTAACATATGCCTTATTATGTTAAATGACATTTATTATAAGGCAGCCGCCTGCAGGCGTATTCAGCTTCCTGTGTTTAGGGAATGCAAAGAGGGCCCAAACTAAAGTGGTTTCTCCCTTGGATTCTCCAACTGTATTTTTTGTAGAATATCTCAAGTTAGAAAGCAGATTGCTTGGACTTTGCATTTTCTTTGCTTTCATTTTTTTTTTTTTTAAATTGCAGTTGGTTAATTTTCTGACAGGGATGGACCTGTCAGAGCATAGAATATGGATGTAGAATTGATTGAATAGGACTTTTTTTTTTTTTTTTAAAGAGAGAGACAGAAAGAGAGAGAGAATTTTAATATTTATTTTTTAGTTTTCAGCGGACACAACATCTTTGTTTGTATGTGGTGCTGAGGATCGAACCCGGGCCGTTCGCATGCCAGGCGAGCGCGCTACCGCTTGAGCCACATCCCCAGCCCTTGAATAGGACTTTTACTCAAATCTAAGTGTTCTTATGCAGAACTCTAATATGTAAGACTTTAAAACTTGTCACTGAGAAAAATTTCTGTTGGGTAAATGCAGAAATTTGAACTATAGAGCTATGGGTAACAATTGCAGTTTATTTATTTATTTATTTATTTAAAGATAGAGTGAGAGAGAGAGAGAGAGAATTTTAATATTTATTTTTTAGTTCTCGGCGGACACAACATCTTTGTATGTGGTGCTGAGGATCGAATCCGGGCCGCACGCATGCCAGGAGAGCGTGCTACCGCTTGAGCCACATCCCCAGCCCTGCAGTTTATTTTTATATTTTATTTTGGTTGTGTACCAGTCCCCAAATTCTGTTTTACATGGTTGTAGTTCCAAATTTTTATTTGCAAACTTTTTACAATAACTCACTTTGTAATTTTAGTTTTTTTTTTAAAATTTTTTTTAATTCACTAAAATAGGAGAAGATCTTTAGGGGCACCAAATACTTGGTAACATGATGAATTAGTCTTCATAATTAAGGTGTGTTAAAATTTGGATTACCATGCATTTGAATATATTGTTTTATTCTAAAATATATCAAATTTTTAATGGAGTTTAATACAATACTTGGAGCATTTCTGAAATTGCAGAATATTTGTAAACTATTGAAAAAACTACTTTAGAGTTGCGGTAGTGATAAGTTATCAAAGTCACAGGACTAGATTGGGATTTGTCCTTTTTTTTTTCTGTTTTTAATAGGAAGAATTATGGTGTTTAATTTGAAAAAGTGCATGACTGTTGGTATTTTTACTGATTTGATCAATGTTCTCTAAATATTAATGTTTGCTCTTTCAAGAAATGACTTAGGAGAAAACTTTGGATATTAGGAGAAATAGGTAATGAATATTTATTTAATAGGTCTTTTTTTTTAAAATGCATATTTATGTTTCATAGTACAGGTTATCTTGTTTTTATGCTTGAAACAGTACTAAATTATTGTCAAGAGAGTTTGGATCATCTTCTTTAATATCATTTGGCTACCAAGCACCAGGTTCTCTTTTATTTGTCCACAGGGTTTTAGATTTTTTTTTCTCCTTAGTGAATTTGAAGATCGGATTTGTTTTTGTGAATTAATAAGTTAGTCTGAGGGGTTTGAAAAGATTTTATCATTAACCCATTTTGCCCCATTGTCCTGTATATATGCCGCACACAAAAACCTGTAAGATTTTATAGGACACCTATAAAATTGCTCAACTTGTTTTAATAGGTGTCTTATATATAAAATGATGCAACATAATGGATTAAATTATTGAATATTTAAATTTGATGTTGATTTTAAAAGCAATGTTAAATTGAAAAAAAAGTCACACTAAATTGTAAGTTTTAAGATGAATTTACTAATAATAGAATTAATTGTTACAACTTCAAATTATAGAAGTCAGGAAAGTCTGTTGTAATTACTTTCCAACTAGTTATTTTCTAACCATACATTTAGGTTGGATAAGAAAAATAAGTAGCTAATTTAAGTAAAATTGTGATACACAGAGCTCAAAGATAGAATACTTTTTAACTTGCAATTATAATAAAGTGTGACAAACTCTTCAGTCTTTTTGGTTTATGGAAATGCACATGTGTATGACTTTTGCTTATAGTCACCCCAAACTTTGATTGAAATAGTGTAAGAATTTGGAGGTAAATTTTGGTTTAATTTAAAAACATTAAAAAAGATACTGGGATAGTTTTATATTCATTTGCTTCAAAGAGGCATGTCTTTTGCCTAGTAAGAGCAGTGTTCCTTGCAATGTTTAGCTGGGCCAGATGGTTCAGAGTAATAATCAAAGTGTTATAGAAATCACTTATTTAACAAGTTGGGTATTTTAACACCTATATGTTAAGTAGTCATAAAAGTTGTATTCTATTAATAGTAAGCTAGCAGTTTCTTTGATTCTTCGCTTCTAGATTCTGTCATCTAGATTTCTGATGCTATGCTCTAGGACCCTAGTTTGTAATTTCTAAGTTTTTGGCTAAGCTTAATGATTATCAGATTGGTAACTGTGTTTCTAGTTCTGTAGGACTTATAAGTAAAGGCTTGAATGGATATTATTTTAATTAAATTGTTTTAATTGTTTCTAGTCCCAAAATGGTTCAGGTTGAATTTCCCTGATCTGAAAATCTGAAATCCAAAATGCTCCAAAATGTGAAACTTTTTGAGCCCAGAGATGATGCTACTACAAGTGGAAAATTCCATATCTGACCTCCTGCAATAGGTTGAAGTCAAAACATAGGTGTGCTAAAAATATTGTGTAAAGTTACACACAGGGTATGTTTATAAAGGTGTATATGAAATGAATGAATTTTATGTTTAGATTTAGATCCCATTCCCAAGTTATCTCATTATGTATATGCAAACATTAAATAATCCAAAGTCTAAAACACTTCAGGTCTCAAACATTTCAGATAAAGGCTATTCATATTAGATCTCAATTCTTATATGTTCATGATTTAGTGTTTGATTTTAAAAAAAGTTTAAAAAAAAGTTGTAGATACACACAGTACCTTTATTTATTTATTTCTATGTGGTGCTGAGGATTGAACCCAGTGCCTCACATGTGCTAGGCAAGTGCTCTACCACTGAGCTATAGCCCCAGCCCCAGTGTTTGATTTTGATGTAATGAAAAATTTGCCATTTTAAAAATTTACATAACTTCATTACTATAAAATATCTAATTTTAGCTTAGTACCTTTGATTGTATGAGTATTGTTGCACTTTGTTTTTTAACTTGTTTGTTTTAATAGATAGTCCAGTTAACAAACAAGCATTAACTATTGCCTATGAAGTTATTCTACCCTGTGTCTCCAGACAGTTTTACATTTCTTATAGAAGAAAAGCTCTGCTTGGTTAGTTTATCCCCCATGAAACAAACTCCTGATTTTTTAATTCTATGATCTGTCTATTAGTATGTCACATTTTTCATCTCAAATGGTCTTACCTAGCTGTTTTCATCTTGTTTTTCTTCTGGACTTCAAGTTTCATTTGCCTTTCAAGTTTCATTTGCCTTTCTCTTTCATAACTTCCTTACCATTAAAAAAAAAGAACACAGGTATAATAGCATCGACATTCTTTTTTTTTTTTTTTTTGTGGTGGGGATATTGGGGATTTGAACTCAGGGGCACTTGACCACTGAACCACATCTCCAGCCTTATTTTGTATTTTGTTTGGAGACAGGGTCTCACTGAGTTGCTTAGCGCCTTGCTGTTACTGAGGCTGACTTTGAACTCAAGACCCTTCTTCCTCTGTCTTCCTGGTTGCTGGGATTATAGGCTTGCGCAACTGCTTCTGGTGCTTAGCATCTAAATTCTTAAATCTGATTATGCTGTGCTTTTAGAAAGAGAATATTTGTGAATTTTAGTAAATTTTGTGAGTCTATGAGATCATGGGATGACAATAGGATTCTAGAGACATGTTCCCTTTCATGTGGAAAGGGAACTAGTGAGGCCTAAGAAGATTGGAAGGCTAACAACTTTTACAACTTTTTTTTTTTTTTTTTGTAGCTTTTCTGCCTAAAAAAGAAATCTTTTTTTTTTTTTTTTTAAAAAAAAAACAAAACCTGAATATTGCCTAAGAGATTTGTAGCATGACTTGTTTGGAGTTAGACAGATTCAAGATAAAATATGCCCTGCTTATGAAGGGGTTTTGGGGTGATGGGAGTGTTCTGAACTGGATTGAGGTGATGGGCCTATAAGTGTATATATACTAAAATTTATCAAAGTTCTCTCTCTCTCTCTCTCTCTCTCTCTCTCTCTCTCTCTAATTTTTTTAGTTGTAGTTAGACACAGTACCTTTATTTTATTTATTTAGTTTTATGTGGTGCTGAGGATCAAATTCAGTGTCTGTCACATGCTAGGTGAGTGAGAGCTCTACCGCTGAACTACACCCGCTGCCCCACAAAGTTCTCTTAAATAAAATTTACTCAATGTAAAGTATGCCTCAATAAAACTCTTAAAAAGCAATTTTACTCTTAACACCAGTTGGTAATTTTATGCAAGTCATTTAACCTCTGAGCTTCAGTTGACTCATTTGGATAAATGAATAGAGTAATGCCTTTTTTCCTGAGATTGCTGAGGTAAGGATAAAAATAGTATGGGGAGCTAGGGATGTAGCTCAGTGAGTGGTACGGTGCTTGCCTTGCATTCTGTCCCCAGAACTGGAAAGCAAAGTAGTAGGTGACTAATCAATAGTAGATACTCAATTAATAGCGGCTACAATTAACCAAATATCATGAATTTGTTGCCACCACTGATGTAGTAAATTTACAGTATCTCTGATGCAGTAAATTTACAGTGTCTCTATTGGTAGTTCTAGAATGATTTACATCTTCTCCAACTTTCCTTTGCTTGCTCCTTTATTAGTCTGAATGTATGGTTAAGTGCTTTGTCCTTCAAAATTTCTGCATCCTTTTCAAACTTAGATCTTCCTCTTACTTTTTAAAAAATTTCTTCTTTAGGGCTAGGGATATATAGCTCAGTTGGTAGAGTGCTTGGCTAGAATGCACAAGGCCCTGGGTTCATCCCCAGCACCAAATAAACAACAAAAAAAATTTATTTTCCCCATACTATTTGAAAGAAATCTATTCTCAGATTTGCGCTCTCAACACTATACCAAATCTACTCTTTTGAAGTCATTAGTGACCTAATTGCTAGATCTTTAGTTATTGCATTTTGGTCTTAATTGTGTAACATTTGAAATTTAATGTTTTAGATTTAACATTCAAATTTGAAGTTTAATGTTTAAATTCTTTTGACTTCTAGAACTTTGAATTTTAATGTAATCTCATACTTCTGACCATTCCCTTCACTTCATTATATTCTCAAATGTTGTAAATGTCCTTATTTCTTAGCTCTCTCCTCTTGAACTTTGTAATCCATTGTATTAGAAAACAAAGAATTTATTTACAACGTAATTTCTTCCTATTCTTTCTTCTAGTCCAGATTAATTTTTCCTAAAGTCCATTCTTATTACATTACTCATTTGGAAGAAGTTGAGGGATTTGTGTTGGCAAGTAAAACAAAATACATACAACCTGAACTTTAAAACCATCAAAAAGAAGAAATTCTAGCTGGGTGTGCACATCTATAATCCCAGCAGCTCAGGAGGCTGAGGCAGGAAGATCTCAAGTTCAAAGCCAGACTCAGCAAAAAGCGAGGTGATCAGCAACACAGTGAGACCCTGTCTTTGTAATTAAAAAATACAAAATAGGGCTGGGGATGTGGCTCAGGAGCCAAGTGCCCCTGAGTTCAATCCCTGGTACCAAAAAAAAAAAAAAAAAAAAGAAAGAAATCTGGGCTGGTAACAAAGTTTAGTGGAAGAGTGCTTGCCTATCATTTGCAAGGCTCTGGATTCCATCAATAGCACCAAAAGAAAGAAAAGAGAACTCTGTTAGGAAGTGTGTTGGGGGTGGCGGGGAGGTAGGTAGGCCCATTTTGGAGAGATAATCATGTAAATGAATGAAAGAATATGAACAACAAAGTGGGGCTGGGAATATGACTCTGGGGTGGAGTGCTTGCCTAGCATGCAGGAGGCCCTTGGCTCAATCCCTGACACTGCAAAAAAGCAACAAAAAATCCCCAAACAATGAAGTATAACAAGCAGTATGCATAAATGAGCAATTTTATCCACATAAAAAGGACAGTTCTTGATATTTTGGTTATAAAAATAAAACACCTTTAAGGAGTATATGACAGAAAATTTAAGTTCCCGCATAATCCCATTCTTCTTGAGACCTGTGTTTAAGATTTTAAATATATTCTTTGGTGTTTTTCCATGTTCATTGTACTAATATTTTTCATATATACTGTCAACTATCAACATTTGATAACATATGACATGGTCTTGCATTCTTGTAATCATTGCCTTCCCTTCACGTTACAAACATTTTCAACTGATGGTTTAATTTTAAAATGACCACTATGTTAGAGTAGCTCTCAAGTTTCAATTCTATTTGATTAGAAAATAATGTGGTTTAGTGAAAGAACGTGGACTTTAGGTACAAATTTTGAGTTTGCCACTTGAGAGCTGTGTACCCTAGGAGATTTACTTTATTATAGAGAATAATTTATTCACTTGCATGATAGGATGATGATGATGATGATAATAATAATAATAATAATAATAATAATAATATAATTAGCACTTACAACATGTATTTCAAGGTAGTTGTAATGAGACTGGTATCAAGCATATCTTTTATAAATGGTAGTTGTTATGACTTGTCATGAAACTCTTGAAAAGTAAAACTCAAGGCATGAAGAGATTGAATAAAAGGGGTAAGTGAAAAATGACTTAACTGTCTGCTTCAAGTTCATTTTAAAGAGCTTTAAGTATTTACTGGATAATTAAACAAACTGCATTGAATTGTAAATAATAAGTAGGATTGTTTCTATACTGAAATTTGTTTATTAAAGGAAAAATTATTTTCTTTGGTTTAGTTTATATTCTGTTTGTATTTCTTTGATTTTTAAAAGCAGTGAAATATCTGAAGAATGTGACTTGAGGAACAAATGCTGGCAAAAACTGTTTTAGTCTTATGAATCAGAGGCAATAGATTTTTACATAATAATCGTCTGTATTGGAGAAGTAATTTGTGTTGGAGAAACAGATTTTTAGTATACAAAAGCCTAGCCTTTTTGAATCTGTGATCTCATTTGCTTATTGATGCAAGTATTGTTGTTTCCTTAGGTTAGATGAGGTCTTAATCATGGAACATTCGAAGTCACATAAAGAAGGTAAAGTTTGTTTTTTTTTTTTTAAGCCCTCAACACCATCATGTTTAATTAAACATCAGGGAAAATTGTAATAAAAAAAACAGAATATGGATTTGTAATACCAAATGATCTTAAGAATAAATAAATGTTTTGATGGTTTATTTCCAAATTAACAAGTTGAAATTACTTGTAGTTTGTAAACTATGTTTTGAGAGTTCAATGTGGATTTAATGTGTTGGATTGAGGTGAACAAATGGACAGGGTATAATAATAACCTTTTACCATGGATTAAGGTCATGTTACTAACTGCAATTATGTAGATTAATAGAGAAATAATAAAAAATCATGGCCAAAGATATAGGATACAGATATTTTTAATTTAGCTTATCTTTTAAGGAAATTATTCTAATTTCCTCTTTTATAATGGGAAAACTGAGGCTCTGGGGTGAAGTGCTTATCTTATAGCCAAGAGGAAGGAAAAGAGAGTTCAGTGGGACTAAGGGAGGACTTAACTTTAAACCAAAACAATAACAATAAACTCTGAAAAACAAAGAACAATAAAAACTCTACCTTAAATGGTTGTTATCTCTTTTATGGAAAAAAATAGTCATTTAGTAAATATTGGCTAAACACTACATTAGTACCGGAATGAGGGCAATGAGAATACAGGTCTTTGTCTTTATGGAGCATGCTATCTAATGGGGAATACAGATTACAAATAAGTAAGTATATTACAAATTAGGTTAAGTGCAGCTGAGGAAATGTGTATGATAATGTGAGAGTGTAATGAGGAGATCAGATTTTGATGGAGTATTTGACACAGATATTTGAGAATGACATTTAAGCTGAGACTTAGAGAATGAGGAAAGGAGCCTTTCAGACAGAAGTTTAAAGGTCCTGATAATGGGAGGAACTTGAATCCATCAACAATTCAAAAGAAAGAATAGTTTAGCTAAGCTTAATAAAAACAAGGTGAGGAAGAAGAGTGCTGAAAGTGAGCCTGGATTGTAGGTAGGGATCAAATAGAAGTCTTAACACTTGGAGAAGAATTATAGGTTTTCTCCTACATACACTGTAAAGCCATGTAGAAAGTGAATGATGTAGTCTGATATAATTAAAAAAAAGAGTCTTTTAGATAGTCTGGGGAATATAGAAGGTAATGTCAGTAATCCAGCAGAAAAATGATGGCTCTCCAATGAAAAGAGGTATTAGTAGGAGATGGGTAAAAGTGGATAGTTTCGAGATTTATTTTGGAGGTCAGATAGTACTTGGTGTTGGTGGGCTGAAGTTGAAGAAAGGAGAGGAAATTAAGAATGATCTTCAGATTTTTGGTATGGGGTGCTAGACATATAATTTTCTGAAATGTCAAAAAATGGTATAGGTGAAGATACAGGGGAAGAGATCAAGTTAGTGAAAAAATAGAGGGAATAGGAAGTTTGGAGCTCTGAAATATTTTGAGGTAAATTAAGGAGTTAGGGTTATTTAAGATATTAATATCACAAATACCTGAATAAATTGATTGACTTTTTAGATCGAAGAGTTTTTTTTACAGATTCTTTCATAACCCTTGTGTGGATTTTTAGTTAAGTGTACATGAATTATTTGCTTCTAAAGCCTGAGTAGGATTGTTTTAGTTATTTTTTTTTGGAGGAGGGTATGGGGGATTGAATTCAGGGCACTCAACCACTGAGCCACATCTCAGCCCTATTTTGTATTTTATTTAGAAACAGGGTCTTACTGAGTGCCTTGCTGTTGCTGAGGCTGGTTTTGAACTCTCATCCTCCTGCCTCAGCCTCCCAGGCTGTTGGGATTATAGGCATGTACTACTGCGCCTGGCTTGTTTTAGTTATCTCTTAAAGATATGTTTTAAAAAAAAGTTTGTGGGGGCTGCAGTTGTAGCTCAGTGGTAGAGTGCTTGCCTGGCCTGTGTGAGGCACTGGGTTTGATCCTCAGCACCACATAAAAATAAATAAATATGTCCACCTACAACTGGAAAAAAGGTTTGTGGCTATATCATAAGCAGTGTGAGGGCATAATCTGTTTGTACTATTATTGGTCCACTGATCCTTTTCCCCACTGTTCAGAGATTATCATGTTAGTGTTTAGTATTTCCAGTCCTTTTTCCTTCATGTATTAATATGTAGTAATTTTGTGTGTATGTTTTTAAAATTTTTTTTTTAGTTGTTGATGGACATTTATTTAATTAATTTATAAGTGGTGCTGAGAATCAAACATAGTGGCTCACACATGCTGGGCAAGTGCTCTCCACTGAGCTATAACTCCAGCCCCTAGTGTGTAGAATTTAAAACATGTATACCATACATATTTTATGCAACTTGTTTATTTTTTCCCACTTGTTATATCTTATAAAGCTGCAAGAAGTATACTTATTTCTTTTGAGTCATGTGCATGTTCTCTAAGGAAGATTCTGAAAGTAGGAATTGCTAAGTCAGTATATGCATATTAATTTTGAATGTTCATCAGTTTTTTCACATTCTTCCCAACACTGCATATCATCAAATAGCTAATTTTTTCCTGATTTAATAATGTGTTTTATTAAAATATGTTCATCAATTCTTTGTTATATTTATTATGAAAACATTTTTTCAGTTTGTGTTTTCTATTATGTTAGTGCATTATAATTATACATAATAGTGGGGTTCATTGCAACATTTTCATACATGGTTATAACATAATTTGCTCCATTTTATTTCCTTGGTACTTTCCCTTTTCCTCCTCCTTCCCCCATCACTTTCTTCTACTCTAATGGTCCCTGTTCTATTTGTTTATTTTTCAATTAGTGTATTATACATAAAAGTGGAATTCATTATGATATAGTTATACATACACATAGCATAATTTGGTTGATTTAATTCCTCAGTACCTCTGGTTTTTCGTCCCCCTCCCTTCTCAGTTTTCATGTTTTTAAACCTTCTTTATGGTATATGTTTGTTATGTTAACATTTTTAATGTAATGGGGAAAATTCATTTCAGTATTCCAAGAAATAGAAATAATTATAAGAAATATATAAGACTTTATGGAAGGAAATTATAAAACAGTACCGTAGGGGATACAAGAAAACGTGAATGAAAGGATATGCATGTGTATGAATGGAAAGGCAGTAATAATGTAAAAACATTAATTTTTTTTCTCCAGATTAATCTAAATTCAGTGAAACCTTGTGAGGAAGACTTACCTTCCCTTTGGTTTATCCACACAGTTCCGTGTCCTAGAGACCAACCTCTGTTCTTTTCTTGGGTATTTGTCCAGAGATAGTGTTTATGTATTTCTTTATCCATTGTTTTGTACCATGTTGTTTGAATTAAATTTGTATATGAGATTGTTCCATATTCTCATGTTTCCAGTTTCTTCATTGTTTCCAAACCTTCATTGTATTTCTTTGTCTTTGTCATCATTAATTTTACTAGTTGTTAATAATCATTTAGCTGGTTGAGATGGTGCAAGTCTGTAAGAAGATTGTGCGTTTGAGGCCAGCCTGGGCATATTAGCAAGACTATCTTAAAAAAAAAAAAAAGAATCATTTAGGTTCTTTAAATCTTTTGATTTTACCTTTTTTTTTTCTTTGTACTGGGGATTTAACCCAGGGGTGCTTTACCATTTTCAGCCCTTTTATTTTGAAACAGGGTTTTGCTAAGTTGCTGAGGCTGGCTTTGAACTTGCAGTCCTCCTGCCTCAGCCTCCCAAGTAATATTTCTTTCTTTCTTTTTTCTTTTTTTGCTATTATATTTAATTTTTTTTGTTTTGCAGTTGATTATTGTGATATTATGAAATATATGTGTTTGGATCTTTGTTTTCTTGGCATACAGCTCATGGAATCTTCCAAAAGATTTTTTTTTTTCTTTTGATACACTAAGGAGTTGACTAGTGGTTGGAAGTCCCTAGGGGTAGCTTCAGGGTAGTGCTGGTCACTGGAAAGACCAAGGCGTCTGTAGACTTTTCAGCCCTATTCCCCCCCATCTTGAGAGGGGAAAGAGGGATGAAGGTTAAGTTGATCAGCAATGGTCAGTAATTTAATCAGTCACAACTACTTAATGAAGATTTCATAAAACCCCCAAAGGATCTATAGACCTTCTGGGTAGTTAGTTGAATTCTTGGAAGTTCCTAGAGGGTGCCACTCCAGTGTGAGTGTGTGGAATCTCTGTGCTCTTTCTGCATGCCTTGCCCTGTGCAACCCTTCATCTGTATGTTTTGTAATATTCTTTAGAATAAACTGATAAATGTAAGTAAAGTGTTGTCTTGAGATCTGTGAGTTTCTCTAGAAAATTAGTCACACCTGAGGAGGGGATGGTGGCAATTTATAGCTAGTCAGTCAGATGTACAAGTAAGTCAAACCTACAGCTTGTTATTGGCATCTGAAGTGGTGGGTGGCAATCTTGGAGACTGAGTCTCCCCTTGACCTATGAGATCTGATGCTATCTCTGGGTACATAGTACACTGAATCAGAGGGTTGCCGATGGTGTGTGTGGAACCCTGGTTCCACCAGACATTTGGTCACAGATTTTGTGTTGATTGTTAAGTGACAGTATAGGAGAAACAGGTTTCTTTAGTTTTTATTTCATTAACTCAATTATTATGTTTGTAGTATTCCTCCCTCCCCTATATAGTTGTCTTCGGTTTTTGTTTCTTATTTTTTTAAAAAAATCCAGTATTATATACTAATATAAAACTTATCATTTTTTGAAATTATGGCATTTTCAGGTAAATGGATAGAACTAGGAAACATCATGCTGAATCCCAAAAAAGCCAGTCCCAAAAAACAAAGTCCAATGTTTTCTCTGATAAGTGAATGCTGATCCATAGTGGTGATAGGAATGAAAGAACTTTGGATTGTGCAGAGGGTAGTGAAGGGATGGTTGGGGCTGTGGGGATGGGAAGGATGGTAGAATGAGATATATAGTATATATAGTATAGTATATATTACCCTGTATACTATATTTTTACACAATTGGTATGACTCTGTACCATGTTCAACCAGAGGAATGAAAAGTTGTGCTTCATTTGTGTACATTGTGTCAAAATGCATTCTACTGTTGCACATAACTAATTAGAACAAATTAAAAAAAAAAATAGAAGGGAGACCAGTAGAATGGAAGAAGGGGATCAGGAGGAGGTGTGGGGGGGGAGGGGAGGTACTAGGGAATGAAATTGATCAAATTATACTGTTTTATTTTTCACATGTATGAATATATTATAACAAATCCCACTGTTATATATAATTAGAATGTGCCAATAAAAAGGGAAAAAGATTTATCATTTTTTTTTTAATATTTATTTTTTAGTTCTCGGCGGACACAACATCTTTGTTGGTATGTGGTGCTGAGGATCGAACCCGGGCCACACGCATGCCAGGCGAGCGCGCTACCGCTTGAGCCACATCCCCAGCCCCAAGATTTATCATTTTTAGTGCCACATGCCTTGGGAGACTAAAGCAGGAGGATCACAAGTTTGAGGCTAGCCTGGGGAATTTTGAACTAGTATCAAAATAAAAAAGACTGGGAATATAGCTCTGTGGTAGAGCATTTATGTTGCATGCTAAAGGCCCCGAGTTTGATTTCTAGTATTGAGTGCGTGTGTGCGCACATACACAGTTACCACTTTTAAATGTATGCAGTTCAGCTTCATTAAGTACATTCACAGTGTTTGGCAAAAATCATTGTCTGTTTTCTAGAAATTTTTTGTCACCCCAAAGAAATACTACTCATTAGACAATCTGTCTCTCCTTTTCCTAGCCCCTGGTAACCTCTATTCTATCTTTGTCTTTATGAATTTGCCTATTATAAGTACCCCATAAGTGAAATCATTTAGTACTCATCCTTGTATTTCTGGCTTATTTAACTTAGCATAATGTTTTCAAGGTTCCATGTTATATATGTCAGAATTTCATTGATTTTTATGGCTGAATACTATTTAATTGATACATGGATCACCATCATTTTGTTTTGTTCATTTGTTAATGGAGACTAGGGATTTTCCAATTCTTTGGGCCAGTGTGAAAAATGCTGCTCTGATCATTGGTTTACAGGTATCCATTTGAGTCCTTGTTTTCAGTTTTTTTTTTTTTTTTTTTGGTATGTACCTAGGAGTGAAATTGATGGGTTATATATTAATTCATGTATGAGTTTTTTGAACAGTTGTTGAAGTGTTTTCCCACAGTATGTATTCATGAATAAGCTTTCTGGTTTCTAGACCTCCAGCTCTTGTTAACCTCCTCCCCTGACTTAGTTTCATGCTGATCCCTGATTTTACTTTATCATTCTGTATCATGTTTTTGTTTTCATTCATCTTGAAGTATTTCCTCATTTCCTTTGTGATTTCTTCTCTGGTCCATTTTTTTTTTTTTAAGAGTTTGTTGTTTAATTTCCATGTATTTGTGAGTTTTCTGGGTTTGTTTTCCCTGCTATTCCACTGTGATTTGAGAAGATACCCAGTATCATTTTGTTCCTTTTAAATTTATGAGGACTTGTTTTGTGGGTAACATATGGTCTATTCTGGTGAATGTACCATGTGCACTTTTTTGGGGAGGGGTACTGGGGATTGAACCCAGGAGAATTTGACAATTTAGCCACATCCCCAGCCCATTTAAATATTTTATTTAGAGACAGGGTCTTGCTGAGTTGCTTATGGCCTTGCTAAATTACTGAGGCTGGCTTTGAACGCGGGATCCTCCTTCCTCAGCCTCCTGAGCTGTTGGGATTACAGGTGTGCGCCACCACGCCCGGCCCATGTGCACTTTTTGAAGAATGTGTATTTTGCTATTGTAGAGTGCTGAATATATGTCTGTTGTTCAAATCCTATTTCCTTACTGATCTTCTGCCTGGTTGTTTATCTACTATTGAAAGTATATATTGAGCTGGGTGTGGTGGTGCACATTTATAATCCCAGTGACTCAGGAGGCCGAGGCAGGAGGATCCAGAGTTCAAAGCCAGCCTCTGCAACTTAGGGAGGCCCTAAGCAACTCAGTGTAAACCTTGTCTCTAAATAAAATAGAAAATAGGAATGGAGCTGTGGCTCAGTGGTTAAGTGCTCCTGAGTTTAATCCCTGGTACCCCCCCCCCCCAAAAAAAAAAGTGGCATATTGGAATCTCCAATTATTTTCATAAAATTGTCTATTTCTCCTTTTAATTTTGGTAATTTTTGCTTCCATGTATTTTCGGGCTCAATTGTTAGGTGAATGTCTGTATGTCTAAAATTGTTCTAAAATCTTTGTCTAAAATTGTCTAAAGTCTTCTTGCTGGAATGAATCTTTTATCAACATATAGTGTTCTTTGTCTCCTATTGTTTTTTTAGTTTAAACTTTGTTTTGTCTGATGTTCTCATTTAGTTAATATTTGCATATAACATCCTTTTCATCTTTTATATTTTCAACTTCTTTGGCTTTAAAGTGAATCTCTTGAAGACAGTATATGAATATAACATGTTTTTTTAAAATTCAGTGTGCCATCTCTGTTTTATATAGGGGGAGAATTTGCTCTATTTACATTTATGCTAAATATTGATAAGGATCTAGTTGTGTCTCTTTTTTTAATGTCATACTTCTCATTGCCTCTATTACTGTCTTCTTGTTAATTTTTTGTTGTTATACCATCTTGGTTCCCCTTCTATGTCTTAAAATTATTTTCTTTAGTGGTTATCATGGGGATTAAAATGATTGTTTTAAACTTATAACAGTATATGTCTTAAATTCATAACAGTATGTTACAAATAATACCAATTGTATTTGAATAGTATGTACTGCTACACATTTCTTCTTTATTATTGTCACAGATTATATGTTGTGTTCATTAACATAAATTTATAATTTTTTTGTCTTTGCTTTTTAAGTCATTTAGGGGAAAAAAATTATAACCTGAAGGACATTAAAGCTGGCTTTTTAGTTGATCTCTGTAGTTACCTTCACTTGTATCCTTTATTTCTTTTTATAATATTGAGTTATTATCTGTTATGTTTTTCCTTTTTTGGGGGGGGAGTAGGAGTACTGGGAATTGAACCTAGAATTTTGAGGATGCTAGCAAGCACTCTACTACTGATCTACATCCCCATCCCTTTTTATTTTGAGACAGGGTCTTACTAAGTTGCCTAGGTTGGCCTGGAACTTGTTCACTTAATGCCTCAGCCTCCTGAGTATCTGGGATTACAGGCATGTGCCACCAGTGTGTTTTCTTTTTTTGCTTGGAAGCCTCTCTCTAGTATTTTATATTGGGCAGATCTGTAGGAAATGAACTTCCTTAACTTTTGCTCATCTGGAAATGTCTTAATTTCTCCTTATTTTTGCAGATTATTATTATTATTATTATTATTTGCTTGATATAGAATTCTTGGTTTGACAGACTTTTTCTTGTTTGTGATTACTGGAATTTCTCTTCTGTTATTGCTGTGAAGAAGTGGTGACCTGATTTCTGTAAGTGTCTGGATGAGAAAATAAAAATTAATAAATGGGTCAAGTCTCAGTAGTAAGTCTTCTGGTGCCACAGGAGAAGTTATTGCTGTCCAGAGAGGTAAAACCAAGAGAAATATCTTCTCTTGACTAATCCAAATGCATAGTACACAAATTTTGGTAAAAGGTTCTCACTGCTAACAGTGGGTCTCACTACATTGCTTACGGCCTCACTAAGTTGTTGCCTGAGGCTGGCCTTAAATTTGGAATCCTCCTGATTCAGCCTCTGGAGTTGCTGGAATTATAGGTATACATCACTGTGCTGGGCTTAATGATGATTTTCTTAAAAGATTTCTTCCCTCTATTATTATCATTTTCACTTAGTTGAGTTTTTCTGTTTATTTCATCCCATATGTTGTCATTGTGAATATATCTTTCATTTTTTTTTCTATTAAGTAATTCTTGGTTGTGTGTTGATAACTAAGAATGGATATCTAGGGGCTGGGGATATAGCTCAGTTGGTAGAGTGCTTGCCTTGAATGCACAAGGCCCTGAGTTCAATCCCTAGCACCACATACACACACACAAACACACGCACAAGAATGGGTATCTACAAGTAGTTTGAATATGCTGAGCCTTAGTTAGACTATTATTATACTCCTTTGTGGATGATGTCCGTGGTTTTTTTTTTTTGTTTGTTTGTTTGTTTGGCAGTTCCCATTATTGGTATCTTGAGGTCTTTGTTAAATAGAAATCATATTATTTCCCAGAAAAGAGTAGGAAACTACTAGAAGTAGTTTCCTCTGTGAATATATGTGTGGCTAGGGTTTTAGGTAGGAGTTAGTTCAGAGCATCAGCACTATGTATAGGTTCAATTTATACCCCATATTTATAGGAAGTTAAGTACTAAACTATATATTTGAAATTGTCTTGTTCAAAGTTAGTCTTGTACTTTTCCACATGATTAAATGTCTAGACTTATTTGAGTGGGGTAGGAATCTAGTTATCTGTTTTTCTAGTAGCTTTTGCTCAGTTCTGTTAGTTTAGCTTTCTTAGGTATACCATCTCCTTTGCAAAGAAAATGTTGTCATGCGGCTGGTTTCTGAACCTATCCAGGATTCTTTTTTGAGCTATTGCCTCATTCCTCTGAAAATTGTTATGTCAGTTTTGATACTGGAGAAGTGAATGTTAACTGTAAGTTCAGTTTATTTGTAATTGGGTCATTTAAGAACTTTTATTAGTGTAGATCCAGGATTTATCTTTTTCAGGCCTTTGAAATCATTTACAACCATCCTTCTGTGCTCTCTCCCTTTCAAAATTTAGGCTCCTGAATTCTCTCTCTCTCTCTCTTTTTTAATCTTATAGTAAGTAAGTTTAGTTTGGTTGTTCAGTAAGTCTAGTTGGCTTTGGATGGAACCAATTTTATATTTGTCTTCAGTTGACCATTCTGTTAATTTTTACATATTAATTTTTTATATACTTAATATTAAACTATTTCATTAGTTTCCCAGGAAATTCTTTTAGATCCTTGAGACAAAGAATCATAATTTTCACATAATGATGTTTTTCCTTTCAAAATTTTATATTACTCTTCTTTTTGAGTATTTGCATTTGCAAGTACCTCAAGAATAGTGCTGTATGGTAATAATAAAAGAATGTCTTTGGGCTGGGCTGTATAGCCCTGTAAACCATTCTTCCCTCCTGTAGAGAAAATTAAAGGCCCTGGGTTCTATCCCCAGCATTAAAAAAAAGATAAGGATATTCTTTTGTTTTTGTGGATTTGTGGTTTGTGTGGATCAAACCTAGCACCATACTAGTCAAGTGCTCTGCCACTGTGCTGCATCACTAGCCCTTTTTGTTTTTACTAAGTTACCCAGGCTGGCCTTGAACTTGAGATCCTCCTGCCTAAGCCTCCTGAGTAGCTGAGATTATTGGCATGTGCCACCACATCTGTCATACTTGTCTTTTTCTTGAGTTTAATAATAATGCTTTTAGTATTTCCCATTAAATTTGGTATATTCTGGCTTACTAGTTGTGTATAAGTCTATTCCTACCTTTTAAAGGAATTTTTATTCTTATTAGGAGGGCTAATAAAGGTGTATAAAAATAGAATTTTTAAACTGGGTGCACTGGCCCACTATAATCCTAGTGGCTCTGGAGGCTGAAGCAAGAGGATCTCAAGTTCAAAGCCAGCCTCAGCAAAAGTCAGATGCTAAGGAACTCAGTGAGACCTTATCTCTAAATAAAATACAAACTAGGGCTGGGGATGTGGCTCAGTGATTGAGTGCCCCTGATCAATCCCTGATACCTGCCCCCCCCCCCCAAATTAAACTAAAATCATAGTGACCCGAACTCTAATATAGTGCCTCAAACATATTGAATAATGCTCTTTGCTATTCAGAAGAATTCACCTTAGCTTCGTTTGTAATTCTTTTATGGTACCAACAAAGCTTTCAGATAGGCTGTGAGAAAGTGATTAATAAATGTTAAGCACTTTGAAATACTTTCTTTGTGATTTTTGTCTTTGAAGGTTCATAAGCTTTTATCAACAAGTGTTCAGATTTTCTTTCTATAAGTATGTTAGTATTTCTGTTTTAACCCTTACCTTTTTGTTGTTGTATCATGAGAACATCTTTTGTGTTAATTGATTCTCATTGAAGCAAAATAAAGAACAAGTAAAACTTTGAAAGCACGATGATGATGAAATATTATAAAGAAACTAAAAATTAATTGGAGAGTTACGGAAATTCTGAGGTACAGGCAAAAGTTGCCTGGTAATTATCAGGAGTTAAGTGATTGTTTAGGAGTGTGCTAAGTGGCTTTCACATTCAGTTATCTCTGAGTTCTAAGAACAGCCCTGTAAACCATTCTTCCCTCCTGTAGAGAAAATTAAAGCTCAGAGAAGTGATTTGCTCAATGTTAAGTAGGTAATTAGAATTGATTTGAGGTAGAAAAGTGGCTAAGGGCTGGGGAGGTAACTCAGAGTGCTTGCCTAGCATGCTGAAGATCCTGAGTTTGATATCTAGCACCACAAGAAAGAAAAGTGACTAAATATAGTAGATTTTGTGTGGTTAATGATGGTCAACTTTTAATTGGACTGTTTTTTTAGGACATACTCTCAATGACATTTAGCAGTGACTAGATTTATTTGCAGTCAAGATTTGATTTTCCTTTCAGAGTTATGTTTTTTGTTTTGTTTTATAATTTTTTAAGTTAGATGGACATGATACCTTTGTTTTATTTATTTATTTTTATGTGGTGCTGAGGATTGGAACCCAGTGCCTCACATGTGTGAGGCAAGCACTTTCCAAAGAGCTACAACTCCAGCCCAGTTATGTTGTTTTGAGTATATAATTGTAGAGAATTAACTGTTTGATAAGGAAAGATCTATTCTGTGTCTGTTGTGAGGAGACTAAACTCTCCTAGTAGCCACCAGAGGGTAACATTAGGTCAGTTATAACTTCTGTTCCAGAAATTGGTTTATTCTGTTTCAGGCATGCTGAAACACAGAAAGGATTGAAGGATCCAGATAACTTACACAATAAAAGCCTACATGTATCATAATATTTGTAGATTTAGGTTAAGTCTCAGTTTTCTGAAAATGCTGTGTTGGTCTAGATACTTCCTGCCTTATGAAGTAAATGTCAACTACAAGTTTATTATTTTTTAAAACTCTCTTTTTGGCTAGGTCCTTTGGGCTTGATATTTCTTCCTTTTGAAGCCTGTGTGGTTTGAATATTGATTTGGTTATTGTTTCATTGAGTGGCTACATCTTTTAAATTTAAAAGAGCTGCATTATTGGCTTATATTATTGTTCAATACTTAATTGCATGTTGTGACAATTTAAATCCTGAGCTCTATTCTTCCTGGCTGTGGTCTTGGGGAGCTTTCTTCACTTTTGACAACTTTTATTTTTTTGGGGTGGGGTGGGTACCAGAGATTGAACCCAGGGGTACTTAACCCCTGAGCCCTTTCTGTATTTAGAGACAGGGTCTCACCAAGTTGCTTAGGGCCTCGCTAAATTGCTGAAGCTGCTTTGAATTCACACTCCTCCTGCCTCAGCCTCCTAAACTACTGGGATTATAGGTGTTCACCATCATGCTTGGCTCAGTAACCTATTTTAAGCAATAGATTATGTTGGCTATGTTTCCTGCTACAGTAAAATGCAAACATTTATTTTAGAATTCTATGTTTTGTTTTTGGTGCCAGGAATTGAACCCAAGGGTGTTTAACCTCTGAGCCACATACCCAGCTCCTGACCTTTTTTTTTTTTTTTTTTTTGAGACAGGGCCTTGCTAAGTTGCTGAAGCTGACCTCAAACTTGGTGAACCTACTTCCTCAGCCTCCTGAGCTGTTAGGATTAGAGGGGCGTGCCACCACACCTGGGTGCCCCCACATCTGCCATGTTTTCTGAGGCCAGGGATATTTACTTGTTTTATTTACCAGCTTTTCCCCAGGTA
The DNA here is from genome assembly GCF_964194105.1 of Spermophilus citellus. Taxonomy (NCBI): domain Eukaryota; kingdom Metazoa; phylum Chordata; class Mammalia; order Rodentia; family Sciuridae; genus Spermophilus; species Spermophilus citellus. The sequence continues at coordinate 75,488,153 of NC_138182.1, read as the reverse complement.
CCTAAAACAGTCTGATACATAATAGGTGCTCTGTAAATCTGTTGAATGTAATTATGAATCAGCTTGTTTGCTGTGGTGAATTGTTCTTTGCTTACTTCTGTGCCTCCTTTCATCTTTTTCCCCTCCTAGGGTTTTTTTTTTTTTTTTTTTTTTTTTGGTACCAGAGGCATTTAACCACTGAGCCACATCTCCAACCCTTTTTTGTATTTAGAGACAGGGTCTCACTGAGTTGCTTAGTGTTTCCCTTTTGCTGGGACTGGCTTTGAATTCAATATCCTCCGGTCTCAGCCTCCCCAGCCACTGGGATTACAGGCATGTGCCCAGTTCCCCTCCTAGTTAGTTGTAGCAACATTGGCTTTATTCTTGTTAGTTATCTTTCTCTTACTATAACAAATACCGAGATAAATCAATTTCAAAAGAGAAGTAGTTTTCTTTTGGCTCATGGTTTTGGAGGTTTCAGTCCATGGTCGGACCATTTTTTGGGGGGGGCGTCCATGATGAATGAGGCATATCGTGGTGGGAAAGTGGAGCAGAGAAAGCTGCTCACTTCTTGGTGCCTGAGAGGTGAAAAAAGAGCAAGGAAGGGCCTGTATTCTAGCGTCTCCTTCAAGGGTGTACCCCAATGACTTTAATAGGCTCCATTTTTTTTTTAAAGGTTCCACCACCTCCCAATAGTGCTAGGGACTGGGGACCAAGGCTTCAACACATGGGCTTTGGGGGGCATTCAATATCCGAACAATAGCAGTTTTTTTTGCTTGAGTCAGGCAACCTTATTCTCTTTTCATTTTGCAGGAACTTTTTTTTTGGCCTGGTTTTCCCATAGTTCGATTCTTCTTGCTATTTCAGATTTCACTGTAAATGTCATTTGCTTAAAGAGTTGTTTCTCTGATCACCAAACTTCTGTTATCATTTTGCTTTTAAAAATTTTAAATTTAGCGTCGATCCCCAGCATTATTAGAAAAGAAAAAAGGTTGCTTAAAAATTTGTGATAAATTATGTGGTCCAAAAAGTAGGAAAAATGCTATGACATTCAGTTAACAATTTTTAATACCTCGTCATCTATTAGTCAGAGATTTCAAATTTTCAGAAAGATTGTTCTGTGCATTTACATGGGAGCTAGGGAATACAAGTAAAAGGATTTAAAAGAAGATGATGAGATAAGGGAAGTGAGGAATTAGATCATATTTTATTCATTGGATAAATGGGATAGATGTATATTGAAAGATTATTTTTATTGTTAGTTTTTGGTTGTTTTCCCGGTCTAATTTGTGGAATGATTTACCTACATTTTCAGTAATAAGTTGATATAGAGTAAATGTGTACCCTGGAAAGGAGATAGTAGTGGTAGGACTTAACACATGGTTACAGAAAATTAGATAGTTTGTCTTGTTTTCCTGTAGAAGTTGACACGTAAGCTGTATGAAATGGCTAATTGAGAAGATCACAGAATGGATCATTCTGTGAGCATTTTCACTTATAAAGAAGATAAGTGAGGGGCTGGGGTTGTGACTCAGTGGTAGAGCACTCACCTAGCATGGGTGAAGCACTGGGTTTGGTCCTCAGCACCACATAATGATAAATAAATAAAAGTATTGTTTAAAAAAAAAGAAGATAAATCAGGTGTGGTGGTGCATGCCTATAATCCCAACTACTTGGTAGGCTGAGGCAAAGGATCAAATATTCAAGGCCAGCCTTGTCAATTTAGTGAGACCTTGTCCCCAAATTTAAAAAGGGCTGGATATAGTAAATAGTCCTCTTTGGGTTCAGTCCCCAAACTGAGGCTGGCGGGGGAGGGGGGCAAGTACCTTTAAAAAATGGTTTTAGAGCCAGGTGTGGTGGGCACTCCTGTAATCCCAGGCAGCTCAGGAAGCTGAGGCAGGAGGATTTCGAGTTCAAAGCTAGACTGAGCAAAAGTGATGCTCTAAGCAACTCAGTGAGACCCTGTCTCTAAAATACAAAATAGGGCTGAGGATGTGTTTCAGTGGTGGAAGTGCTTTCAAGTTCAATCCCCAGCACTTCCTTCCCACCAAAACAAAGAAAAAAAAAAAAGATTTCCTGCTGGGCATGGTGACACTCTCCTGTAATCCCAATGGGGAGAGCCTCAGCAATTTAGTGAGACTCTGTTTCAAAATAAAATCTAAAAAAGGGCTGGGAATGTGGCTCAGTGGTTAAATGATGCCTGTATTCAATCCTTGGTACCCTACCCCAAAAAGAGGGATGTAGCTCATTGTTAATGTACCACTGGGTTCACCTCAGTAATTCCTCTGCCCCCCACCAAAAAATTGGTTTTAGTTTCATAACATAAGGTCACAGTCTGATGTTTTTATTATTTTTCCAACAGGTTCTTTGGCATGGACACAAGTTCAGTGGGAGCATTAGAACTGACTGAGCAGACTCCTGTTTTATTGGGAAGTACGGCCATGGCAACTGGTCTCACAAATGTAGGAAATTCATTTAGTGGTCCACCCAATCCTTTAGTGTCTAGATCTAATAAATTTCAAAACTCATCAGTGGAAGACGATGATGATGTTGTTTTTATTGAACCTGTACAACCTCCCCCACCTTCTGCACCAGTGGTAACTGATCAAAGAAACATAACATTTACTTCATCAAAAAATGAAGAATTACAAGGAAATGATTCCAAAATTATTTCTTCCTCAAAAGAGTTGGCTTCTCAGAAGGGAAGTGTAAGTGAGACAATTGTCATTGATGACGAAGAGGACATGGAAACAAATCAAGGGCAAGAAAAAAATTCCTCCAATTTTATAGAACGGAGACCTTCTGAGACTAAAAATAGAACCAATGATGTGGATTTCTCTACTTCCAGTTTTTCAAGAAGTAAGGTAAATTCAGGAATGGGTAATAGTGGTATCACCACAGAACCTGACTCTGAAATTCAGATTGCTAATGTTACCACCTTAGAAACAGGTGTAAGCTCTGTGAATGATGGCCAATTAGAAAATACTGACGGGAGAGATATGAACTTAATGATTACACATGTAACATCACTGCAGAATACCAACTTGGGAGATGTCTCTAACGGACTGCAGACAAGTAATTTTGGTGTTAATATACAAACATACACCCCATCTTTAACTTCACAGACCAAGACTGGAGTAGGACCTTTTAATCCTGGTAGAATGAATGTGGCAGGAGATGTATTTCAGAATGGAGAATCTGCAACTCATCATAATCCTGGTAAGCAGTGAGTGATATTCTACCTCATGTAAATGAATTCAAATTTTTGTCTAATTCTTTTTTTATTATTGTAATTGGTACTACCTTGTTTAGATTCTTCATGTAAAATATGTTAATTCTGTTCTTTTAAGTTTGAAATTTTAATAAGAGTTGTAAAACCATGTCAAGTATTTTTTTGCAGATTAGAAAATTAATCATAGTGATTTATGCTTAAAAGATTATAATACCCTTTGCCTTTGGCATCTTACTATGTATTATTTGCTAGTAATTTTGTTATGTATTATTTGCTAATAATTTTTACTAATGACTTAATATGTAAAATTAGGCAACAGAAGGATTAATAACACACTTAAAGAACAATTGTGTAATAAATTGCATTTAGATTTGGTTCTATTTTCTCTGTGTTTTTATTATTCATGTTTTTTAAAGATTTGGCTAAAGTTTTATTTCCTGTCTTAACTTTTGGAGAAAGTCAAACACACATCCTCCTTCTCATTAATTTTTTTAAAATCATTGTTAAGGGGCTATTGGCTGCACATATTTATACAACTTGATTAGTCCTTATATTTATTTTTGACTGCCTAATTTTAACTTTAATTAGCATTTTGCTAATTATTTTCATTTTTGAAGGCTGGCAGATTTTTTTTTTTTTTGTTGGTACCAGAAATTGAACTTAGGGGTGTTTTACCACTGAGCCACATCTCTAGCCCTTTTTTATTTTATTTAAAGGCAGGGTCTTGTTAAGTTGCTTAGGGCCTTGCTAAGTTGCTGAGACTGGCTTTGAACTTGTGATCCAACTGCCTCAACCTCCCAGTAGTTACAGGTGTGTGCAACCATGCCCAGCAAGAATATTCTTATACATGTATCTTGGGATATTTCTTTCTTTAGGAATATTGTTGGGTAAAAGGGACCAATATCATCATAAGGATTGTATTCATGGGTTGGGGTTGTGGCTCAGACATAGAGTACTTGCCTGGCACGTGTGAGGCACTGGGTTCTATCCTCAGCACCACTAAATAAATAAAATACATAAACAAACAGATCTACAACTAAAATTATGTTTAAAAGAAAAACAGAATTGTGTTCCTATTTACTCAAACTCATTTTTTCTTTCTCCTTGGTACCAGGGATTGAACCCAAAGGTGCTTTACTACTGACCACATCCCTAGCCCTTTTTATTCTTTATTTAGAGATAGGGTCTCAGTAAGTTGCTTAGAGCCTCACTAACTTGCTGAGGTGGCTTTGAACCTCAGCCTCCTGACCCTCTGGGATTACAGGTGTGTTCCACTGTGCCCAGCATTGCTCAAACTCTTATATAAGGAAATAATCATGAGAAAAATGTATACAAACATATATTTCTTGCTCTTGCATTTATAGGCTGTTTTTATTCCTAATAGAGAATAATAAATTAAGAGTTATAAAATCTTTGCTATTTGTACTGATTCTTGGACAAATTGTGACTTGGACAAATTTATCTGCTATTCCCTTTTGTCTCTGTGTGGAATGGAGGGATTAGACAAAGATTATGTCCCTTCTTTTTTAAAAATTGTTTTTTATTGCTGGAGGAGGTGAAAATGTAAAAGTAGGGGAGATGTAAAGGCTAAAATGTAGATAAAGGAAGCCATTTTATTATTTATACAGGGCTTACAACTAAACTGAAAAAACCGAAAATGCCATTTTTTCCAAAATCAAGGGAGTAGATACCCTTAAGTTTAAAAAACTTTTTAAGGTATGTATTAAAAGATAAGCGTGCAAAATTCCAGCATGCACTAAAGCGTAATTTTTGATTGAAGGCCTTGTTTTCTCTGTAAACATGGAATTCTCCGTTCTTTTATTGCTTATTTTTCTTCTGTTGATGAGTACTTTTGCCTGTTTGTTAGAACTAGTCAGTTACCTTGATTGTAGCAAGATAAGTCTTGGGATTCCAGAATGTACTTGTTTACTCTGAATGAAAGTATTGTTGTTTTTTTTGGAAGGGTTGTTGTAGACTTAAAATCTGAATGGCAGTGTGTAGTCGCTTGAAACTATTAGGTTGATGGAATAGATTGGAGTGTCTTCAAGCTCTTTTTATGTTTGTATTTCTTATGAAAGTACAGCTTTTATGTATGTATGGAAGTTCAAAATTCAGAAAGAATGAGAAGGGAAGAATTTGAGAGATCAGAATAGTAGCAATTAGAATTGATAGCTTGACACTTTCGAACTGAAGATAGGTTATAGTATTGGTTGTGTTATGACAGGGATTTGGAACAGGACCTAGTTTGGCAAGCTGGAGACTTCCTTCAGAGTACTAAAGAAGGTTAGCACAAAAGAGAAAATTGAATACTTTTTAATGAATTGACTAATTCATTCATCTAGTATTATTAGTTGCACATAACTCAGTTCTCTGTTGAACCTTTGCAGTTGTAATTTGTTGTTGGATTGGTCATTATACGTAAGCTTAACTCAAATTTCTGTGTTAATCCTTTAACTTCTGAGATTTTGTGGTATATTTAGAGGTCATGAAACTAAATGTGTGGCAAAACTGTTCTTATAAAGATGTTTGGAAACTGGGTGTGTTGGTGCATAGTTGTAATCCCAGCACTTGGAAGGCTGAGGTGGATCGCTTGGGGCCAGGCGATCAAGTCAAGGCCTGCCCCCATCTCAAAAGAAATGTTTGAAAATAATTATATAAGCCTTGTCAGACCTGTGTTAAAGGTCCTGTTTGATTAAAATTTCATTATATTTTCTTTATTTAAAGTAACATTCCACAAATACATGAATACTTCCTGCCTAATAACTAATGAATATTTGTTTTAGTGCTTCCTCTATGCTGGTCATTATGCTTTATTTCATGTATTATCTCTTTTACTATTTACTGTTTGTATGAGGTTGGTACCATTTCCATTTTAGAGAAGAGTGAAACATAATTTAACTAGCATAACAATTTTACAAGTAATGGAGCTGGAATATGAACTAGTCTTTTGTAAATGACAAAAATTATTATATTTTTTAGCATTTACATCATGTTTTGAAATATGTGTACATTGTGGAGTGGTGAAGTTGAACTAATTAAAGAACATGTTACCTAACATACTTTGTTGTTGTTGAAACACTTAAAATTACTAGCAGTTTTCAAGAATACTAAACATTGTTCATAAGAGTCAGACTTGATGGTTGCTACATTAACATTTAAACTTGTATACAATAGGAAGTCAAAACTATTTTTCTGATGTAAATTTCAATATGTATAAACATCTATTTTATTAATCATCCTTGTGCATTTTGTTTTTCAGATTCTTGGATCTCCCAGTCAGCATCATTTCCTCGTAATCAGAAACAACCAGGGGTGGATTCTTTATCACCAGTGGCCTCACTTCCTAAACAGATTTTTCAGCCTTCTGCCCAACAGCAACCCACTAAACCAGTTAAAGTTACTTGTGCAAACTGCAAAAAACCTTTACAGAAGGGACAGACAGCTTATCAACGAAAAGGATCAGCTCATCTCTTTTGTTCGACTACCTGCCTTTCTTCCTTCTCCCACAAGCCTGCTCCAAAGAAACTCTGTGTTATGTGTAAAAAGTAAGGTTTATCTTTCAGTACAATTCCATGTGGTTGAATATTGGTGGTGTAAAATTTTAAGAAAATTTTCAGTGAGAGTCTTGAAGGTGAATTGCTATGTTTTAAGAATTGGTAAGCTACTTTGAATCTTAAATCAAGCTCAGATTTGTAACAGCTTTGGAAATTTCTCCATCAAGCCCAGGTGGCTTATAAATACAGTTTATTACTTGGACTTCTGGAATTTGTAAACATACATGGTTATTTACATTATTTTAAAATTTTTGTGTGTTTGGTTTTGTGGTACTGGGGATCAAACCTAGGGCCTCACACAGGCTAAGTACTCTGCCACTGAATACATTATTAATTATAAGAATTTAGCTCTTTTTGGCAGATAAAAATGTTAAGCAAGCTATTGTGCAGTGGTGCATGTCTATAATCCCAGTGAAGCTGAGGCAGGATGATCAAAATTTCAAGTCCAATCGTAGCAACTTAGTGAGGCCCTAAGCAATTTAATGAAATCCTGTCTCAAAAAACAAAAGGGCTAGGGATATGGCTTATTGGTAAAGTACCTCTGGATTTAATCCCCAGTACCCTGCTTCCCCCAAAAAAATAAAATAAAAAAAAAGCTAAACATGTGAATAGTTCTGTATTAAAATGGGTCAAATTTTATAGTAACTTTAGATTGAGATTAATAAAACTCCATAAGCCTTTGGGTTTTATATGTGTTTCTTTTGAACACATTAATCATTATAGTTTTTGGATTCAGGTACTAGATTTTTGTTAGCCTAGGAAAGACAGGATCCTCTCCTCCCTTTTTAAACTAGCTTTACTAATTAAAGATAACTGGAATATGGTATATTATATGCAAGGTAAAGCCACATTGACATTTCTTGGTGCAGCCTAAGACTGTGACACTATTTTTAGATCTTGGAACTCTGGAAAAGGGTTCAGTGCTCGGTACATGTTTAATAACTTCAAATATGGAAACAATTAACTTATAGTTTTTGTATTTCTTTATAGTAGTAGGTTTAAATACTACAGTGGAGGGTTTTGGAATTCAGATTTTCCTTCTTTTAAAGGAAGGTTCATCGATAATGTTATTTCCTAATATTTCTAATTGCAGTGGGAGAGCAATGTAGAATGGTGGATAACATTATTTGGAGAATGGGGTAGTGCATTTAAGCAAAAAAGATTGCAGTTACTTCTCTTGAATATATGTCATATTCCTGTCTCATGTTTTCTACTTACCCAAGGGAGGAGAATTCAATAAGTATATATAAACTTAAGTCTCAATAAATTAGTCCTTGACATTAATTCCATGTAATTAGTAGCCACTTTTATTATTTCCAATATCTAAAAGCCTTGCTACTAAATTTGGAGAAAATTGCACAGTAGCAAGAATTTAATACTATAAGATGTTTTCACTTTTCAAATTTTATTGCCAAGAATTTATAAGTAGTAAAAGTGATTTCCTGGATACAAAAGTTGTTTGATTTCTGTGATTCAATCTATGGAAATGAAAACATCAGTTTTCTAATGGAATTTGACTTTAAGTTGTACCTTTTATTTTTCAGAGATATAACTACGATGAAAGGAACCATTGTTGCTCAAGTAGATTCAAGTGAGTCCTTCCAGGAATTCTGTAGTACATCTTGTTTGTCTCTTTATGAAGACAAACAGAATCCTACTAAAGGAACTCTAAATAAATCAAGATGTACAATCTGTGGTAAACTAACAGAGGTTTGTATTTTTATACTTTATACTTTAGGTGGGACTATTTTAAACTCCACTAGCTATTACATAGCTTTTAAAAAATCAAATGTATATTTCCTTGAGATTGAGTATATTATCTAAGAATCCCATTCTTCAATAAGGTGCTGACTTTGGAAAAATTATGTTGTCTATTTTTTTTTCCTGAGGTTGGGAGCAGTCACAGACAAAAATAAGTATTGTGGTTGATTATTATTATTATTTTTTTTGATCTAGTAACATGTTTAGTTAAACAAATTGTCTGATTATACAGGAAAGACAGTAAATACTTTTGCTGGGAAGTAAAAATGGAAGAATATTTTCTGGGTTTTGATACTGGTCTCACTATTGCTCAGGCTGGTCTTGAGCTTGAGCTCAGGGAATCCTCCAACTCAGATTCCTAAATAACTGGGATTAAAGTGTGTGCCCTCTTCCCCAACTGGAAGGAAATATTTTTTTGTAAATTAATATTGTTAATTATGATACTAAATAAAAAGAAAACTGTGGATACATTTCTCATTTGAATTATTCATAATAATTGGTTCTCTCTCTCCTTCCTTTTTTAGAGCAATTCTTTTGGAGTCACTTGAAATTTCCTAGTATGTTTGTTAGTATCAACACTATCCAATCTTGGTTATTTTCTGTTATTTTAATATACATCTAGAAAAGTTTATAGTGATGTTACTGGTGGGATTTCTCTTTTTCAGTGCTATATATGTGTTGTTGGGCATGTAAAAATAGTTTTAAAGAAATGCATTTTATTTTTCCTTTTCCCCAAACAAGCCTTATTGGGTCATCTTTTTTTCTGTTGGATCATCTTATTATTTAGTTACTTGAACACGAGTATGCTTTTTTGGGGCGGGGAAGGGTACTGGGGATTGAACTCAGAGGCATTCCACCACTGAGCCACATCCTCAGCCCTATTTTGTATTTTATTTAGAGACAGAGTCTCACTGAGTTGCTTAGTGCCTCACCAAGGCTGAGGCTGGCTTTGAACTTTTGATCTTCCCGTTTCAGGCCTCCTGTGTCCCTGGGATTACAGGAAGAAATTTTTATTTGGCATTCACAGTTTTCAGAGACCTCAGTCTGCTAAAAACATTCAACATGAGGACTATAGGCAACAAAACTGTACTGTATTTGTAATTCCTGCTAAATTAATACATTTGTAATTCCTGCTAAATTAATACATTTTAGTTGCTCTTGCCACACAAACACAAACAAAATGGATGATAATGTAAGATAAGGGACATATTAATTTGCTGCACTACAGGCATCATTTTATTGGCATTTAATTGTGGCCTGAGCATAGTGAATACCTTCTAAAGAGTACCATAGAGAATTGGGAGTTGGGGGGTGCAAATTAAATTTTCAGGGTAGGAACCTGACAAACACTGCTCCAGGAACATGACCAAGGTTTACGAGTTTGTTTTTTAAAATTCTGTTTATTGTTTTTCTTTCAGATTCGCCATGAAGTTAGCTTTAAAAATATGACTCATAAACTGTGCAGTGACCACTGCTTTAATAGATACAGAATGGCCAATGGTCTAATAATGAATTGCTGTGAACAGTGTGGAGAATATTTGCCCAGTAAAGGTGCTGGAAATAATGTTCTGGTGATTGATGGTCAGCAGAAAAGATTTTGCTGTCAAAGTTGTGTCAGTGAATACAAACAGGTAATTCATATACTATTAAAAATTAGGTATTCATTGTAATGTATTGAAAGTGCTATAGTGTCGTTACATTTGTTAACCAGATATATCTTGGAATCTCACTTAATTCCACTATTGTGTCATCATATGATGACAGTCTGCCTCAAATTGATGCCCCAAATACAAATAGATTATTATAAATAAACTTATGATAAATGGTAAATGTTAGTATGATTACTCTTCTTAAAAAAAAAAAGGTTTTTTGGCTGTCAATAGACTTTTATCTATCTATCTGCATGTGGTGCTGAGACTTGAACCAGTGCCTCAAACATGCAGGCAAGCCCTCTACCATTGAGCTACAACTCCAATCAGCAGTATGATTACTCTTTTTAAATTTTTTGCAGTACTGGTGATTGAACCCAGGGATGCTCTACCACTGAGCTACAGCCCCAGCTCTTTTAGTTTTTATTTTGACACAGGGTCTCAACATATTGCCCAGGCTGGCCTGGAACTTGGTATACTCCTGCTTCAGTCTTCTGAGAACCTATAATTACAGAGTGTACTATCATGTTGGGTTTCTCTTTTGAATTTCTTTTGTGGAGTTGGAAAGAGGTTAGAAGTATGAATTTTGAAATTGTTAAAGCTTAGTGTAGGAATGATTATCTTGTTTTTACTTGAATATTAAAGTCTTTAGTTTATTTTTGAATTTGTGTGTGTATATGTATGTGTGTGTGTGGGGGGGTGGTTAAAAGTAAAATGTACACAAAAAGATATACTCCAGAGAAATTTAGATTTCAATTTTATTTTCTCCTCTTGGTTCTTGTGCTTCTTTTCTAAATATTTTTAATTTTAATGTTATGTTTCTTACATTTTTCTTTAAAAATTAAGGAAATACATAATTCATTGTTAGAATATTTCTATTGTAGAAAAGATAACTTAGTATATGTATATTCTCGGCTTCCGTTTTTCACTTCATAGTGTTATCTTGGAAATCAATTACTATCAATAACATAGGTAGTTCTTCCTCATTCTTTTTTATAGCAGCATAGTTATTTATAGGAATTTTTTGAGTCCATTATTAAAAATTATAGAAACTTAATAGATAATTATTTGTATTAGTGTTAAGGATGCCATGACAAAATACCCCAGATAGGGTGAGTTTATAGTATTTTATATTCTCACAGTTCTGGAGGCTGAAAGCCGTTATTAAAATGGTATCATATGGGCTGGGGTTGTGACTCAGTGGCAGAACCCCTGCCTCGTACCCGTGAGGCACGGGGTTCAATCCTCAGCTCCACATAAAAACAAACAAAATAAAGATATTGTGTCCATATATGACTAAAAAATGTTAAAAAAAAAAGATGGTATCATAATTGCTTTCTTCATCAGTTCGAGGCTTCTTCTTTATTTGAAGACAGCCTTCCTGTTTGCTGTGACATTGTATGGTTTTTCCTCTGTATATGAATGGAGACAGAGAGAGAGAGCCTTCTGGTGACTCTTCTTGAATGGATACCAGTCCTATTGGATTAGGGCCCATCCTTATGACCTTGTTTAACTTTAATTACCTTCCTAAAGATCCTGTCTCTAAGATATTGGACTTTTGGGTTTTAAGATAGGAATTATGTGGGTATGAAGGGGACACACACAATTCAGTCCTTAGTAATACTAAAAATATTCAACTTACATTTTCTTCTAATTTTATTCCATTTTAGTATTATCTGTGCTTTTAAGGTTTTGTACTATTCAATATATTTGTATAATGGAAATATTATATAGAACTGTGTGCTTCTGTGTATATCTCTTTCCAATTCCATGATCAATTCCATGGTGGTAGCCTTAGGTAGCCATAGTGGGAGTGTTTTTACAGCAAATTGTGGTTCCTGTGCTTCTTTTCTAAATATTTTTAATTTTAATGTTATGTTTCTTGTTTTTTTTAATTAAGTAAATACATTTTTCTTCACCCCTAAGAGCTTTGATTGATCATATATAAGATAATACCTGGTTGTTTGTTCAGTCAGTTTGTTGATGGTATTTGAGTTATTTTCAGTCTTTTCCTTTTACAAATAGTGGATGATGGATAACATGGTATCTACTTTTCTTTGCATTTGAAAATGTATGAATTGAAGGTAGATTCTTAGAAGAAAGACTGATTGGTAAATGTCAGTTTGTTTTATATATATAAATTTTTAGTTGTTGATGGGCCTTTTTTTAAAAAAAAAATATTTATTTTTGGTGCTAATAATCGAACCAAGTACCTCACACATGCTAGACAACTGCTCAACCACTTAGCCACAACCCCAGCCCAAGTTTTTTAGATATTTTAACCCCTCTGTCGGAGTCTACCAGTTTGCTTTCTTTTCAGTGACGTGGGATATTTTTCCCAACTATTGTATGGAAATATGTGTATATATGTGTATACACACTAATATATATACACACACACATACACACACACAATCACAATTTTTTTAAATATATTTTTAGTTGTAGACGGGCACAACACCTTTATTCATTTATTTAGTTTTGATGTGGTGCTGGGAATCGAACCCAGTGCCTCATGTATCCTAGGCAAGCACTCTGCCACTGAGCCACAACCCCCAGCCCTGCAGTATGTTTTTTATAAACTCACCAACAGGGAATGTTAACATCTTATTCTGATTGAAAATAGTATCTTCAGTGTAATTTTAATTTACATTTACTAGGAACGATAGCAGTTTTTTTTTTTTATTTCAGAGCTATCTTTATTGTGAACTGTTTGTATTTTTTGCTATTTGATCTCTTTAATTTTTTTTTCATTATTTTGAATGTATACTGTAAAAAGTAAATCTATAATTTGTCTGTGATACTATTCACCAGTCACTGTGTTCCAGACGCTGCACTGGATGCTCCGTGTAATATTCTGAGATAGGAAGCAGACATAGTTACTGCCTTCATACCATTAACTTTCCTACAGTGGCATTCTTCCAATTCGTGTACATAAGGAAGGCCATATAATAGTGGAAAGGATCAAACTATAATCCCCAAGGTTAACCATACTGTTTAATGTTGTTGATAATATTGCATTTAACTTCTGAGACCTGGAAAGTTTGTTAAGTGTGCTGACTTTAAAGTTGCTTGGCCTAGGTCAAAATTATGGTCCCATTTAACCTCCCTGTGTCTTTTTTCATCACATGTAAAGTTGGGGAATATATTAATCCTTTTATCATAGTGTTATAAAAATCAGACCTGTGCTTTTCATGTTTTATTTCAAGAAGACAGAATATTTAGTTTTAACCCTTTCAAATATTTATTATCCCCTTTTCTCTCTTCAAAAGTAGTGGGCCACTGTCTTTGACTTCTGACATCATAGGTTGACTTATTTATAAACTTAAAGTAAATGGCATTAATGTGTAGTGAGATTCTTTCTTGATATTGTATGGAATCTTCATTTTTAATATTTGAATCTTGAACACATTTGAAATTCATTATGGAATATAGTGGAGTTATGGGTAATTTTAACTGCTTCAAAATGTGTCTCCTTGATTGAACATAATTAAGTAAAAATTACTTAACCCTTTGCCCAGGGATTTGAGATGCTACTTTGGTTGTATATTACATCATATTTTTATGTAAATCTTTCTCAACTTTTTCTATTGCTTCGATTTTAAATTCATGTGCTCTTTCCACACTATTGTGTGGTGTTTTTGTTTTTTTCCTTTTTTTCTTTGCAGTGCTTGGGATCAAATCCAGGGCCTCTTGCATGCTAGGTAGCAAGCCCTCTACCACACTGAGCTTTATCCCCAACCTTCATATACCATTTTAATAACAGACGTTTTAGTATGTGATTGAACAAGGCTATTCTCTCATTATGCTTCTTTTTCAGGGTTTTACTGGCTATTCTTATTTTCATTTCCATATGAAATTTAATGATGATGTCTGTATATACCCTTCTCTTGCAATTGGTATTGTTCCTGAAATCTCATTGAAGTTAAACATATATATTAACTTCAGGAGAATTGGCAGTTTTATGATTCCAAACTATCCTATCAAAGAACAATGTGTTTCATTCCATTTGTTAAATCAACCTTTTTGTTGATTTCACCAAAAAAGTCATCTTTTTGTTGCTATTTTAAGTGAGTTCTTTTTCATTATTTTGTGTTTATGTGTACATACATATTTATGATTTTTCAAAGTATCTTCTACCTAATTTAATCATCATTATTAGTTGATTCTCCTAGATTTCCTGGCTTTACCATTATATTATCTGCAATAGAGAAAGTTTAAATAAATCTTCCTTTATAGTTCTTATTCTCATTACCACTTTTAATTTCTTGATGGTGTTTTCTGGTAATTTCAATACTGTTTAAATAGTTGAGAATAGTAAGTACCTTTTTCTTGTTCCAGTGGGAATGATTTTAGTGTTTCCTCAGTAAATTGGAAGCTAGCTTTAAGGTTGAGGTATATATATTTCACCATATTAAAGATGTATCCATTGATTTTTATTTTAGTAAAGTGTTTTATCAGAACACTGATGAGAGTTGAGTTTTGAAGGTGTTTTCGGTGAGTCTGTGGAGAAGGTTGTATAGTTCTTTCCTCTTTAGAGCTGACAATTTGTGAATTATATCCCTGGATTTCCTAATCTATTGAACTATCCTTGCATTCCTGGAACCATACCAGATTATTTATTTTTTTTTAAAAAGGTGAGATTCACCTGTAATTTCCTTTATTTTTTGCTTTAAGATATCAGTGTTATATTTGCTTTATAAAAATGCTCAGGAAAATTAATATCTTCATATAAATAATGAAAAGAAATGAGTTAAATGTTTTATTCAAGTCTAAAAAGCACAATAAACTAAGATGAAAGAGGAGAAAGGAAATAAAATAAAAAAGTATAGAAATTAATGGATTAAGGAATAAAATAATACTGAATTAAGTAAAACTGTTACCTCTTTGGAAAATCTGGTCTTTGGAAATCTAGAAAGTAAAATTTCCCTAAAATAAATTTAGAGCAGGTAGAATTGGGAGACCAATTTCCACAGATGAATTAAGAGTCATCAGAGAACCATTCCATGGAAACGAACCAGGCTCAGATGTTTTCTAGGAGAGTACCATTAAATTTAAACCAGATCATTTTGGTATTATTTAAGCTGTTCCAAAGCATAAAAAGGAGAAAATAACTTTTTTTTTTTTAAGTTGTTGATGGACCTTTATTTTATTTATTTTTATATGGTGCTTAGGATCAAACCCAGTGCCTCACACATGCTAGGCATGTGCTCTATCACTGTGCCACAACCCTAGCCCTCATTAGTTTTTTTTTAATTGTAGTAAAATATACATAAAATTTATAGTTTCAACCATGAAATATGTGATTGAGTGGCATTGGTAGCATTCAAATGTTGTGTAATCATTTTTATTTTTAAAACTTTTTCATTGTTCCAAACTGAAACTCTGTTTTTAACCAATAACATCTCATTTCCTTCTAACCCAGTCCTTGGTAAACTCTAATCATTACTTTTCTACTTTGTGTCTGTTCTAGATAGTTCACATAAATGGAATATACAGTATTTGTCCTGTTGGATCTGGCTTATTTTACTTAGCATAATGTTTTCAGTTTTATCCATGGTATAGCATCTATCAGAAATACTAGCATCACTTTTTATAGCTGAGTAATATTCATTATACATCCCCCTCCCACCATACACACATACACAATACAGTATTTTGTTTATCAATTCCTTGTCCATGTGATGGATACTTTGTTATTTCTTCCTTTTGGCTATTGTGAAGTAAAACTATAGTAAATGTTGGCATATAAGTATCAGTTTGATATATGTAAATATGCCAGAATAGAAAACTGTTCAAACTAGGAGTGGTAATTGCTGGGTTACAGGGTCATTCTGTTTTTAGCATTTTGAGATATTATTCAACTGTTGCTATGGCATAGGCTGTGGCATGGACTTTTGATATACTTTAAATATGAATCGGTCATGTATGTGTGGGTTTATTCTGGACTCTTGGTTCTGTGTTTCAGTGGTCCATATTTCTGTCTGTGTCTATTCTTATGAATGTACCACACTTTTTTTTTTAACCTATCTTCAAAGTAAGTTTTTTTTTACATTTAAAAAAAATATATATATATATTTTAGTTTTCGGTGGACACAACATCTTTATTTTATTTTTATGTGGTGCTGAGGATCAAACCCAGCGCCCTGCGCTTGCCAGGCGAGCACGCTACTGCTTGAGCCACATCCCAGCCCCTTCAGAGTAAGTTTTGAAATCAGAAAAATGAGTCCTCCATCTTTGGAGGTTTCTTTTTCAGTATTGTTTGTGTATTCTCAACCCATTTTTCTTCAGGATGTTTTGGCCCTTTTCCAATTTTATGTGAACTTGAGGGAATAATTTTCCATTTCTTCAGGAAGGACTGTTGAAGTTTTGATAGGGTTTTTTTGAATATGTAGGTTGCTTTGGATAGTATGTTAAAGTATGCCTTTAATGTCTTTCAGCAATCTTTAAAAAACGTTTTAAAGTGTACAAGTCTTTACTTTTCTTTATAATTATCCCTAGATATTTATTTGTTAATTCTGTTAATTGACTTGCTCTTTTAATTTCCTTTTTAGATTGTACTTTGGTGGAGTATGGAAACAGGAGTGGGCATGTAGTTCAGTGGTTGAGTGCTTGCCTAGCATGTATGAGGTTCTGTGTTCAATCCCCAGTACTGCCATAAATAAATAAATAGTAGTGCCAGGGTATAGAAACACTACTGATTATTATGCAGTGATCTTTGTATTCTGCAGCTTTACTGAATTTACTTATTAGGTCTTGTAACTTTATTGTAGATTCTTGGGATTTTCTCTGCTTAGTAATGTTATCTATGAATAGAAATAGTGTTTACCTTCTTTCTACTTAGGATGCCTTTTATTTCTTTTTCTTACCCAAATTGTGCTGGTTAGAACTTTCAGGACTGTGTAGAATAGAAGTAGAGACAGTGTATATCTTTCTGTTATTCTTGATCTCAGAGGAAAAGCTTTCTATTTTACCCTTGAGTGTAATGATAGCTTCCATTTTCATGATTAGAAAGATACTGTGTGATTTTGGTCTCAAAAATATACTGAGATTTGTGACCTAAAATGTAATATATCCTGGAGAATGTTTCCTGTGAACTTGGCAAGAATGTTTATTCTTCCATTTGTTGGGTAGAGTACCACACTTTGCTTTGTTAGCTCTAGTTGGTTTATGTGGTGTTCAAGCCTGGTCTTTATTTATTGCAATCTATGTATAAGGTTCTTGAAAAATTATTGAAAATCAGGTATTGAAGTTTTCAATTATTGTTGTAAAATTATCTGTTTTTACCCTCAGTTACTGTCTGTTCCTCCCTTCTGTCAGTGTTTACTTAGTGAATTCTGATGCTTTTTTTTTAAACATAGGTTTTTTTGGTTTGTTTTTGGTTTGGTGCTGGGAATTGAACCCAGGGGCACTTTATCACTGAGTTATATCCCCAGCCCTTTAGTTTAATTTATTTTTAAATTTTGAGACAGCATCTTGCTAAATTGCTGAGGCTGGCCTTGAATTTGGCAATCCTCCTGCCTTAGTCTCTTGAGTAGCCACCACTCCCGGCTCTCTTGAAGCTTTGATAGTGCATATGTTTATAATTGTTACATCTTAGTAAATTGACCCTTTTAATGGTGTATACAATCATCCCTTGGTATTTATACAAGTTTCTTATATAAAATTGTATGGTATTTGCATGGAACCTATTTACCCATTCTTCAAATCATCTATAGATTAATTGTAATACCTAATACAATGTAAATGGTATGTACAGAGATGTTATTACAGAATTTAGGGATGATAACAAGGAAAAAAGTCTAAACATGTCCAGTATGACTTTTGATCTGTGGTTGGTTGAATCTGGTATGGAGCGCTGACATATTTTTCTTTGTCTCTTGTATGAGTTTTTAAAATAAAGGCTCTTTTTGCCTGATATTAGTTTAACAACTTCATCTGTTGTTTACTTACTATTTGTGTGGAATATCTTTCTGACTTTTCAGTTTTGACCTATTTGTGTCTGTGGATGTAAAGTAAATCTCTTATAAACATAAACATATAATTAGATAATTTTTTCCCTGTTTATCAATTTCTATCCCCCCCTTTTTTTAGTTGTTGATAGCCCTTTATTTTATTTATTTATATATATGTGGTGCTGAGGATCGAACTCAGTGCCTCATACATGCTAGGCAAGTGCCCTACCACTGACCAAAATCCCAGTGCCCAAATCTCTACTTTTTTTTTTTTTAACTGTTTGGTCATTTAAAAAAATTATTAATTTTTCATATATCTGGTTGTATGCAAAGTAGAGTCACACCATTCATGTTTTCATACATGTACTTAGGGTAATGATGTCCATCTCATTCCACCGTCTTTTCTACCCTCATGGCCTGTCCCTTCCCCTCCTTTTCCTTTGCTCCACCTAGAGTCCATCTAATCCTCCCATGCTCCTCCCCAACCCATTATGAATCAGCATCCTTATATTAGAGAAAACATTCAGCATTTGATTTTTTATAATCTCTACCTTTTGATTGGCGTATTGGTGACAAGGAATGATTTATTTCTACCATTTCAAAATTTGTTTTTTTGTGTGTCATATACCTTTTTTGTAATTCATTTTCTCCATTATTTTGTGTGTAGTTGATTGTAGTGGATTGTTTTGATTGCTTTCTCCTTTTCTTCCACCTATTATTTTAGGGATTTCCTTTGTGGTTATCTTGGAGGAGTATTGTATTTGTGTATGTGTCTTTAAAATCATGTAGAAAATAAAGAGTGGACTTATGATCCAAAAATATGATAGTGCTAAATTTTATATATGCCCAAATATTTACTAATGATGATTCATGTGTCTTTCATTTTAATTAAAAAAATGATCTCCTTTACCAGTTCTCATCAGTAGTCTAGTAGTAACAGCCCTTCTTATTTTTTACTTGGGTATGTCTTTATTTCTCCTGCAGTTTGGCTTGTTTGAAAGCGTTTTTTCCTTCCAGCATTTTAAATCTGGCATCCCCTTGCCTTTGGCCTTCTGTGGCTTCTTTTGTGAAATTGTGGTTCTCTTAAGGATTCCTTGTGCTGAGTCACTTCTTTCTTGCTTCTGTAAAGATTCTCTTTCAACAGTTTAATCTTTCTGACCCTTTCTCTTCTCCTTTTGGAACTCTCATAATGTTCATGCTGGTCTGCCTGATCTTGTCCCATGGGCCCCATGGGTTGGTTGTTTTTTTTTCTTTTTTTCTGCTCAGTCTCTATAATTTCAGTTTTGACCTTGTTACTCTAGTTTTTGGTGAATTTTTACTTTCTACCAGGACAGGCCTTTTTATCAGAGTTTAGGGTTGGAATAGGGGGTTGGCGGTGGTAATGTATCTTATTATTGGAGTTGAAGATCATACTTCATACTTTGTCTGCTTTAACTTCACCATGGCTAGTGCCCCGGGGTGAAGCACCTCATTGCAACCAGGACAGGATGGAAATCTAGGTTCTCTACTTGGCCTTTTATTGTGTGGGTAGGGCTAAAGTCTATGGTATTTGGCTAGAGTAGAGGGGCTATTGTCCATGTTTTCCATTTCTCTAGGCTGCCATTCCAATTATATTTTTTCTATAGGTGTGTTATTTCTTTTGCTGGTTTCAAAACGTTCTCTTTGTCTTTGGTTTTCGGCAATTTATGATATATCTTGTTGTTCTTTGTGTTTATCACTTCTAGTTTGCTTGGCTTCTTCTATCTGTGTATTTATGTCTTTTGCCTAGTTTGAGATATTTTCTTTTGTAGACTTTTCTAGTCCTGTCCTCTTTTTCCTGCCCCTTCAGTTTCTTCCTCCTGTTTTCCTCTCCTCCCTGCCTCCTCCTCCCCTACCCAGTTTTTTCCCCTCTATTGTTCAAATGGGATTATTTCTTTTATCTGTTTTCCAGTTCACTGTTTGTTAACTGTTCTTTATATTCTCTATTTGCTGACATTTTCTGTTATTTTATTTGTTTTCAAGTGTGTGTGTGTTTTGGTTATTGATAGATTTTATGACGACTGCTTTAAAATCTTTCTAAAATCAGTGTACTTTTGGTGTTGGTGTCTATTGTATTTTTAAATTTACATTGTGGTTTTCTAGTTTTGGGTATAAGTGAGTTTTGATTAAAACTTGGAACATTTTGGGTTTTCTTTTGGGGGCTCTGTATCTTTATTTAAACCTTTTGTTGACAAAGTTCCAGCAAGAGAAGAAAGGCCACTACTCATTTTTTGCCAGAGGTAAAGTCAAACCTCTCTGCTTGATCTTGTTAATACCCATGGAAGATTGGGTAGCTTCTTATTATTTTTAAGTGGGTGTGGGAGTTCTGGCTTCCAATGATTACCAAATTATTCTAGTAGATACAGAAAAATTCTATACCATCTTCCTCTTCTTCATCATCATCATCATCATCATCATCATCATCATTTTGGTGCTGGAAATTGATCCCTGGGCCTTGTACATGCTAAGTATATGCTCTACTACCTAACTATAACCCCTGTCTCCATCATTAATTAAAATAAAAATTATTTAAAAATAGAATTCCATCTTTTATTCTTTAGAATATTGTTTGCATATATTTTATCATCATGTTATATGTTCATAATTCATATACATTTTTACTTATAAAGGAACCCAATTTGACAGGTTGGGAGACCACTCCATGAGAAGCACCAGTGAATTTTCTTTTCCTACAGCCTGGAAACTAAAATTACATGATAATCTTTTCTGATTTTCCATCTTTGACCTTTGTCTCTAGCATTTAATTTGGCTGCCTTTGTTGTTTATTTATGTCTTCATTGTTCAGTTGGTTTCTGGAATATTCTGATATATTTAATTAGTAATGTAGAACCTGGAAATGGAAACTGTATAAGACTTATGACTTGCTTTTAATAGTTTCCCTCTTCTACCATAGTGTTTTAGCTTTCATGGAAAGCAGGGAACCTTCATTCTTCTTTATTTTCTGTAAGAATAAGGATTTAAATTTGCATTATGTATTAGAAGTTGTCATATGTGTTTTAAAGAGGTTTTCCCAAACAACCCATTTTGCAAATGATGAAAATTGTAATCTCCAGGTTACTTACTTTAGAAAACTGAGATTTCATTATAAGTTAGCATGTTTTAAAAAGATCTTGGAATACACTTAAGCCATCTAAGAGAAATATTTCTCAATTGGAGGTGTCAAATTCAAGTGTTTATATTTAATTTCTTACTCCATTATTATATTCTTATTATCAGTTTTTCTAGGAATTAAATTATTTGATAATTCTTGTAAGTTGGATAGCCACTTTGGGGATAAGACCGATACACATTTTTTAGAGTTGGAATGAAATTATAAGTTACAATTGAGAAGAAACTTTTATAAATTGCTCATTTACCATCTAGTCTAGCAGTCTTTATATGTATTTGTAAAGCCTTTTAAAATCTTTTTTTTAGGTAGGTAGCCATCCAAGCTTCCTGAAGGAGGTTCGTGATCACATGCAGGATTCTTTCTTAATGCAGCCTGAGGTAAGCAGATGGGGGTTTAAAGCTCACATTAAGCATATTTTCAAGCACTGCTAATATCTTTAATATGTATGAAAAAAATCATGTGCCATTTGAAGTATATTAAAATTTATGAACTTGAGCTGTATCAAATAATGAATGTTTCTGTTATCTGCAAGATATAGATTACTTTGATTGTTCACATTTAAGCCAAGCAAACATGGCATGAAAGTTTATATCCTTTTGTGCCAGTGTTCTCTCATTAAGGATCCTTTTGTCTTTGGAACAGTGGTAACTAGTGACAGGTGTTGGAAAAAAAGTGACAAGAGTTGAAATCTTAATACTAACAATTTTATCTTTCTGAGTTTATCCATTTTATGTGTTATTCTGAAGAGAATAAGAAAGTACTGTTTGTCAACATGGAACAGTTGCTTAGTTCCTTGTATACCTGATGTGTTAAAGCTATTATTAATAATTCTGCTAATAAAGTCAGTGTCAGGATCACAAATCCAGTGATGACTGTCTACTTTGCTTAAAAAAAAAAGTCATCAAAGCTAAGATTTGATAGTTGGGCTTCATTTGTATTGGTTAAAGGATTCTTCATAGGTGCTGATATGTGGAAGCCTCACATGCATATCTGTCTAGGGGGAGCTGGTTTAGTTTTCTCAATACAATCTTTAACATATTTTTAAGTGTCCTGGTTTTTTAATTTTTAGTATTTTTAATTTGTACAGTGGTTTCAGGTTTAAATAAATTTCTTCCATTATTGTATCCATCTGTTTTCTTTTGTTCTTTGCCTAACATAAATATTTAAGTCATCAAATAGACTTCAGGAAGTAAACCAAAGCCTTTTTCTCTAATGTCCTTGTATTGTTGATAGAATCTTAATTAGATATCTTTGTAGCCATTTTTCTTTTTTAACACTAGATTGTTTAAAAAGAAAAAAAAAACATTTATTTTTATGTGATTGAACCTAGTGCCTCACATGTTAGGCAAGTGCTCTGCCACTGAGCTACAACCCCAGTCTATATAGCCATTCTTATTTGTTCTTTGTTACTATTTCTTTGCTGTTAATAAGTTTCTTTTTGAGGCTTAGAGATTGAAGAATGAGTTAATTTCCATTTTGGAAAGTAAAACTTAGGTCTTCTCTAGGTGATATTTAAGTGTATAAGGACATTACTGCCATGTAAGCAACTATCTTCTCATACGTGTTCTATTTATGCATGCTAAGAAAATTATTCTTCTTTTATATTGATGGAAGTTGCTTGTGGGGGCTTTTTGTTTGTTTGTTTTGGGTGGCTTCTGGGGGCCTAAATCCACAACCTCATGCTTGGTAAGCATTCTATCACTGAGCTATACCTCCAGCCCTAATTTTTTGTCCCCACTTGGAATTCATTACCTTTGTTTTCTGAAATCCCATAGTACTTGTGAAAATTTTCTTGAAGTTAATTAATTTTATGTGTTATATCTGGCTGATTTTTCTGTTGGTGTGGCATCTTATTCATCTGTGCAAGGAACATTTCTAGGCCTTCTTGTATCCTCATACATTACATTCTTTTTTAAAAATATTTTTTTAGTTGTCAATAGATTTTTTTACTTTATTTGTTTATTTATATGTGGTGCTGAGGATTGAACCCAGGGCCTCACACATGCCAGGCAAGCACTCTACCACTGAGCCACCTCCCACCCCCCCAGACATTTCTTGATAAAAAAAAAATGGAGTTAAATAATCTCAACATTAGGTGGGGGAGATAGATGTCTTTATCACAGTTTGTGATATGTCACTTGATTATGACAGACTTCTCTGTGAACGCTCAGAAAGGGGATCAGTACAAGTTGCATGCAGCCCATTAAGTCCCAAATTCTCAATTTTGCAAATATTTCAATGAAATTGATGCAGTGTCATAAAATTGGTTGGAATCATAATCTAGAACTTATATATCCTTTATTATAATTAAGAACAAAATATGGATAGTCCTTTAGTTAGGGACAGAGAGATACTACAATGTCTTTTATAGATACAAGCCAACCTATAAAATAGGACATTGGGCAAATGTGCCATCCTTTTCTACATCACACAAGATACAAATAAGTGACTTTTATGACCTGTTTAGCAATTATTTTTGGTGGAAAGGTGCGAACACTTCAAACAAAGGGTTGTATCATTTTTGACAATATATGGTCAGTTTTTCATGACATAACTTGTTTTCATGTTGTTGTTTTTGCCATAATATGACTTCTCATGTCAAATCTGATAGTAGGTCTGGGTGTATTACGCTTTCTTCGTCCTTGCAGTTTCTCATTGTGTCATTTTAGGTATGCTGAGCAGATTTCTCGTTTGAAATTCAGCAAATTTACGAGATCTCTCTTGTCTTTTTTCACAAATGTGTGAATAATCTATGCATTTGTGGTACACATGTCAATTATTTGAATGAACAAAATCCAGTATCCTTTTTTAACCTCTAATGGATGTGGAATATTTGGAAACCAACCAATTGTGTCTGTCCATACCACCAATGAACTCATTATAGGTGCTTACTACCTTTGATTGAGGCACATTGGCTCTACTTTCTTTCTTGCATCGTTGAACTTTGCCAAGAGGTTCTATTATATTGTAGTCCATTTCAACAATGATACATTTATTATCTAATCATTTTACAATGAGAATTTCAGTATTTATATTGAATCTGTAATCATATGATCCTCTTTTTCATCATTGGTGTTGTTTTCAGAGGACGCTTTAGTCTGTTTTCCCTCATAGTACCTATTGCTTAAAATCTGATATTTCAGTGCAGTACCAATAAGTTACAACCATTGAGTAGATTGTTGGAAAAAACAACAACAACTACAGTATGCTTGTGAATTCTCTACCACTTCAAGCATTTGCAGAACACCCTTACTTCCAAGCAAAGATCATTGTTGGGTCTTTTTTGAGCACTTTTTCACAGTACAAGTTAATGTTATAGCAATATCTCAATAACTGCAGTGTTTAGAAATTATAACCAAATCTTATGGACTTACCTCCTATAAATTGTTTGAGTGAATTGTGTTTGGAATATCTGACATCATTTTATCCACTGTCAGACATACTTCAAAATAGTTACTTTCATGCATGACTCTTTTTTTGGTACTGGGGATTGAACCCAGGGCCTTGTACATACTAGGAAGATGCTCTGTTGCTGAGTTATATCTCCAGACCTCATGCATGACTTTTAAATCATATTTATTAGAAGATGAATTTTAAGACGATTATCTTCAGTGTTCTCTTGCCATTCATTATTGTTGAAAAGTATATGATCTTTTCATCTTCTTTAAATGATTTCTGGACTTTTTAAAAAAAGTTTTTAAATATTTATTTTTTAGAAGTAGTGAGTTTATTTATTTTTATGTGGTGCTGAGGATCGAACCCAGGTCCTCGCACATGCTAGATGATCACTGTACCGCTGAGCCATAATCCCAGCCCCTTGACACTGCATTTTTAATGAAAGATATACCCAAATCTTCATCAATTGACCAGTAGTTTCTTATGGAGGGTAATTTATGTATGAAAGCACAAATAACCACAAGTAGGAACACATAGTTTGTCAGGCAGTAGTGCAGTATATCACACATAACTGTGCAGTATACATTGTCCCAGTCTCCTATTTATAGAACAGCTGTTTTGGAGCATTGATAATTTTATTTTTTAAAATTTTTTTAATATTTTTTTTTTAGTTATGAGGTGGACACAATATCTTTATTTTATCTTTATGTGGTGCTGAGGATCGAACCCAGTGCCTCATGCATGCAAGGCGAACGCCTTCCCTCTGAGCCACAGTCCCAGCCTCATGATAATTTTAAATATATGCATTCCTTGAAATAAAATGATAACATTGTTTTAGAAAATACTTTCATGAATACATTTTTATATTATATGAGCTGTGTACATAATTTTTGTTCATTTCAACATTAGAAGTAACTTTTTCAGTAATGTTTAAGCATTTTCACAATGAATTTAAAAATAGTTTCAAATAATCAAATCATTCCCTTTTTTAAGAGACTAGAACTGTAAAAACATTATTTTAGAGTTTCACATATATATAAGTGGTGTATTTGTTGCTCAATTTCTATAGGTGTTCCACATCTGGGATGATGGACAAAATGGATTAAAAATTTGCTTTTCATGTTTGCTTTGATTCATTTCTTTCCTTTTTTTTTTTTTTTTGATACTTGGTCTCTTATTTCTTTATTTTGAGATGGTCTTATTAAGTTTGTGAGGCTGGCTTCAAACTTGCAATCCTGCTGCCTCAGTTTCCTAACTAAACTAGATGTGTGTCACCATGCCCAGCTCCATAGTTGATTTTTAATTGTGATTGTGAAATTTTTTAAAAAAATATAGACATACCAGTTTATCTGAATTGTATATTTGTAAGACTATATGTATTTTCACAGTATTTCTTTTGTCCTGGTAAATTTTTAAATGTAAATATATATTTTTTAGTTGTAGATGGACACAGTACCTTTATTTTTATGTGGTGCTGTGGATTGAACACAGTGCCTCACACATGTTAGGCAAGCGCTCTACCACTGAGCTACAATCCTAGCCCCTGTCCTGGTAATTTTTGAAGTATCCTCTTTGGTCTTACTTTCCTACTCTATCTCATTTCTTTCAAGTTACTTCACTGTCAATCAATTATCCATGCCAAAAGTATTAGTGTTTAATCTACTAATCGATTATATTGACTTTAGTTAATAATAAGAAATCATTTTGAATGTTAAACTTTTTCATTTAAATTTTTTTAATGTTATCATGACCTATGAGGTTTTTACATATACATAAATGATTATAATCTTTTGTGTGTTTGTGTGTGTGTGTGCACACTGGAGATTGAAACTAGAAGCGTTTAACCACTGAGCCACATCTCCAGCCCTTTTTTATATTTTATTTAGTGACAAGTTCTTAGGGCCTCACTAAATTGCTTTGAACTCTGGATTCTCTTCCTGTCTCAGCCTCCTAAACCATTGGGATTACAGGCATGTGCCAGTGTGCCTGGCTGCTTAATCATTTTTTAAGCTACATTCCGTCGCGCCCCCCCCCCCCCCAAAAAAAACCAAAAAAACAAAAAACAAAACTTGGAACCATAGTTGCTCAGTGGAAAAAGGATTTAAAAGTTTTCAAATTCTTGCCTTGAAGTACTTTTGATTATTAAGTCTTTAATTTCTTCTGTCAAATAATAAAAGAAGCGTTAAAAAAAAAAACAACCCTGCTTTTCTAGATTTTCAGTTTTTATTTATCTGTATGTAGGGATTCTGTTAAACTAAGTTAGTGAAAACGTTTTTGAAGAACAGTTACCTAACAACCATTCTTGGTTTGAACCTAATATAGCAATTGTTGCAGCTAATTCTTTGAATCCAGATGAAGACTTCTGGCTCTAAAACTGATAAGAGATTAACCAAAATGTTTTATAGAGATGAAAGATGTAATGAGAAATAGGACTATGTTTTTCTTAGTTCATATGTGGTTTTAAAAAAAAATGACTTTTTATGTTTTACATTTTAGAAATATGGAAAACTGACAACTTGTACTGGTTGCCGAACTCAGTGCAGGTTTTTTGATATGACTCAGTGTATAGGTCCTAATGGATATATGGAGCCATATTGTTCAACTGCTTGCATGAATAGTCACAAGACAAAATATGCAAAATCACAAAGTAAGTTTCAGGTATTTGAAAAGTTAAAGAACTTTAATTTTTTTTCCTCAAAAAGTAATTGCTGTATAATTTTGATTTTATACTTGTTTTTAAACTGCTATTTTGAACTTAAATTTATTATTATCATACCATTTACTGCAAACTTGTAATTATTTGATCATTCCAGTTTATTGAAGTACTCTTCATATCTGTCTTAGCTAAAATTGTTGTTCCATTCAAAAGTTATCTAAAACAAAAATTTTGATGTATATGTGTATGTTTGAGAGATAATACCAGTCTTTTTTATGACAGTATTTTAAAAAATAATCTTGAATATTTAAGGCACAAATATAAAAGAAATAGTTTATAGGAGATTCTATTTTTAAGATTTTAAGTGTCATTTGTAAGTTAAAAAAAACTTTTATTACTTTATAAAGAAATCAGATATTATTACTTTATAAAGAAATCAGATATGTACCTTTTCTTTCCTAGGTTTGGGAATTATTTGCCATTTTTGTAAGCGAAACTCTTTACCTCAATACCAAGCCACAATGCCTGATGGAAAACTGTATAACTTTTGCAATTCCAGTTGTGTGGCTAAGTTTCAGGTTTGTTATTTATTTTGCATAACCCCCAACCCCAATTAAATATGCATAGAAAATAATCAGTGCAATATTCTTTTATCCTTGTTATCTGTTAATTTTTATATAGATTTTTTTCAGGATCAAATGGGAGGGTGAATATTATAGAATGAGTCATAGAAGACTTAGCTTAACCAGTTTCTTTCACCCACAAGAATGTGATTGACTTTTGAATTGTTACAATAATATAAATTTTAAAGGAAAATAAATTTTAATATAGTTGAACTCATTGCTCCATGTACAGTATTTTCCTATTAGATGGTTTGAATAAAATGTGAATCTGAAGGGGAACTCTGTTCTGTGATGAGTGAAGTATGTAGGTTTATTTAGCTTGGAAATGTAATATAGGATCAATTTCAGGGAGCCATATTTTGTGTTGGTAAATATAATGTACTTTCTGACATAGTTCTTCAGAGTTGGAATACGGATAATCTCAGGAGATAGTGTTGATTTAACCTGGTTGACCACTAGAAAGAAAGGCATAGTTTAGAGGGGATTCACGCATTAGTTAGGTAGTACTAGTAGGTTTACCTGTTGTATGTGAAAATTTCAGGGTATTGCCCAAAGATTCAAACCAGTGCATAAAGCCATGCTTCATGAGTTAATTCATCCAACATTCTACTTTATTCCAGGTACTGTGCTCTATGTTTATTAACCTGAAAATATAGTCACTTAAGTATGTTACAATAGTTACTGCAACAGTTATAAACTCATTTAATTATAGGTTGTTTTGAATTCAGCCAAGTGAATGTTTTGTTAAGTTATATACTCACTAAATTAAGATGATAAGTCACATTCAAGACTAAACTTTTATTTTAGAAGTTGAGATAATGGCCATTTGATAAGTTCTTTTAGTAAATTTTTTTTTTTTTTGCTTAGCTTTTCTTAACTAGAAATTAAGGAATAATGGTTAATTCCAGGAGAAAAGGACAGTGTGCATGCTGCTTGTCAGATGTTAAACTGTCTTTTTGATGTTGGGTAAACTGAACTGGTAATTGAAAATGTTTTAACTAATTTTTTTAATTGAAACTATATGATTTGATATAACCCTGTCTTTGTACTCTGTATATTTTAAAGAAATACTTAATTTAGGCTCTTAATTTTGAAGATTGCGTCCAGATAATTCTATATACAGCCTTATTGCTGTTGGCATATGAATAATAAAAAAGTTGTTAAACAGAAAGGCAACATTTTTTTTTTTTTAAATCTTGAAAGCAAACCATGTATTTGAACTTTGTGTCTTTATTGGGTGTTTTTCCTTTTGAAAGAGAACAGTTTAGTATTCTTTGGCTGCTATAACAAAATATAATATTTTATTATTTTAATACATATATATATAACATCACAAAATATGCATAGGTCATAAACAACAGAAGTTTATTTCTCACAGCTTTGGAGGCTGGGGATTCCAAGATAGTGCTGTGGTAGATTTTTGTCTTGTGAAGTCCCTTTTCTCAGTGGGGTGTCTTCTCATATGTCTTCATGTGGTTGAAGGCATAAACAAGCTCCTTTATTAGATGATTTTTAAAGGCACTAAGAAAATCAATAGGATGGCCCAAAGACCTCTTAATTCTGTCACACTGAAAGTTAGGATTTCAATATCTGAGTTTGGGAGGATTGTAGACATTCAGACCAAAAGAATAGTTAACCTTGAGGAGGTTCAATTCTTTTGGTACCTCTAAGGATAATTTTTTTTTTCATTTTACTTTTAGTATTCACCTGATACTAATGTCTTAAATCTGCCATATTGTATTTTTTTCTACAGACTTTAATTGTATTGTAGTGCATACAGATGTTTAAAAATGAAAAAGATCTTTCCCTCCACTGTACCTTCAGATTATATATAATATGTATGTATAATATGTGATGTGGCTCAAAAGAATGTTAATTATATACTAGTTTAATTACCACTCAGATTAAGAATTAGAAAATAATGTTTAAAAACATCTATACTTGTGTCCTATCTTAATCTGTAAGTTATTTTAACTGTAAGAAAAATAATAAGGGGCTGGGGTTGTAGCTTCAGTGGTAAAGTGTTTCCTAGCACACATGGAACACTGTATTCAATCCTCAGCACCACATTTTAAATAAATAAATAATAAATAAATAAGTGGATTGTGTCCCATCTACAACTAAAATTTTTTTCTTTTAAGTAAAAAAGCTAAAATAAATAAATTCCTAGTGTGAATAGTAACATAGGCTGTAACATCACTGATGGACTTGAAATGAAAATTAAGGCAGTGATGCAGTGAGACAGATCATTAGTACATTAGATATTTGGAGAAAACAAGACCTGTTTTTTGTTTTTTTTTTTTTTTTTTTTAATTTTGTGGCTTTTTGGTTTCTTTCTTTCTTGTTATTTGCTAGTTCAGAACTTGAGCAATTAACCTCAATATTATTGTTTACATTTTCAAGTGAAGATAAACCATAATTGAATTATATTTTCTTTTTTCTTGTATATATTTTAAAATTTTAGGTAAATAGTAATCCTTTGGTTATAAAAAGAATAAATTTCAATTGTATAAAACAGTGTGTTAGCATAATTTTTAAAAAACAATTCAGAAATATAGTTTTGTGTGCTGCAACAATATTTAACAGATATCTATGACTTTCTATACACATTAGATTTTTCATAGTAATCATAAGTAGTAATTCTCCATACCAGGCTCAGTCTATTTTATTTTTTATTTTAGGCTCTAAGCATGCAGTCATCTCCAAATGGCCAATTTGTAGCACCAAGTGATATTCAGTTGAAATGCAACTACTGTAAAAATTCCTTTTGTTCAAAACCAGAAATCCTGGAATGGGAGGCAAGTCACATTTTGTTATGTATATTATCTAGTGCTAAAATGAAAATTAAGTAAAATAACTAGTATTTTCATAAGAAGACCTATTTCTTAGTAGGCATGTTTTTCAGATTTTGTGATGATTGGCTTATGTACTTATGTGGGAGTAGAATCAACCTAAGCTATTTCTTTATGGGTTAAGCAAAAATTTTTGAAGTCATATTTGCAATATATTATGCCCATAAGAGAGTACAGAATTTTCCTTTGTTTAGTTGCTTACCTAGAGCAACTTGTATGACAATTCTTTCTATTTTTCTCCTTGATTTCATAAATATTAACTCAGAGCTATAATACATTCTGGTATTCAGTACCTATAAAAATAAGTATTTGTTAGTCATACCATATTGTCATTTAATGTTGTATGAATTGTTTCCATAAAAGAATAGAGGAGTATGGGTCTTAACATTAACTTTATTTTCCCTTCCTTATCACTGGTACCTTTATCCGTGTACTTAATTTAACTTTGCCCGTGTCCTTTTGCCATTAGCACCTCCGAGAATGATTTTTATTTCCATAAGGGGCAGTAGGAGATGGATAAATGGACAAAGCTGCTGTGATTGCCCATTGGTTTCTTGAGCAAAGCTTACCTTTGGTCTTCCTTTCTTTTCATTCTTTTGAGGACAGTATGGGGTGGAAGGTGGTAATAAAACGGTGCACAAGATTTAGAACTAACAACGGATTGCCTTGAGGAAAAATTTACTAGTAATTGTTGGCAGGTCACTCAGTATCTGAAGTCTTAGATGAAAAGTGGTACCCAAAACTGAACTTTGTGATTTCTAAAGTAGTTGGAAATCTGAAATTTCATCACTTCAGTGCCTAGAAATTTTTTTAGTTTATTATTTTGTTTGGTGCTTCTCCAGAGCATTTAAATCAGTTGGTTTTTTGAGACTGTTGTTGGCATCCACTGATGATTTTTAGCATTAATACCCTCTTTAAGTAATAGCAGAAAAAGTGTTGAAGACCCAAGAAGAGAGAATAAAGGAATGAGGGAATGAGGAAAGCAATTAGTACACACATAAAATATTGTCAGGTAGGACATGAAGATCTTAGATCGAATTTGTTAATACTAGGTGAAAATGAGGTCCTTCCCACCATGTACCTGTTAGTGCTCCCCAGCTCTTGGAGTCTTGGTGTGTTTTATTTACATGGATGCCAAGTGTTGAAAGCAGGCTGAAGCAGAGCTTGTCTTGTCCTTCAGGATGTTGAGAGTTCAGTGCCCCTTGCTGCTACTTATTCCATGTTGGCAGTTGTGGTTTCTTTGTTGCCTTTTTCCTCTTATGAGTTACATATTTATAATGGGGCAACTTGTTTTTGTTGGGCGGTGGGGTGCAACTTTCCATGGATGATTATCTTAACTATTTTGAGTTTATACCTAGGCTCTTTCACCTTGCTTATTTTGATCTTCAGATTTCTTAGGTAGATGTTTTAGATGTAACCTGTATCCTCCACTAATAATGGGAGGAAAAAAAAACCTGCCTCTGGGAAGCTTTCAGTTGTTTATAACTACCTGACTGGGTATTTGAAAAGTAGCTTTGGCTATTTTGGGTTTGGGGCCAGGATAAATAATAATTAGTAAACCGTATTCTAATCAAGGAAAAACCAACTCAGTCTCAAGTTTCACAGCATACAATGGGATAGCACCAAATTGAATACTTTGGTTGTGATAGATCTGTTACAGGAATGTATCATGGTGTGACAGAAAGGTGATTGAATCTACTCAAAAAACAAATCTCTTTTTGACTGAAAATGTTATCAGTACCATAATTCTCATCTTTCTGTAACTTACTCATGTTCTATTGTTTCCTTCCTGTTTATCAAATTCTGTTAGAAATATCAGATTGCCATCTTATTATAGTGATACTTTCACTGTTTCAGTGTGATTAATGGTGTTGAATTTTGTAGAGCTGTTTTATATTTAGCAGTGAATTGGTTAAACTAGGTGTCTGTGGCCTATAGGAAATGTATACCCAAGGATACTATATTAAAATAGGTAAATGATTTAACTTTGTTTCTATAAAAGTAGCTTGTTTATTTCTGATCTTTGTTATTGAGGTGGTTGTCATATACTCACCAAGGTTCCCATTGTGCATTTAGAACAAAGTGCATCAGTTCTGCAGCAAAACTTGTTCAGATGACTATAAGAAGTTGCATTGCATAGTTACATATTGCGAATACTGTCAAGAGGAGAAGACTCTTCATGAAACAGTAAATTTCTCTGGCGTTAAGAGACCTTTCTGTAGTGAAGGCAAGTGTATATACAGTGTTGTTCATAACTTTATTGATATTTAATGTTTTTTTTTGCCAAAGTATTTTTAAAAATATATGAGTACCTATGTCCAGCTGCACAATTTTTAATATAGCTGAACAAAAAAAATTGAATTTACTTTTTTACTTATTTTGTTATATTCTATATGTATTTTAGACCTCTGGGCCTCAAGGTTTTCTCTCTAAAATGTTGGTAACCACTTTTTCATTACAAGGAAGTTTTGAGAATCAAATATAAGCATTATGATACCATGCCATCTCTGAACCTATACATTGTGGCCTGAAAGTTTGTTTTCTAAGTGAATTAGAACAGTTGTTCATTAGCTTCATGTGCCTACCTGGCTTTTTTTTTTTTTTTTTTTTTTTTTTTTTTTACTGCCTAGCCTTCAAAGGTTTTCAATATATAGGTTGAACATCCCTAATCTGAAAATCTGAAATTCAAAACTTTTTAAGTATCAACATGATGCTCCTAAAATTTTGGATTTTGGAGTAGTTCAGATTTTGGATTTTTGTATTAGAGAAGCTCAGTAAAATCTGAGAATAGTAAAACAAACAAACTCTTAAAACCCGAAACACAAATCTGAGAATAGTAAAACAAACAAACTCTAAAACCTGAAACCCAATTGGTCCTTATGTATTTCAGATAAGGAACACTTAATCTGAGAGAAAAAAATCCACATTTTTACAGGAACAGCATTATAGTGGGAAAATTTTAAGTTTTTAATTTGGGTTGCCTGGGAGATATTCTGGGTTCTGTTATAGGCATATTCAAGAATTTCCTTTCTTCTCTTCTTTACTTTTTGCTGCTCTGGTGCCAGGCAGCAGATTATAGAAATGAACTCTAAACCTGCCTTTCCAGAGATATGAACCAGGATTGTAGCTGTGGGTTTTTTGTGCTCTTGTCATATATTTTTCAAATGTCACATTCTTATTCTAAGCTGGCTTTCACTTTTTATTCTGTCTTTGGCTCAAGTCACTGAGCTTTTAGCTTTCCTATCTTCTATCTTCACCTGTTGTTTTCCAGTGATGATTTTTTTTTTTTTCTAGATCTACTTATTCTCTGGATTTCTATTACTAGTTTGGGGCAAGAGAAAGGTTGGAAAATTCTTGATGCTAGCAGTAGGGAATCAAAAGTCAGTAAGATTTATGAGGCCATTCAACTAGTGGCACCAATTATATATACTTTTCACATCTAAATATTTTATGTTTGTAAGAAGGTACTATATATAAAATAAGGCATTCTATTTAGGTTTAATTGGTACATTTCACCTAGAATTAAAGGCAACCATGTTTTACTACTATTTTAAGAGTAAAGGTATAATGAAAAATGATAAATCCTAAAATATTAAGAATAATTCTAAATTTTTCTTTTTACACCTAAGTTTTGTGCAATAACAGTCTTCCTGGTTCACAGGTCTGAACACATTGATGCTAATTGTTCACATATGTCAATGAACTTATATTCCATATGTATTTTACTAAAATTATTAGAGAATAGCAGACTGATGATTGACATGTAAGAGCATAATTTTCTGTTGGAAGGACTTAAGGTTTTAGATGGGTAATAAGAAGTTAAAAAGGATGTGTTTTTTTCCCCTGTGAAATGCCATTTTTTGCTTTCTCTTACTCCACCTAGTTTTCTGCTGAAACCCCAGAAGTAACATACCTAGTATTACCACCAAAATCTAAGTAGATAAAGTAAATAAAGGTAAATTTTTAAAAGTACTTTGAAGTAATTCAAAAATAACAGAAAAGTCTTAATACATTAATGATTGAAAATTTATTACATAAAAAAATTACAATTCATGCCAGGTGTGGTGACGCACACCTGCAATCCCAGCAGTTTGGGAGGCTGAGGCAGGAGGATGGTGAAGCCAGCTTCAGAAACTTGGCAAGCTTCTGAGGAATTTAGTGAGACCCTATCCCAAAAAGCGGGGGTGGGGGGGTGGATGAGGCTCAGTTGTTAAATGCCTCTGGGTTCAATCCCCAGTACCTAAAATAAAAAACGAGACAAAAAACCAAATCCAAACAAGAAAACCCAAAGACAAAAAACAAAAAAAAATTGCGATTCATGTTCACAAGTAGGAAATAATTTAAAACTAAGTTGAGAACAATTTGTTGTGGAGGTGTCCTTTGTGCTTGTTGTTATAGAATGGGTAGGATTTCATTAGATACATAAATGAATAAAAAGTCATTCTACTTACGTAGCACAGTCATGAGTACAAGTATGGAAGATCATTTAATCCTCAGATATTATAGGGCAATTATTAGATTTGTGAAAATTCTTAATACTTTTATGCATTAAGTAAAAGAAGTTATTTCATTAAGAGAATAGATAATAGGATTTTCTCTGGACAAGTCAGTAAACCATTTGTACTTCTTGGAAGGATTGATGTAGGGTAACAGGTAAGCTAGAAAATTTGACTAAAATGCTTACCTAGCTAGTTGAACATGTCTGTAAATTTACTTGGAGCCTGTTAGCACTCCGCATTATTCATTTCTCTAAAATGCTTGTTTGTGTTTTGCTTTCTCTGATACTTAGATTCTATTTAATGGAGCAAATAAAAATAGTTCTGAGCTGGGGGTGTGGCTCAGTGATAGAGCACTTGCTTCGAATGCGTGAGGCACTGGTTCAATTCTCAGCACCACATAAAAATAAATGAATAAAATAAAGATCCATCAACAACTAAAAAGATTTAAAAAAATAGTTCTGAGATATTACTAGATTTTAATATCTTAAAGTATTGTTTGAACCAACACATTAAATGTTTTTGAATAATAGAATATTATAATAATAGAATATTCCATATTCTATTCCAGTTTTTACAGGTTGGTGTTGATAGATTTTAGAGTTTTGATTGGGAGAGAAAGGACTTATATGTGAATTTATTAGACACTTCCTAAAACTAATGATCTACTTTTCATGTGTTTTTTGTTTTAATATTTAAAACTTATATTTTTCAGGCTGCAAACTATTATACAAACAGGATTTTGCAAGGCGTTTAGGATTAAGGTGTGTTACCTGCAACTATTGTTCTCAGCTGTGTAAGAAGGGAGCAACTAAAGAACTTGATGGTGTTGTGAGAGATTTCTGCAGTGAAGACTGCTGTAAAAAATTTCAGGATTGGTACTATAAGGCAAGTAAATCTACATTTTTATTACTTTGGCAATAAATTCAGACTTTGCCCAGTTTTTTTAACAAACTACCTTAATAAATATTGTAGTTATAAATATAGTAACATTTATTTTTAAAATCTACAAATTTTAGGCCCAGTCCTGGATACTTTTCATTAAAACTAGTTTGCATTTCAGCCGGGTGTGCTGGTGCACGCCTGTAATCCAGCATTTTAGGAGGCTGAGGCAGGAGGATTGTAAATTCAAAGGCAGCTTCAGTAATTTATCGAGGCCCTAAGCAACTCCGCGAGATCCTGTCTCATATCTGGGGGATATGGCTCAGAGGTTAAGCACCTCTGGGTTCAATACCTAGTACTCTTCCCTGCCAAACAAAACAAAACATTATTTTGCATTTCAGTACTTTATAACTTGCTATAGCATTAAAAATAAATAAATAAATAACACACACACACACACACACACACACACACACACATTTTAGTTATAGATGGACACTGTGACTTTATTTTTATGTAGTCTTCAGGACTTTATTTTTATGTAGTCTTCGAACCCAGTGCCTCATCCATGCTAAGCAAGTGCCCTAATACTGAGCCACAACCCAAATTTGATATATATGACAGAATGCATTACAGTTCATATTACACATATAGAGCACATTTTTTCATATCTGGGTGTATACAAAGTATATTCACACCATTCGTGTCTTCATACTTGTAGTTAGGCTAATGATGTCTATCTCATTCCATCATCTTTCCTACCCTTTCCTTCCCACCCCTTTGCACTATCTAGAGTTTCTCTAATCCTCCCATGCTCCTTCTCCCAGCCCCACTATGAATCAGCCTCCTGATATCAGAAAAAACATTCAGCATTTGGTTTTTGGGGATTGGCTAACTTCATTTAGCATTATATTCCCCAACTCGTGTGTGTGTGTGTGTGTGTGTGTGTGTGTGTGTGTGTGTGTGTTATGAAAATCAACTTTTTTCTTTGGTATTAAAAATTATTTACTGTAATTTGTATGAAAATCTACTTTTAAAAAGTCAGACTTTAAGTCTCCTTTGGCCCACTATATTAGTTTTTTCTTGTTTTTTTTTGTGTGTATGTGTGTATATAAGAAAATGAATATAAATTTGGACTTGGGTGGTTAGATATTAACCAAGAAAAAATTATTAATTTTCCTGTGTTGATAACATGGAAAGCCATATCAATGCTAAAGCTCCATGTGCAGCTACATGTGATGATAGATACCATGAGTTCAAAATTGTGATAGATATCTCTACAGAAACAAACAATAAAATTGCTATTTAGTTCACATTATGAAAGTTGATTAGTGTTAAAACGATTGAATATCTAAAACCAAATTAACTGATATTTTATGAATAAAAAGGAAGATAACTTGTCAGATAAAATGATTGAGAATTTTTAAAAAATTACTTTTTTAATTTTAAAAAAATTACTTCATTATTTTACTCCTGCTTCTGAATGAATGAATTCTTAAAGTTCAGGTTCAAATTTTAGAAATACAGAGAGGACAAAGTCACAAACATTGTCACTTTCATTTGTGTAAGTGTCTAAACCAGTGGTTTGTTCTTATTGTAGGTAGTATTTGTGCAATAAAATGTTTCTTTGAGGGTCTTAAACTTAAGTTTTATGTACACAAATGTACCTTTCTCTCCAATATTTAGTATGTTGTATATATGTATTTGTTTAGCAGCACAGGGGGTTGTATTTATTTATTTTATAGCTAGGTGCCTCACATATACTAAACAAGTTCTTTATATTGACCCTACATCCCTAACCC
The DNA here is from genome assembly GCF_964194105.1 of Spermophilus citellus. Classification (NCBI taxonomy): domain Eukaryota; kingdom Metazoa; phylum Chordata; class Mammalia; order Rodentia; family Sciuridae; genus Spermophilus; species Spermophilus citellus. Next base: position 75,450,168 of record NC_138182.1, on the reverse strand, counting down.
TCCTGACTAGGAATTTTAATAAAATATTTATTTATAGAACTTCATCTGAAACAAAGTCAGAGATTTCAAAACCCACAGCATAAAACTCTAGATTATTTAAAGCAATCATGAAAAGCCACAGCCACAATTATTAGGAATTACAGAATATTTAATATTTGTTGCTTTATCAATTTCTTAGTTATTAGTTAAACTGGAGATCAGTTTTAAAATTTATAGTAGTTTATTTCTAGATCAGAAACAATTATGAAAAGAACCATATTTGAAATTAATTACTTTTATCTTTTGGTCCGTTTATTGACGAAGATGTTTGTTAAGTATGAACATGGACAAAATCTAGAGAGAAATTTATAAAATAAAAGTAAAAATATCTGTCCCTAGATTATTGGACTCGGCATTATAAAGTGTAATTGTGTATGAATTTCAGTGTCCCCCTCCCCCGCCTTTTATGTTAAACTGTGAACCACGTGGGGCTGATTGCTAGATGTAGATCAGGCTGGGTGTTTAAAGATAACTATTTAGTTGTTTTTTAAAATAAAGATCTTGTTATTAATATTAAATCAGTATGTTAACTTTTACATTTTCATTAAACTTAAAAAACGAAAATACTTAAAGTTAATATTTCTAATTTTCCCATCAGAAGAGCTTACTTCAAAATTACTCTGGTCTTGTACAAATAAGCTAGGAAATCTGTTAACTAATTAGAAAATTTCAAATTAATATAATTATAGGAGTATTTACTAGTCTATTATTAAGGCCCTCTAAATTATTTCACAATAATGAAATGGATTGTATTAATTTGGTATGTTAGTTATCCATCTTTGTAATCCTAGTCTTGACTTATGGTATATGTAGGGACTTTACTATCAGTTAGAGAATGACTCCAATTTTTTCCTTTTTTTTTTTTTTTTTGGGGGGTGTGTGTGTGTGTGTGTGTGTGTGTGAGAGAGAGAGAGAGAATTTTATTGTTGGTATGACTTGATATTTTTTCTTTATCGGATATTTTGTCACATTTGACAATAATCATTGATAAATTTATATGTGTGGTATTTTAAATATTCTGATTCGAAACATCTGAAGTAATTTCTTTTTAATTTAAGGCTGCAAGGTGTGACTGTTGTAAATCTCAAGGAACTCTTAAAGAGCGAGTGCAGTGGCGTGGGGAAATGAAACACTTTTGTGATCAACACTGCTTGTTACGTTTTTATTGTCAACAAAATGAGCCCAACATGACAACTCAGAAAGGACCTGAAAACTTACATTATGGTATGTAGTAATTTAGGTGGGAACTTTAAAATCCTGTGTATCAGTTTATTTTCTTAGTGTTGAATGAATCTAAAGCACTGATAATGAATAGTTGATTTCGGAGATGGCTTAATAGCAACTTAAATTCCATGGTTTCTCTAGAAGGAGGAACCCCATGTGATATTTTAATAGATACAGTTTATTTCTTGCTAGTTGAAAAAAATAGGGCCTAGTTGGACCAGAGAGAAGCTGAATAAAATTATAACAAAAATTTTAAAAAATCACCTATCAACCACGTGGCATTTTGTAACTTTAAATGAAAACAGGTTTATCAAATTATATGTGCCTGGGGTAGGCTGAATGGAACAAAATCCCTCTAGAAGCTATTACTTTTTATTTTATTTAAGAACTACATCTACAAACAGGATTTTCCCCAAAGCAGTTATATTCAGAGGTGGAAAAATGAGAAAAGAGTTAACTACCTAGTAAATCTGTATTTCTATACTTTCTACTTAAATTTTAAATTCTTAAACTAATTTTAAATATTTTCTTCAGTAACATCTTCAATTCTAAAGTGATATTTGTCTTTTTAAAGTTTTTTTGTGTGTTTGTTTATTTTTTTAGATCAGGGCTGTCAGACATCCAGAACCAAAATGACCGTAAGTATTGCTTAAATAGAGTGTTCAGTTTGTGATATTATAATGTTAGGGAAAAATAATTAGGGCAATGTAATGTGATTACAATAATAAGCTGTTCTTATTTCCTTTGTTGAGACATTGGAAGTATTCAGCTGATACCAGAGACTTTCATACATACTAGGAAACAGAAGTGGAATTAATTCCAGCCTCTTGCCATATGAGGAAGATAGACATATCAATGGCATTTGAGTTGAAGTTCTTATGATATATGCTTGAGATGATGGTTCCCAAAGAATGAATAAGCTGAATGCAAACAGATGGATAGGAGATTCTCAGGTAGATAGTATGAAAAGTAGGAGGAATAGTAATGTGCACAGCACACATGTATTTGACAGAACTATACATTGGGGTCAACCTTGGAAGGGGATGTTTGATTGAATGATGGAAAGTGAGACTGAAAGGATAGACTGAACCAGATAATGTATTTTTAAAGTAGAGATCTGATGATCTATGTTGGTGTTAGGATCTGTGAGTTTTAAAATTTGAGAAATATACCATGTGTCTTTTTATTCCTCCTCCCCACTTTATCTTGTATTTAGTCTTTTTTTTTCCTTCTCCCTTTTTGGTATTGCATCAAATTCTGCTCTGGTATTACCATGAGTTTTGTAATTAAAAGTGGCCTTTTGTATGTGTTGACTGCTAAAGAGCAAAAGTAATGCTTTTGCCACACTTTGAAGAACAGAGGCACTATCTCTTTATGCTTTGTTTACTGGAATTTCTAGCATCTTTATTCAAAGGGAAGCCCTTCACGAGTCATCACTAATTGGCATCACAATTAGTTTCTGGGCTAGTGCTTGTTGTGGTAAAAAAGACTAGATGAGTGAGTGGTTTTAGTTTTTAGTTCCTGGCTATAGTAAGAATCACCTAGTAGGTTTTCAAGGACTTCTAATATCTTGTTTCCAACCCAGAAATTCTTATTTTAGAAAAGTTGTTCAGGTGATTCAATATGTAAGCAGAGATTGAGAATCACCATACACAATGGACCTTCTATATCCTTGGGTTCCCTATCTGCAGATTCAATCAAACTAGGATTGAAAATAATGGAGAATTCCAGAAAGTTTCAAGAAACAAAATTGCCATATGCCAGACATTCTGCTGAATTCACATGAGTGAAATGATGTTGTAGGCACACCGTGCTATAGCCTCCTGTCATTTCCTAGATACTTTGTCTCTCTCTAGTACTCCAGTGTTGTTTGCCTGTTGTCTTGCACTGTATAGTTAGGCATATGCTGGTTGTGTCTGTGTTGAACATGCACAAACATTTTTTTCCCTTCCCTTATTCCCCAAACAAAATAGTATAACAATTATTTATATAGCATTTACACTGTATTTGATATTATAAGTCATCTTGATGATTTAAAGTACGTGGGAGGATGTGTTAGGTTTTAGACAAATACAGCAGTTTATATTTATATAAGGGATTTGAAATCAGCCCCCTCCACCATACTAAAGGATGACTATAGATGAAAGATCAGTGTTTTTACATTCATTCTGTTCAGTGTTTGTTTTGATATTAATAACTGGATGTAGTCCTAGAAAAGCAAGAGTGCTTTTTTCTCTTTGCTTTCCCCTTTCTACTCCTTGTGGAAATAACATTTTTAAGTCAGAGAATCAGAAGAACTAAAAGTATTCAGTTGAATTATCTGGTGTTAACACCAGGTATTTTCACCCTTGATAAAGAATATAAAAATTATTTTTCCTCTCCCCCACCTCCTTTTTTAAATGGTCCTGCTGGTTGAACCCAAGGCCTTGCATATGCTAGGCAAGTACTCTACCACTGAGCTACATTCCTAGCCCTTTTTATTTTGAGGCAGTTTCACTGAGTTGCCAAGGCTGGCCTTGAACTTTCATGTGATCCTCCTGCTTTAGCCTACCTCATTTGCTAGGATTACCTTGCTCAGCTTTTATTTTTTATCTTTGTGCAGTCAGCCAATTAGGCACTTCTTTAATCGTGTTTCAGAGGTGCAAGGTTTTGACCAAGGTTCCAAGAAATGATTTCTTCCAGCACAATGTTAAACATCATTCTCTGCCCACAGCATTTAAATTGCATTATATGACAGAGATGGGGGGGGGTGCAGTTTTGAAGAGGAAGGAAAGTCAGGGTGCCATTGTGACTATTGCATTTGTATTATTAAGTGCCCTTCCATTTTTCCTTTGTAAACCTTTGGAATATGCACCCATATGCCTCAAAGTGTAGCTAGATAATTTTGCGGCCAGTTATTTTACTGTTGTTGTATGTTTCCTTATTTGTAAGATCAAGATGAAAATTGTACCCATGTCAGGTTTGTCACATACTAATACTGAACATTGTGGCTGTTTTGTTATAGACCTCATAGTAGTAGTATGTATAGTGGTTAATAACATCAGCTTTCACATCAGATGAATCTATCGAATTCTAATTTCAGAACTTTTTAACTTTGTGTCCCTTGACAGATTATGTAACTCCTAACCCCCTGTTTCCTCATCTTTAAAATGGTAGTGATAGAGACCTGCTTCTTGCAGTGTTTAAAATGATGAAATAAGATTTTGCTGTTTTACATAGTTCCTGACACATAACAGGTACTCAACAGATGGTAGATTTTGTCATTATAATTTTCATTAGTTTGGATCCTTCCATATTCAGCATAAGTAGCTATAGATCCCACTTGTTGACAAGCAGTAAAGCAAAATATATTCTAAAACAGAGAGGTTGGAGTCTGTTTTTTCATCAGGTAGCATAGTTCATTGATATGACGTAATATTTGCAGAATTGTAAGGGTGGAACATTAAGCAGTTCTAGGACATTTGTGATTTGGGACTTCCCTGTTATTTCAGTTAGAAAAAGTTTACCCAGTGCCTGGTATATAGTAAATACTTTTGGTAAGTTTTTCCTCTCAAGTATAAAATCAAAGAGCTCAAGGCACAGGAGGTTGACTTGCCCCAGGTCTCCACAGCAGTAGTGTTAGCACCAAGTTCACTAGCTCCTTGTGCAGAACTCTCTTAGACCTGATTAGTACATTTGATAAATCTGGCATAAGTTCATCTTTGTGCCAGCCTCCTTGGTCATATATATTATTTGTAACTAATTTGTAACTAATGGGCTACCTGCTATATAAACGGTTCACATCCTTCCATACCTTAAAAAAAAAAAAACACCAAAACCCTCACAGTGGGGCATGGTGGTATATGCCTGTAATTCCAGTGACTTAGGAGGATCACGAGTTTGAGGCCAAACTCAACAACTTAGCAAGGCCCTAAGCAAGCAGCTTAAGTGAGACTCTGTCTCAAAAAAATAAAAAGGGCTCAGTGGTTAAGCACCCTTGGGTTCAGTCCGCAGTAACAAAGACATTCGTAGGAGGGCTGGAAGAAGTCACAGATAAAAAATTTTAAGTATGATCAGTCTTCATTATTTGTGGTTCTGTATTTGTGAATTTCTCTATTTTGCAGAATTTTCTTGTAATCCTAAATTAATATGTAGTGTCCTTTGAGAATCATCTGCAGAAAAATTTTTAAGTCACCTGATACATGTATTCCAGTTGAGATAGATCAAGACAATGCTGTACCTTCCCATTTCAGCTCTCATGTTGTGCACAAATGTCCTTTTTACAATTTAATTAGTGCTTTATTTTTTTGGTGCTTTTTGTTTGTAATTTTGCTATTTCCCAGGGCCCACAAGTATGATGTGGAAGTGCTATCAAGTATCCCTGAACACAAGAAAGCTGTAATGTCCGTTATGGAGAAAATATGTGTATTAGATAATAAGTCTCATTCAGGCATAAGTTAGAATGCAATTGATATGAATTCAGTATTAATGAATCAACAGTACAACCAGAGAAAGGAAGAACAAATTTGCTGATCACTCCAAAAGTTGAAGTAACACTTACTGCAACAAAATTTGTGGATATATGAGATAATGACCCATTACAAAAAGCATAGCAAATAACATTGTTGCAACTTCATGAGCTTTTCAGTTTGAAACATGTTAAGAATTGAACTTGAAGATGAGGTGGGTTCTGCGGATCAGTACACTACATCTACTATCTAAATGTTATACAGTATAAGGGTTATGTGGGAGAACTAGTTTTCAATACTAATGAGACTGGCTTGTTTTTTTACAAGGTTGTTGGCAAACAAACCTGAAAATAGTCTTCAAAACCCTTGGCTTTAAATAATTCAGTTTTGTACAACTTTGCCATTGTGCACCAATGCCAAGAACAACTTTTAAGTACAAACCCCCAATGACATACAGAGGTTAAAAACACTTCAAGAGGAAAACCTGAGTTGTATGTCCTACCGTAGAAGGTAGGATGAAAAGGCATGGATGGTGTCTGAAGTATTTTGGGATTTGTTCCACAACTGCTTCACTCTAGAAATTGAACACTGTCTTACGGTGAAAACTTTGCATTCAAAATTTTATTGTTGGATAATGCCTTAGTCCATATTAAAGTGTCTTTAAGCAAGGTTAAGTATTGAATAGTTGATGAAAATATGCTTTGGTAACCTTGCATTCCTCTTTGTAGCATCAGTTTAATATTCACCAATTCAGCATTCAGGGCAACTATATAGAACATAAGTACCCTGAATAATTAGGATTGGCTGCATTAGTATTCTGTACTTACTTTCCCTCCTTAATATAGGTGGTATGAAGAATACTTTACCATTAGTCCCTATGGGTAGATCTTTAGATGTAGTTTCTAACGTTGAAGTTCTTGGGAAATATACAACTTAAAGTTTGACAATTCCTGTGGTAATTCTTTGCATTGTTTTTCTTACATTTCAAATTTAGTATCATATTAAGCTTTTGTGTAATTAGAAGGAGCTAGAATATCAGCCATTATAACTGTAAGAACGTTTATTAACATATATTGAAGAGTCTAATTATTTTCACAGTATAGGTTTACAGCTATGATTTTGCACCTCAAATAGTGTTGTCTTCTCATATTTTCCTAAAAGCTTGCTGATGATATCATTTGAAAGTGAGACCTACAGAATTAATAATTCCTACAACTTTATCAGTTGTTAGGATAGATTCGCATTGATCTTCCCAGATTAAAACTTGTGAACTTAGTATGAATAGTATAATTTCATTATCCCCCTTGACTTTTGTGTGTTCCATCTTTGGATGTAGAAATCAGATATTCATTTACTCAGGAGTAATGAAAAATAGAGGAAAAAGTGAAATGTTTCTCTTTGCTTCTATTTAGGGTTCAGCACCACCCCCTTCTCCAACACCAAACAAAGAGATGAAGAACAAAGCAGTTCTTTGCAAACCTTTAACAATGACAAAAGCTACTTACTGTAAGCCTCACATGCAGACCAAATCTTGTCAGACAGGTAACTTAAATTTTGACCTATATGCTTCCTTATTCTTCAAAACTCACTTGAATGATATGTCCCCCTGTCCCGAAATGATAGGCTACAGAGAAAATCTTGGGTCATTTCATTGTTTTATTTTGATTTTTGCTTACCTAATTTTGAATATTACTTTGAATGTAGCATCATTTAAAATAATTTATGACTAACCAATCTGATACAATGTCAAAAGTGAAAAAATACCACAACAAATTTTCTTGGACTGCTAAAATTGTGTTGTTACTTCTGAGAAGTTATCTCTTTATGGTCTATAATGATAACTTTCTTTCCTGTCAGAAAGAAATGAAATAATCAAAAAATATATTTTTTCATCAAATTTACTATGTAGTCTATATTTTAATTGTTTAATTGGTGGGGACAGCAGGGACAGGCTAGTAGAGTGCCTGGATTTATATTGCTTTTAAAGTTTTTTTTTTTCTTTCTTTAACCAAATATGAAACAAAATAGTTTCTCTTTTTTCTAAGCTAAAAATGGTTTCTGTTTTCTGTTTTGTCGTTTTTAAGCAATCTTATAAAAACTAGGAATTTCTTTTAAATGGGTGATAGTTAAATTTTTCTTTTTCTAATTAGTTTAACATTGAGCAGCTATGATTAAGTGCCAGTTAATATTGTTTTTTACATATGTGCATTGTTTTTAGATGATAATTGGAAGACAGAATACGTTCCAGTGCCTATTCCCGTGCCTGTGTATATCCCAGTACCTATGCACATGTACAGCCAGAATATTCCTGTTCCTACTACAGTTCCTGTTCCTGTAAGTCAGATTTTAAGCTCTTTTTTTTGTTTTGAGATTTTATCAGGCATGGATGGGAAAGTAATGTAGTTGGAATTATTAGCTTAATGAAGCTGTTAAACTATGTTTACCTTTCTTCAACAATTAGATTTGGTTGAGTCTTTATGGTGATCATACTTTTTGTTTAATCTATGTATACTCATCCGTGAGAGAGATGTTTATGTTTAGCAAATGTCTCTGTCTGCTCTGTGCATTTATGTTTTATATTTGGGTTCATTTTCAAAAGGAATATTTGTGAAGCCATAAAGTTTAAAACTGGAACATCAGTTTCATATAAAATAATATTATATTTTACCTCACATTACTTTTAATACTTAAAACACTGGTCAGTCGAGTTTGGCTGTCCCCTGGGAGACAGAAATATCTAAAAAATTATTTTCTCCAAAATTTTATTTCAAAAAGTAGATGCTTATATTCTGGGCTTTCCTGTTACAGTAACATCTTAGTTTTGACATGTGTTCTTTGCAAAGCTTTTATTCAGTATGACATTGTAAAATGGATGATGTAGCAAAGTGAATGTGGGGGCAGGGGAGATCCTTTTAATGTTTCGTAATGTTAACATTAAATGCTTTGGTTAATTAGGTGCCCGTTCCTGTTTTTCTGCCTGCTCCATTGGATAGCACTGAGAAAATTCCGGCTGCAGTTGAGGAGCTAAAAAGCAAAGTTTCTTCAGATCCTCTTGATACAGAGTTGCTTACAATGACAGATATGATGAATGAAGATGAGGAGAAAACAGAGGCATCCAACATCAATAGTGAGCTACAATATGTCAATATGTGGTTCATGGGTTTTGGTGTCTTACTGTACTTCAACTTGATATGGTAGTAAAGAAAAAATAACAAGAAAGTTTTTTATATTAAGAGATCCATTCTACATCTAGCACCATCCATCTACATTTAGTACCCTCTTCTGCCAAGCCCAATCTCCAATGCAGGAATTTTTATCCTCTTGGGGATTTTTTTTTGGGGGGGGGGGGTCGGTGGGTGGAGAGGTGGGTACTGGGGATTGAACTTGGGGCACTCAACTACTGAGCCACATCCCCAGCCCTATTTTGTATTTTATTTAGAGACAGGGTCTCACTGAGTTGCTTAGTGCCTCACTATTGCTGAGGCTGGCTTTGAACTCACCATCCTCCTGCCTCAGCCTCCCAAGCCACGGGGATTACAGGTGTGTGCCACTAGGCCTGGCTCCTGTTTTTATTTTTATATTTTTGATTTGCTTTTGAGATGATGGGGGTTTGCTGTGTTGCCCAGCTTAGGCTCAAATGCCTGGGCTTAATTAATCCTCTTGCTTCAGCCTACCAAGTAGCTGCTAAAAGGACATATTGCACTTGGTTTATACTCCCTGTTTTAATTACAACAGGATTTGACTATTAGAACCAACTCATGATTGTTAATAGAGCAGCATAGATATAAAACTAATCTGCAGTAAGCTTTTGAAATGATACAAACTCTCATCCCCAATTTTGTTTCAATTTCTTCTTAATAAAATAATTTGCATTATTTTAAGATAAGTTGATTACCTTCTATTAGAACACTGCTTGCCACATGGTAAGCATGATTCTATGTGAGTGTATTGTGTGTAGTTCTGTTGGAACAACACAGTTTATTCCTATCCTTAGCCCTCTGGTGACACCCAGCGTTCTATTTGAATCATGAGATGCCTAATTCCCTTTACCTTAGAGAACAATCGAAATGTAGAGTGTATTTTGTAATTATAGTAGTTTTTGAAGCATTGTGATAAGTTGTTGTGAGATTAATTTAGTGGGTTGTTAGCAGTATTCTTTTTTTTTAATGACACCTGAAATCCCAGCAACTTGAAAGGCTGAGGAAAGACGATCGAAAGTTCAGCGCCAGCCTCAGCAACTTAGTGAGGCCCTAAGCAATTCAGTGAAAGTCTCTCAAAATTAAAAGTAAAAGTGACTGGGGATGTAATTCAGTGGTAAAAAGCCTCTGGGTTCAGTCCCCAGTTTAAAAAAAAAAGTGAATCCTTTATAGAGCGGGTAAATGATTTTTGAAACCTTTGTTTTCAGTTTGTGTGCATGTGTCTATTTATCTTTCTGTCCTCCACCATTAATCATACTGTATTATGTACAGGATACAATACATTTTTGTACATTACTGATTACAGCACAAAAACTTCAAGCAATTGAAACATTAGAAGTTGTGTATAAGCGTATATTGAATGATGGAGATTTCTAGGTCAGAATTCAAAAAGAGTGTCTGAAAATTGCAGGGTTTCTTTTTTTGTTTTGTTTTGTTTTTTTTTATTTTTTTGTACCAAAGATTGAACCGAGGAGTACTTAGGGCCTCGCTAAGTTGGCTGGCTTTGAATTTCCTGCCTCATTTTCCTAAGTCACTGGCATTACAAGTGTACGCCACCACACCTAGCTGAAAATTGCAGTTATTTACCCCTCATTAGTTTATTTCTGATGAGATTTTTCACAGTACATATTGGAATTATTTTACCATCAGAGCACACCTATTAACTTTTGAAAAGGGACAGCTCAAATTTATCACATTGACAGTTTTCATGCAGTTAAAATTAGTTTTTTCAGTATTTTACATGTTAAAATAGTTATATGCCTTTTCCTTTTAAGTATTCTTGTATTGCATTTATAATTAAATGAGTTCCCTTTTGCAGATTAAATATAGATACTGTTGCAGTTTTCTATTTTGATTTTTAATGAAATTCTGGATTAATTACAGGTGTAATTATCGAAAGTGATATAATTGGTTCAGATCTCATTAAAAGCTCTGACTCAGAGACACAGTCCAACATGCCTGATGTGCCGTATGAACCAGATTTGGATATTGAGATAGATTTTCCCAGAGGTACTCAAAATACTTTGATTATTGGATTAACTGATTATAACTGTAGTTGCAATCATTTTTTTTTAATGTTCACGTCATTGTCCTATTGTTCATAATTATGTTTTCTTTTTTGATGCTAGATTTTCCCTCTACCACTAAGCTATGCTATCCCCAGTCTTTTTTCTTTTCTACCCAAATAAAACTTAACAATTAGCTTTCAAAATAATGCATAGAATTGAGTTGTAGGGATATAAAAGTGATTGCTTTGAGTTTTAGAAAAAAAAATTCTGGAATTATAGACAGTCTGGAAGATAGAGCAAAGAATAGAGTTATGTGTTTAAAAATTACAAATAACATTCTACTTAAGACTTTTTGAATATTCACTTTTAAGGGGAAAATTACTTCAGGTCTTTTGTAAAAGAAATATATTCCATTTTTCAGTATTTATTTTCTAAATGTATGAATGACTAATGAACATATTGAGTAGGGTATAAAACATTGTTTTGGGGAAGATTTAATAGATTGAAACATTTATACTGTAACTTTAGATCTTATAATTGAATTTCAGGTTGTAAAAATTTTTCTGGTTTTGTACTTATTTTTGAAAATTCCTGTTGATATCCTTTATATATATGGTTTTTTAGGAGTCTGAACAGTGTTTATCACAACTCACAGATCATGTTAGGTACAGCAGCTCATCTACTCCCCATCCCACCTCAGCTTATCTCCATGTGTGAATACTTGTTCACCTTCTCAGGTTCTTTGTTGGCTGTGTTTATGTAACAGAAACCTGTGGCTTTGCATTTGAAATAAGTTTTTCTGATTTAATTGTCAGCTGCTGAGGAGCTTGATATGGAAAATGAGTTTTTATTACCACCTGTTTTTGGAGAAGAATATGAGGAACAGCCCAGACCTCGATCTAAAAAAAAGGTACAAAATTTAATATCATTCTTGCATTTACTTAATATCTGTATAGGCACATAAGATATAGTGATCATTTTGTGTGCTTGAGAATATGATAAGAGTGTTTTTTAGGTTTAAGACTAACGAATTTATTTCTAAGTAATAGCGGTGTTTGTCAATGTCATATAAGAAGAGCAAATATTATGACTACTTAGATTTTCTTTTAAAATTTATTTTGACATAAGGTCAAAATAGAAACTAGTTGCTTAACAAAGTAAATTCAGTTCTTTGAGAACAACTTAGACTATTTTCTAGTGAACTCCTTTTTTTACTATTACTTTTGGTGAGATTAATTAACAAGGACGAGAGTCAGGTTTTTTTGGTATGTGGTCCCTTTTAAGCATGCCAACACAGAGAAAGACATGTTGGACACTTGATTCTTCATGTAATGTAAACTAATGTACATGGTAATTGTTCATATCAACAAGTTTCTGATTTACAACATAAGGCAAGATCAAAGAACACTGTAACAAAGATAGCTTTCACAAATTTCCCACAAAAGAGAAAAAACTGAAAAAGGAGTTGTTTATTTTAGGGTGTAGGTGAACTCTTATATGACCCCATGCACAATAACTAAAAATATAAAACTCTTTTTTTTTATATAATCTTTTTTTTTATTGATTATTTAAAGCATTACATAGCTCATGATATATCATCTTTCATACATTTGACTCAAATTGGGTTTTGAACTCCCATTTTCACCCCAAATACAGATTGCAGAATCGCATCTGTTACATATTCACATTTTTACATAATGCCATATTAGTGACTGTTGTATTCTGCTACCTTTCCTATCCCCTACTATCCCCCCTCCCCTCCCCTCCCATCTTCCCTCTCTACCTCCTCTGCTGTTGTTCAATTCTCTCCCTTTTTTTCCCTCCCCCTTGCCCCTCATAACCTCTTATAATTTTATGTATCATTGAAGGTCTCCTACCATTTCCATATGCTTTCCCTTCTCTCTCCCTTTCTCTCCCCCCATTCGTCTTTGTTTACTGTAGTCTTTTCCTCATGCTCTTCCTTCCTGTTCTGTTCTTAGTTGCTCTCTTTATATCAAAGCAGACATTTAGCATTTGTTTTACATGAAAAAATGCTCACCATCTCTAGCAATCAGAGAAATGCAAATCAAAACCACCCTAAGATACCATCTCACTCCAGTAAGATTGGCAGCCATTATGAAGTCAAACAACAATAAGTGTTGGCGGGGATGTGGGGAAAAGGGTACACTTGTACACTGCTGGTGGGGCTGCAAAATGGTGAGGCCAATTTGGAAAGCAGTATGGAGATTCCTGGGAAAGCTGGGAATGGATCCACCATTTGACCCAGCTATCGCACTTCTCGGACTATTCCCTGAGGACCTTAAAAGAGCGCACTATAGGGATACTGCTGCATCAATGATTATAGCGGCACAATTCACAATAGCTAGACTGTGGAACCAACCTAGATGCCCCTCAATAGATGAATGGATAAAAAAAAAATGTGGCATCTATACACAATGGAGTATTATGCAGCACTAAGAAATGACAAAATCATAGAATTTGCAGGGAAATGGATGGCATTAGAGCAGATTATGCTAAATATAAAACTCTTAGAAGAAAAAAACACAGGTCTAAGTTTTCGTGACTTTGTAGCAGGCATCTATACCAAAAGTACAAGAAAGAAAAGACAAAAAATTAAATTGGACTGAAGTAAAATGAAGAACTTTGTATTGCAAACTGTCATCAAAAAGTGAAAAGTTGCTGGGCGCAGTGGCACACGCAGTGGCTTTGGGAGGCTGAGGCAGAAGGATTTAGAGTTCAAAGCCAGCCTCAAAACAGCCAGGCACTTAGCAACTCAATGAGACCCTGTCTCTCAATAAAATACAAAATAGGGTTGGGGATGTGGCTCATAGGCAGTGTACCTGAGTATAATCCCCAATATTTAAAAAAAAAAAAAAGGAAAAGAAAAGGACGGAACTGGTAATGTAGCTTAGTGACAGAACACTTGCCTAGTATGCATGAGGCCCTGGATTTAATTCCTAATAACAGGAAAAAGGTGAAAAGAAGTTGAATGGTCCTTCCCTATAAGGGGGAGTTGTTGAAAAGTTCTTCAGTTAATACTTAGAATCATTTGGCCATATGGATATTTTATTTGATTTTGTTGTACAAAGTGATTTGTTTAGAAATATGACATTCTTAGTTACCTTTCTTGAAATGGAATTCTATCTATTGTCGGATTCAGGAATTTCAGCCAATTCTAAAGCAAATAAATGTGTTTTTTTTTTTTTTTTTTAAATTTACCTTTGTTGAGAGATGGCTTATGTAAAGTCAGGAAATAATGGAGCCTAAGTCCACATTTGCCATGTGTTTTACTTCCTAATAGGGAGCCAAGAGAAAAGCTGTATCAGGATACCAGTCTCATGACGATAGTTCTGATAATTCAGAATGCAGCTTTCCTTTCAAATACACATATGGTGTGAATGCTTGGAAACACTGGGTCAAAACTAGGCAACTTGATGAAGATCTTCTAGTATTAGATGAGCTGAAATCTTGTAAGTGTTTGATTTTATTTTTGCTAAGTCCTATTTGAACTTTTGATTTCATTAAAAAAAGTAAGTAGTTCGAAACAATTCTAAAATGCATTTTTCTAAAGAGTAAATCATTTTCAGGAAGTTTCTTAGCCTTATGTGAGACTTAATTAATAACATTAATTAATTAATGACTTTTATTTCTTTTTAGCTAAATCAGTAAAGTTAAAAGAAGATCTACTGTCTCATACTACAGCTGAGCTTAACTATGGGTTAGCTCATTTTGTCAATGAGATCCGACGACCAAATGGAGAGAATTATGCACCTGACAGCATCTATTATCTCTGCCTTGGAATACAGGAGGTTAGTAATTTGTTGGCTCCTTTCAAATGTAACATTTATAAGGAAAGTTATTGTAGTTTTTGGAGAGAAAATGTGCTTCCAGACTATTGAGAGATGGCTTATGTAAAGTCATGAAATAATGGAGCCTAAAGTCCACATTTGCCATGTTAAGGATAGTTTTCTGTTAACTTTTTTATTGGCTTACCAAGAAAGATAAGCATTTAAATGAGCTACTTGAGAGGCTGAGCCAGTCTTGGTAACTTAAATTTTAAAAAAATTTTTAAAAAGCTAGGGATTTAGTTTAGGGGCATAGCACTTGCCTAGCATTCATGAGACCTTGAGTTTGAGCCCTAGCACAGGAAAGGATGAAAAAGAAATTTTTTATTTGGAAATACTAAGATATTATAAAGGACTTTTCCATCTACTTTTATAAATGAATTCACATAATTCTGGCTATAGACCCATGCTGATCTATATGTGTACAAAAAAATGTCTTAGGTCTGTGTATAAAAGGTCTGTTTCATGATATGTTCCTGATTACTAATTCTTTGGGAATATATCGTAAAAAGGGGCAATCTTTTAGGGGTTTGAAGTAAACTGTCCACGTCTATGAATCTGAGTCTGTTTCCCACAATAAACACAAAGATCAACTTGAAATAATGACCTCCAGCTCTGAACAAATACTACAGGTTTAGCCCAGAGGTCAAAATGGGGGTTTCTCTGCCTACCCCAGCCCTGTGTTTTGTCATCTAGTTGCTCTCTCTTCATGCAGATACTTTTTGTTATTCAAGTTCTGGCATTACTCACATGTTAGAGATACAGTTGATTATTATATATTCATTTTGTATTCTGTACCATTTTACTATTAGTTCTAGTAGGTGGTTTTCTTTTTCTTTTTCCTTAGAATTTCCTGTATACCCAATCATGTTGTCTATGAATAAACATGGTTTTATTTCTCTTCCTTCCTTCCTTCCTTCCTTCCTTCCTTTCTTTCTTTCTTTCTTTCTCTTTCTTTCTTTCTTTCTTTCTTTCTTTCTTTCTTTCTTTCTTTCTTTCTTTCTTTCTTTCTGTCTTTCTTTCTTTCTTTCTTTCTGTCTTTCTTTCTTTCTTTCTTTCTGTCTTTTTCTTTCTCTCTCTCCCTCCCTCCCTCCCTCTCTCTCTCTCCCTCCCTCCCTCCCTCTCTCTCTCTCCCTCCCTCCCTCTTCCTCTTCCCTCTTCTCTTCTCTTCTCTTCTCTTCTCTTCTCTTCTCTTCTCTTCTCTTCTCTTCTCTTCTCTTCTCTTCTCTTGTGTGTTGCTGGGGATTGAACCCATGGCCTTGTGTATGTGAGGCAAACACTCTACCAACAGAGTTATAGCCCCAGTCATTATTTCTAATATGCATTTTCTTTTTTTTTTTTTTTTTTTTTTGCCTTATTATACTATTAAAGATAACCTCCTTCCCACCTCCTGTAGAACATTGTTGAAAGGAAGTGGTGAGAGCTGAATCCTTTGTCTTGTTTCTAATCTTGAGAGGGAAGTCTTTGGTCTTTCACCATTAAATATGATGCCATATGTAGATTTTTGCTTGTTTGTTTGTTTTTAATACCAGGGATTGAACCTAGGGGTGCTTAACCACTGAGCCACATACCCAACCCTTTTTTATTTTGAGACAGGGCCTTGCTAAGTTGCTTAGGTCCTCGCTAAGTTGCTGAGGCTGGTTTTATATTTAAATATAGAATGTGACCATATTTTCATTTCTAGTATTAATAATTTGTGCTTTTTGTTTCTTGAATAGGCCAACTCAGGAATCAGCAATTTTTTAAAAAATATTTTTGTCTAGTAGATGGACACAATGCCTTTATTTTATTTTTTATGTAGTGCTGAGGATCGAATCCAGTGCCTCACATGTGCCAGGCAAGCACTCTACCAACAGAACCACAACCCCAGCCCAGTAATTTTTTTTTAAAGGGAAAGATCATAAATAGTTTTGACTTTGTAGACCAACAAGCAAAGCTCTAGGATATTATATAGCTATTTAGACAACTGCTTTAAATAAAATCATTTATAGACATTTATAAAATCTTAGCTCACAGCTTTTAAAACAAAAACAAAAATAGGTAGTTGCTGGAATTTGGCCCAGTGAAGCTAGAGCTATAGTTTGCTTGGGCAGCTTATCTAGCTACAGTTATACCTGTCTTGTCTTCATTTTTGAGGGTCTGTTTTTTATTATAATTTCTTAATTTGTGTGAACCTCCCTCCTCCCCACCTGCAGATGGAAACTTAGATCATGGACTTTTAGAACTATTTTCTTTAAAAAAAAAAAAATATATATATATATATATATATATATATTTTTATATCTTCATTTTATTTATTTTTTTAATGTGGTGCTGAGGATTGAACCTCACAAGTACTAAGCAAGTGCTCTACAACTGTGCCCCAGCCCCAGCCCTAGAACTTTTTTCTTTTCAGATATAAATGTCTCTCTAATATTAGTTTACCTATATCCCACAAATTTTGGTATGTTGTGTTTATATTTTCCTTGACTTAATGATGGGAAGTTGAGTCTCTATATTGCTTTTTATTGAATGGATTATTTTAAATATTAGAGCTCTAAATACTATGAGGGCCAAATAAATGGATTGCATAATGAATGATTATGATATGAATTATATCTTTAGTGTCTTTTTCCACTATTTTTTTTACTGTGATAAAAATATGTACAACATGAAATCTACAATTTTAACCATTTTTAAGTGTACAGGTTAGTGGCATTAAGTACATTCACTTGCTGTGTCATCACTACCATCCTTCACTAGAACTTTTCCATCTTGGCAAAACAGAAACTCTGTATGCATTAAGCAAAAACTCCCTTTCTCTGTCAGCCCATGGCAACCACGATTCTACTTGGTGTTTCTATAAGTTTATTTCATAGAAGTATAACCATACACTTGTCCTTTTTGGTTCTGGCTTATTTCATTTAGGATATGTCAGAAACCACCCCCCACCCCCAACCTTTTCTCTTAGGTTTTTCATGTACTAATAAATGTTTCTTCAAAAAAAGATTTACTACTGAACTATATTCTTAAAAATGGTTAAGATGGTAAATTTTATGTTTGAATCTATTTAATACAATTTTTAAAAATTGTATAGTAGTCTCATTGGATGCATTTGCAAAGACTGTGTGGTATTTGTAAGTAGTTTAAAAAAATTATTCAAAATTCAGTATAAAGATTTCTAGACTACTTTCCAGAAATCAGTGCTATCAAATGTTACTTCAAGTACATAAACAGAATTAGAAGCTGGTTTTGGAAGATTGTGCATATTTTTCTGTTCTCATATTTTATTGGTTTGGTTCACATCTGACAATAGTAATAAGAAAATGTTGAAAAGGAAATATGATTTTCTTTTCATTAACCTTTTCATTTTGTGAGAGTTTCTTATTTGTTCTAGATAGTAACTCTTGTCATTTTCACAAATATTCCCTCCGGGTTTTGATTTTTTTTTTTTTTTTTTTTTTTTACATGTTAAATCTTTTATCGGTAGGAATGTGTATTTTTAAGAGGAGTGAACTCTGTTTACTAAATTTTTAAAAATATACTAAACTCACTTATGATGCTGTGTAAATGGATAATTTTAAATATTTCTATTAAAAATAAACATAACATTTCTAAATTTAAACTATCTATAAGACCTCATGATTTTGCTTTATTTTTTAATAGCAGTGATGATGTAAATGGTTAATTCTGCAAAAATCAGTAAAGTGCCTGTTTACTGGACATCAGAGTGGGCTTTGGAGATTTAGGTAGCATGTTAAAGGTTTACGTTTTTTGACTATTTACTGCTTTAAAATTGTTAGTTTTCTCCATGAATTATATAATAAACACAGAGAGTCTTTTTTGGTTGATAAACTAAAGATTTCTTATTCCTTTTTTTTTGTATTTGGGATTCTGGAGTGTATAGCTTTGAGTCTTTTAAGCCACAGATTAATTGATAATTTTGTATGTATACACATAAAGCCAGTAATCTCTCATTTTTAATATGCTTGCTTTTCTTATACACAAAGCTTTTAAAAAATTTTTTTCTTAAGAAATACGACGTGTAATATATTCTGTTTATTTATTTTTTTAAGTACTTGTGTGGTAGTAATCGAAAGGACAACATATTTATTGATCCAGGATACCAGATGTTTGAGCAAGAATTGAATAAAATACTACGAAGTTGGCAACCAAGCATACTTCCAGATGGTAATGTTATTTTAAATATAGGTATCCATAACTTGATACTGGGATTGTTATTTTTACAGAAACTGTGTAATTAGCAAATAAATCAGATGACATTTTTGAGCATTTACTCATCAATTTATCTGTTCATTTTTTGTTGAACTAGAAATGAATATGGTTAGTAGTGTTTATGAAGAGCTCTGTAAGAATGTGACCTACTTTATGAAGCTGAATCTTTATGTCAAAAACCCTACAGTGGAGATGTAAATTTTTTTTACCACTGTTATGTGAAGAAAATGTGTATATATGGAAATTACCTTTTATTCCCCAAGCCTTTCACATATTTAAATTATTTTCTGACTATCTGCTTGTCCTACCAAAGGGCAGAAGCATACACCCAGTTCCTTATTTTAGAGCTGATGGTTCCATAGATTACTATGTTTCTAATTTGTGTGTTGCTAAAGAGTTACATGGATAATTCTGAAATTCATTCCAGTTGATCTGGTGTGAATGGAGACTTGGTATAGGTTTGTTTTAAATTACCTTTATTTATGGATGATTTGTAATGTAAATGTACATGGTTTTATTTATGATACTTCTGTTTAAAGTAGTTCTTTCTATTTAAGGGTCAATATTCTCTCGAGTTGAAGAAGACTATCTCTGGAGGATAAAACAACTAGGATCACACTCTCCAGTAGCTCTTTTGAATACCCTGTTCTACTTTAACACTAAGTATTTTGGCCTCAAAACAGTGGAACAACACTTAAGACTTTCCTTTGGCACTGTGTTTAGGCATTGGAAAAAAAATCCTTTAACAATGGAAAACAAAGCATGTCTTCGATACCAAGTATCTTCTTTATGTGGAACAGATAATGAAGGTAGTGTAACAGATTTTTTATTTTGAGATCACCTCTGGTGGGTTTATTTAAACCTTATTTTACCAAAGCCCACCTGTGTCACTTGTTGAGAACCTAAGGACTGTCATTTCATAAAATAAGACAAATTATGATATCTTATGTCATCTCAGGTCCATTTGTTTGAAAAATTGTGCATTACCAGAATCTACAACATAGAACGCTAAAGGGCATCTATTCCCATTTAACTAAACGCTAAGAGTGTATAGTACTATCTTTCCTTCAAGATTGGCTTTAGGTGGTTTATTTTATTTTTTTAAGATAAAATTACTACTGGAAAAAGAAAACATGAAGATGATGAGCCAGTGTTTGAGCAAATTGAAAACACATCCAATCCTTCTAGATGTCCTGTGAAAATGTTTGAATGCTACTTGTCTAAAAGGTGAGTATTAATAAAGAAGTAGCTTTTTAAAGATGGTAGTGTAAGTTGGTTGAATTTAACATGACCAAGAGGTGATATTTTCCCCTGATCCTTTTTTAGTTTTCTCTTCTGGCTTATACTTAAGTCCATTCAGTTGTAACTTTTGAGTCCCATTATTATGAAATACCCAGCTTATCATCATACTTTAGGATTCAAGCACGTATATATTAAGAAATTACTCTGTACTAAGGAAATTACTGCTGTCCTCTTCAAAAAATTCAAGGAAGCAATGGCACAACTTTTTCGGTAAAAGGTCAGATAAAAAATATCTCAAATCTCTATTTCATGTACTTGGTTCTGCTGTTAGAGCTAGAAAGCCAGATGATTATATATCTGACAGAGTACCCTTGCATTCCTGTACCACAAAGAAAAAATAAATGATAAAGGGGTTGGAGATGAAAATGAAGTACTTATATTTAAGAGAAAATAGCCCTTTAGGAAATTCTGAAGGATATGGTAGAGTTTTGAAAGTACTTTTCAGAGACCAGTAGTGTTCTGAAAGTACTATACTTTTCAGAAACCACTGGTTTCAGAAGATAGGCATGAACTCAGAATGTACTTCCTTATAAAAATAATTTTATAATTCGTCTCCCAGGATGGTTCTCAAGAACTTATAAAAACATTTGCATCGTCTATAGAATGATAGAAATATTTCTGACCATGGTTTAAGTGTAGCTCCATTCAGTTGCAACAGGATCAGGAACTTCCCGTGGTATTGTTGATTAGGTGGAAATTCTTATCTTGTTTATTTTAAATTTTTTTGCTCAATAAGGTTTTTTATTTTATGTGTTGCCATATTCGTTAATACTAAGACATTTTTCACATTTCACTATCCCTGATGCGGGGTAAATGTTTAAACTGATTCATCTTCAATTTGTATTATTACTATTAAAAAGTGATTAAAATAAATGATGTCTTGAATTCAGTGAAATACAGTTTATATTATGGTAGGTAAGTAATCTTTTTACCACAGAAAATAACTAAATGTTGTAGTGTCAGAATATTTAATGTAGACAATTGAGGCAGAGCATCTGACCAAATAATGTGATTTCTGGGGTCTACATTATTCTTGAACAAAAAGTAGTAGGGGATTTTTTATAAACTTTATGAAATTGACCTTTTCTCTTCTTTTCCCCAAAGTCCACAGAATCTTAATCAGAGAATGGATGTTTTTTATTTGCAACCAGAATGCTCTAGTTCTACAGATAGCCCTGTCTGGTATACATCTACTTCACTGGACCGAAACACCTTGGAAAATATGCTCGTACGGGTTCTTCTAGTAAAAGATATTTATGATAAAGACAATTATGAACTGGATGAAGACACAGACTAAAAAGGAATGTTTCAGAAGCAATCGGGATAAAACAGCATTAGATAGTCATGCTGCTAGATCTTCATTATGGAAAACATTTCAAGTTTACTCCTGTTTTGAGTTTTGTAGCAGTGTACCCACACTGGGTATTACCATGTAAATAATCTGTGAGTGAAAGTTGCCATTATTCTATGTAGTGGTTTTAGAATACTTAACAAATACATTCAAATCCTTTTTTTTTTTTATTATTTATTTGATTAGGTATGTTTGTAACTTTTTACATTACAAAATACGAATGAGAATGTGCCATGTATAATTTTTTTCTTGTAGTAAGAAACATCCATATTGCACAACTCTACTGTTGCAAAGCTTCCTCAACAAGGGGCGCTTTTACTGGGTTCTTGACCAGATGGTTGTGTATGGGTAGCACTACTAAAAGTTTAGAACTTGCAGTGTCTTTCAGAATTTTTAAAATAAACTGTAAACTAATAGGCTGGGTTTTTGTTTTGTTTTGGGGGGTTTTTGTTTGTTTGTTTTTATGTTTTAGTTACTGAAGCCTTACAAGTTATGTAGAGAGATACCATCTTCTGTACCAAAAATAGACAAGAGAATGCTGTCAATATTGGTGTACTGTAATGTGAATCTATACTGGTGAAAACAACTTTTTGTTCCCCTTATTAAAACCTTAGTGTCCTTTTCTCATTTTGTGGCTTTCTGCATCACCCCAATTTAAAAAATATATATGTATGTATATATATGTATGTGTATATATGATATATATACACACACATATATACATATATATATATATACACACACAAAGAATGACTATAAGTTGAAAACAGGTCATTAAGACATTTTTGTTTGTAAAAATGTCTGATGAAAGTATAAGATTCTGTTTTCTTTTTCTATGCCAACCATTAAGATCTGAAATCCCCTTCATTAATAGATTCAAATTTTTTTCTTCCCCTTTCCGTTATGGATATAGATCATGCTGCAATATTACCTGTGAAGTACTCTATACCTTTACCAATTTTATTAGAATTCTTGTGCCTGCTTCCAAATATGACTGATGCATACATTAAGTAAAATTATTTTTAGAAATGCCACTCCTAAAATAGTTGTTATAGAAAGTCAAGCTACTTTAAATAAGATAGTATTACCTTTTACTATGACGATTACCAGTGTAGTAATTCTGATTATTTCAGATGATTGAAGAGCAAAGAAAAAATGGATAAAGTCTGTTTCAGAGGAAATCACACTTGGTGTTAGATTGTTTGGCTTTTAAAAATTTACTTCTTATAGAAGATTGCATTAAAAAAAAACCCTTTGTGCTTCTGCATAGCAATTTATCTGTCCAGATCTTTTATTTTAGAATAAGGAAGCTTACTTAAAATCCTACTTTCTAAAGACTAAGTAAAGTGTTAGCTGCAAATCATCATAAAGAAATCATTTGGCTGACTTTGTATAGCATGTATGTAATCATGTTAATTTCTTGTCTCTAAATCCTGAATCACCATGGTGACATTAGTTTTTAAAAACTATTTAGGGGGAAATTGGGCTGTTTTCCACAGTGTATAGGCAGTATCTACACATCCCTTAGATATGTCTCTCTTTTAGGATAAATATTAGCACACTAAGGAAATTTTCCCAATCATGAGTTGGAAAATTTCACAGGTATAATCACTGTATATTTAAGCAATAATTATCTAAAATGTTTTTGGCATAAAATTACTTTATAATGTTCTAACTTGTTTTATAAGTTTGAATAACTTTCAGTCCCTCAATTTTATATTTGTTGAGTGATAATCAGTAGAAAATCTGATATAAGTCACTTTACTAAAATAGATTGCCAATTGTCTAATGAAAAAAAATGGGTAACGTTTAAAATATATAATACAAAAACTCCTCAATCTTTTTCCAGAACTACTTCTTTAAGCACTTTTCCTATAAATGCATATTGTTGATTAAAAGGTGGTTAATACTAACCATCTTTTATTCTTCAAAGTGGTGCTATATTCCATCAAGAGCAATAAACTTCTTCCCAAATGTCATTTCTTGTATATTTTACCAAATACCATAAATTCCTACCATGGTACTGCTATTAAGCACTGTGTCTTTTGCTATTTACATTTTCTTCATTTGTACATTTTAGCTTTCCTAAGTGGAAATGACTACATAATTTTGATCTTAGCATGATAAAGGATTTAGATCTTGTCTTTGTCTTGATTGCATTCCAATGATAGATTAACTTGATTCTCAGGGGGAAAAGAAAAAAAACTATTTTGTGAGAATTGTTTGTTCTGGGAAATTTATTTCACCTAGAACATATTTCATTGATTCCTAGATCTCCCTAGTTTGTGTGGTCATACCTGACTGCTGAGAAAAGGGACAATGAAATGATAGTTTATTTTTGCTTCTTGGTGATTTCTGATTATTGATAACAGCCTGTAAATATAACTTTATTGTCTTGAGATGTCTATTGAAAATACTATATTTTTCTGTTCTTGAAGGAGAATTTTTTTCCACTTAAAATCATTTAGTGAAAAAGTGATCAGACATATTGAAGGAGGTGGATTCCCATGCAAATTGATTCTTTATTAACAGGTTTTTAAAGACTTTTTTTCTGTAGTAGGTAACATACATAAGATATTAAAAGTTTTTTTGTTTTGTTTTTTTTTAAGACATCAAACTCAGCTTTTTTTCCCCCCTGTTAAAAAAATACTCTTTAAGTAGTAATTCATGTTTTATTAAATGGAGTTGTTACCAGTGTGTTTAACTTTGAAATAGGAGGATGAATATTGTACCATGCATTCAAATTTATCACTTTTTTTTTCTGATGGAATTTCCTTTTCCCCCACCAGTTGTGATTTGCAAATGGGGAAATTTATTCATACATAGTATTAGGGACTATAGTAATCAAGGAGTCAGAAATTTTCAAGTTTTGGTTTGCACTACTCTAATGTGGGTCCATTTAATCTGAGATCTTAAATATATTGCAGTCTATAAACATTTACATTTTTATTTTCCCAGTTATTTCCAAAATGTATTGTTATATATATGCCAGTTATGTTTAAGCTAATATTGACTATAGGAAAATCTTCTTGCTCCCCTCAAAAAAAGTAGTCATGAAAGTATTTTTAAAGAATAAATTTTTTTAAGTTATAATACTTTTGTATTCCCCCTCCCATAAGCTCCTCATTCATTTTTAGAGAATATTATGAATTTCATTTATTCCATTCTACTGTATCCTTAGGATTAGACCAATTTAAATGCTATTTTCAAGTACTTTTGTGTTGTTTCTGGGTATATCATACTACTAACAGAATCTTGCCAGTTTAGAAGCTGATGTCCAGAATAGGTTAGCTGCATCATTCTGGGTTGGGAATAGAAATGCCTGTAGAGGTGTTCCAATTTTTAGGTTTTTTTTCCCCCCTACTCTCTTCATCTTCACTTGGAAATTAGGTTTTAGAGTGATCTCAATAAGTGGCTATGATTCCCCACCTTGTAATGAATGAGAAAGGAAAATGTCATCCCTAAAATCAAGGCAGGTGGTGTCCTAATTTATTACTGAGTTTTTAAAAGTTTGTAAATTTAGGCCTTTTGAAAGAGAACAAAAGAAGCTAAGATTTAATTCCTTGAATAAAATACAAGTTGAGCATCCCTTATTGAAAAATATGAAATCTGAAATGCTCTAAAATCTAAAACTTTGCCAACATACTTGGCTCAACCATTTAAGTCTATGCCAATGTTCTAAAATCCCAAATCTGAAACACGTATGGTTCCATGCATTTCAGACAAAGGATGCTTAACCTGTATTAACAGACCTGAAGAGAGGTCCAGAGACCTTTGTGTGTTGTCAACAGGAGATGTAAATCTTAAAGAGTAATTTTCTGTTGTGTTATAGTAATAAGAACAATTACAACTCTTTTTAAAACTTAGGTTCTTTATTCTGTCTGGGCCTCAATTTCTTCATCTGTAAATGATAGTATCGCCTTAATTGCTGATTCTGGAGTTTCAAATTAAGCATGGTCGATAGTAAACTTTACAGATTTATGTATGAATCCTTGTGATTTATTTAGAAGCACGTTTTCTTGAAGAGGGGAAGGATCTTTTCTAAAACAGCCTTAATACTGAGCTTGTAAGATCTAATTTTTAAATTCCAACTCAGGTAACTGCGTAATTAAACTTAGCATACAGAAATTATCGCAAACTTAATATTTGCTGTGTTTTTCCACTGTGCCAAAGAACTTCTGCTCTCTATGGTATGGAAAAAGAAAAAGTGAAAGATTAAGAAGATATTACTGTTGCAGATCTTACATCTTTGGGGGCAGTATGAACAAGATAAACCAAACACAATGAACACCTAGGGAACAGATAAAGAATATTATGCATGATAATTTAGAACAGAGAATGTTGTGGACACTCAGAAGTACTCCAAAAGGCTATTATTATTATGGTCTAGAGTAGGTTTTGATGGATTACTACCACCTGTGAGTATGTAAAATGAGATTCCTATAACTGCCATTTCTGATTAATTTGATATACTGTTTTGATGGCATCGGTTCTTATCACTGGCTTTCAGCCCAGTGCAGTGCATGCGTAATTAAAAATGGCACCCAAAGGGTGGACTAGAATACTCTCTCCAGGCATTAGAGGTAAGTCTAAAAGGTATTCAACTATGTTGAATCAACATGTGTGATCCAATTTCTAGGTTATGTAGAATGGGTGGAATGTACAAGGTTCAATTTTTTAAAAAATTTCATCTACAAAGGATTTTGTTTTTTTCCATGGCAATTTAAAATAACTATTTTCTAAGTCATGGGTATGCTCCTCTTAACCCCATATGTAAGATAAATCCTTTCCATTTTGATTACATAGTTCTAAATTCATGCCAGCAGGTGGCAACAGTGCACACAGCACAAGGTTTCAAATGCTTTATGCTGTAAGGATATAATCCTTTATCTGAAATCCTTGGGGGTTTTGGAATTCATATTTTTTCCTTTTTAAAGATGAAATGTACTTTGTAGATTACAAAAAACTCAATGGCATCTGGGGCAGCACCCCATAATAAAATTATTTCTGCAGTTATAAATTAGACTTAGTAATTGGAGTAAACTGCTTTACCTCATTCAGGTCAGTTTTTGTCACAAACTTAGGAGAAAACTAGGTTTTCAGAGTTTTTTTTTTTTTTTAATACTGAGAAGGAAATGCTGATCTGTATAAGAAACTGAATAGATGTAGTATTTTCCCTTAATAAAATATTTACCAGTTTTTCTCTTTTTCATTGCTTAGAGATAACTGAAAGTTTTTTTGTAAAATTTGCATATTAGATTTTAAGAAAAAATGCATGAAATGCTTAGAACACAAATACGAGTAACATGCTTTCTTTTACTTTCCATCTTGACTCAGCATTTGTAGCATAAATATCCTACAAAGAAGAACGATAGTCATTTATTTATTAACAAATTTATTATCCTCCTAGGCAATGAACCTGGGTAGTGGGAACACAGTAGAACATTAGACCCAGCCCTTCCTCTCTGGGCCATAGTTCAGCTGGAGAGAAAAGAGTGTGGTGGAAAGTCAGAATAAGATGGGCCCTTTGGGCCTTATTGAGGACAATCATTTGTGCTTTTAAATTAAAAATATTCTATCAAGAACTTTAAAAAGTTCTGGCTCCAGACTGTGGTTTCAGATTTCTCTATTACACCTGTTTTCTGTTCTGGCAAGGGGGAGGTGCCAGCTACTTGAATGCAGATAGATGCATAATGAAAACTAGCAGTGAACATCTACCAGATGGAAAGGCTGTCAGTCTTTTGAGGTTAATAATTGGTGTTGGTCCATTCAGTTTTTACCCAGGTATCTTTCAAGAACAAAACATTTTACTGGAATGTAATGTAAAGGTTTGGGGTTCCCCCCCCCCGCTGTTTTTCCAAGTACCTAGAAAAGTTTCTAGCACACACTAGGTGTTAATATGCTCGTTGAATGAATCAGTGATCCTAAGTATCAATTAAGTTCAAGAACTTTGAAAATAAAGAAACCATTGGAGATATCACCTATGATGCATGAAAAAGTGCCTATTTTTTGGTGTGCTTCTGAGCACTTGTCTCTTTTGTTTGATTCTGTGTGGGTCTTGTCTTCTTTTTTCTTGGTACTGGGGATTGAACTCAGGTGCACTTGACCACTGAGCCACATTCCCAAGCCTATTTTGTATTTTATTTGGAGACAGGGTCCCACTGAGTTGCTTAGTGCCTCGCCTTTGCTGAGGCTGGCTTTGAGCTCACCATCTTACTGCCTTAGCCTCCCAAGCCACTGGGATTACAGGCGTGTGTCACTGTCCCAGCCTCTGAGTCTTTTGTGACTTGCCCCACACACTGATACCTCTAGAATGCCTCAAACTTCCATTTGTGATAATCAAGGGGATTGGAATACAGAGCTTGGTGGTTTGTAATAGCTCAGTGGATAAACATTTCTAACACGTGAAATTTCTGAAAATTGTGAAATTTCACACTGAGTGGGTTCAAGGTGACCTACACAGTCCAAAAATCAGTCCACAGTATGTAAAAAAAAAAATTTGTCAGTGGACATTTATATGCGGTGCTGAGAATCAAACCCAGTGTTTCATACGTGAGAGGCAAGTGCTCTACTAAGCTACAACCACAGCCCAGTCCACAGTAATTTTAAATGAAAAATAGAGTAGCATGGAATAGAACATAATAAAGGAATTTTCTTCATCAACCTTGTTTTATAGACCTATGCAGTGGGTGGAAAATATAAAATCTATTTTTATGATTTTTAAAGCTTGAAAGCCTTCCCTGACTTTTGAGAAACTCCCCACTGGAAAAGTTTGGGGTTAGTTTGTGCCTCTGTTTTGTTTTCAGATACCACTTACTTTATCTGCATGATTCAGAGAGTTGTGGACTGTGAGGATACATGCTTTTCATTTTGCCATAATGGCTAGCCAAAGTCAGTGTGTGGACTATATAAACAGATCCATTTTTCTGGCTGTTTGCCCTCAATTTGAGGTTTCCCCCCATCCCTACAAGAGTTACCATGGGAATAAGAGCAATTATTGGAGTGTTTCTGTGTGTCAACCAGTGAGATATTGGTATTATCCCTGATTTAAAGATCAATCCATGCCTGGAGTCACACAAATAGTAAATGGCACAGCTATTATCTAAATTTAGGTTTCGCCTCTAAGCCCATATGTGCTCATGAACCTCCTCTTACTGATGGAACAAAAGTTTTAGTAGGCATGTGCCAAAACAAAGAAACCATTGGAAATATGATCTATGATGCACAGATGAGCTTGCAGCAAAATCTTGGAAACTAGAAAGCAGATGGATAAATGGAAATGGCTCTAAGGGAGCTAGTAATAGCCATACTTGCCCTGTCTACTCCACCTGGCGTTCCATAGTTCAGTGTCCCAAAAGAAACAACTTACTATCTGTAAGGTCAGGGCTCAGGAAGCTTTCTGTAAAGGACCAGAGTCAATCAGTATTTTAGACTTTGAGACCAAGGGCAACTGAAGGATATCACGTAGTTACTCAAAGAAAGAATAATTGAGTGCAATTTTTTTTAATACAGGACTAATGAGATGGATGGAATGCCTGTGGGTGTCCATTTTGATTAATTGGGGCTCAAAGCTAATAAGTAGTTAGCCATCATCAAAATTGAGTGCAAATATTTATCTGTTAGGTTTTCTATATTTCTACCTTGAAAATGATTTCAAGCCTGGTACAGTGGTGCTTATAATCCCACTAGTTCTGGAGGCTTTGCAAGTTCAAAGCTAGTCTCAGAAACTTAGACCCTGTCTCAAAATAAATAAAAAGGGCTGGATATGTAGCTCAGTAGTAGAGTGCCCCAGTACACAAACACACAATCATCACATAAGTAAATACAACTGACGTATCAAGCCTTGTGCATTTGATTTTAATCAAGCGTATCTATCTCTTTTAAGGCATTTATTTGTACAATTCTATTAGATTCTTCTATTGCTGTTTGCCTTTCAGCATGTCGTGTTGCAGATTTACCACTTCAAATTGAGAGATGAAAATCTCAGTTGCATAATAACTGGATTTTTAAATATGAAAATTCCTTTACACATGCACTGAGCTCTAAAACACAATGTTAAAAATGTAACCGAGGCTGGAAAATTTGCTGCCAATGTGTGCAGAAATGATGTTACTCATTGCTTTTAACATGAGAAGTGTATACACAATTTGATGTAACTTGTGATTGAAGACATATGGATTGGAAATTGCTTTATTGCACTATATTTTTAATGTACTTTTTGCTTTGCAATTTTAGATTCAGTTCATTAAGAAACATTACACCAAAGCTGATTTCCAAAGCTATTTAGTGTTCACTACTAGTGTTTGAAGGTGTGTGTGTGTGTGTGTGTGTTTTCCCCACACTAAGAAAAAATTTCAGTTTTGGCCCTAAGCTCAAAACATTGCAATGAATTAACTACTGCTAAGCCCATGGAACTGACAGGTGAAGTCTCATAGAGTGAATGAAGTTCACTGTTGACACTACTGATTCAATAGAATATGATAAATTCAGATACATCAGTTTCTGCTGATGTATAGTACCACTAACAACCTTAGGATTTAAACATTTACATTTCAACTAGGACTTCTACTCCATACACATTAGTTACACCCATCTTAGCAGATTCTATTTTCAGGTTTTACTAAATTTTTAAAAAATGTTCTTGCTTGTAATTATACCTATAGGCCTATTACTAGAAGCTAATTCTTTCGGCTGGTAGTATAGCTCAGTGGTAGAGCACTTGTCTAATATATGCAAGGCCTTGGGTTGGACCCCAACTCCCCAAGAAAGTGGTGTGGGTAGAGACTAAGTCTTTACTTACTTCAAATTTGGCTTTGAGTCCTTGGAAAGACGAGCAGGACTGATAAAGAATTTGACTCAAAACTGAAGTCAAAAGCATCTGCTGTATTAAATTTTTTTAAAAACACTTAAATAAGCTTGCCAAAGATCAATAATCTTAAACTTATTTTCTCTGGTTATATTTCTTCTGCTGCTGCAATCAAATAACAATTTACTATGGATAATGGTTAAGGCTTTGATTACAGCCTCATTGGAATTTTTTATTTTTGTGAGAGAATTCTGCTGGAATGAGATATTCTGTTTTAAATTTTCTAACATTTCTGACCATTGCTTTCCTTTGAGTTGAAAATATTGTGACAAGTTCTCAGTCTGGTAATATCAATGGATATTGTGTTCTTTAAGGATCTCTAGTGTTAGTGCACAATAAACACAATGTCATGTGATTCAATAATATAACCCATTCTCCACTATGCTTTTAACAGGTGACAAAGAACACCTTAATTGTTTTCACTGGTAAAGGAAATAATGCAATGCTGCAGTGAAACAATATGAATCTCTTTTGAAACACTGTCACTGCAATTTGTAGTGCTTTGAGCAACAGTGCAAAGCTATAGGAGCTCTGGGTACTACTGTGTAACAATTGCACCTTGTCCTTGGTAATGCAAAAACAGCTGTAGAGAGTATATATGAAAAAATGTGGCTGCATCCCCAGTCCAACTTGATGGACATTGCAATTTGAATTTTGTGTGTTACATTTCTCCAACTATTTAAAAACATACAAACCATACTTAGGTTATGTATCATGCAAAAACAGGCAGTAGGTAAGGCTTGACCTGCAGCCTGTAGTTTGCCAATCCTGGCTTAAGATGCTTACCTTGCTCTCTATATTAATGAAAAAAATTAATGTAATTTAAAAAATTTATATATATATATATATACACACACACACATGTATATATTTACACACACATACATAGATATTTAGTTGTTGATGGATCTTTATTTTGTTCACTTATATGTGATGCTGAGAATTGAACCCAGAACCTCCCTCACACATGCTAGGCAAGAGCTCTATCACTGAGCCATAACCCAGCCCAAATTAATGCAATTTTAAAGCAACTGAAAAAGACTTTCACTGATTCTGCCATCTCTTCTACCCACTTATGAGGATTTGGTTGGTTACATTAGCACATAAATTGTTGTTTATCTTAAAAAACCATCTTTAACGTCCACATCCCTCCACCCCATTTCTCTGCTTCCATTTGTAGTAGAATTCCTCAAAAGAGGTGTCTGTCCTCAGAGTCTCTTAACTCCTGCTGTCTCTTAAACTTTAAAAGTCTTTACCAACATTCCACTGACTATTACCATTGTCACCCAAAGCTTCTGTGTTGTGAACTCTAGTGGGTAACAGTCATCATATTCCTTAACATTTAAAACTGTAGATCACTTCTTTTTGTTTTGTTTTCAATGTTGGGGATTAAGCCCAGGGCCTTGAGAATGCTAAACGTAGACTCTACTCCTGAGCTATATCCACAACCCACTTCTGTTTTGAACTTCTTTTTTTTTTCTTAGTGGGGTACTGGGGATTGAACTCAGGGGCACTCGATCACAGAACTACATCCCCAGCCCTATTTTGTATTTTATTTAGAGACAGGGTCTCACTGAGTTGCTTAGCGCCTCACCATTGCTGATGCTGGCTTTGAACTCAGGAACCTCTTGCCTCAGCCTCCAGAGCTGTTGGGATTACAGGCATGTGCCACCGCGCCTGGTGAAACACTTTTTTTAAAAAATGGTTTTTATTTGTAGGTGAACACAATTCCTTTATTTTATTTATATGTGGTGCTGATGGTTGAATCCAGTGCCTCATACATGCCAGACAAGCACTCTACCACTGAGCTATAGCCCCAGAACCTTGAAACACTTTTTATAACTCAACTTTCAAAACCAGTCATGGTGGTACTCACCTGTGATCCCAGTGACTTGGGAGGCTGAGGCAGGATGATCTCAAATTCAAAGTCAGCCTCAGCAACTTACTTTATCCGAAAAATTAAATGGGCTGGGAATGTGGCTCAGTGGTTGAATGCCCTTGAGTTCAATCCCTAGTACCAAACAAACATTTCCAGTATTCTACATTCTGATTTTTTCTCCTTCATATGCCGCTTAGCAATATTCTTTGTTGACACCATCCTTAGCCACACAGGTGTCCAGAGCACAGTTCTTGGGCCTCTTCTTTTTGATCTAACTTAATCCTTTGGAGTTCTCATGTGGTTCCAATGATTTTAAATATCAGTACACTGAAACTCCATTACATGTATGAAAAAAATACACACAAACCCTAGAAAATGAATGGATTACCTTATTTTGTTCCAGTATTTACCTGTATTAAATTTATTAACTATTAATGTAACTACCCTATAAGCCAAGGATCAGACAACTTTTTCTATTGAGGGTCAACTATTTTAGGCTTTGTGGGCCTCCTAACATTTTTTATCTGTTCTATGAGGTTTTATTTTCCTCAACCATTTAAAAATGTAAAAGCCATTCTTAGCTAACAGGCCATACAGAAACATTCTTTGGGTTAGATTTGCCCTGTAGGTTATGGTGTGCTGACCCTTGCTATAAGCTATCAGAGGGTAGTTGTATTTAATATATATATTAGTTGTAGATGAACACAGTATCTTTATTTTTATGTGGTGCTGAAGATCGAACCCAGTTCCTCACACATGCGAGGCAAACCCTTTACCACTGAGCTACAGCCCCAGCCCGAGTAGTTGTATTTTTATCCCTATTTTAAAGATGGGGAAACAGAAGCACAAAGAGAATAACTTGCCTGAGCTCACCAACTATCATGTGATGAAACTAGGGTTCCAACAGGTAGTCTGGGTTCCAGAGTATGTGCACTTACAATCACTACGGTGCCTAGAAAATTGCATGTATCTCCAAAAAAGTTAACTTAAAGCTGGTAATTTATGCTTGTGAACTCCCAAAAGTCTCAGGAGTTGGAAGCACCAGATAATGTGCAGATGGGGTCTAAGAGATTAAGAAGTCTGTCAGAGAAACCCTTCAGCCCTTTACAAGATACTGTCCCCAGTCTATGCAGTCATTATCCAGACCCATAGGAATTGTAGTTTCTGGAGAGGGACTCAGAGACCAGGAAAGACTGATGCAGAAGCAGAAAGCTGTTTTCAAAACAGAGGGCTTTATGTAAGTCTGTGAGGACCCCTGTCCCTGGTTCCTAGGAGGCCTGAGGCCAGGCTTCTAGCCCATCTGGCAAAAAATCTGAGGATTCCTCTCTGGGAACATAGAGCAACACAGGACAAAGACATCCATACCTCAGTTGCTGACATTAAATTCCTGCACAGTGACCTCACTGTGAACCCCAGAAACCAGGAGACCCTCCTCAGGCCCACAGACCTTCCTTTCAGGAGTTTTCTCACCCTGGAATAAGAATGTGCTAGATATTTGAGGAAGACTTTCAATATGAGGATCCAGAGTAAAAAGGAAAGAGGAAGAAAGAACTACAATGTAGGAGACACAAGAAAACCTTTAAAGAATTAGATTTATACTTTTTAGATAAACATCCAGGAAACAAGAATCAGGGGATATAAAAAAGGAATATTAATCAAAAAGACTCAAATATGGGCTGGGAATGTGGCTCAGTGGTAGAGTGCTTGCCTGGTATGCATGAGGCCTTGGGTTCAATCCCGAGCACTTGTGGGCAGGGGCTAGGGGTGGATCACAAAGACTCAAACATGATAGCAGAAATAAAATTTTCATAGATCGGATGGCAATGTTGAGAAAATGTCAGAGAAATTCAACCCAGGAGGTTACATGTTAAACAATTACAAGTTTCAGAGAAAACAGAGAAAGTTCAGGGAATGAAAATAGCAAAAAAGTAAGTAATAGGAAAAATTCCCAGAGTAGAAGAACAGGATGATATAGACTGAGAGGGCATAAGGTCCCCAGGGCAATTAATTAATTTTAAAAGGTTCAGACCAAAAAACATCATTGTGACGGGGCTGGGGTTGTGACTCAGCGGTACAGCACTTGCCTAGTATGTGTGAGGCACTGGGTTTGATCCTCAGCTCCACATAAAAATAAAAGAAAGGTCCATTGACAACTAAAAAATATTTAAATGACATTATTGTGAAATTTCAAAAATTTGGGTTTGAAGATTCTAAAGAGTTCCGCAAAAGAAGAAAAAAATTAAAAAACAAAACAAAAAATCCAGATCACATATAAAAGGCCAAAAATCAGATGATCACTGGGCTTTATAGCAACAGTGCTAGATATTAGGAAATAATGGTGTAATGCCTTTAAAATTCTGAGGAAAATTATTTCCAGCCTAGAATTCCATGTCTAACCAAGTATTGGGGAGTAAGGGCATTTTCAGATATGTAAATTTTCAGAAAGTTTAGCTCGGTAGTAGAGTGCTTGCCTAGCATGTGTGAGGCACTGGGTTTGATCCTCGGCACCATATAAACAAAATAAAGTTATTGTGTTTGATCCTCAGCACCATATAAACAAAATATTATATATATATCTTCTGCCAAAATGAGATTATCAATGAGAAAAGAGGAAGATATGGATCTAGGAAATAAGCTATCCAACCCAGATAAGAGACATTGAAGGGTGATGAAGGGGTTTCAGGACAACTGTAAAACATAATTATAATGTACCAGTTATCATTTTATTGCTTCTCAGGTCTAAATCTACCCTTCTGCCCTGCTTTGTGATACTGGAACTGATGGATCCTGTAAACATTTCTCCTTTGCTGATTGTCTCAATGTCAAGGATTGTCCATAGAGGGCTCTAGAGGACATTGCAAGAGCAAAAGGCTTAGCCTCTTGTTTTTATGGCCCAGGCTTTCACTGGGACCCCAGTGGGCAGCTTTCCAGTGAACTTTTCTGGCAATTCATTGGTGTCTTCTGCTCATCAGCCCAGCTTTAGCACCTTGCTTACTTTACCAGGCTGTGGGCTAAGTCTACAGTCAGCCTTTGTGCTCTCCCTGCATTCTAGAAGTAGCAGCTGCTCCCTGAACTTGCTATTTCTGTGTTTGAGTTCTCTTTATTCCTCTTAGTACTTAATTCCATAATTACTAGTTAATAATTCTTTATATTATATTTTCTATATTTATATTACTGATATGGTTTTGTCTTTTTTCTGGATCCTGACAGAGATATCTCGATAAACATCGAGATATTATAAATGCATGACATAGGGGCTGGGATTGAATTTGTGATCCTCCTGCCTCAGCCTACCAAGCCGCTGGGATTACACGAGTATGCCATGGTGCCCCACTAGTACTACTTTATTTTAAAATAATTTAGATGTATTACTTAAAATTTTTTTAATCCATTCACAATAGTCAATATGTGGAAACAACCCAAATGTCCATCCACAAATGAACGAATAAGCAAAATGTGACTTATCCATGCAATGGGATATTATTCAGTCTGAAAAACAAAGGAAATCCTGACACATGCTATACCATGGGTGAACCTTGAGGACATTTCACTGAATGAAACAAGCCAGACATAAAAGAACAAATATTATTCACCCAGAGTAGGCAAATTCCCCAACAGAAAGTAAAGTGGTGGTTGCCAGGGGCTGGAAAAGGCAAATGGAGAATCAGTGTTTAATGAATACAAATTTCAGTTGAGCTCAGGAAGATGAAAAAGTTCTGGAGATGAATGGTGGTGATAATTGCACAGCTCTGTGAATATATTTAGCTGAATTGTACACTCGAAAAGGATTAAAATGGCAAATTTTTTCACCACAATAAGTAATAAATTTATTAAAATTTGTGCACTTGAAATATGGGTCTCTGCTACAAAGATTATTAATTTTGATGTTACAATTTGTAATCTGAGGAAATTAAGCATTAGTTTGAGAATGATACTTTGGGAATTTCATTTCATTTATTATTTACTATATCAAAGTTATCTTTCCTCTCTGTCTTACCCTCTAACTTTGTCTTAATATCAAATGTCTACTACCTTGCTTTACTTAATCTCAAGCATTTATTTATACTGGAGAAAAACACATATAAAAGAGCAAGTTTCAATATAGCATTTTGTGACTAGCTGAATGGCCATGTTAGATATCATTAAGGGAAGATTTGAGGATTTGCTCTGTTTCAGTCCTACTAGGCACCTGCTAAATAAGAAAGACAGGGTCTATGATCTAACATGACCCCATGTGAGCACACAGTGGGCAGAGTTCACAGCAGGACAAGAGGACACTGTCAGATTAGCCTAGTGGAGGAGCTTGGGGACCATGCCACAGAGCACTGGAGCCAGTCTGTAAAGGGGAGTGAGAATTTGCCCTGTGGCCACCGGAACGAGGGTGGAGCTGAACCCTGCTCCTGTACTCCTGCCTCTATATCTGTCATTACTGTAGGCTAGTCAATCTTCAATGTGTTTTCAAGTTGTGCTGTTTGATTTGGTTTAGTGAGGACTGTGTTAAATGCTTTTTGGAAGGTCATCCCCATGACTGAGACTGGAAGAAGTGCCTGACATCTTGAGATGTTTCCACTGCAATCATTATGTCTGTGGGGACATTGAACTTACTGGCAGAGACTTACCCAAGAGGAATGAAGTGACCAAACAGGTGTTCAAGAAATGTGGGGGGGGGTGAGGGGAGGGGAAAGGGAAAGGAAGGGTAGGGAAGGAGATAGCATCCTTGATGGTTTGGTATGAGAAAAAGATGGGGGTGCCATGGTGACAAGGTTGGAGTATGGATCTCACATTGACAGCTTGCCCTTCACAGCTGCCGCCAAGCCTAGCTTTTCTAGTCAGGCAAGCAGCCTGGCCTTATCCCAGCCCCTGAGTACAGCTCTCACTAAGCCAATTTTGCAGCCTGTGTGAGAGCTCACCCAGAGCCCGGGGCTTGGGTCCTGTTTGCTTCTCCATCATCCAGTCCCCAGCAGACACAGGCAGACTGCATCTGTTGGGCACTAGTGCAGTGCTGACATTGGCTAACACTTTGCCTATTTCTTACTGGGGAGGCGGTAGATGGAATTTGTAGGATCAAAGCATTTAGATATCTGGGATTTTGTGGGTCTAAGTAAGCCAGCTTGTAAGGACAGGAGATTTATGTACAGGCTCTGGAAACTTCAGTCTGACACTAAAAGGCAGCCACAGGTAAATAAGGAAGTAGCATCACTGTTATAGAAACACGGGGAGCAGGGCTAGTTTTGAGGCTATTGATGGCTGTGTGGGCTAATTATTTGGCGGCCTTTTAAAATAATATTCTTCAACATTTTCTCAGTTTGTATTTAATAGTGATGCTGCTCTGGGGTTGGTAGTGGTGAAAAAGGAGGCTGGGAAGGAGGGGTTGGCCTCTCCCTAATGGTCCTTAGAGAGTTAGCTCTGGCCCCCAGTTTGCAAAGCTCACTCAGCAAATAGATACCTGGATCTACCCTCCATAAAAGGCAGAACTGGGGACCATCTATCATGGTTTAGGCAACTCTGGGGTTCTGCTTTCTGCCTTGAAGGCTGACAAAAGCATTTCTTTCCTCCTCATTTGGTCTTGCTGAGAGGTTGTGCAAAGTCAAGTGTTCTTTTCAGCTATATCTTTGGCCATGTTTCAATGACCCTCACTACTGGCATCCCCACAGCTGGCTGCCTGGCTCACTCTTCCCATCAAGCTCTGGTGGGGAGCATGTTGCAGCAGATGACAATTCCTGGCACACAGTAGGTGCATGACAAGAGCTGCTGTTGTTATTATACAGAAAGTTGACTAAGCTTACATAATTCTATAATATTATTATAATGACTTCATTTCTTCATGTATAGTTTTCTAAGCTCATATGGTGTGGTCTTCCCATATATTCTACCAGCATCATAAATGAAATGGTTTATTTTATAACTGAAATCTCAGTCCTGTGGTAATCTTGGAACTCTCAAAACCTAGGTGAGTTTTTATTCAGAGACTTTTCTATGAAGAACCAAACCTTCTGAAATAAAATGCAAACTCTGTTTAAATTCTCTCTGTGTGTCTTCTTTTTCTTCTTCTTGCTTTTTTTCTTCTTCTCTGCCCTGAAGCTGATTATACAGGCGGAAGCTTCTCCACTCTATTGAATGATAAGTCTGAGACCATCATGAGATTGAGCTTTCAATGAGCACACAACAACAAACTGCAGCCATAAATGGACCTGTCATGAAAGACATGGTGGAAACACATTCTGGTGAAATGCAGGAAGTTAGGGATGTGAAGCACAAAAGAGTTATGTCAGAGACATCAGAAAGTGGCTAGTTACTTTTTGGAGTTAGGATTTCTAAATAACAATTTTCTGGACACTTCTTATTCTGATAAAAAAATATTCTGCCTTAAATCTTTAAAAGTTTTGAGTCATTATTTTATAAAAGTAATAAAGATATACAACTATACCCACAAAGAAGAAAAATTTTAATACAACAAATATATCTGAAATTTTGCCCCCAACATATTACTATTTTCCCCATCTAGTCCTTATCCATATACTTATATTATTTACCTATAAATACAATCATTTTTATATTCCATGTTTTCCCTGATACAAGTATTTTTACATAGTTCCTCTGGAGATTTTTGATTATATGAAATTATCTGTAGATAAAAGACAGTAGAATGAATCAAACATAACTTTCCTAGGTTTATATATGAATGTATGACCAGTGTAACTCTATGTACAGCCACAAGAATAGGAAGTTATACTCCATGTATGTATGATCTGTCAAAATATATTCTACTGTCATGTGTAACTTTAAAAAGAACAAAAATAAAAACAAATAATTCACAGTTTACTATAACTTCCTTAATTTTTTTAAGTACAACATCATTGGGAAGGAGCTGCCATTCTATTTCCCAGTTGTAGTTGTTGTTACAGCAATTTAAGAGAGAATTATTTTTTAACTGGGGATTCAACTAAGAGATGCTTTACCACTGAACTACATCACCAGTTCTTTTTATTTTTATTTCCAGACAGGGTCTCACTAAGTTACTAAAGGCCTTGCTAAATTGCTGAGTCTGGTCGTGAGCTTGTGATCTTCCTGTCTTTGCCTCCTAATGGCTGGGATTACAGACATATACCACTGCTCCCAGCTTTGTTGGAGCAATTTTTAAAGAATTACCAATGAATCATGTGAAAAGTGCTGGCCAAAAGCTTGGTATCAGATTATAGAGGGCATTGAAACTTTATTTAAATGGTGTGTTAGTCAGCTTTCCATCACTATGACAAAATACCTGAGATAATCACCTTAAAAAGAGGAAAGGTTTATTTGGCTAACAGTTTTGGAGATTTCAGTCCATAGTTAGTTGGCCTGTTGCCTTTGCACACCATGACAGGAGCACATGGTGGAGGAAGAAGAGAGAAAGGAAAGAGAAGATCTGGCTCAATAACCCCTCCTTCAAGTGCACATCCTGAATGACTTAACTTCATTACACTTGGTCATACTTCCTAAAAGTTGCACCAGCTCCAAACTGTGCCAAGCTGAGGTGTTTTAAACACAGGCCTTTGGGGTACATTTCAGACCTAAACCATAGCAATACAGATTGTTTTTAAGTAGATGAGTAGCTTCAAAATGTTTTTGAAATATTCTGAGTAGTTTTGTTCAAGCTGACTGAATAGGGGTCATCTGCGCAGAGTACAGTTAAAAGACCAGAGTAGCAGAAGTAGGAAGTAGGGTTTGCCAGAAGAGGTATTGGGACAGAGGAACAGATAGTATTCAGGATTGGAAGTAAGGAAGAAGTGACTGATTATTCTTAAAATTTAACTTTAGGGTGATGAAAGTTTCCACAAACTGCAAGAGGATCATCAGGAGGAAGACCAACTTGGAGGCAAATCTTAAATCTAGCTCTTGCATGTTGAGTTTGGGATCTAGGTGCAATAGTGACACTCTAGGGAAAGATAGGAAGAGGTTAAAGTTGGTCACAGTGAGATGCAGACTTAGAAATGGATGAGACTTCAGAAAGATAATGTTTACAGTAAAAAAAAAAAAAAAACAAAGGACATAACTTTGGGGAATGCCCCAAAATACGTTTCTGAGAGCCTCAGAAGAGCACTTAGAAAGCGGAGGTGGGGGTGGGGTGGGGGGGGGAACTGATACCAGATGTCCGGTGGACAATATGAACTTGGAGTTGAAAACACAGACAGGAGCTTGAGAAAGTCCCATTGCCCTCCTCTGAGAATTTTGCCAGTAAAAAGTGGAGGAGTGAGAAAAGCTCAGTTTCTCTTTTGAGACTTTTATGGAAGTTGGTGCTTCAGAGTCTCTTATTTCCTTTAAATGAATTCATGAAGAGGTAGGGACCAGTCATATGATTAAGAGTTGGGCTCTTATATTTTTGTCCTGTGCTTGTCCCCAGAAGTGGGGATGGGTCCACTGGCTGCCTCTCATCACAGCATGGTGTAGAAACAAGTGCACTCCATCTGTGGATCTGCAAGATTTATCTCAATTACAGAAAGTTAACAGGAATAGAGTGAGGAAAAACTTGGGTGTTAACAGACAAGCCATAAGAGAGGAGGAAAGAAACTTGAGTTTCCCTTCCTCCAACTGGTGCATTTCACTGACCCTGTTTGCCTTTGGCCATTGGCAGATTCCCCTTTCCCTCTACCTTCAGCTCTACCATCAGTCAATACCAGGTAACAGAAATCCAAAATACCACATGCTCCCATGGGCCAAGCCTAGAAACAGATTCAGAGTTAGATTACAAAGAGGATTGGCAAAACTACTACCTGCAAGCCAAATTCCACCATTGCCTTCTCTGGGTAAAGATATGTTGATACCAGTCATACCCCATTTATCTACATATGATCTATAGCTGCTTCCTATGACAGGCAGAATTGAGTAGTTGCTGAAGACACCATTTGGCTCACAACATCTAGAATATCTACCATCTAGCTCTTTACAAAAAGGCTTGTGGAATTGGGGTCATCAGCCAACTAGCCAGTTGTGTGCTCTTACTGTGAGCAGATGAGTCTTTCTCTTTCAACCTGAGCTAATTGTGGTTAAAAAAAAAAAAAAAAAAGCACCAGGAATACTTTTTAAAAGTCAGAGTTTTCCATCAAGTGGCTTTGGCTGGATTCCAGATAGTTTCTATTCATTCAGCAGCAGAGCTTGACAGGGCACATGGTATAAAAACAATTCTCAGACCTCACTTTTGTTTCTGCTCAATCCCTTGTTCTTTTAGCCAGCACAATAAAAGTGCTTGGGTCAGCAGGGTCAAGCAGGATAACCAGAGAGAAATGTAAAAAACGAGATTATAGGCTGTGATTACAGGCTGGGATGTGTGCTGAATCCCTTTTATCACGTGATCTAAACTAAGGCCACCATTTATCATAAAACAAACTGTCGGGCTCTCAGAGGCATGGAATAGATGACAACTGCATTTTGAAACGTTTTGTTCAAGTAAATGAAGCACAGTCATTTTGGAAAATAGAAAAGCAAAGCTGTGAAACTGTTGAAAGCATTTTCACATTTTCATATTTTTTTATTTCTGAGTGAATTGGGTTACTTTCGTTCTTCAGTGAGATGTGAAGTAGGGCTGTCTTACTAGTTTATAAACATCAAAGTCTTTTTATTTTGGGGTTGGATGCATGGATGAAAGCCAATTAACAT
Source organism: Spermophilus citellus (assembly GCF_964194105.1). Lineage (NCBI taxonomy): Eukaryota > Metazoa > Chordata > Mammalia > Rodentia > Sciuridae > Spermophilus > Spermophilus citellus. The sequence goes on along the minus strand of NC_138182.1, from coordinate 75,408,160 downwards.
TTAGAGCGTAAGTCCACCAACCTATTGTAAATTTACTTGAGTAAAGTTAGGTAAGAGCAGTCCTTCCATGAGTGAGAGATACCCTGTAGGGTCCTGATGGTAGGGGTTAGAGGTGGGGGATTCCATATAGTCTTTTTGGAAAGTAGTTTGGCAATGTGCATTCAAATGTGTTAGAGATTATACCCTTTACTTCAGAGATCCCACTTTTATAAATCTGTCCTAAAGAAATAATCAGTGATATGGAAAGTATTTTTTAAAAAAACATTTATTTAAAATAGTCAAAAATTGAAAATAACTTAAATGCCTAACAATTAGATTCTGCTTTAAAAAACTGTGTATGTTTATACAGTGGACTATCATGAAACCTTTAGGATTATGGTTTTGAAGAAAATATATTAATATGGAAAGATATTCCTAATATAATAAGTAAAATGTAGAAGAGACAGATCTAATTTTGTATCATATACACTTAAAAATACTTCAAAGAAAATAAATCAGCGTGTTAGCAGAGCCTACTTCTGAGAAATAAGAATCGCTTTTACATTTTTTTCTTCATATTTTGGTGTTTGTACTTTCATGATAATGTGTCTTTTTATGGTTCTTTTTTGTTTTGCTTTGTTTTTAACCTGGAATTTGTTGGGCTTGTAAGTCTATGAATAGAATTTTTCATGAATCCTGGCAAATTATCAGTTGTAATCTTTCAAATACTGTCTCTGCTCCCTTTCTCCTTCCTTTTTTGTATATTGATTACACATATGTGAAGTTTTCTCTCCCTACTAGTCTTCATGTCCCTGAACCTCTTTTTTTCATATATTTAATGCTACATTCTGGATAATTTCTTCAGCTATATTTTTTTAGTTCACCAATTCCCTTTTTTAGCTGTACGTCAAGTCTGAGTTTTAAATTCCAATTATTATTATTTAATCTCTATAACTTCTATTCAGCAATTATAATTTCTCACTCTCTGCACATACTTTCAATCTTGTCTTTTAATTCTTTAAATATATTATTTTCTGCATCTGATAATTCTCAAATCAGAACTTTTTGCAGGTCTGTTTCCCCTGTTTCTTGTTTCTATCTATTTTCACCCATGGAGACTCATTTCTGTGTGCAGGTAATGAGTTTTATCTGTGAGCTGTATAAGGATAAATAAAGAATGAATTTTCTTGTCGATGAAAAAGAAAGACCATTACTTCTTCCACAGCTGTTCACTGGAAAATTCTTTGTGGGCTTCTTCGAGATGAAAGATGAAGGGAATTCATCCAGACAAGATTTACAGATTCCTCTCCAGTTTGGAGACAACTTAAAGGCAACTAAGCTTGAAAGGATCTGTCCATCTAGTGGTGTGACTTCAGTGAGCAAATCTGAGTGAGAATCAGCTTATAGTTATAAAACTTATCTATTTGCCAAGACTTGGGCAGCTCTACCTGAAACTTTCCTGCTCTTAACCACTTGGGCAAACAGTTCACAGGATCTTTAAAAAATGAAAATATGCTCACTATTCAACACAGCCATTGCATCTTGAGAACGAACAACATATGTCTCCACAAAGATTGTACACAAACATTCATTTATTTCTGTCCAAACTGGAAAACACATAATTGTATGTGTTAATTTGACTGGGCCATGGGGTACATTTGTTCAAACATTACTCTGGGTGTTTCTGTGAAGATGTTTGCTATAGTTTAGAGGCTGTTTGTTCACTGAAGGTTCTCATGTTGGACATTGGTGGTAATGATGGGAGGTAGAACTTTAAGAGGTGAGTATTTATCTTGGGCATTGTCCTCAGAAGGGATTAAGGTACTTCTTGTTGAACCCTGAAGTAGTTCTCCCTCTCTCTCTCTTTTTTTTTAATTTTAGTTGTAGTTGGGCCCAGTACCTTTATTTTATTTTTATGTGGTGCTGAGGATTGAATCCAGGGCCTCACGCGTACTAGACGAGTACTCTACTGCTGAGCCACAACTCCAGCCCCCTGAGGTAGTTCTCATGAGAGCAAGTTGTTATGAGTGAGCCTGATCCCTGAGTCACTCTCTGGCTTCCTGTTTTAGCATATGATCTCTTCCTTCCATAGCTGCTTCTACATCATGTTCCTACATACAATCCTGCCGTGAGGACCACATCAGGGCCCAGTTGATGCCATGTCATTGTACCTCCAGAACTATGACATAAATAAATCTTTTTTTCCTTGTAAAGTTATTCAGCCTCAGATATTTCATTATAGTAATGGAAAAGTACTAATGTAGTGTTTTGGGATGAAAGTAACATTTGACTAAATGAAGCCGATTGCCTTCACTAGTGTGAGTGGGCCCATCCAATAAATTAAAAGCTTGACTAGTACAAAAAGCTCACCCTCCTCCCAGGAAAAGGGAATTTCTTCTATTCTACTGCATTTTTTTTTTTTGGTACCAGGAATTAAACTCAGGGGCACTTGACCACTGAGCCACATCCCCAGCCCATTTTTGAATTTTATTTAGAGATAGGGTCTTACTGAGATGTTTAGCGCCTCACCATTGCTGAAGCTGGCTTTGAACTTGTGATCCTCTTGTCTCAGCCTTCCTAGTTGCTGGGATTACAGTGTGTGCCACTGTGTCCAGCTACTTCCCTACCTTTCAGCTGGGCCATTGGTTTTTTTCCTGACTTCAAACTCAAACTGAAATACAACCAATTTCTGGTCCCAAGCCTACTGAAACTACAAAATTGGCTCTACTGGGCCTTCAGTTTGTTTCAACCTCAGTAAGTTTATGAGCCAGTTCCTATATGATAAATTTGTCCTTCCTTCCTCCGTCTCTATCTCTCTGTCTCTCTTTCTTCCCACTTCATGTCCTGTTGGTTCTTTTTCTCTGGAGAATTCTGACTGATACACTACACAAAAAATCATTAACAGGTGAATGAACAATGGGATTCTCAGCAGTTAAAAAGAGACAAACTACTAAAACTTGCAACAACCAAGATGAATCTTGAAAACAGTGAAAAATGACAGAATTCATAGAATGATCCAAATGGTAAACACATGAAATTCTAAAACATACTGATCTACAGTGTCAGAAAGTAGATTAGTTATTGCCTGGGGTTGTTGGTAAGGGAGAATTGATGCGAAGAAGCACAAGGGAAATTTTGGGATGATGGAAATGTTCTTGATTGTAGCAATGGCTACATAATACATTTGGCAAAAATAATATCAGTATAGTGGATTGAAAAACATAAAAGAATTACCCAGACTTGGCAAGTGAATGAGTTTCTCTAATAGCATGTTCTTTGATGTTCCAATCTGTGTCACATGAGGTTCAGGTGGTGCTATGGTTTCATATGGTTTGTCTGCTCTGAAACTCATATTGAGATTTAATTCCCATTATGAGAGACTCAGAGGACATTTAGGAGGTGATCAAGGCCCTGCCCTCTGAAATAGATTAATTAGTTTATGTGATTAATGGATTAATGATTTAATGGGTTATCCTGAGAGTGAGTTTTTTATAAAAACCAGCTTAGCTAAGTCTCTTACACATTCCCTGTCTCTTGCTATGGGAAGCCCTGAATGGACTCAGGATTCTGCCTCCAAGATGGCCATTACTAGATGCAACACTTTGATCTTGGTGTAGGACTATGAGCCAAAATAAACCTCATTTTTTTATAATTTATTCAGTTTATGGTATTTTAGTTATTAGAAACAGAAAAAAGACTACTGCATGCCGAGACATGGTCTAGACAAAATTGGTCCCAGCCTACCTGAAGCAAGGAGGGGAAAGAATGAGTGGTCTTCAATATGTCCTCTTTCCAGTTTTAGGCATCAATACCAACAGTCTCCATCCTCCCACCTCCCCTCACTGCATAAAAGTATGGAACTGAGGTTAGAGGTGCTAAGTGGCTCACTCTGAAGGTGACAATGACAAGTCAGAGTTAAGGCTGGTATTAAGACTTGGTTATTATGATTTGGATCTGGAATGTCCCCCAAAGACTCATATATTGAAGGATTGGTCCCAGTGCAATATGTTCAGAGGTGGGAAAACTAGTCCATCACTTTTAAACTCCACCTCCCACAAAGTCTCAGAGCATGGACACAATGCAGTTAAATTCTTTTCCAGGATATAACATGGGTGAATTTTAATCATTCTATGAGATCAAAACCACATCAGCTTGGTCTTTATCATTTATAGGTTAGAAGGAAGAGGACAGTCATGGAGAAAGGAAAGGAATGAAGAAATTGAGGATGAAAGAGTAGCAGGACTTCTGGCTGCATGGCTGCTGGATCCATCTTTGAGGAAGACAGTTCTCATAAAACTTGTTTGCAGCAAGGGAAAAGAGACAGAGATGGCAGGATTCACATTTCTATTCCAAGAATGAGTAGGAATATGTGTCCAAAGCAGTTCGGACAATTAAAAGGGTTTAACATCTGTACTAAGAATGATAATACTTTCTATGCCTGCATGTAATTTCTCTGACATCTAATAATTCAGAACAGAGAGAAGAATCATACTGAAGTAAAACAAAACAGAACAGAGAGTTGGCTATCTGAGAAGTGGCAGTGTCCAGTTTGAGGGCCTACAGAAATGAAGATTGCCTCCCTTACTGCTTTTTATGCTTGCTTTGGGGATGAGATAGGTAGAATAATGTCCCCTCCACCTCCAGAGACATCCAAATCCTAACCTGCAGAACTGTCAATATGTTGGGTTACTTAGCAAAGCAGTAATTAAGGTCTTTGATCAACTGAAATTAAGATAGGAAGGTTACCACTGTGCACCCAAGGTAATCACAAATGTTCTTCAAAATGATAAAGGGAGGCAGGATAGGAGGTTGAATGTATAATATGAGAAGGGCTCAGCCAGCCATTGCAGGTTTTCAAGATGGAAGAAGGACCCCATGTCAAGGAATTCAGTGGCTTCTAGGAGCAAGAAAATCAACGAAGTGGATGCTTCCCTTGTTGGGTGTGTGGGAGACTCCCCACTGAAGTTAAGTTTCCTTCTTGCCAGAACATCATGGAATCCCTTACCCCTCTCCCTCCTCTCTGAAGAGGACCAAATTCAAAATTTTTCTCAACTAATCCCCACTGGACACAGTGTCCGCTCACTGTTCCTGAGTCACCCTGCCAATCAGCACCCACCACATTGCCCTTAAGCTGAAGCTTGCAAGCTCTCAGCTCTCTGCCCTCTTCCTCTTCTTTCTCTCCCCTCTCTGCTCTCTTTCTCTTTCTCTCTGCCCTCCTCCTCCTCTCCTCTCTCTCCTTTCTTCCCCTTTGGGCAGCCCCTCAGTAAAATCTCTTGGTTGAATCTCTGTCTCGGGTGAGTCACTTGCCTTTCATTCCTAGAGTCTCCAGAAGGAACCAGCCCTGCAGACACTAAGCAGCCCAGTGAGACTCAGTATGGGCTTCTGACCTCTAGAACTGTAAGATATATATTTGTATTGTTTTGTGTCACCAAGTGTGTTAGTCTGCTTTCCATTAAGTGACAAAAGAGCTGAGATAATCAACTTATAAGGAGGAAAGGCTTATTTTGGATCACAGTTTCAGAGGTTTCAACCCATGGTCAATTGGATCCATTGCCTTTGGGCCTGTGATGAGGTAGCACATTATAGTAGGAGTGCATGGTAGAGAAAAGCTGCTCACCTATGGCAACCAAGAAGCAAAGAGAAACAGACAGTAGGAAGTTGGGGTCCCAATTGCCGCAGTCTGGCTGGGCACGAATAACCGAGCAGCCACAAAGCCTTGTAGGTTCAAATAGCAACTACTTTATTTCAACTCTCGCTGGCACTGCATGCACGCTTTTCCGCCAACACCACCCACGCGACCCTTCCAGAAACCCCCACACCGGAAATCCCTCCTCTGGCACTTCCCCAACCAATGGGAACTCTCCGGGAATCCCCGAGAGATCTCCAAAGTAGCGGGCGCCCCGAGGCCGCAAGAGCCGCCAGCCTCATTGCCCGACAGTAAAGGTCAAATATACAATACAATCAATCACCTTTCAAACATTCCCTCTGGCAAATGCCAGGCGTCATTCTGACCTGCGATGGCTCTCAACACCCAATATTCCCTTCAAGGGCATGAAACCAATGACCTAAGTGCCTTTCAGTAAGCCCCACCTCCTAAAGCTTCTACCACTTCCCAATAATGCCAAGGGCTGGGGCCACACCTTTAAACATTTAGGTCTTTGGGGGACATTCAAGATCCAACCCATAGCACTAAATGTGTAGTGATTTGTAACAGCAGCAACAGAAAACTCATACAGATGACAATTCTGTCTTCCGCTGCCATTCCATTTCACTCTCTCTTTATTATGGTAGGACTGTTGCCAAACAACAGCTGGATATTCTAGTCACCACTCTTTTTTTTTATAGGCAGATCTGGTGATTTGTTTATTTCTATGAACATTTGATTCTACAATACAGTTCACAGAATAAATAGAGGCACACGGTTATAATTTCCACCACAGTCTGCTGTTGAGGGAGATTCGGTGTGAGGATGGGTGCTGGGGGTGTGTCTGGGTCCTGCAGTAACTGGAGGCCTCATGATGAACTGAACAGGGATTCCACCTGCCAAAATCTGACCAAGGCCTGAAGATCAAGGCTCTTGGTGGGAGAGTCATAACAAGCCAAATGCGAGGAACAATCAATGCTTTTAATTCACCAAAGTCCTAGGGTGGGTGTGAGTCTACCTACACCCAGGGGTGTAGGTGAGTCTGATCTACTACCTACAGGCCTTCCCCAGCACTCAGTCCACTCCCCAGGAAGGCCTCGAGGCTGGATATATCTGCCCCTTAACCTGGAGTGAGTAACGAATACAACTTACAAGGTTACTATTACATCAGTTTCTTTCTTGACTATGCCACAAAGGGATTCTGTCTGAAAGACTCTAAGGACGGAGAGACAAATGGAGATTGGATTATATGCCCTAACTCAGGTAAGGAACATGATTTGTAAAATCAAGAAAGAAGAAAACAACACTCTTACCAGATCCTTCACAGGGGAAATAAGCAGACACAAAGAGGACTCTGATCAGACCAAGTGGGAGCCTGGAGCCAGGATTCAAACTGCACTGAATGAGGGTCTCATGTACAGAGAAGCTCTGGCCCGACTTTCACAGGGTCACTGTACTGTCTATCTTGCTCCTCATTTTGCCAGGGCAGCACACAGCATTGGCCCTAAGTGGGGGCTAGGGTCATGTGCCCCAAACATAGGCAGAATGAGGAGATTCTGAATCACTTGGCAGTAAATGGAGTGAAGGGTGCAGCCAGTCTGTACTGGGTAACCCCAGGTCTCAGGAAAGGAAATGTCGGCAAGTAAGAAAACACAGCTCCTGTCTTCAGCAAATAAGTATCAGGAAAAGACAGAACTGCTTAACCACTGCGGGGGTCTTCGGGCCAAAATCCTTAGCACTTTCTGTGATCAAATTGCTGATTGGCAGGTGATGGGGCACATTACAGGCTTCGGCTCCGTGGTCATCCTCATCTCATCTGAGATCTGGTTCATTCTGTTCATCTCAGGTGGTCATGGGCTTTACTGACACTATTCCAGCTGTGCCCACTGCCCCATCAAGCAGTGAGTTTTCTGGTGGACTTGGAGGCACTCTGGACCCGCTGAACCACCGCGGAACACAGCAGCTTATTGTTCTCAAATAGACCTTGGTTGCTGGGTATTCCATGAGAACCATCAGGGAAAGTCAGCAGGCCAAAACCATCCACTCTGCCATTTTTAAATTCCCCTTCAAAGGTCATGTGGTCATGCTGAATGACCGACGCCATTAAACTTGCCCTGGGCAAACTCCCCCTCATACCCTGAACCATCTGAAAAGGTCAGTACCCCAAAGCCATTAAAGAGCCCATTCTCCAAAATGACCCAGATAGGTGCCACCATCTGCAAACAGCAGTTGACCAAAACCATGCCTGCAGCCCTCCTTCCACTCGCCACGGTATTCGCTCCACTAGAGTAGGTGAAAGTGTAAGGGACCGGCGAAAGACGGAGGAAGAGACCACCAAGAGACCGACTCATGCAACAGCAAAAGGGGGTTTATTGAGAATCCAGCGGGCTGGGGCTCCAGGCTCACTCAAGAAGGCAGAGCAGCCCAGAGCCCCGAGCAGGGGTTGAGCAGTGCTTAAGTACACTTTTTTTAGGGAGGGCAGGGACTTGACATACATCACAGTCTCCTTTAACAAATCACCATACACCACGGGAAAATCAAACAACAACTCTCAAACATGATTAGTCCATCCATTGGCGGGAACAGGTCGGGCAGGGGTTATAGGTCAGTCCTAAGGAGGGGATACATTCAAACTGATTGGTTTGGGCCCTGAATGCCTACGTGCCAAACTGCACAGGGTCCAGGTTATTTAACAACTAAATGGTCAGTACCGGGCATTGTCTTAACTGCCTCAGGAATTTCAGGTTCTGTGTGCAGTTCAGAAACTTTACAATACCTAGTCCTTTACATTTTAACTCAGGCTTTGCAGCTTAGAAACTTTACCCTTTCAAAAGAACCTTTGGTCAGGGTCATGGTGACAGCTTACAGTAGAAAAAGATGAAATCTGGGTTTGCTCTCCAGCCCCGCAGGTTCTTCTGTTCACACAGTTCTGTCCTTCCCTCCAGACACAGCCCCTCATGCTCTGACCGCTAACCTGGGTGCTGTGCGCTGTCCCGAGACTCCACGAGTGGTCTAAATTCCAGTGCTGGGCTTGGTACCCTCCCCAGGCAGCCACCCTCAGGTCACGGCATCAGGATGAAGCTGCGCTGCCCAGCCCGGGTCATCTGCTTGGCTCCTCTGTCCCTACCTGGCTCACCATTCTCTTGCGGCCCCCTCTCACCCGTGCTGCCAGCGGAAAGGGGCTTGGCCTTTCGGGACTACTGTCACGCCCCGATGTGAGGCTTCAGTGGCCGAGACCTCTAGACCTTTTGCCAACTGTAGGTTCTTAAAACCTGAGCAGTTCTGGACTCAGCTCTGACCCAAAGGCTTGTCTGCCATAGAGTAGATCCAGAGGTGCCACTCTGTCCAGATCGTTAGAGCCAACTTGGAGACAGTCTTATTAAAGAGATTGTGTCGTCAGAGGGAGCCTGGCTTGTGGTACTTGAAGGTCTTTAAGAAAAATAATGCACAAGCGCAAATATAAAATCAGGAATAAAGATAAATATTTATTTTGAAATTAATTTAGTGAGGAGTGATAATGATTTAGGATGCCTCTGGTACTCCACCTACAGGAAGGGACGTGTGAATGGGGAGTCAAGTGAAAAATTTGAGTTGAACCCCTTGCTATTAAATATTTTTATTTTTATTTTTTTGAAAAAAAAAAAAATCTGACTGTTGAATATATTGCTACCGCCCCCTTGAAGGCCTGGAAAGAGCCCAGGTAAGTGAGATACTTGAAACTCAAGCTTATTAGCTTTCAGGTAAACCCTTCTATGAGAGGGCAGAAGGGAAGTGGGTGGGAGGCAGAGGTACCATGGACATTGCCAATCATAATAGACAATCCTTTGGTGGGTAGAGTTGAAAAAAAACTTTCTCATATCTGTAAGTGACTCCTCAGTACCCACTGAAAGGGTAAAGTTTCTAAGCTGGAAAGCTTGAATTAAAATGTAAAAGATTAGGTATTATTAAGTTCCTCTGTTACACCCAGATTCCTGAGATAGTTAAGACAACGCCCTACTGGCCATTCAGCCTAGGGCCCTGTGCAGTTTGTCACAGGGCCCGAACCAATCAGTTTGAATGTGTACCCAGTTTAGAAGTGACCAATCACCCCTGCCCAGCCTGTTCCCGCAAATGAATGGACTAATCATGTATCAGAGTTGTTGTTCAATTTTCCCGCGCCTCATGATGATTTGTTCTGATGTATGCAAAGCCCCCCACCCTCTCCAAAAAGTGTACTTAAGCTCTGCTTGACCTCTGCTCTGGGCTCTGGGCTGCTCTCCCTTCTTGAGTGAGCACAGAGCCCCAGCACGCTGGAACGGATCCCTAATAAATCCCCCTTGCTATTGCATGGAGCTAGTCTCGTGTGGTCTCTCCTTCTCCGACGCTTCGCCGGACCCTTACACCACAAGTTTGGTTCCAGGAAACTCCCTCCCCATGACACCCAATTTTCAGGATGCTCAAGTCCCTTGTATAAAATAGTATAGTATTTATAGAACCTATGTGTTTGGAAAAGTGTAAACGGCAGCCATACCCCAGAGAAAAAACCCCAACATGGCGCCTAAGGACCTCTTCTTCCTACCTTCTTCTTTTCTGCAGTGGCCCGAAAAGTTCCCGCCATGTGAATTCTCCCACCGGCGCCAATTTCAAATCTCGCTGGCGGGGAACCTTAGCCCCAATGAGAACTAATTCCTGGGCTCCGGAGCTGATATCTGGAAGAACTTGCCAATAAACGGGTGGCCTGCCATTTATCTAAGCCCTACCATCTCCCCCTTAGTTCTATATAAGCACACAGCTTTTTGCAATAACATTGGAATTCTCCCAGCGAAGTGTCTTTGCGTGGGGAATTCTTTCACTATGCACATCCTTCGGTATATGATAAATCATTTCTAGGTGACATGTTATGTTTAGTGAAATGTAAATGCTATGGATATAGTTGTTATATTGTATTGTTTGGGAAATAATGACAAGAAAAAAGTTTGTAAATGTTTAGTATAGATGTAATTTTTGGAAGTGGGTTTTTTAAGCAAAAGCAAATTTAAGCAGGAGATGTGCAATGATAAAAGTTCCATGTCAATGTAAATATCAACACATCTCTTCTTCAATAGGCCCAGAGCCCTGAGGTTGACTTTCTTAAGAATAGCCAATAGTGTTTGGAGTCTGTCACCCTGTTTACTTCTCTTGAAAATGGGGACATCATAACTTGGTTGAGCTGGAGGTTCAAGGTCCTATTTAGGTTGTAACAATATCCATGCACTAATTTCACACTCTTGTCCAACAGACACTCCCTCCAGACGAACTCCTTGTCACTTAATTTTTTATTATCAATGTATCACTAGGACTCCTGGAGGCCAGGGGTTCTAAAGTATAACATCGAAGAATGAGCATGGGGCTGGGGATGTAGCTCAGTGGTAGAGTACTCAGTACTACAAAAAAAAAAAAAAAAAGAAAAGAAAAAAGAAAAAAAGAATGAACATTTCACCAGAAGTCCAGACCTTAGAGGGGGCAGCAAAGAACAAATCCCATGACACCAGTTGGCCTGGAGGTACATTTCCCTAGAGAGAGGCCACTCCTGTAATTCCATTGCTTTGGGGACTCAGGCTCAAGGTTGTCAAGCCTTTTGTCTTTCAAGAGTAGGGTAAATCCTTTTTTTTTTCTTTTTGTGATGCTGGGGATTGAACTCAGAGCCTTGTGCATTCGAGGCAAGCACTCTACCAACTGAGCCATACAAATAACCCAATCAATAAATGGCCAAGGACCTGAACAGACACTTCTCAGAAGATGATATATAATCAATCAACAAATATATGAAAAAGTGTTCATTATCGCTAGCAATTGGAGAAATGCAAATCAAAACTACTGTAAGATTTCATCTCACTCCAGTCAAAATGGCAGCTATTATGAAGATAAACAACAATAAATATAGGCGAGGAAGTGGGGAAAAAGGTTCACTCATACATTGCTGGTGGGACTGCAAATTGTTGCAGCCAATATGGAAAGCAGTATGGAGATTTCTTGGAAAATTGGGAATGGAACCACCATTTGACCCAGCTATCCCTCTCCTTGGTCTATACCCAAAGGACTTAAAAACAGCATATACAGGGACACAGCCACATCAATGTTTATAGCAGCACAATTCACAATAGCTAGACTGTGGAACCAACCTAGATGCCCTTTAGTAGATGAATGGATAAAAAAATGTGGCATATATGCACAATAGAATATTACTCATCACTAAAAGAGAATAAAATCATGGCATTTGCAGGTAAATGGATGGAGTTAGAGAAGATAATGCTAAGTGAAATTAGCCAATCCCAAAAAACCAAATGCCGAATGTTTTCTCTGATTTAAGGAGGCTGATTCATAGTGGTGTAGGGAGAGGGAGCATGGGAGGAATAGATGAACTCTAGATAGGGCAGAGGTGTGGGAGGGGAAGGGAGGGGGCATGGGGTTAGAAATGATGGTGGAATGTGATGGACATTATTATCCAAAATACATGTATGAAGACACGAATTGGTGTGAATATACTGTGTATACAACCAGAGATATGAAAAATTGTGCTCTATACATGTAATAAGAATTGTAATGCATTCCGCTGTCATATATAAATTTTAAAAATTAATTTAAAAAATGAGTAGGGTAAATCCAGGGCTGGAGCTGTGGCTCAGTGGTAGAGTGCTTGCCCAGCATGTGAGGCACTGGGTTCGATTCTCAGCACTCCATATAAATAAATAAAATAAAGGTCTATTGACAACTAAACAATAATAAAGAAAGAAAGAAAGAAAAAAATTTGCTTTAAAAAAAGAGTTGGGTAAATTCTCAGACCTTGAGAAATCTGTGTTCTTTGGGGTCCTGGGCAGCAATATTTCATTGAATTACTAAAGCAGAACTCAATAGAGAGATTCTTTTTTTTTTTTCAGACAGGTATCCATATGTTACCCAGGCTCAGAGAGGTCATCTTAGGCATATAGCTGTCCTTTCCTTCCTTTCAGCAGTCACTTATGGTGGTGGTGGCGGGGAAGCAATTGTGGTGCTGACAGAGCTGAGAGCTGTCTCTGGAATGGAGATCTCCACTAATATACAGGTAAGTACTCTGTTCTGGGTGCATCCTACAGCTATAGCTAAGCCTTAGGAAGACTGCAATGCTGACCAACAACCCAACTTCTAACATAGTGCACCCCAGCAAGAACCACCCAGGGAAGTGCCTCCATTCCCATGAAAATGATATGGGATAATACATATTCATTATGATTGAAAGGCACTAAGTTTTAAGTAATTAGTTATGCAGCAATAGATAACCATAAACCATGGAAAAGTCAACATGGCATCAGAGGTAGACAATACCTGGAAGGGTACAAAGTGACCCTTTTCTTGGGAGATCAGGTTGATCAGGGAGTGGAAACAAGAAACCTCTTGGAACCAGATCAAGCAGATCCTTCTGCTGGAAGGAGTTCCGTTCCCTTCTCCAGGGCTTTTGTGTCGTGTTCTCCTTTTTCCTTTGGTCAGAGGAGTCTCCCAAAGTGCTGAAGTCAACAGAATTGGCTTCCAGCTCCTCTAGCCTGGGAGCAGAGGTGGACTGAGATGGGCAAACCAGTTTAGTCCCAGAGAGCCTCTGGGGGCACCAGTTCCTGCCCTTCCCCCAGTCTTCTCCTCCCCCACATGTCTGTTCCCCAGCTCTGGATCCACCACAAGATCCCAGCCCCCAGTTTGGTGAGGAAGGGAGGAGGCAGGTCCAGGACAGTTGAAATTGTCAGGAGAGCGGTGGCTGCTCTATCTGCCAACATTTACCCCACTGACTTCGTGTCTTTTAGCCCCATTCACGCTTCTTCCATTCTTGGGTGCAAAAAGATATTTCTTTCAATTGGGTGCGGCTGCTCACGCCTGTAATCCCAGAAGCTTGGGAGGCTGAGGCAGGAGGATCATGAGATCAAAGCCAGCTTCAGCAAAAGTGAGGCACTAAGCAACTCAGTGAGACCCTGTCTCTAAATAAATACAAAATAGGGCTGGGGATGTGGCTCAGTGGTTGAGTGCCCCTGAGTTCAATCCCCAGTACCCCCCAAACAAACAAAACATTCCTTTCAAGTTTGCAGCAGCTTTGGGTATCGTTCAAAAGAACAGCTTGGTGCATTTTCTGTTGGGGACACTACGGATGAGGTGGGTGAGAGTGACACAAATGTTTACTTCCATGGCTTCTCTGTAAAATCATTCACAAGGAAGAGTGTGTTATTGGGATATACGAGGTGAGAGTGATCTTTTTCTTGTGAGCTCAGGTTGACTAGGGAATGGAAAAAAGAAACTTCATGAACCAGACTGAGAGATTCCTTTGCTAGAAGGAGCTTGCCCCCTTATTTTGCTCATCTTTCACTTGGCTTCTGGGATGTCACATTCTCTTGGTTTTCCTCTTAGATCATGACTGCTTCTTAGTTACCTTTGCTGGGTGGTCTTCATGGTAACCTTTTGGACCACATGCCCTAATGTAGCATCCTTCTGTGTCAAATCAGGGTTACTTCTGTGAAATCCATAGAAAGGATATAGCAGATATAATGATGAGTGGCTCTTAAGGCTAGGTCAAGAAAGGGTTTGCAGCCTTATTCTCTTGGTTAGGTGCTTTAGGGAAAACCAGCTACATGTAGCCCTATGGAGATGCCTTCATGAAGGGGATCTAACCACCAACAGCCAGCACCAACTTGTTAGTCACAAAAGTGAGACACTTTTTGGCCCATGGTGGTGCCCAACCTGCAGGTGGAGCCAGACTCACTAATCTTGCAGTTGCTCAGAGACCTGGAGGAGCTGGAAGTGAATGCCTGAGTGGAGAAGGGCTGGCTCTCCCTGGAAAAGGCTCGCTATGCAATAGGTGCCAAGTCAGTAGGGCCCTTGCAGTATGCCTCTCTCGTGGAGTCCCAGGTCTGTATGTGTGTATGCTAGTAAGACCCTGGAAGGACTTCAGACATTCAGGGTGGTGAGAGTCGATGCCCAGACTCCAAAGGAGGTGGGGCCTTGTGAATCAGCTTTTGCACAGGCAAAAGGGCCCTTACCGGGCTGGGGATGTGGCTCAAGCGGTAGCGCGCTTGCCTGGCATGCGTGCGGCCCGGGTTCGATCCTCAGCACCACATACCAACAAAGATGTTGTGTCTGCCAAGAACTAAAAAATAAATATTTAAAATTCTCTCTCACTCTCCTCTCTCGCTCTCTCTTTAAAAAAAAAAAAAAAAGGGCCCTTACCAAAACTCCAGAGCCAGAGCTCTCGGCAGCCCCACAGGACCCCCGGACTGGTTTGGGATCCTGGTTCTTCACAGTCTGTGGCAGGCCGAAGCCAGCTCCCAGGAATTGACTGGGGTGAAAGCCAGCTCCCATGCCCCAGGAGAAACTTCAGCACCTGGAGCCTGGGGCTGCCTGATTTGTGTCCATGGAGGCAGGAACTCAGCACAGCTGTTCATGGATGTGGCTGTCTTTTCTCAGGCATTCTTCCTTCACAATTAGCCCCTGTTTCAACCTCCCCTCCAGCTAATGCCCCCTCCTTAAAATGTCCTTGGTCTTCATGTTTTCAATTTTGTTAGGTGTGAAGTTCAAAGTTTTTAATCCTATATTCACAATATGAGCTATAGATATTTCTTCCTAAACTGAATAACACTGAAAGCCACTTTCTTTGGAACCACTTCTAGGCCTATGTTCTCATAGGACACCCTCTCCCAGGGGACAGGGACAAGGCTGTTTATGTTAATGAACAATTAAACAGCCTCATAGATTAGCCAACTATAGTGCCATTCCTGGATGATGAAACACTGCACAAAGAGTGGCAGTGAAAGACAAAAGATAGGGCTTCAGGGTCACCAGATACACAAAACTGACTGGATAGAGGAAAAGATAATACATGGCCAATACAATATGATTCCAATATGATTCCAGTCAATAAAAAGAAAAACACCTACCTGGGTGTGATGTGTGCCCCCCTGTTGTCCCAATTACTCAGGAGGCTGAGGCAGGAGGATCACTTGAGGCCTTGAGTTTGAGACCAGCCTGGCAACATATTGAGATTCTGTCTCAAAGACAAAACAAACACCTGAGTAGATGGGTAGCCCTTGCAAGGTTCTAAACCAGGAAGTAAAAAGAGGTTTGACCTTGATTTTCAAGGGATCTTTAGGAAGAGACTGACTGTGTTTCAAAAACCTGCCTTTATCTTACCAGGAGTGAGACAAAGACTTTCTACATTTGTTGAAGGGCCAGTTGTTTTTCCTGTTCAGAAACTCTTGTATTTCACTTTTCTACTGGGTGGTTTATCTTTTTAGCAATTTCTAGGGACTCTTTCTGGTCCCCCCTGCCATTGGCGGGGGGGGGGGGATGCAATCCTTTGTTCATAATATGAAATTAAATATTTCTCCCCAGTTTGTCTTTTAACTTTGCTTCTAGTGTTTTTTTTAAATTTTTATCTTTGTAGTTGTAGATGGACAGCATGCCTTTATTTTATTTGTTCATTTTTATGTGGTGATAAGGATTGAACCCAGTGCCTCACAGGTGGTAGGCAAGAGCTCTGCCATTGAGCAACAGCCTCAGCCCCTGTAAAGTTGTTTTTTTAAAAAAAACTTTTTCATTGTAAAATAAAACTACATCAACTGCACAGAATAATAATGAATGACTAAAGTGAAAGCTATAGTAACCTTTAAAAAAAAAAATGAGACACTTAGAAATGAATCCTTCATCCTGGTGGAAGCTTTGGGTAATTACACTCCCAGCTGATTTGCAGCTGCCACTTAGTGAGAGCCAGAGTTACCCAGCCAAGTGATCCCCAACCCAGAAAACTAGAAGAGGTGATAATTATCATGGTTTTAAGCCACTAAATTAGGGATGATTTGTTATGCTGGATATGTTGTAATGCTGGATAACAAATGGATAACTAATATGCTGTATTTCTTGTTCTCTGACTGTTAAAATGCAATAGAGCTCAATCGTTTATTGCATCTGGTTGCTGAGGCTTCTCAAATTTTATCACCAGTTCTAATGTCTTCCCAGAACTACAGATGACATATCCAAATTAGATGGATATAGATGTTTGGATGTCTAATAAGCATCTCAGATTTAATACCTTTGAAGTCATTCATTGATCTAGTTTTTCAGGCCAAAGCCCTTAGAGTTATCCTGGACTTCTCTGATACTCTATATTTCTTTTTTTTAAGAGAGAGAGAGAGAGAGAGAGAGAGAGAGAGAGAGAATTTCAATATTTATTTTTCAGTTTTCTGTGGACACAACATCTTTGTTTGTATGTGGTGCTGAGGATCGAACCCGGGCCGCACGCATGCCAGGCGAGCGCGCTACCGCTTGAGCCACATCCCCAGCCCACCCCATATTTCATATATATATATATATATATATATATATATATATATATATCTTTTAGTTATAGGTGGACACAATATCTTTATTTTACTTTTATGTGGGGCTGAGGATCAAACCCAGTGCCTCACATGCAAGCTATGCACTCTCCCTCTGAGCTACAATCCCAGCCCCTCTGATACCCAACATTTTTGTTAGCAAATCCCATTGACTATTTCCAGAGAATATCCAGAATCTCTTCATTTCTCATCATTTCCATACGAGTCAAACCATCATTGTCTTTTTTTGTTCCCTTTGCTTTCATCCTTATTCCCATACACTCTAGTCCTCATATAGCAGCCTGTATGACTCTTTTCAATGTAAATAGGCATATTCGCTCTCCTACTAAGAACTCCATGGACTGCAGTATTAAAAAAAAAAAAAAGATGCAAACTCTGTATATGCATCGACCTTTGGCTCCCTTCCAACTTCATCATGGCACATTCCTACCCTCATGGGATGGTCCAGCCACAAAAGTCCCCTTGCTATTCTTCAGGAATGCTGAGCACATTCCTGCTTCAGTCTGGAATGTTCCTCTTGTAGATACTCACCCGTGCCTCAGATCTTACCTCCTGGTCTTGCTGTAATTATCTCACCCAACTACTGACATCTCCTGACAGTGTATATTCATCAGTTTATTGTCTATATTCAGTAGAATGTAAACTACTTCAAAAAGGGGGATTTGTTTGTTATTGTGGTAAAATATACCTAACATAAAATTTATCATCATTACCTTTTTTAGGTGTGTGAGCCAGTGGTGTTAACCATTTCACAACATTGTACAACTGTCTCCAGCATCCACCCCCAGAACTTTCCCCATCTTCCCAAACTGAAACTCTGTACCCATTAGTATTAACTTCCCAATCCCCTGTCCTAGTACCTGTTAATAATTTTAAATTTCCTGTCTCTATCTTATCTACTCTAGACACTTTATATAAGAAAAAATCATACAGTATTTGTCTTTTTGTGTGTTTTTTTCCACTTAGCATTGTTAGGGAACAGACCGATGAGGACAGTGTGAACATGAGGTTAAAACAATAATTCTATAAAATGGGCCAACTGTGCTGACCCCCATATGCTTTCTCTTCCAAGAAGCAATTTACCTGTAGCCCTGCCTGACTCAGCAAACAGGATATGTCACATTCCTCAGCAAACTACCTGTTACCTGCAAAAATGCAGGCCCCCAAACAATGTTGATGGGAGGAACCCAGGAGACTTTTGTAAGGTCCTGAAACTATGGGAGATTAGGATAGTTCCTCTTAATCATAAAATCTGTCACAATGTATGGTTAAGAATCCAATTATAACCAGCTGGCATGGGCCAAGGTGACCTACAGTTGCCATGACAACGGGGACTTGAAAATCTGATGCTACCCTACTGTCAGTCCAAAGTCAAGAGGTGGACCTGAGTGGGACTCTGGAAACTTCTCTGGGATCCCCAATAAAACTGAAGTGCAGGCACAACGTGCCTCTCCTCTCCAAGAGGACCCACTCTCTTCCTTGAGAGTGTCCCCTTTCCTTTTTCCTATCCCTTCAACAAACTCATGCCTATCACTCTAAGCGACATGTCTAAAATCTTTCTGACTTGGTCACGAGAATTGGGGCTGGAAGTGGATCTTCACATTGCCTCAGTTCTCAAAAGACCCCAGTTGTCTAACAACATAATGTCCCCAAGGTCCATCCATGTTGTCGCATGTGTCAGGATTTCCTTCATTTATAAGGCTAAAGAATATTCCACTGTTTGTTCATACCACATTTTATTGATCTATTAACCCACTGATGGACACTTTGACTGCTTCCACTTTTTGGCTATTGTGAATAATGCTGCTATGAAAGTGAGTGTACAAATATCTGTTTAAGACCCACTGTTAATTATTTTGGTTATATATCCAGAAGTTGAATTGCTGGATCCTATGGGAATTTTGTTTGATTTTTTGAGGAACCGTCATGTTGTTTTCCACAGAAGATCTATCACTTTTTATTCCCACCAACAAACACTTGTTGTTTTCTTAATTTTTAATTTTTTTTTACAGTAGTCATCCTTGGGAAAAACACACTCAACACTGACGCCAGAGGTGTGCGCTTATCCACACCAAGCAATTCTCTAATTGGCCAGGCTCAAGCTGAATGTCTGTTGGGGCAAACATTAATCAGTGCCTAAGAAGTCTTGTTGTTTCTAAAGGTGAGATCAGGACTCCAGAGAATATGATAATGAAAGAAACAGGGGGAAAACTGACCACTTCCCTTGTCTCCAATCTTTAGGTGGGGATCAAAGCAGAGTGACCTTGCTTGCAAAGTTAAAGAGCGTACTCATAACATTTGAAGAAATTCATCCATGCAGTGGGCATTCAACCTACCCCATATATTACCTCTGTTCATAGGCATGGCCCTATATTTTGTCCCATTATATATGAGGAACACAAATATAATAAAATGTCCAAACCCTCTACTGAGTCCTCCAAATGTTTTACAATTCAATTCAGTTCTGACACTAATTATCTCAAGTGAGCATATAGGGCCTAATGTGTTTAAGGGCTCAGTCCCACAGACTGCCCCTGATTCAGAGGCGGCCAATTGTGTTTTTGGGTCTCCCATTCTCTTGACCAATTGGCTATAAGTCAATAGTTTTCACAGCTTCTCCTTGTTTAATTGTATGCTGGAGTGACTCAGGAAAATATTTTACTTACCTTTAACCCATTTATTATAAAGGATACAACTCAGGAATAACCAGATGAAAAAGATGCAGAGGGCAAAATATGGGGTGGCGGTGGGAGTGCTTTCTTAAAGTGTTCCACCCTACCAGCACCTCCTTGTGTTTAATAACCTGGAAGCTCATCAAATATCCTTGTTCAAGAGTTTTTATAAAATTTAATCTCTAGTGCTCCCCTCCTTACCAGAGATCAGTGGATGGACTTGAAAGTTCTGAGCCTCTGACCACTTCTTTCTAGTGACCAGCCCCATCCTGAGGTTACTCAGGGACCCCCACTCTAAGTCACCTCATCAGTGAAAACTCAGAGGTGATTTTGAAAGGGGAAGTGCTTGTTATAATTAAAGTAAGAATCTCCTTTCATTCAAGAAATTCCAAAGATCTTGGGAGTTCTGTGCCAGGCACTGGGAACAAAGATCAAACACTTCTTATTATAGCACATCATCCTAATGACTTGGTTTTTTGTTTTTGTTTTGTTTTAATACTTTTCAGTTGCAGATGGACACAATACCTTTATTTTACTTACTTATTTTTATGGGGTGCTGAGGATGGAACCCAGGGCCTCACATGTGCTAGGTGAGCGCTCTACCACTGGACCAAAACCTAGCCCCAAGTGTGAGTTTGTTTTGATTTGCATTTTCCCTGGTGGTCAGTGACACTGAGCAATTTTTTCATGTGATTATTGGTCATCTGTATCTCATCTTTGGAGAAATGTCTAGTCTAGTCCTTTGCCCATTTGATTTAGCTATTTTTTTTTAATTGGCGAATTGTAGGAGTTTTCTATAGGAGTTGAGTTATTCTGTTGCTGTTGAATTCTTTATCTATTCTGGATATTAGCCTCATGTTAGATGTTTGCTTATATATATATATTATTCTGCGGGCTGCCTTTTCTCTCTGTTGGCAGTGTTTTTGATATACAAAATTTTTAATTTTAATGAAGTCCAGTTTAACTTTTTTTTTTCTTTTGTTGCCTGAGATTTTGGTGTCATAGACAAGAAATTATTGCCAAATCCAGTCATAAAGAGCTCCTGTTTTCTTCTAGTTTTATAGTTTTAGATATTTTGTTTAGGTCCTGGATCCACTTTGATTTAATTTTTGCATTGGATGTGCAGAATCCCCGTTTTTTTTTTTTTTTTTTTTTGGCATGTGAATATACAGTTTTTCCAATACAACTTGTTGAAAAGACAGTGCTTTTCCTAGAGACTTTGTTGTGTTTACTCCCATATCTCCACAGTCCAGTGCAATCCCTGACAAGTAGTAGATTCTTAGTGTTTGTTGAATTAGGAATAGATAAAAAGTTTTGGTCTTTGTGAACTTCTGCCTCTCCCATTCCACAAAGTCAGATGACTGGATGAAGCTGACTCCCAGTCTCTTTCTAGAGCTATGTGATTTTAAACCTATGAAATTCTTTTCAGACTAGAGAGAAATATTTGAAGAACCTCCTGGAGGTGGTGGAGAACTGAAACATTTAAATTTATTTTCATTATATTCTATGTTGGGAGAGGGATATTGTGGGACAGTTCCTTCCTGTCCTGTTCTCAGTAGGTTTAATTAACTCAGATCCCTAGGAAGGAATCCTAACAGGGAACTTCTCTGTTCTTTATCCAGAGAATATCCCAGGAAGAGGAATTTTAAGAAGAACATTAGGAAGATGCACATTTTAATCATTTATCTCCCCAAATCTTGGTTCTCAAGGTGGTGCTTCTGGGAGGCAGTGAAATCTTTTAAGAGGTGGGGTTTTGTGGGAGGTTCTTAGGTCACTGGGGGCATGCCCTCAAAGGGAATTATGGGACTCTTCTTCCTTCTTCTTTTCTGTTCTCCTTCTTTTCTACTTTCTGGTCATGACATGAGTGGTTTTGACCACCATGTACTTTCACCATTATGTGTTGCCTCTGCACAGGCCCAGAAGTCATGGGGCCAATTGATTATGGACTGGAAGCTCCAAAAGTATAAGCCAAGATAAAACTTTTCTCTTTATAAGTTCATTATCTCAGGTTTTTTTTTATAGTAATGGAAAACTAACACAAATTTTCTTTTTGAAAAAGTCATTCATCAGTTGGAGATATTTCTGTAGAAGAAATAATGACATCCAACAGGAAAAAAAAATGGAAAAATTAAATGGAAAATAGAAGTCTTGTGTAAGCAAAGTCCTTATTTCAAAATAGATGTTTAATCTGTTTTGGCTGAGTCCAAGACTAGATGAGATAACTTTTAGTATTTCCAATCTAAGGACCTCCAAAATATTTTATAAATATGGAAATGTATGGTTCGTTGATTCATTTATTCAATGCGTGCTTATTGAGAGCTTATTATGTGCCAGCCCTATGCTACTCTATGTGATGTGCTGGGAAAAGAGTAGTAAACAAAGTAGATCAGAATTCCTGCTCTCTGAGAGGGAATAAGTATTGGGAAAGAAAGGTATTAATCAGTATAAATCAGATATGCAGTGTGTTGTATGGTGACAAGTGTAGTGGAAAAACATTTTTGAGAAGAGGTGGGAGAGGAGCTACAATTTAAAATTGGGTGATCAGGGAAGGCCCCCTTGAGAAGGTGACATTGAATCAGAGACCTGGAGGGGAGACACAGGTGTCTTGGGGAGAAGAACGGTCCAAGCTGAGGACCTGTGATTGCAATGGAGGGACAGTAGGGCTCAAAGAAGCCTGGGACTCCAGACCAGAGTGCCTGATAGACCTTTGTGAATTCTGTCAGCTTTTACTTTGAGCAAGGAGGAAGTGGCTGGGGGATGTTTTATTGAAAGGGACTTGTGATTTGACTATTTGCTACTGTATTAGCAGTAGACTTTCAGGAGACCAGGATATAAGCAGGATCCCAGTTGAGTGAAAATAGTGCTTGGAGCAGTTTCTACTGAAGGTAGCAGGAAGGGACTGCATCCTGGAAGCAGTGGGCAAACAGACTGAAAGGGTGGCATTGGTTTTCCGGCTCAGCAGATGTTTTTCTCAACATCAAGATGAGTCAAATAAAGTTCTTTTATTTATAAATCACCTGGTCTCAGTTATTCTGTTATAGCCAGAATAAGCTACATTTATATTCATTCATTAGTTTTCACACTTATTCACCCATCCGTTTATTAATTCAACAGATATTTATTAATCCCCACTGTTTGTCAGGCACACAGTATACTAAAATTACCCTGAGTGATAAGATAATGCAGACTGACTGTACACTTCCATACTAAAGATGGTGCAGCATACATATTTTTAACAAGATTTTTGTTTCATTTATCACTTGGTAGCTATTATGGATGCCAGAGAAACTAACTGAAATCATACGATTCTGTATAGGTAGAAAATTATCATTGGTTGCAGATGTATGTGGTTTGGACTTCAGAATTTCGGAAGTTGACTAGGAAATGCTATGTATAAAATTCATTAAGTATTAATTAGGTAGTCCAATTAATAGTAAATGTGCTATTGAAATTAAAAAATTACAGGTTCATGGTTCTATTCTGTTCAACATATTTTACCAATGACTTGAATAAGGACTGAGAAAGTCTCTTTACTTCATATTCCGAGGATACCAGCTTGATACAATGCATGATGTTTTCGAGTTTCCAAACTTAACTAGCCAGTGGGGGCTGGTACCTATTTAACAAGATGATTTAGTGACAATAATGTGGGATTTTCATTTAGATTGGGTGATTAAAGCCCATTGAAGGAGTCCTGGAATGCAGAGGCCTCTCTGCTTAGCTGTTCATGTGAGAAAATCAAATGAGGCAGTAGAAGTGAAAGCATGTGTAAACTGTGAATTTACAAAAGCTAAGTATTTTGTCAGCAAAAGTCCTGGGATTTTGTTGTCTGAAAGACTACCGTGGGACAACATTGAGACTATGGCACTTGGAAAGCAGTGACCAGTACTTCATAGATGTAGAGGGAACAAAAGAAAATCAGTACTAGGTAAACCCCATATGAGTAATTATTGCAGTGATGGATGGCAAAATCAGGGTGAATGTTAAAATCAGGCTTTATATTATCTCAGAGTATTTCCTCAAGTTGTTAATTTTACAGTGGCAGGTGCTCCCTTAACCAAGTGATCAAGGTCTGCTTTACCAATTTTAAGTCAGATCCATATCATGCACCACTTGGTGCAGTATACTGAGAAAGGTACATGTCATTTCTGCAGGCGACTTGTCAAAAATGTCAGAGTGACAATACCCTAAAAAGGAGGCATGGTAAGTAGCCCGGAATTATCTAGGTTGCAGGAACAGGCATGACTCATTTTATTGTGCTTTACCTTATTATACTTCTCAGATGTTGCATTTTTTTTTACAAATTGAAGGTTTGTGGCGACTCTGTTGAGTAAGTCTATTGGCAACATGCTTACAAAAGCTCAGATGATTGTTAGCAGTTTTTATTTTTTATTTTTTATTTTTTTTCCATCTGTTTTATTTTTTTATTTTTTTTCCTTTTTTTATTGGTTGTTCACAACATTACAAAGCTCTTGACATATCATATTTCATACATTAGATTGAAGTGGGTTATGAACCCCCAATTATACCCCAAATGCAGATTGCAGAATCACGTCGGTTACACATCCACAATTTTACATAATGCCCTATTAGTAATTGTTGTATTCTGCTACCTTTCCTATCCCCTACTATCCCCCCTCCCCTCCCCTCCCATCTTCTCTCTCTACCCCATCTACTGTAATTCATTTCTCTCCTTGTTTATTTTCCCATTCCCCTCACAACCTCTTATATGTAATTTTGTATAGCAATGAGGGTCTCCCTTCATTTCCATGCAATTTCCCTTTTCTCTCCCTTTCCCTCCCATCTCATGTCTCTGTTTAATGTTACTCTTTTCTTCCTACTCTTCCTCCCTGCTCTGTTCATAGTTGCTCTCATTATATCAAAGAAGACATTTGGTATTTGTTTTTTAGGGATTGGCTAGCTTCACTAAGCATAATCTGCTCTAGTGCCATCCATTTCCCTGCAAATTCTATGATTTTGTCATTTTTTATTGCTGCATAGTACTCCATTGTGTATTTTTTTTAATCCATTCATCTGTTGAAGGGCATCTGGGTTGGTTCCACAGTCTAGCTATTGTGAATTGTGCTGCTATGAACATCGATGTGGCAGTATCCCTGTAGCATGCTCTTTTAAGGTCTTCAGGGAATAGTCCGAGAAGGGCAATAGCAGGGTCAAATGGTGGTTCCATTCCCAGCTTTCCCAGGAATCTCCAAGCTGCTTTCCAAATTGGCCGCACCAATTTGCAGTCCCACCAGCAATGTACAAGTGTACCCTTTTCCCCACATCCTCACCAGCACTTGTTGTTGTTTGACTTCATAGTGGCTGCCAATCTTACTGGAGTGAGATGGTATCTTAGGGAGGTTTTGATTTGCATTTCTCTGACTGCTAGAGATGGTGAGCATTTTTTCATGTACTTGTTGATTGATTGTATGTCCTCCTCTGAGAAGTGTCTGTTCAGGTCTTTGGCCCATTTGTTGATTGGGTTATTTGTTATCTTATTGTCTAATTTTTTGAGTTCTTTGTATACTCTGGATATTAGGGCTCTCTCTGAAGTGTGAGGAGTAAAAATTTGTTCCCAGGATGTAGACTCCCTATTTACCTCTCTTATTGTTTCTCTTGCTGAGAAAAAACTTTTCAGTTTAAGTAAGTCCCATTTGTTGATTCTTGTTATTAACTCTTGTGCTATGGGTGTCCTATTAAGGAATTTGGAGCCCGACCCCACAATATGTAGATCAGAGCCAACTTTTTCTTCTATCAGACGCAGAGTCTCTGATTTGATATCAAGCTCCTTGATCCATTTTGAGTTAACTTTTGTGC
Organism: Spermophilus citellus; assembly: GCF_964194105.1. Classification (NCBI taxonomy): domain Eukaryota; kingdom Metazoa; phylum Chordata; class Mammalia; order Rodentia; family Sciuridae; genus Spermophilus; species Spermophilus citellus. The sequence continues at coordinate 75,382,685 of NC_138182.1, read as the reverse complement.
ATGGCGAGAGAAAGGGATTCAGTTTCATTTTGTTGCATATGGATTTCCAGTTTTCCCAACACCATTTGTTGAAGATGCTATCCTTCCTCCATTGCATGCTTTTAGCCCCTTTATCAAATATAAGATAGTTGTAACTGTGGATTAGTCTCTGTGTCCTCTATTCTATACCATTGGTCCACCCGCCTGTTTTGGTACCAGTACCATGCTGTTTTTGTCACTATTGCTCTGTAATATAGTTTGAAATCTGGTATCGCTATACCGCCTGATTCACACTTCCTGCTTAGAATTGCTTTTGCTATTCTGGGTCTTTTATTTTTCCATATGAATTTCATGATTGCTTTATCTATTTCTACAAGAAATGCCGTTGGGATTTTGATTGGCATTGCATTAAACCTATAGAGAACTTTTGGTAATATCGCCATTTTGATGATGTTAGTTCTGCCTATCCATGAACAGGGTATATTTTTCCATCTTCTAAGATCTTCTTCTACTTCTCTCTTTAGGGTTCTGTAGTTCTCATTGTATAAATCTTTCACCTCTTTTGTTAGGTTGATTCCCAAGTATTTTATTTTTTTTGAGGATATTGTGAATGGAGTGTTTTTCCTCATTTCCATTTCAGAAGTTTTGTCGGTGATATACAGAAATGCCTTTGATTTATGTGTGTTGATTTTATATCCTGCCACTTTGCTGAATTCATTTATTAGTTCTAGTAGTTTCTTTGTAGACCCTTTTGGGTCTTCTAGGTATAGAATCATGTCATCTGCAAATAGTGATAATTTAAGTTCTTCTTTTCCAATTTTTATTCCTTTAATTTCTTTCGTCTGTCTAATTGCTCTGGCCAGTGTTTCGAGAACTATATTGAATAGAAGTGGTGATAGAGGGCATCCCTGTCTTGTTCCGGATTTTAGAGGGAATGCCTTTAACTTTTGTCCATTCAGAATGATGCTAGCCTGAAACCAAATCTGTCATTAGTCTGAGGTGTGCCTGTACATCTGTGTCTGTCCCTGACTAATGGATAATGGACATTATTCACTGTCATTTTTTTCAGTTTGGCTCTTCTCCCAAATGCAGGCCTGAAAGCTGTTTTTAAAGAGAACTTTTATGGTAAGTAGGGTCTAGGTGTATGGTTGTGCAGTTTGTTCACTGTGCATCTCTGGAGTGACAGTGGTTCTCTGATTATGGTACTTATACCAGTAGCATTGTCATTACTTGTAAGCTTGTTAGAAATACAGATTCCTGGGTACCATCCTGATCTGCTGAACAGAGACTGTAGGGATGGGGCCTACAAATCTGTTTTTAATAAGACCTCCAGGTGATTCTTGTACAAACTGAAATTGAACAACCACTAGATACTATGCAATGGAGTCTTTAGCTTTGCAAGTGTTGGTGCACATAAATGTAGGTAGTAACGCCACTTAGGGTCATCCCTTCAGGCTACAATCACCATCCAGTGATTTTAGATTTCCTGGTGTGGCTGTTTTCAAAATGCAGGGTATTTTCAGAAGGACTCCACCATAGTGAGGTCCAACCATGCCAAGCTCTTTCTGCTTGGCTTCCATGATTTCACTTAGGGTCTATCATTGAGGAGTGACAGATCTTCCTGCTACAACCTTCCTTGTCTCTTCTCATCTCCCTCCTCTGCTTCTTCCCACCCACAAACTGCCTTTCTCTGTAGCAGGAACTGCTTCTGCAGCCTTTGTAGCCCCCTTAGGCTCTGACAGTAACTACCATGTAGTGAAGGATACCTGAGTTTGCATCCAAGGGTCTGAACCTCCATCTGGAGCCTGCTACTTATCAACTGTACTTATTAACTAAAAACACTGCCTTATTGATTACATATTCCACATGCTGTTGTGAACTAAAATAAATTTTAGGTCAAATCTTGAATTTCTTTGATCTTTCAACTGAAATATCAGGATGCTACCCCTTGTTTCTGTGGATTCTAAATTGGGCATGGCTGGAGGCTGCAGAGGAGTCCAGTCTGGTTCCTGGGGAAGCCAAGTGGGTTGGGTCCCTTGAAGGGCATCTCCTGAACGGGCAGCAAGGCCTGCTTACCTGTCCATCATGGTCAACTGGGAGGCCAAGTGGGTGAGGATATCTGTAAAGTGACTTGGGGAAAGGCAGCATGCTCCTCTACAGGCCAGCAGAATGGACCCTCTGGAAGCAAGAGCTTCCCAACTGGGTGGGGGTTTACTACCACTGAGGTATTTTCTTTTTAGATAGGTATTGTGGGTACAAGGACCTTCCTTTCTGATTTTCTGAAGACTTTGCCAACTTGGAGCCCAACGGGCATTGGGCATCTTCTCCTGGATATGGATGATATAGGGCAGCCATATACAATATGGATGGTACAGGACAGCCATAGGCTCTCTCCTTGACAGCCCAATGTTGCTAGCTCCTTCTGCAGCATCCCCTGGGTTGTCAGGCCTTCAACTAGAGTGGTTCTAGCATGTGAATCACTCTTGAAAAATGTGGCTCCTTATCCTTGTCACAATCAAGTGGGTCAGACTTGGGTGCAGGAAGAGTGGGAGGGCCTTTGGTTCCTTAGTCCTGCTTGGAGACCTGGTCTCTATCTTGCCAGCTGCATGATATCTGTGTTTATGAACCCCCATCGAGGCTTTGCACATGTGAGTCCTGTACTAATGCAGCTTGATTTTTTTGTACTCAAGGACAGGTTTAAACTTTGATCTCCATGTAGACTCATAGTTGGATTCAGCCTAATAATCCAAATGGCAAGGTATGTGGACTCAAGAGTCTCCCATTCAGCAAGTCCCTTCGACCTTAGTGGTACCTATCTATTTAATAAACTTGCTTTCATTATCTTCCTTCACATTATGGACACGACATTGAGGAAAGACAGAGCCAAGCACACGGCTTTAAGGCAGGTCATGAAAAGTGCCTATCTAGCCTGAATTAGTGATAACCACTGTTCAGGGCTAATTAACTGCTCTTGATTGTGTCCACTCCTAGTCCCCGGAACTTGGAAGTATCACTTTCTCTGACAAAAGGGACTTTGACAATATGACCAAGTTAAGAAGCTTGAGGTGGGGAGAATATCCTGGAATACTGAGGTAATTACAAATATCCTCCTCAGAGGAAACAGGGAACTTTGATAGTGAGGTGAAATGAACATGGAGACAGAGACTGGAGTGGTGAGGTAGGAGTGGAGGAATGTTCAGCTCTGCAGGGAAGACACAGGGAGCCAGATCTCTGGAAGGAACCAGAGTGATCACAACTTGATTTTAGCTCTATGAAGCTGATGTTGGAACTTTACCTCCAGAACTAATGGAGAATATATTTGTGGTGTTTTAAGCCACTTACATTTGTGGTCTTTTGTTATAGCAGCCACGAGAAATGAATCCGCCACACCCCTAGCTATCATTTATTAAGTGATGGTCCACCCAGGCATGTGGGTGTGGTGACATATTTGTCTACCAGGATGTCTTATTTGACAGGTGGTCCCAAACCTGCTTCAATTCAAGGGCTTTCTTCTGTCTTTTTCACAGTTGTGTTTTTGTTTGTTGTGTTTTGTGGTGCTGAGGATGGAATCCAGGGTTTTGTGAATGTTAGGCAAATATTCTCTCATTGATCTATATCCCCAGCCCCCCTTTTCACACTTTGATGTAAGATAATTGGCTCCGAATGGCTCCTCAGCTTCAGATTCCCCCAAACCTTGTTTCTCAGACTGAGCCACAACCATTAAAAAAGACTATTTAAAATTAAACTTTGAAATGATAAATAAATGAAATTAAAGAATCAATATTTTGTGTGAACTTTAGGGTTTGTATTGACTGAGAATATATATACATATACACAAATATGCACAGTTCCTTTGAAATCAACTTTATTGGCCCATAAGTTTATTGGCAAATAAGTTAAGGGTGCAGTTGGATGAAATGAAGTTTTGATTTTTTTGTTTTTCAGGTACTGGGTATTGAACACAGGGTTGCTTTACCCCTGAGCTACATCCCTGGCCCTTTTTAATGTTAAGACAGTTTCACTAAGTTGCCAAGGCTGGCCTCAAACTTGGGATCCTCCTTCTTTAATCTCCAGAATCTTTGGGGTTATATCCACACACCACTGCTTCAGGTAAATGCAGTTTTGAAAAATGTCTATGCCTATATCTCCACTACTAGTATCTTTGAGGACTGAAGCATCTCTGAAGGTAAATCTTGAGTACAATGGTAAGAGAAACTTTCAGACCTCAACATGGATCTCTGTTATTACTTATGGACTTTTCTGAAGAAAAGAAAAATGGATCTTCCTTTTCATTCCACACTGCCATTCTCTGAACATTTAAATCTGGGTGCAGAACCCATGACCCCAATCTCCCATCATCTAACAAATGCCCTAAGACAGATCAGATCTGTCTTCATGGTGCTTTTGACCAATAGATTTGGAACACATCCAATGCTGGCAGCAGTGACATTCTTAGCCAGCAGCTTCAACCTTCTGCAAATGTGGAAGCATGTTTGGTTTTGTATCTTCCGATTTTTTGTCTGGCTTAGGCTCTAAATATTTTAAGAGCAAACCTGAAAGTACAAGGAAGAGGATTAGAATACACACACACACACACACACACACACACACACACACACACACACACACACAGGCGGTAAATGCTAAAATGCAGGTGAAAATGTGTTTTCTTTTTTTGGTCCTGGGGATTGAATCCACTGAGTGACATCCCAACTCTTTTTGTTTTTATTTTGATACAGGGTCTTACTATGTAGTCCAGGTCAGACTCAAACTTGCCATTCTCCTGCTTTAGCTTCCTAAGTAGCTGGGATTATAGATGTGCACCACCAAGCCTGGCTCAAATGTGTTTTCTGATGATTGCACTTTCTGGATGATTTCTAAGGGATATGGAAATGAAAATCCATAGTTCAGGGATGCTTGTAAGACCACTCTGCTTCCATTTGTCCAAGCAGCCAGTAGCACACATGTTTGGTCAGTCTTCACACTCTGCCTTTCAGCGCCCAGACACTCTGGGCAGGGAGGAAGGCCCCAGAGCTGTGCCTCCTACTTTCCTGTTCCCACCTCCCTCTTCTCTCTCTCTTTCAACCGATGCTGGCCTCCAGGCACTGCTAGTGCACCTGTCTGCCAGGCTGGGGCTTGGATCAAGAAAATCCTTCAGCTCCCTGAGCTTTTGTGTAAGAGAGTGAATAACTTTGGGGATGATTTTTCACCTGACCCACATTTGTTTTGCTTTAAACTTTCAGGGAAAATTAGAAGGAAGGGTACCTCCTATATTTTGTAAAGAGTACTTTCATATTTGGAGGCCAGAGGAAGCCCTCTCCTATATTACTAGACCACACAGTTTGTGATTCTGAGGGGAAGCAGGAAATCCCAGATCTCCTTTTGTGTGCACCATCCATGGTATTGCTACTCATAGGTAGATGAATAAGTTCCAAGTTTTCTGGGAAAGGTAGGCTCATTTGTGCCTATAGCCTATTTGTGGTGTGATTGATAGACCTGTTACAAACTAGGAGAGCTGAAGTTGCTAGTCACCAATGGTCCACAGTATTCAACAGGGTAGGCGTTCATTCATAACATTTATTGAAAACCTACTGTGTACCAGGCATTGCTCTACAGTCTGGGCAAACAAAATGTCATGAGGTAGAGATGGGGGAAATAGACAATACATAAAATAAGTAAATTCTATAGTTCATGAGATAAAAATTTGTGTGCTTGCTATAAAGGAGAGAAAGGGGCAGGGCCTGAGAAGGTTTGGAGAAATTTGTTCTCCAATATCAAAATCTTGCAGAAGTTACTACTTAATGTGTTGAGAGAGTAAGACACATTGTCAGCAAGACCTTGGAGGACACTGCTGGCTGCAGGCTGAGAGTCACCGTCTCTGTCTCTGGCCCATGAGGGACAGAAGTGCAGGTAGCCAGCTGGGGTTCTTGCCTTTCTAGAAGGAGGTCTGCCAGATCCTGTCAAATCCTGAGTCACACCTTACCAAGACTCTTGCACTGTTTTCCTGTAGCTGCTGTAATAAATCACCACAAACTTATTGATTAAAAAAACAGTTATTCTCTTTCCAATCTGAAATCCGGTATCAGCATTGGGTCCAAATCAAAGTGTCAGCCAGAATGCATTCTTTCTGAAGATTCCAGGTGAGAATCCTTCTCCCTCCCTTTTCCAGCTTAGTGGCTACCTGTGTCCCCTGACTCTCAGCAGCTCTTCCTTCATCATCCAAGTATGTCACTTCAATCTCTGCTTCTAACATCACATTGCCTTCTCCTCTGCTGTATGCAAATCTCTCTCTTCCTTTTTTAAGGACTATGTGATTCTGTGTCCTGCCCACTCAAATAACCCAGGATAATCTCTTCATCTAGGATCTTTAGAGTAATTATATCTGCAAAGTTCCTTTGGGAATGTAAGGTAACATTTATGGTTTCCAGGGATTAGGATGTGGATATGATCAGTGGTCATTATTTAGCCTGCCACATCTTTTATACCTTCTAAAAAGTCCCCCTGAAACTTGAGGATACCTTATAAAACTGCAAAAGCTGCCTTAAGCAAGCTTCTAACCAGGATCTAACTCCCAGCTTTGGGTACAATTTCTTACTATTTTGGTGCCATGTTGCTACCTTGTTCACAGAGTGGGACAAACTGGCAGCACTTCCACAGGTACAGTGCTGTGGCACTTAGGAGATGGTGACCAGTGGGCAGGTGACCCAAAGTGCAGCCCAGCCCATTAGCTCATGAGTCTTCAGTAATGAGTGGTCCACACATCAGAGAAATAATTCCTTCCTGAATTGAAAAATGATATACATATAGACATCCAAGGGAAAATAATGTTACAGTAAGTCCTTTAAGGTGGCACATACATAATGTGTGTGTGTGTGTGTGTGTGTGTGTGTGTGTGTGTGTGGCAGGGGTCAGACATTCACTCTGGTTAAAAGATACAAAGTGTAGTGCACTTCCTTTTAAAAAATACTTTATTTTAAAATTTTTTGATTGTGGTAAAATACACATAACATAAAATTTACCAGCTTTTTTTTAGGTGTACAATTCAGTGGCATTAGTACATTCACATTCTTTTGCAACCATCACTACCATCCACATCCAGAACCTTTTCATCTTCCCACGTGGAAACTGTGTACAATAAATGTTAACTCCCATTGCTCCCTCCTCCCAGCACTCCCTGCTTTTTGTCTCTATAAGTTTGACTACTTTGTGTGAGTGAAATCACATAGAATCTGCCCTTTGTGTCTGGTTTACTTCACTTAGCATTATGTCCTCAAGGTTCATCTATGTTGCAGCATGTGTCAGAATTGCCTTCCTCTTTAAGACTGAGTAAAATTCATAATATAGATACACATGTCCTTTATCCATTTATCCACGGATGAACTCTTGGTTGCTTCCCTCTCATGGCTACTGTGATTAATGCTGCAGTGACTATGGGTGATCGTAGCTTATTTTCTTTCACCACTCTGGTTTCCCTGGTGAGCCTGGCCCACTAGAGGGGTGTGTGTGTGAGTGGGGACAAACTGTCAATCGGAGATATCTCCAACCTACCAGCATCTTCCTTTAGGGACTCAGGGGACTCTGGGACCCTCTCTTACTTGGCCTGACTATGGAATAATATCAATTTGATTCTGATATCACAAAGTATCCAGGCTATCATCTCCATTTTAGGGAGGGAAAACAAACTCATAGAAGGCAACAGGCCAGCAGTCACTCAGTTTGTGTGGGACAGACCTAGGTCCAGGCCTTCATGGTTCCAAAGTTTGGGACCCTTTTAACATTTACAACACAGTGCTTTTTTTGATTTTATAATGTTTAGTAGTTATTTTTAGAATTGGATAGGCCTGAAATTCTGAAAATGCAATGAACATATTCATTGAACATATTCACACCAATGAACATATTCATTACCACTCTGTCTCCTGATGGCAACCCTCTGCTATGGTTTTTGGTCATATTAAATGGTGACAATAGCTGAGAGTGACAGATAAGTGCCTTAGGATCTACCTTGAGGACAACCCCAATATTTGTTGGCAGAGAAGCTGAGGGAAGTGGGCATATGTGTTCTTTAGGAAACAAGCCTGTTTCTTTTCTTAGCAAACAGACAAATCTATGGATGTGGATGACTTCCAGGTAAGTAGGAGCCTTCCAGGGTGGCCCAGGGGCGGAAACACCCTCCTATCCCAGGGCCTTGCCTAGCCCAAAACTTTCAGGAATACCCTCTGGCACTGCTTTGGGAGGCCAAAGGATTTTCTTTTGAAAATTACTTAGAAACAGCCTTTGGGTAGACTTTTTTTTTTTTTTTTTTAACTATAGACCTTTTAATTTTTCCCACTAAAAATGATAATAAAAAATCATAAAATGACTCAAAGAAAATTTCAATGAGGGCCAATAGTAGTATTCTGGGGGCAAATTTAGGGCTTTTGAGCTGTTTTCTTTATAGGACCAGCACCCAGCTGGACGCCTTCCTCAAGCCCACCTGGAGGCAGCAGCTCCTGTTAGCGGCCCCTATCCACCTGCTCCCCGCTACACCTGCCCTCCCAATAGTCTGCTTGATTTCCCTACAGAATTTTAGAGTGAATGAAAATAAGAAAGGGGATATTCATGGGAATTCATGATATGAAATAAAAAGAGAAGGAGGCTTTTGAGATGAAGAAATGATTTGCCTTTTGCTCTGTGTGTTCGGATTCATTAAGCTGTATACTTGGATGTTGGCCCATCATAAGTGTGTATTTTAGTTCAATTTGAAATTATTTTTGCCTTTGAATATATGTATCTTGATATTCTAACTGTGGTAAAATTACATATAAAATAAAATAAGAAACTTACATATAGAACTTACCACTTAACTCTTGTTAAATGTGCAGTTCATGTACAGAGTAACTATCAGCACCCTACATCTCTGGAACTTTTCCATTTTCCCAAATTGGAACTCTGTACCCCGTAGACACTAACTCCCCACTTTCCCTTCCTCTCAACTCTTGGTGGCTTCCATTTTACTTTGTGTCTGTGGATTTGACCCCTCTAGGTGACTCATAGATATGAAATCATACACTATGTGTCCTTTTGTGACTAGTTTATCTCAGCAATATCCTCAAGGTCCATTCATGTGGTAGCATGTGTCAGAATTTTCTTTCTTTTAGAAGGGACACATTATTCCATTGAATGTTTACAACAGTTTTAAAACAAAGTGTAAAAATGTGTGGACATAAGAAAATTTGGGGCAGACTGATGATTATTCTACTTTATCTATACCAGGGCTCCTGTTTATTAAGCATTGCTATGGGTCAGGCACTATAGAAATAAACTGTTTAAGTTCATTCTCGTTTATTCCTGGCAACTTTGTTTTTCAGATGAGAAAATTTGCCTATAAAGTCAAAGAGATGAAATAACTTGCCCAAATCCCACAGCTAAAGAGGAGGGATGGAGAATTCAGCCCCTTGTCTATGACCCGAGAGGTCCTGCCTGACTCGGGGTGGAATGGTCTATCATACAGGATGATTAGGATCCCCAGAGAGAGGATGCCTTTGAATGGGAGGACCATGGTCATGATAAAGTCATATTCACATCTACATGTGCACCCAGCGATGTGACTCTATTTTTAGGCCATTTTGGTCTCCTTATCTGTACTTGATGCTGCATTGTACTATCTTTGGTTCCCTTGCAGCAGTTTGGCATGTGTGGGAAGTATAGGGTTCACTTCCTCTCTGCCTGTGCATGAAACACCTTCTTTCACTGCCCAGTAGTTACCCCCAAACCAACCCCAAGGAGGTCATTCTTCCTCCCCTTTCCATCTTCCCCTTGTGTTTTGTTTTTGGACTGGGAATTGAACCCAGGGGTACTTAACAACTGAGCCATGTCCCCAGAACTTTTTATTTTTTTTTTTTAAATTTGAGGCAGGTCTCTTTAAATTACTTAGAGTCTTGCTGAATTACTTAGGGCCTCACTAAGTTGCTGAGGCTAGCCTCAAATTTGTGATTCGCCTGCCTCAGCCTGCCAAGTTGCTGGGATTATAGGCATGTGCCACCATGTCTAGCTACCATCTTCTCCTTGGAGAAACCATCTAGACCTGTTACTCCTACAGGTAGAGCCTATATCACCACATCTCTTTTCACTCTGGTCTGTCTCATCTAGGTGTGATGTAGTGTTTGGACATTCGTCCTGAGCATTGTCACTAAGCCAAGCCACTCTGACCACTGAGATCTGACCAGGCCCACCAAGCAGGGCTTAGGGCTCACTGTTTAACTTACCTCCACAAAGTGAAGTCTGCCTTTCCTAAGCTGTCAATTACAACAGGTTTTTTTTTTTCATTTCTTATCTGAAATATGAGAAATACTACCAGTTTTTGTTTGGTGGAGCTGAGTTTCTGAGAACCTTCAAAGTAGTTAACTGGTATTTTTTGGTTACTTTGTGTCTCTGGAAATCAGTGCACACATAGCAAAAACAATGTTCAGTGGGAACTGTATTTCAATGATCAAGATGGGAAATCAGACACATTTCAGGTATTGCCCATAGTGTCCTCAAAGCAAAGATATAGCTATACGAATATTTATAATTATATACAGAAAAACTTCCTCAGGTACCATGAACTCCTACTTTGCTAAAGAGACCTCATACTCATAAGCCCCACAGAGCTCAGTAGTACCATGAATGAAGGGGGACTTTAAGGATGAGAGAGAAGGTGAACTTTTTAATATTATTTCTTCAGATTAACACACTATAATAGTGATGCTAGAAGAACCCTTGGAAGATCCAAATTTCAAGTTGGTAACAGCCTGCAAAACCACAGAACAGTCATAGCAGCAATTTCTTAAGCTTCTACAGGAAAAGGCTCCTTGTCCTAAGAAAATAAAAACTATTATTTTGAAAATCTTCTCAGGGAGTCTATCAATAAAAACAGTTGACCAACTCCAGAACTAGAGATTTAAATTTACCCACTTTTTATTACTTATTTTAGAAAATGCTTATTTCAGTTACAAATTAATCTGGGAAAGACATGGTTATGGCACAAAAATCAAGTTTTAAGTATTAGTAAAGAGTTTTGAAAATATAGGAGCTAAGTTAATATTTGCACAACAAATATCTTCAAATATACTACTTTCTAAAAAACAGTTCATTGCTTTTAGTGCCATTTAAATCCCTAACTGGCCATGAAAAAGCCTTGTTATGACAGTTGATAATGTAAAGGGGAACAACAACAAAAAAAAGCTTGAGGCTTTAGGATTCATAGAGTGAACATACACAATGTAATGCAGAATTAAGAAGATAAATAAATTCCCTTTTTTCTTCTGCAATGCTAGTGATGCAATCCAGGGCCGTACACATGCTAAGCAAGTGCTTTACCATTGAGCTACATCCCTAGCCTCCATTCCCTAACTCTGAATGTACATTATATTTAAAAAGATATTTAAAATATCCTGAACTCATGGTAGGAATCTGTTGATCTCTGCAAAAAATAGTAACCCTCTTAAATCATGCAATACTCACTACAAGTATTTATTATGGTAGAGATCAGTGTATTAATGTTATAAATATCAAAATGAAAAGGTCAATAAGAATTAAAAAAAAACTTCATTCAGTAATACTTAAAGTTTAAAGGAAGTGTTAGTAATCATCATCAGCATCAGCCCAAACTGAAAAAAGGCCTAAACCCCATTATTGTTATCATCATCATCATCATCATCATCATCATTACTGGGGATGGGCCTTGCACATGCTAGGCACATGCACCACCATTGAGCTATACCCTAGCCCACAGGTTATATTTAATAAAGAGATGCTCAAATTATATTCATAGTTCTTATTCTAGGTATTCTTATGTAAGAATCCTATGATTTATTCGCTTAGTTATCCAGTAAAGACAGGGTATATCAGGAACATGCTGGCTTAGCCAGGCATGTCAGAACACTCCAGTCCAGTAACTCCAGAGTCTGAGACAGGAGGATCACAAATTCGAGGCCAGCTTTGGGCAACTTTGTGAGATCCCGTCTCAAAATTAAAAACAAAAAGGGTTGGGGATATAGCTCATCTCCCATACTGCAAAAAAATATAGAAATAAAAATAATCAAAGAAATATGCTAGCTTGGTCTCCCCCCACCACCCCTTTTTCTTTTCTTTTGAAACTTAAACTATCTTTTTTTCTTTATCAATTTTTTGAGGAAAAAATACCAAGAATAATTCAGTAAGATAATAATAGAGGGGCTGGGATTGTGGTTCAGTGGTAGAGTACTTGCCTAGCACATGTGAGGTTTGATCCTCAGCACCACTTAAAAATAAATAAATAATATAAAGGTAAAAAAAGATAATAATATAAAACTTAGAAAGGAGAAAGTAATCATAGGAAATCTTTCAGAATTAAAAAAAATGGATTTGAGTCCTTTGACAATAGTGAGGCTTAACATTTTGTAACCACCATAGTTGTGCTTAGGGTTAACTGATGACTGTGCTTCTAAAAACAGGGATGTAAGGAGTAACTGTGTTGTAATACTGCAGATTAAAAATCATTTGTATGTAAATATGATAGGTATAGCATCTGAATTTTAAAATAAGTTTAGAAATTTTAGAGTTTTTCTATTAAATCAAAGGAAAATTAGTGTCAGTGAAATTTTCAAACTAGTATAGAAAAAAATGTCCAGAATCTTGGCCACAGGGAGAGGCAATTTCTATTTTTATTGCACATTTCAATGCTTAAAATGATTGGTTAAATAGAGAGCAATTCCACACTGTCAAGACTCACTAGGATCATGGATACTGTATTCTCAAATAAGAACACAATATAAGACACACTTTCATTTCTTTATAGGAATTGAAATTAGTACACTAACTTGAAAAAATATCATAGGCAATGTTCTACTGCAAAATTCCACTTCTTTACAAATTAGTGTTTTAAAGTAGGTGAATATAATTTTACATCCTATCCATGAACTAACAGGCCAATTAGACTATGATCAATTAAACAATACTGGCATTTGCATGAACATATTGCAAACAGAATTCAGTTTCAAAATGTAAATAAACAGTTTGAGTTCTTACTCTCTTCTCCACTCCCACCTGAAATCAAACTGTGGATAAATAAGACACTTATTATTAATATTTTTATGGTAGAACTTTACTAAATAAGCATTTGCATCTACCCTGAGTCATACCTATGGTCTCTGATGACTGACTGCAATTGCATTTTTTTTTTTTTTGGTGTGTGTGTTGGAGGCAGTGCTGGGGATCAAACCCAGGGTCTTGTCAACCACCTATTACATCCCCAGCTGTATTACTGCATTTTCTAAAAGGAGCAAAGATTTTTATCAGAATGCTTTTCACATTAGGATTTTCTAGCAGCCCTTCACTCAGGATAGCTAAGTCCTGTTGCCCTAAAGCTAAGGTACTCACTGCAACGTGATGAGTTAGAACTTATGCATCTAGAATGGCCCTAGATATTCACCAGGCTAGGAGAATTGCGAAGAATAATTTAAATAATTTTCCAAAGGGCTGAGCTCTGCTTTCATATATATATGGAAATCTAGCATTTTCCAAACCTAGGCAATTAATTGTCCAAGGCATTCTAGAGCAAGAAGAACACACTAATAAATCGTGTTGATTCCTATGCAAACGAGTTGCAAACATGAATCAGACCGTTAAAAAAAAAATCACACTCTTTTCATCAGATTGTTAGTGGATCACCCTTTATGATATAAAACAAAGTATTGTTGTAGAGTATGGCTTCACATGAATCACCAGGAAATTGGTTTATAAAAAGAAATGAATTATATGGAAAAATATATGATCTTCTGCTGAATAGGGCTAAAGATACTTGCTAACAATACTCAGTGGAAGTTGGAAGTGAAAAGTGTGAGTGGAGAAAGGCTCAAATGACCATTGCTCATCAGTTTATAAACATATTGTGATCAAGACTCTATAGCAGTGTGTGCCGTACAAAAATTCTGACATCTTCAAGCTGGGCCCACACACATAAATATCTTCCCTGTCAGGACAGCTCTCGTATGGGTAGGAAATAAGATGTATACCCCACAATCAGCACACACTTTTACACAGGCAGTAAAACCCAGACACTTTTATTTAAACTTTAGAAAGCAAACAGGCTACCCACAAAGAATAGTTAGGAAACTCAAAGTGTTTTATTTTGTAGTGTTTTCTTTAAAAAAAAAAAGTGTAGATCTTCATTGATTCATCTGTATAAATATTTTTCCTGGCAACAGTAGTTAACTTTTAACCTCCCATTCAAAAACTTCACAACTTCAAGTATTTGAAATGCACTTAAATTCCCCCCTGCTTTTTATTTTCTATATTACATTCTCATCATGATTAACTGACTCATGAAGTTGAAGAATTTCTTTTAAAAGGAAGTTCAAAAATCTTTACTAGTATGTACTAGGACAAATTAGCATTCTCTGTGTCAGTACCCATTTTAACAGTACTATTTTTCCTAAAAGATAGAAAGTGGGGGGAAAATAGGCATACCTGTTCCATCCAGAGCAAAGCACAAAATATCATTTAAAAAATAAATACCTAAGACATTCCTGCCACACTTCCATGTCCATTTCCTCAGCTGTTGAAAAATTTTCTCAAGTGGCGCTGCATCTCCACCTGCCTTCTACCAGCAACCTCTGTGGCTCTGTCTCACTGAATCTGACTCTGGAGGGTAACTGCTCTTTGTCACTTGTCATGAAGCTTGTAGTTTGATATCCTGGGCTTCACATCCAATTTCAGAAACTCAAATGACACTATATGGACTCACTCTAAATCTTTTTTTAGTGCAGTTTGGCAAATATCCCAAATGAAATTCAACTCTAAGTTAAAAGTATCAAGCAGAGATAGAGCTAAGTGTGTCTGTGACTTGCTGGGCTGCCCAAAGGCTCTGGTGAGGTTAGGAATAGAAAACCTAATTGTCCCTAGCTGAAGGGCTGCAGACACCTGTTGCTTTGTCACAACAGAACAGTTAACCACAGAGACAGCAGGAACCCAGAGGCCTAACAGCAATCAGGCTGCTGGGCTGCTGTGAATATCTTTAAAGGCCAACAACTGCCCTCAGCTTTGCCCCACCTCACAAGCTCAGAAACGTTGGAATCATCTCCACTATAACTCAGGGTTAAGAACAGCAAGCATTAAACACGAACACCTGATAGATTCTGCTCCACATCTCCCTTCTGGGACTCCAGCGCGCTCTTATTTTCAGGCTCTTTCTACCTGCTGATTTGAACTTTGGCTTTGGTTTCTAGAAAAAAATGTATTATAAAGCTGTCTGGAGAGACCACCGCTAGATGGCCAAGTCACCTGGCCTGGCCCGCCCACTGCTGGCCTTGCTGGACCTTCCTGGGTCTGTAAGGAGCAAGGGAGGCTCATGCATCTCTGCTGTGGTGGTCAAGGCCTGCTCCTCTTCTTCGGGTGTCACAGCCAAGGCACTCTCTTCCAAGCTGCTGCCGCTCCGGTCCTCCAGCAGCTGGGGTGCGGTGCCCCCCTGCCCAGCCTCCGGTGGGAGCCGCTGGCTGTTGCTGCCTGCGGGGCTTGGGGCTGCGGGACTGGACGCTGCGGAGGAGGCTTTCCGCGCCGGAGTCTGATGCTCAGCCGCTTGGTTGGCCCAATTCTGCTCTGTCATCAGCAGGTGTTGGTTATTGTAGAGCTTGGCAGGGTGGCCCTTCCCTTGTGACTCATTCAATGCTACCATTTTGAAGTCTGCTGCTGGTGGCGGGGCTCCGGGGTACCCTGCTTCGCCGGCCTGTCCCAGGGGAGAGGCATAATGCGTGTATAAAGGTGGGAATCCAATAGTGACCGTGGGTGGGCGGGAAGCGAGTGGCAATGGCTCTGCGGCCACCAGCTTGGATTCGGAGGTGTCTGGGCCGAAATGATCAGTCACTCCTTGTTTGAATTTTTTCCAGCCCAAGTGGTAAATCTCCAGCATGTTGAGTACAAGAGAGGCACAGGCCACCGCTAGCATGAAGATGATGAAGATGGTTTTCTCCGTGGGTCTGGAGATGAAGCAATCCACCATGTTGGGGCAGGGCCACCGGTCACATCGGTAGAGCGGCTGCAGTTGGAAGCCATACAGAAAGTATTGCCCAGCGATGAAGCCCACCTCGAAGAGCGTCTTGAAGATGATGTTGAAGACGTAGGTCCGCAGCAGCGCCCCAGCGATGCGCACCTTGCCTCGGTCATCACGCACAACAGTCTTATCCTGAGAGCCAGCCCCATCTAGAGACTCCTGACCCCGCTCCAGGTGCGGGTTTTCTCTCCTCAGCAGCTCCTCCTCCCTCTCTTTCTTCTTCTCTTCCATGCGCACAATGTGCAGTACATGGCCCAGGTAGATGAGGGTGGGCGTGGACACGAAGATAATCTGCAGCACCCAGAAGCGGATGTGCGAGATGGGGAAGGCCCTGTCGTAGCACACGTTCTCGCAGCCAGGCTGCTGGGTGTTGCAGGTGAAGTCGGACTGCTCATCACCCCACACCTCCTCTGCTGCAGCCCCCAGCACCAGGATTCTGAAGATGAACAGCACCGTCAGCCAAACCTTGCCGATGACTGTGGAGTGCTCCTGTGCATTCTCTAGTAGTCGCCCCAGAAAGCTCCAGTCACCCATTGCTTCAGATTGCTAACCTGTAAGGGAACATTGCGCATTAATACGCGGGTTAGAGTAGTTGAGCTGCAGAGGTCAATCACCCCAGGGCAGTCACGATGAGTACTAGAATTGAGTTGTATCAGCTGTACTCCCACTTCCAAACATGGGTAGTGCTGGGGAAGTCTCCTTAAGGATGTATGTACACATGTGCATAGTCAGCTCTTCACATCCTTAGGTTCAACCAACCTCAGATGAAAAAATAATGGGGGCGGGTGGCGGGGGGAATTGCATCTGTCCTCAACAAGTACAAACTTCCATTCATTCATTCATTTTTTTTTTTTTTTTTGGTACCAGGGATTGAACCCAGGGGCAATTAATCACTGAGCTACTTCCCCAGCCCTTTTTAATATTTTAACTAGAGACAGGTTCTTGTTGAGTTACGTCTCTCTCTAAATTGCTGAGGCTGGCTTTGAACTGGAGATTCTCCTGCCTCAGCCGCTGGGATTATAGGCATGTGCCACTGTACCTGGCTGTCATTATTTCTTAATACAGTATAACAACCATTTCCACAGTATTTACACCACATCAGGTCTTCTAGAGATGGTTTAAGTATACAAAATGGAATGTGTAGATTCTATGCAATACTAAGCCATATTATATAGGGGACATGAGCATCTGTGGACGTTAGCATCCATAGGGGTCCTGGAGTCAATGGACACTAAGTACTGGATGTTATTTCCCTATTAACATGTGGAACAGAATTGAATTAATATCTACAGCACTGTGCAGTAGTCACAAGTAGTAACTGCTGGCATAAACAAGATAACCACGTGTTCCACTCCTTATTTCAGAGATGAGGAAAGGAACGCTAGAAAGAGAAATGATTCACCTGACCTCTAACTCCCCACATCTTCCTCCACAGAAGCATGGTATCCCCACAGGAGCTCTGGACTCTACCTGCAGCTCAGACCAACTCCAAATTTTCACCTTTGTTTGTGTGAATTAGAGCAAGTTTTTCCCAAATTGTTGTTATTCCCATGTCACCATAATGTGTCATGTTGTATTGGTATTACAAGTCATGTGTCATATGTCACCTTGCCATATTAATCTACTACCACTCTTATTATTTACTTTTTTTCTTAACAGCAACTTTCTTTTTATGCTTAAATTTAGCTTAAATAGGAAACTCTACATCACTTCTCTAAAAGTAGGTACTGATACCATAAATGGAAGGTAGCTTTAGATACATTGTTGACAATTGTTTGCTCTAACTTCCCCTCACAAACAATCCCTGAGTATAAACTCTTTATTTATTTAAAGAGGGAGGTTAGAAGTATTAGAGGTGTGTTAAAGATACAAAGGGGATTGGTTCCAGGATCCTGAAAGATACCAAAATCTGTGGATGCTCAAGTTTTGTATATAAAATGGCACAGTTTTTGCACTGAACCTGTAGTCATCCTCCTATATACCTTAAAACATATCTAGATGACTTATAATACCTAATAGGTGTAAATGCTATGTAAATAGTTGTTGTACTGTTTTGGGAGTAATAACAAGAAAAAAGTCTGTACATGTTCAGTATAGATCCATTTTTTTCCCCCTGAAATATTTCTGATCCTTGATTGGTTGAATTCACAGATGTGAAGCGCTGACTGTACTATAATCAAACTGAGACCTTCAAGACCGCTGTTAGGATGAAAACAGAATTAAGGGATTGAGTTTCTCATATTTGATTCCATGTCAATGAATACACCACCTAAAATCACCTCTCCTATTAAGTGTAATCTTTGTGATCCCTACAGAAACTCAAGTTAGACACTTGGGCAAAGATGGATGGAGTGGTGGCTGGGTGCCAGAGGAGGTACCAGGGATAACAGGTCGTGATAATCCTTCCAGGACCAGGGCTGCAGTCCTTCAGCAGGAAGTCACCCAGTAGCACTAATAGGCATCCAATGTGTCCCTCGTGCTGTGCTTGCAACTAGGGAAACACCTCCAAATGCAGCCAAGGTGCTAGAATGGAGCCAGATAAACAAGGGAGAAGCCACCAGGCCTTGGTCTTCTGGGCTGGAGAGCCAAGGGTGCTGGGCAAGGCTCATAGGTGTGACTATACCTGAGGACAGGAGAGCTGCAGGCACACTCTAGACCCCCTCGGCAAGAGTTAAGTAGGTGTCTGGGAGCAGGAGCTGCCTCTCTCTGAGCCTGTGGGAAATAGGTGACAGTAATGAAGGGAGGTAAGACATGGACTCTGTTTTAGAAGGCAGTAGCACTCTTCAGACACAGGGGATACAGATTAGGTGTCCCATGTCATTGCTGCTCAAATAGTCTGGGTACTGTGACTGGAACTAAAGAAGAGCTTCAGCGTTCTCAAAGCCACTCTTGGCAGTAAGGAAAGCCATCTCAGCTGTATGAGTATGCCTAGGTTGCCAGTGGAACACATTTTAAATTTTAAAATGTTCAAAATATTAATTTTTATGATTAGGATTGAAGGCAAATGAAACTTGCTAGAAATCTGATGAATACCTGTCTTTGAATACATTTTCAACTCTTTGCTTATTCAGTCGAGATCTTTAGAGAAATCTTACTCTTCATAGACTCTACAGTCTCCTTGTCCCATATTGTGACTGGTATAACTGGCTGCTGCTGCTGCTGCTTCTTCTTCTTCTTCTTCTTCTTTTTAAAATATATTTTTAGTTGTCAATGGACTTTATTTATTTATTTATATGTGGTGCTGAGAATTGAACCCACAACCCCATCACCTTCATTTAATTAAAAATGCAAAAGAGAAGGCTGACAATGACATAGACTTCTCTAACCATAAAAGGTGCTTTAGACAGGAACCTGAATGTCAAAGCAGGACTCATGATCACTTAATGATATCAAGATTTCTCTTTGTATATTTTCCTTAGTGATATCCACATGGGGTGATTTTAGTTAACAGAAAGTTGACTCTGCCAAGAGCCTGCTGATGTTTGAATTTCTACTGTGAGAGTTTTGTCTCTAGTTAAAAATGTAAATACTCCAGGATAAGTCTCAGTTTGATCCTGATAAATGGGTTTGGGACTATAAGATGGGTAGCTGCCACTGGATCAAGAATGACGACTATTAATGTATATGTGGTCATGGCAGTTAACACATGACTAATTTGAGAAAAATTAATATATTGTATAAATTCTATTCAATTCGTAACTGGTATCATTTTGCACATTCTTAGAAGGTAAAATATTTTACTTCTGAAACTTAATTATTATACACGAAACAACCCACTTTTGCCCATGAGGTATGTCAGGGAACCATTCTAGGTGACCTCCTGCTTCTCTTCCAAGCTACAATTCTCTTAATCAGTCCTCACAGGCATCCCTAGAAGGACAGTCACTCAGCGCCCTTAAGATTATCATGAAGGCTCCTTGCTGTGGTTTTTATGTGGTGCTAAGTGTCCCCCCAAAGTACATGTGTTGGAATCTTGGTCCCCAGGATGGTGCTACTGGAAGGTCATGGTTCTTTTAAGGGGTGGAGCCTAGTGGGAAGTCCTCTGAAGGAGGATTGTGGGGTCTCCCCCCCCCCGACTTCCTTTTAGCCATGTAAGATCCTCCTTTCACACAGATATCTTTTATTTGGTGAAAGAATCACCAGAATTGAGCTAGTGCCAGTGCCATGTCCAAAACAGTGAGCTAAATTAACTACTTCATAAGTAGCCTGTGTCAGATCCTTCAATATGGTGACAAAAAGCTCACTAAGAAGTCCCCAATGGTACCTCTGCCCTTAGCCCTCCTTTTCTCTGCAGTCTGCTGAGATCTTTTAACACATAGCCCTGAGCAAAGAACTGTCAAGTCTCCGATCAACACTGCATAGGACAAAACCATGGTAGCATGCAAGACCCATCAGGACTGGCCACAGCCCTAGGCACATAAAACTCCTGCAGCCTCTGAAACACCACAGTTATGGCTTCTGCACATGGTGTTTCTCTAGCCTGAAACCCATCCCCATCTAGAGCCCAGCCTGCTGAATTGTCCTTACTTCACATTCCCCTTAAAGGTGGCCAATGCAGACCTACACCACTGCCCTGGGCACTCTCTTCTCCTGACCATGCTCTCCTCTGTTTCAGGAAGTTCCCTCCATCTCCTACCCATTCAGGCTAACATCACAGGTGTCTCCTTTCTTTGCTGTCCAAGGATAGCAGGGTCTATGGTCTCCAAAGACCACTTGACTGCTGCAGGCTTGTCTTCCTTAACTCTGGTCCTGAGGGTGGAACTGGCTCATGCACCCCTCCCTCTTGACATCTGCAGCAAAACTGGAAGATGTGCATTTCTGGAGGTGTGTGAGGAGAAGCCAGTGTGGGTATCTAATGCTTCCAGCCACCCTCAGATGCACAAGCAGTTTTGCACTGTTTGCCACAGTGTCACCTGTTTGTTGATGTGCTCAATCCAGGGGCTGATGGGCTCCCTCCCCACCCAGCATTGGTGGCACACAGGATGGAAGGAGACTTTGCTGTTCGTCACAGACTGGACAGAGCTGCTGGCATTTCCCTGTGGAGTCAGAGAGGCAAAAATATTCTGCAACGTTCAGAGTGACCTCACAGCAAGTAACTATCTCAGCCCAAATGTTCATTATGTGTGTGCACCTGTTAAGGAACACAGGGCCACAAACTACTTATTTCATTGGTAAATCAGAAGAGGAAGGAGAAGCTGACGACTTCTACAGTGTCTTATTACTATAGTGTCTTGTTACTCAGCTATTCTGGCTTCGCCCTTTCCAGGCTTTTTTCGGTCCAAGTGTTCATAGTATCCAAATATATGCCGCTGGAATTGCACTGTGACCTTCTGGTGCAGCCTGTAAGAATGATGCTATCTGGATGATCTGCCTGTGCTTTGGCAGTGGTTACAGCTCATTAAATGTGAGAGATGAACAATAAGAACATGTCTTAACAGCAGAATACATCAGACACTAGAATGGCAATATGTAAATCAATGGAAGTGTAACTGATGTGATACAGCAATCTGTATACGGGGTAAAAATGGGAGTTCATAACCCACTTGAATCAAACTGTGAAATATGATATATTAAGAACTATGTAATATTTTGAACGACCAACAATAAAAAAATAAAATAAAATACTATAAATAAAGAATTAGATGCTGCTTTTAAAAGATACACTTCAAAAATTAAAAATCAGAAAAGCCAAGACAAAAATAGTACAATAAAAATTATTGAAAAGAAAAGAAAAAAAAAGAACTTGTCTTAAGTGGGAGCATCCAGCAATATACTCTGTATGGTAATGTACAGTGGTAAGATTTTTCTGGAAAAGAATTTAGTAACATGTATGAGAGATGTAAAGTTATAATACCTTTGACCTTGAATTCTACTTGTAGGGCCCAATACTAAGAAAATCACCAGTTATGTATATAAATGTTTGTTCATGATTTCTTGTAAATGTTACCTACAAGAAGGAAGAGCTGGAAACAGAAATGTCCCCTAAAAGATGACAGTCAAATAAATCATTGTGGCTGGCTGTGGCTGACCCAATGGTTGACAACCCAGGTCCTAGTCATCTCTTCTCCTTTGCCTGCCTATAATGTGACTAGAAAGAGAAGTCCTTGCTTCCCTATCCTCCCTTCTGGCTAGAAGTGACTATAAAATGCATTTTGTCCACTGAGATATAAGAATCCTGCTGGAAAACTGGTTTTCAAAGAAAAAGGCAGATGCTATTTGTACTGTTTCTGTATGGAGTACATATGTGATACCTGGAACTGGGCAGCCATCTTGCAAACTTGAGTCAATAAGCTTGAGGGAAGAGTCAAGAAAGCCCCAAGGCATCTGCTGGGACAATGTGGAGGTGTTGAATCAACTCTACCAGCCACTTTCAGACATTTTTTATGTTAGGAGGAAAAACTACATTTATTTTAGTTAGATATTTTTGTGTTACTTGCAGACAAAATAATTCCTAATTGATATACCACCTTAAATTCCTTACAGAATAAGACTGGGCATACAAGAAAATATATGATTGACTCATAATTACTAAGATATAATATGACTCATAACTATTGAAATATATTGATATCTTGTTATAGTAAACATAATTTCAAAGCACATTAATAATTTGAAGAAATACTGATGCTACAATGATAAATGACAAAAGACTCATACAGTACTATGGTCTAATATCAGCTGTTTTACACATACTCACACACGCATGTAGAGAAAGGAAGAATGATACTGAAATGTTAACAGTGGTGTTTTTGAGAATGGGGTGATTTTTCTTTTCTTTTCATATATATCTACATTTTCCATAACTACATATCACATCATCATAAAAGTTTCATGACCATGGCTTATATTTTTTGAAGTTCTAGTTTTTGAAAAAATCAGCTGATTCCTTTTTCATTGTTCATCATGGTTTCTACTTCTTTCTGCTCTTTAATTGTGTCAATAGTAAGTACACAAAAGATGAATACAATACACTGTGCACAATTAGCTCAGTGTTAGAAGATAATGCTTCTGGGATTGCTGAGGCACATAACTAGCCCTGACAGGACAGCAGCTATGATTGGTGACACAGAGCTTAAAGTGAACTCCATCCTCCTGCCTGACAGTCTACACACTGGGAGTAGTATTGGGGGGGGGATGCAGTTTCCCCCACAGAACCTAAGTATTCAAGGGTAAGTGTGTCCCCTTATACTCACTGGTGAGGCTCACTGCTGCACTTCACAGGTTGGGGGGTTTTGTAAAATGCATATGCACATGAATGCCAAATTTAACCAGAGCACTATTTGGAATATTAACAATCTGGATAGAAGTCAGATTAAATGGGCACCTCCAAAGCAGAAGTGGCATCCACCTCCCTGCACAGTGTCAGATTTCAGGTGGTTCCAGATGACAAGTAGAGGTTCTAGAGTTGTTTTTTTTTTAAATGAATACCACTTTCAAATCTTAGCCTTCCAATGAATCCCACCATCATGTACATCTATAATGCACCAATAAAAATATGGGAAAAATAAAGAAATCACATCTCTAGTATTAGTCAGATAGAAAAATCAGTACAGCTATGAGTCACAGTGGCTCAGCAAGAATACTTTAGACAGGATCTTCAGAAATTGAGATCAAGGGGAACTAGCACAGAGTTTGGGTGAAGGGAATGCCTAGCACCCACTTGGAGGAGAGGGTGCTATGATTTGGATGTGGTTTGTCCCCCAAAGTTGTGTTGGGAGCTTCGTCCCCAGGACGGCAACGTTGGAAGTTGATGTGAGGCCTGGTGGGAGGTTCTTAGGTCAACTGGGGGTATGCTTTTGGAAGTGACTATGAGATGCTAGCTGCCAAACATGTTTTGCAGCCAACAGGGTCCTTGAACTTCCAAAACTATGAGCTGAATAAACTTCTTTCTAAGTAGTCTACCTCAGGCATTTCATCACAGTAATGCAAAATGGACTAGTACAGGTTTATTTTCATCTTTAATGGAAAACCTCAAAGTGTGACTGCTAACTTTGTAAGGTTCAAGTGATCTAACAACAGAATACTGCATCCTGCATTATGAGCATTTTTAAGATAAGGTCATGTGCTGCCATAACCTTTCAGGCAACAATGGATTACATATATGATGAGGTTCCATAAGCTTATACCACAGTGATACACTTGATGATGTTCATACGATGATGGAAAAAAACCCCAATAACATTGTCAGAATGCAGGAAGTGATTAGGAGGAGGGTCTGTCTGTCTGTGGTTGGGGCTTAATGGGAGGGGGTGTGAAGAGCAGAGAAAAAGTCCTTTGGACGAAATTGGCAGAAAACAAAAAACAATGAATCAAGATATCAGAAAGGACTCATGACTTGGATATGCAAAGGTGAGACTTCAGGGAACAGTCCCACAGCCAGGCACTGTGGGAAGGGACCAAGGTGAATGAAGACCAAGCCCACTGGTGCTAGATGGTGCCAAAAAAATGGTCTCCTTCAGTGTGGGCCAGATGAGCTTCCTCAAAGTCACAAAGTTTGGATTTTGTTAGGTTCTTGGAAAATATGCTCTGTGAAATTACTTTTTATTTTTGGCATCATCATTTCCTCTTTTTCAGTCATTGCAGGAAAGTTAGTTAAAAATTTTTTCAACAGAACAGGGAAATAGGCTTTTTAAATTTAGAATAATTTTAGAATTAAAAATTTTTCAAAAATATCATACAGTTTCTACATACTCTTCATCCAGATTCCCCAAATACAAACAACTTGATAACTGCCATAATATTATTAAAATCTATGACATTAACATTGGTGAAATACTTTTTTTTGTGTGTGTAATTGTCTTTTTCTGTGTGGTGCTAGGGATCAAACCCAGGGCAAGTGCTCAATGCACTGAGATACACTCCCATCCTGATAAAATACTCTTAAAGACATGACTTTAATTTTGGCAATTGTCTGAATAATGTCTTTTTCTGGTTCACCATACCACATTGAATTTAGGTTTCCTATCTCCCAAGACTTCTCTAGTCTGAGAAATTTCACCTTTTTCTTAACCTTGAAAAGTCTGAAGAATATTGAACAGTTGTTTTATAGAAACATCTCTTTTTTTTTTTTTTTTTTTAGAGACAAGAGTGTTGCCCAGGCTGGCCTCAAGAGATCCTCTTGCCTCAGCCTCTTAAGTAGATGGGAAGTTCAGAAACTTCTAATCTTAGTAGAAACGGTCAGGTAACTCCTGCAGCTTCTCAAGTCAATAGGGAGCCAGAAAACCAGGGATGGGCTCAAGGGCAAAAGGGCACCAAGGACAGGAGAGCCAGCATACCTGTGAGTCACATTTACGTATCAGAAGGCAGCCTTGAGAGCTGTGAAGAGGGGTGACTAATAGTGTCAACATTATCACTATTTGCAGATGATATGATTCTATACCTAACAGACCCAAAAGGGTCTACAAAGAAACTATTAGAGCTAATAAATGAATTCAGCAAAGTGGCAGGATATAAAATCAACACGCATAAATCAAATGCATTCTTGTATATCAGCGACAAATCCTCTGAAACGGAAATGAGGACAACTACTCCATTCACAATATCCCCCCCAAAAATAAAATACCTGGGAATCAACCTAACAAAAGAGGTGAAAGACCTATACAATGAAAACTACAGAACCCTAAAAAGAGACATAGAAGAAGACCTCAGAAGATGGAAAAATATACCCTGCTCATGGATAGGCAGAACTAACATCATCAAAATGGCGATATTACCAAAAGTTCTCTATAAGTTCAATGCTATCCCAATCAAAATCCCAACAGCATTTCTTGTAGAAATAGATAAAACAATCAGGAAATTCATATGGAATAATAAAAGACCCAGAATAGCAAAAACAATGCTAAGCAGGAAGTGTGAATCAGGTGGTATAGCGATACCAGACTTCAAACTATACTACAGAGCAATAGTAACAAAAACAGCATGGTACTGGTACCAAAACAGGCGAGTGGACCAATGGTACAGAATAGAAGACACAGTAACCAATCCACAAAACTACAACTATCTTATATTTGATAAAGGGGCTAAAAGCATGCAATGGAGGAAGGATAGCATCTTCAACAAATGGTGCTGGGAAAACTGGAAATCCATTTGCATCAAAATGAAACTGAATCCCTTTCTCTCGCCATGCACAAAAGTTAACTCAAAATGGATCAAGGAGCTCGATATTAAATCAGAGACACGGCGTCTGATAGAAGAAAAAGTCGGCTATGATCTACATACTGTGGGGTCAGGCCCCAAATTCCTCAATAGGACACCCATAGCGCAAGAGTTAACAACCAGAATCAACAAATGGGACTTACTCAAACTAAAAAGTTTTTTTCTCAGCAAAAGAAACAATAAGAGAGATAAACAGGGAGCCTACATCCTGGGAACAAATCTTTACCCCACACACTTCAGATAGAGCCCTAATATCCAGAGTATATAAAGAACTCAAAAAATTAGATAATAAGATAACAAATAACCCAATCAACAAATGGGCCAAGGACCTGAACAGACACTTCTCAGAGGAGGACATACAATCAATCAACAAGTACATGAAAAAATGCTCAACATCGCTAGCAGTCAGAGAAATGCAAATAAAAACCACCCTAAGATACCATCTCACTCCAGTAAGATTGGCAGCCATTAAGAAGTCCAACAACAACAAGTGCTGGCGAGGATGCGGGGAAATGGGTACACTTGTTCATTGTTGGTGGGACTGCAAAATGGTGCAGCCAATTTGGAAAGCAGTATGGAGATTTCTTGGAAAGCTGGGAATGGAACCACCATTTGACCCAGCTATTCCCCTTCTCGGTCTTTTCCCTAAAGACCTAATAAGAGCATGCTACAGGGACACTGCTACATCGATGTTCATAGCAGCACAATTCACGATAGCAAGATTGTGGAACCAACCTAGATGCCCTTCAATAGATGAATGGATAAAAAAATGTGGCATTTATACACAATGGAGTATTACTCTGCATTAAGAAATGACAAAATCATAGAATTTGGAGGGAAAAGGATGGCATTAGAGCAGATTATGCTAAGCGAAGCTAGCCAATCCTTAAAAAACAAATGCCAAATGATTTCTTTGATATAAGGGGAGTAACCAAGGACAGGGTAGGGACGAAGAGCTTGAGAAGAAGATTAACATTAAACAGGGATGATAGGTGGGAGGGAAAGGGAGAGAGAAGGGAAATCGCATGGAATTGGAAGGTGAGCCTCAGGGTCATACACAATTACATATAAGAGGAAAGGAGGGGTAAGAGAAAAATAATACAAGTGAAGAAATGATTTACAGTAGAGGGGGTAGAAAGAGAAAAGGGGAGGGGAGGGGAGGGGAGGGGAAGGGGGATAGTAGAGAATAGGATAAACAGCAGAATACATCAGTCCCTAGAATGGCAATATGTAAATCAATGGAAGTGTATCTGATGTGATATAGCAATCGGTATACGGGGTAAAAATGGGAGTTCATAACCCACTTGAATCAAATTGTGAAATATGATATATTAAGAACTTTGTAATGTTTTGAACGACCAACAATAAATTAAAAAAAAAAAGAATGAAAACAAATAAAAGGCCCTTTGATCTCACAAGAGGGAGACCACTGTTGGTCCTCAAGTGACCAGTCTCATGGGAGGGTAGGGACAAAAAATATAGGAGAAGAGTTAAAGAGGAGGAGATAGGGGGAGTAAAATTATATACAGAAAACTTGCTCAATAAATCTAGAACTCAAAGGAAGAACAGTCAACATGGATTAAATGAAGGTTCAGGGCCTAATGGAGATTTCTTCAAGATAGGGGAGTTATGGGTATCAGACATCAGAGAGTGAAATCACAAGAGAATATGAGGATGGGGAGACACAAGCAGCTTCCTTCCAATGACAGGAGGGAGGTGGGAGGGCAGCTGTGGGATGAGACCTCCAGAGTGCTAATAAGACTTCTGTTAGCGAGGTCAAAAAGGAGGTCATCTCCAGCCAGGGCAAGACTCAAGCCCCTGAGAAGACAGAATGTCCGACCATGGGGGCCAGAGAAGATGAGAGTATAGTTCCACCTCCATTCCCTTCACAGCCAGACACCGATCCACAGGCAACATGCAGTCCTTCAACATGCTCAACCCAAAGGGTTCTCTGAGGACTTGGTATTGAATTAAACAAGGGCTCTGTCCCTTGCCACTGAACACTTAGGTGTGTGTATGGGGTGGGGGAGGCAGACACACAACCCACACCTTGTCAGATATGCCAGTGCCGTCTCTGGGGACACAGAAAGGAGTGAGGTACAGATGAGGGCATATGGTCAGAGAGGAGCAGGGGAGGCTTCCTAGGGTAGTGGGCAGGGGGTGAGGACATGAAGACGAAAGAAAAGGGAAACCTCAGCTAAGGAAGCAGAGTATTCCAGGCAGGAAAGGGGCAAGGGTGAGCACAAAGCCTCCTGTGAAGGGACCATGCTGGTATCCAGAGAAGCTGTGCAAGTGGTGAGAAACAGCAGAACATGCATGAAGGTTGCCCCCACGGAGAAATGCCCATGAGTGGGGTGGGTTGGGGAGGGGAGACCAAAGAGAACTGTGTTCATGCCTCCATTTAGAGAAATGGAACTGTCTTTTTCCAAGATGGGGAAGGCAGAGGAGGGTCAGGTTGGGGAAGGGCATGGTAATCAAGGATTTAATTGGGATGTATGAAGTTTAAATGCCTAATAGACATGGAAGTGTGGGGGCTGAAGGTTCACATCTGGGATCTGCTGTCAAGCAGATGGTATTTTAAACCCTCAGACTGCATGGAGATCATCTAGGGCAGCAGAGAATAAGAGGGGCTGGGGTCAGAGACCTGGGGTTCTGGATCATCTGCAAGGAAAGCACAGAGGGGCTTATGAGGAGCTGCTCATCAGGAATGCAAGTTTGCGTTAAGACTAGAGTAGAAACAGAACCAAAAGATTTAATCTGTATTATACTCAATATCTTTTTATAACAATATCTTTTTTAAAACATTTATTTTTTAGTATAGGTGAACACAATACCTTTATTTTTAAATTTTTTTTAATGTGGCGCTGAGAATCAAACCCAGTGCCTCATTCGTGCTAGGCAAACACCCTTCCTCTGAGCCACAATCCCAGCCCAATATAACAATATCTTGACAAAACACTGTTACTGGGTTTACAAATTAAATAGAGTATAATGTAATATAATGAAGTAATATAATGTAGAGTAGGGCTGGGTAGATTAATTTTGTATTAACTGTGTGTGATTGTCTGGAATATTGTTGAGTGGAATTGTGAGGCTTAGCCAGAAAGAGTTCTATGTTCAGTTAGTAATGTCTGCTCAGGTTTGGAGTGGAGGCAGTGGTGGCTAATTTTTGCTATCTAAAAGGACACAGTGGGCTGAACTAGTCATAAATAATATATGTTGATAAATGGGCTGCCCTAGTTATCTTTTCAGCAGTGGAAAGACTTTTCCATTAGCTTATTTCATCTTTCACACTTAAGACAGTATAGTTGACCCTCCAAAACCAACCAGGAATTCAACCAACCTCAGATCAAAAATATGAATTAAAAAAATTGCATCTGAACTGAACATGTATAAACATTTTTCTTCCTTTGATTCTCTTATACATATGATAACTATGTACATAAAATTACACTGTATTAGGTATTAATAAGTCACCTAGAGATGACTTAATGTATATAGGAGGTTGTGTACAGACAGGTTCTATTAAAATACTATGCCATTTCACATAAGGTACTTGAGCACATAGATTTTACTTTCTGCATGGGATGGTGTGTATGTTGGGCAGGAGGTTCCTGGGACCAATTCCCAGTGGATAATAACTGTACTTGATATATGGTAGAGCGAGTCCCTCAACCTTGTTCTGCATATGACATTTGGTTTCAGTTTATCAAGTTACACAAAAATCCAAGGTACAAATTTAATTAGAAATGCATTAAATTAATAGACAAGTCAAATTTACCTCTTTACAATCTAGTTTCCCCAGCAAGGGGCACAACTATGTCACCAGTGAGGAACTTTTTAATATCTTTCAATTGTACTTTGGATCTTGACCTTGAAAACCTTATACATCTTTTGTAAGGTTTATTCCCAGATGCTTTAGAGTTGTTCTGAATAGTTTTTCAAATTTTATGATTGGTTATCATTGATACCCAGAAACATTATTTTTGTTTTTGAAAGCGCTGAGAATGGAACCCAGAGTCTCATACATGTTAGGCACAACTTTACCACTAAGCTATACCCTCAGCCTGGACATTATTTTTATACATTAATCTTGTATCCAGCAACCTGTTAGAAGGCACTTAATATTTATAGTGGAATATTCCTTTGAATGTTCTATGTAGATACACAATTATAACATCTGCTATTAAGCATAAATGTATCTCTTCCTTTTCTAACATTAATTCCTGTTATTGCTTTTTCTTGTCTTCCAGAGCTAGCCAAGACTTCTACTGCCTGTAGATGACATACTTTCTTGTTTCTGATTTTAACACAAATAATTCTAAAATTTTATCATTGACCATGATGATGTTTTAACTTATATCTAGCTAAGGAAATTTCTATCTAGTCTTTTCTATAGACTTTGTGCTATTTTTGTTTTCTAAACCATGAATGAGTACTGGATTTAGTAGAGCACTATTTCCTAGTATCTATTGTGAGTTTGATCACCTTAGCTTTGCTGGTATAAGTTCTTATCATGATTTAATTCTTAATACTACTAGAATATTTAATTTGCTAAAACTCCATTTTGGATTCTTGTTTGTTCATACCTAAGATTGAGCTCAACTTTTTTTTTAAAAAAAACTATCATCAGATTTTGGCATGCAAGTTATTTAAGACTGAAAAATTTTAAATTCTTTAAAGAAGCTCATATAAGAATCCTATAAAACAGTTTGGGACATTTTTAATAGGGCTAGGAAGATGATTTGTTTACAAACTCAATTTCATGAACCATAACTGATATATGTAAGGTTTGCTATTTTTTAAGTTAATTTTGATCATTTGTATCTTTTAGAAAATTTTCCATTTCATCTATTTCAAATTTATTAACATAAAATTCCTTGGCATTTTCTTATGCTCTTTAAACCCTATATCTGTACTAGATCCTTTGTTTGGTTCCAAATATTGCTTGGGGCTTTAAAAATATTAGTCTTGTTAGAAGTTATTCTTTTCTTTCTTTTTGGTACTGGGGAACAAACCCAGGGCCTTGCATATGATGGGTAAGTGCTCTATTACTGAACTGAATATCCCCCAGCACAGTTTTTCTTTTTAAAAGAACAAACTTTGATATGTTTAAAAAGGAATGACAGTTTACTTTGTTGGTTTTTTTCCCCCAGTGTCTTACCATGTATGCTATATTCATGGCATAGAATAAGTCTGCGAAAAATTCCTATGGATCTTTTAAACAGATAATGCCAATTTTAGTATTTCCCAGGATTACTATAAAATACCCATATATAATTTAAGGGCCTCCTTTACCTTAGTGTAAAATTTTTATTATTATATAGTCACAGGGGTTTCTATCCCCACTTTAAAAGGTAAAATGCATGGGCTGGGGATGTAGCTCAAGCGGTAGCGTGCTCACCTGGCATGCGTGTGGCGCTGGGTTCGATCCTCAGCACCACATACATACAAAGAAAGATGTTGTGTCTGCTGAAAATATTAAAATATTCTCTCTCTTTTTTTAAAAAAAAGGTAAAATGCAGGTCATTCTTAATTATTTTTGAACAATTCTATCCACAATGGATCCCATGTCTTTATTCTTTGCTGTTGAATAAATATGGTAAACATTGTATGAGACTTTTTTCATTAACTTAATAATTTATACTCTGGCAGGAAATTCCCATTCAGAATCAACTGATTTTAGTGAAATTATAAAACATTAATTTTTCCAACTTCTTTACTCACAGTTCTAAAGCACTGCTAGGAGTACTTTTTTTTTTTATAGTCACAGAATAAGTCTCCAGAAACACCAAATT
Source organism: Spermophilus citellus (assembly GCF_964194105.1). Lineage (NCBI taxonomy): Eukaryota > Metazoa > Chordata > Mammalia > Rodentia > Sciuridae > Spermophilus > Spermophilus citellus. The sequence continues at coordinate 75,350,705 of NC_138182.1, read as the reverse complement.
GTTTTTTTTTCTTTGTAATATTTGCATTTACAAAATTCATTTTTAAATTACACTTTTAATTTTACTTATTTACTTTTAATTTTACTTATGAAATAAGAATGTATGGGAAGCACTTGTAATAATGCATGCCATGCATTATTATCATCTTATTTTCTCTTTCATGTGGGGATTTTAATAATTTATGAGTACCTGAAAAGCTGACTGCTCTTGAGCCTTAATTTGGCTAAGTAAGGCATATACAATGAACACTTTTCATCTCTATTCAAAGGAAAGAATGAATCAGTTTTTATTTCTTGACCTATTGCAATTAAAAGCCTAGTGAGAGCTAATTTTATTTTTTGAGACAGGGTCTTGCAATGTTCCAGGATCACCTTGAACTTGTGTGCTAAAGTAATCTTCCTGCCTCAGCCTCCCGAGTAGCTGGGGTAACAGGTACATGCCACCACACCTTGTTGCAATGACAGCTAATTTTAATTTGGAAGTAATTTAAAAAAATGTGTTTATTTAAAACCAAAGGCTTTTAATGTTTTATATTCAAGAGGGCAAAATTAACTTTTTAATCCATATTTTCTTCTTGAAACACTTGACTAAAATAAATACTCCTTTTGGAAATATTAAGTCACTATTTCCACAATTAGAGTTCTAACATTAAGTTAGAAACTTAACAGCTGGCCAAGCTTCAGTTCAACTAAAAGAAAGATGGAGACAGTGCGGAGCATAATTAGAAACACAACTGCCCTCCAGGACTATTCATGTCACACAGGGTTCCTCTTAAGCCCTCCAGATACCCTCCCTTTCCATTACCCTGGCCAAGTCCTCTGGTTTCTTCTGCCAATTATTCAATGGCATTATAAGTTTTTAAATAACTTCTGTGAAAGAACTGTGAATTCCACTAGAATTCTTCACTTACCCAACATTTTATTTAGATATTTAATGGTATGTTAACTCTAATGTACTTACTTCAACATTGATACTCCAAGTTTTAATAATTAAGTAATGAAAAAAGTCACTACTCAAAGTAAAATGGAATGCAACAGTATCCCACTTTCTGAGGGGCTGCTTAGAATAATAAATAAAATTACAGGGGTGGTGGTTTAGCATACCAGTGATCTGAACAGGTTCTTGTCTAAAACGCCGAGTCACAAAGACTGATTAGTATTTCAAACACTGACTTCATAAATACAGTCAAAAGGTAATTTCCCTATACAAACCCAATGACATCATTCAGGAAACTTACTCATTATTCATGGAAGAAATATGGTATCATAACATTGCAGTACTGGAAAAAATTTCAAGGCACTCTAGTTTATCTTCTTTTTTATAAACAAGGTAATGGAGGCACAGAGAGGGCACTGAGAATTGCCTAAGGTTGCACATCCCAAAGTGGTGAACTCCTGACTTCCAACTCCTAGTACAACTTACCTTCCCCTCCTTCCGAATGACTTCATGCACCAGGCGGACGGTTCAGGTTACAGCAGTTGTCTTTTGTATTATACCAAATTCTGACACATTTTCCAATATACATATTTAGAAACACAGGTTAGAGTACATTTTAAGCTTTCAGTCTTCCAGTGAGAATCTAAAGAGGGCATTTTCACCTTTTATAAAAATTGTTAAATAATCATTGACATGCTAAGGACAGTCCAGTTACTTCATCATATATATTAGAATCATAATTTCAAAGCAAATTCAGATAATTTTACTCTTACTTAGTGAACAAAACCTCACAATTTGATAATTTTTATATTTTATTATCCATTTATATTACAAATTATACATTTAAATGTTTTCTTTGTTGCAGAAAAATTCCTACAGTATAAATATAATTTCACTTTTCTTACTCAAACCTACTCTATTAGTATATAATAGAGATCTCTTCTGTGTCCCAGAACAAAAAGATTTATTTCAAATCTAAGAGGAATTGGAGTATCATGAATAAATGAACAATTTATGGAGATCATCAGGCGGACTAAGTGAAAAAAATTGATTTATATATTTAGTATCATTAGTTTGTTAACAGTAAATTTAAAGTAAATCACTAATTCTTCAAATTAAAGAAAAATGCAAGAGTCCGGAAACTATTCATACCAACCATTACTAGGCCATATTTCTGGAGCCTTAGTACAGTTTAAAAAGCAAGCAATAGGGCACCAACCTAATTACCCTGATGAAGAACTTCCCATCACTGTAAGAACAAAATTTAAGATGCAACTTTATTTCATTGCCTTTAAGCTTTATATTAAAATTGCAAAACATACAGTTTACATACATATGCTGGTATAGTTACATGTACAGTATTGGATTTCTTTTCTCTCTTCAATTCAGTGAATATTTATAAAATAGCTTGTATATGTGTGGCACTATACTGTGCACTGAGGATATTTAAATAACTAAGATATAGTCCTTATCCTAAGGAGATTCATTTGTAATCCATGGAAGAGGCAGATTTGTTTAAAAAAATAAAAAAGAGGACCAAAATACTGGGACTAGGCATTATACAATGGCAGAAAGGAGATCAAGACTATAGGTTTAGCAAGCCATTAAGTGAATTTGGCTATTTCTTCAGGCTTTCTACACAGGATAAAATGCTTCTCAATGTATTCTGGAATGTTTTGACGCTATTTTAGCAAATTACAAAAGCTCTGCATTTATTAAGTTATTACATAATTATGTGAAACACTTAAGATCCTAAAAATATATCTATCCTATTTAACATTAGGTGCATGTTCCAGAAATGACCACATTTGAAAAACCATAGTTTAAATTCTTTACATGCATGAGGCTTTCTGGAATTCACATTATTTTAAGTTTTAAACTCATGTGCAAAATTATTTTAATTAAGAAAAATAAATGCAATAACTTAAAATGTAAGTTAACATTCAGAAAACTGGATAATATGATTATGCCAAAATGAAACCTAATATCATCTATAGCTATAATGCACTAACAAAAACAGAAAGACAAAAAAGAAATAATATATTATAAGGTACAAAAGAGACATTTACATTGAAGAAATCATTACAGTGGTTGCCTCCGAGGAGGGGAATTGGGGTTGGAGGGGGACTTTTCTTTTCATCTATACTTCTTTAAAATATATATTTTTAAGATGTTGATGGACCTTTATTTTATTCATTTATTTATATATAGTGCTGAGAATCAAACCCAGTGCCTCACACATGCTAGGCAAGCACTCTACTGCTGAGCCACAACCCCAGCCCTTCTTTTTACCTATGCTAAAAAAAAAAAAAAAAAAAATGAAAAACAAAAAAACCCTTTATTTTAGTTGTAGATGGGCACAATACTTTTATTTTATTTATTTATTTTTATATGGTGCTGAGGATCAAACCCAGTGCCTCACACATGTTAGTCAAGCACTCTCTCTCTCTGAGCTACAACCACAGCCCATTTTATCTATACTTTTGTGAACTTTGAAATTTTCATGTACTTGGATTGTCTCCAAATAAAATAATTTAAAAAAAGAAAATTGGGTCAAAATTCTTTTTCTTATTGGCAAAGAATTAAAATATTACCTGCTAATTTATTATTATTATTGCTACTAATACTATTATTGTTACTAATAATACTAGTAGCAGTAGTAGGAACTAAATCCAGGGTCCTGGGCATGCTAAGTAGGTGCTCTACCACTAAGCTACATCGCCCAACCCTTTTAAAATTTATTTCACTTCTTGCTAAATTGCCCAGGCTGTCCTCCAACTCAAAATCCTCTTGCTTGAGCCTCTTGAGTAGCTGGGTTTACAGGCACGCACCACCAGACCTGACTTCCTGCCATTATATTTAAAGACAAGTTTCAGCCATGCCCTGGTTAACAAACAGCACTAATTTGTTACCAATACTAAATTTTATGAATTACTTCACCCTAAAGGGACACGTGCATTGCCCTTATTTGATGCTTATCTCAACAGGATCCAAACTGCTGAGCCGGTGGATTCTGTGCCAAATTAGCTGATGTTTACTTTGAACACACTGGTATTTGGAAAATAAATCCCCCCCTTTTCCTTTCTTATCTTTTAACGTTTGTTTTGCAATACATTCCATAGCACTGTGGATGATCTGCCAGTGGTGATGCACCATCGTTTTGAATTTTTATGTGAGAGCCAATACATAATTCATTTCTCAGCTGTTTGTATATATAATCACTTTTTTTTTTTCTTCCCAGATGCTGGGCATTGACCCCGCGGCCTGGGTTTGTTGGGCAAGTGTTCTACAATGAGTTACAACTCCAGTCCTATAATCATTTTTAAATGGCATATTTTGCAAGCACCTTGATAAAATAAAAACGGGTTTTGAAGCCCCAGTCACAAAAATTCACGAACTGTGCATAGTGGGATGAATCTGTTCAGTAAAGTGTGGAGTAGTAGGCAGCAAAGTAATAGAGTCGCCGGATCACTGTGATTTACTGTCACTACAAGTCTCCTAAGGGAAAGGATTACTGTAGAGTGCAGATAAGGGTTTTTCCACTGTTCCGTAAATTCTTAACACTTACATTATCACAAGCATATAGATCAGGAAATTACGTCGTAGCACTAATCTCTTACGTAATTCTTTAAAAAGAAAAAAAAGAAACTTTAAAAAAGTTTCTTAAAGGCAAGTCAACTTCGTTTCCAAACCTTCCCAGCACAACTTCAGAGACCATGGCGATGGTATCGCCCGCACAGTTGCACTCCACTCTCTGCAGCTGTTAGCTGTTAGCTGTTAGCGACGTCGTGTCCCGCCCGTCCCTTGCCGGGCGCTGCCCTCGGCCCCGGCGCCGGCCTCCTGAGCGCCCCAGCCCGCCTTACCCCGCTCTACTGCGGCGGTGACCAGACGCGCTCCTTCCCGAGCAGGGCTCTCCAACGCTTTGAAAACGAGAATTCCTTTCACACGTGCGGTGCAACTTCACGCGTGCGCCCCACACCAGGGCCCGGCCTCCCCGCCCCGGCCGCCATCCCCGCCGCCCCAGCGCGCTCCGCATCCGGCGCCCCCGTGCCGCAGCCCCCGGCCGCCGCGCCACGCCCCCGCCACCTCCCCCCTGCCCGGGCCGCGCGGGGGCGGTGCCAGGGTCCAAGCGCACCTCCATCCGGCGGGCCTACCACACACCCGCGCCCCACATCCCCACCCTGCAAGCGCCGCGTACCCGGCATTCACCATCCCATCTCGCCTCGGCGCCCATACCACGCACTTGCACCTGACCTCGCACCTATAGCCTCATCTCGCAGGCGCACCCATACTCCACTTTCACGTCCCACTGCGAACCTACACCTGCACCCCGCACCTGGACCCATACCACGCATCCGCATGCCCAAACCCGGCACTTCGCATCCGCGCCTGCAGGACTGCCTGCCAGCTCCGAGTGTGGAAACCCGGACTCTCCCCTGCCGACCCACACCCACCAACGCACGTTAATGCGGGGTTGGAGGGCAGAGCTGAGCGCGCGCGACCCGACCCGCCTTGGGGAGCACCCTCAGAGTGTACGTGCGCTCCTCTGCCCGGGCCACGCTTGCTCTCCGTTCGGCGGGTCCGGGTCTGCAGTTACTCTCAGGGAGTTACACTCCCTGAACCTGGATTGTGTGGGCGTCGGGCACCTCGGCCCCTCCCGCGTGCCGCCGCCTGGGGACTTGGGCCCTGGACCGACAGCGCAGGGTGGGGCTGGAGCCCTGAGCCCACTGAGTCCCGGCTTAGCCTAACGAGTCCTGGGCAGAAGAGCAGACTTGGCCAGCGTGGGTACTGTCGAGGAGGCGCCCCGGGCAGGGGAGAAGGCTATAAATAGCGGGCCGGGAGCCTGCTTCCTGTCACACACACTTAATTTAGCCTGCAGGCATATGGATTCTTCTTAATATTTATTTATTTATTTTTTAAAATAACTTGTTCGAGGAGCATGATACTTGGCGGGGCCTGAGGTGATGGGAAGGTGTCCCTACGGATCATCTTCCTGCGGGTCATTATTTGGAACCCGTCCTGGGACGGAATACCAATGTGCAGCCTAAAGGGCTTCTCTGTGCAGGGACGAAGGTTTTAACATTTTTTTTTTAAAAAAAATATTTTGTTTTAGTTGTAGTTGGACACAATACCTTCATTTTATTTTTATGTGGTGTTGAGGATCGTACCCAGCGCCCCACACGTGCTAGGCGAGCGTTCTACCTCTGAGCCACAACCCCAGCCAGTTTTTGACATCTTTAACCCTCAGGATTGGATTTACCCACACTTGAAAGGGACACGTAGGACAAAAGGTCACTGAACACAGAATCTGGTCCACGTTAATCATCGTTTCAAATCAGGCAGGCCGTGTGTTCCTTTAAACTCCCTAAATTGAGGTATCATGCTTGGTCGACAGACGATATTTAATAAATAATAATGGAATTTTGGTGGTCATTCTAAAGGCTGAAAATGATTTCAAAGTTTCCTTTATGAGTGATGGATTTATTGCAAGAATGTTGCATAAGTTGAGTCTCTGGGTGTTTTCAAATCTCCGTGGAGCAGCCTGCTTTTATTAGAGTTTAGATCTCAGATTAGCAATCTGCTTGTCTTAAAGAATTTGCTTGTTTTATTGAGTTCTGAGTTTAAGGTTGTTCTAGAGAGAAAGAGCACAAAATTTGTAAAGGCACATCTAAAGTTCTTTTCCCCCTTTTGAACTTGAGAATGTATATATGTAGTAATTATGTAAACTCGGGTTTGTTTTAGGAAAAAAATGAGAAATATGATTCTAGAAGGTTTTTTTAAAAAAAAAACCGCTTTGAACATTTCTTATTCTAGAAGGTTTCTAAAATGCTTTGAACATTTTCTTATTCTAAGTAGCATATGAGTGGTTTCTATTTTTCTTCATTACAGGGGCATTTACAGTTCTCAATGTTTGTAGTCTCTTTGGCAAATATTGTATTACAAGGTAAACTGAAATATAATACTTTTCATTAAAACATTTTCATAAAAACTATAGATTTAAAATGATATGAAACTCAAACAAATAATTGAACACCCATGTTCTTAACATTATTCACAATAACCCAAAAGGGGAAGCAACCTAAGTGTCCATGGATGGGTGAGTGGACACACAAAATGTGGTATACATATACAATGAAATATTGTTTAACCTTAAAAAGCAAAAATAATTCTGACATATTTACAATATTCTGGACTTTGAAGATAGGCTAACTGAAATAAGCCAGTCACAACTGTAACAAATTTTGTATGATTCCACTTGCATGAGATTCTTAGAATAGTCAAATCCATCAATACAGAAAGCTGAATGGTGGTTGCCAGGGAGTGGGGGAATGGGCACCAGGGGTTAGTGTTTAGTTGGTATGGAATTTTAGTCTGAGTAGATGAAAAGAGTTTCTGGAAATAGGTGGTAGTGATGGTTGCATAACACAATGTGAGTGCACTTAATGCCTCAAGAACTGTACATAAGAATGGTTAAGATGATCAGTTATGTATTATGTATATCTTACTGCCATTTATTTAAAAAAATGCTATTGTATAAAGACTAGCAAAACTAAGAAGATAATGATTCCTTGTGCTTGTCATATATATATATATATATATATATATATATATATATATATATAATAGACAACTAAGATGGTAATCACGTGGTATAGCTTTTAGTTGTGAAGGTTTTTTGCTTCCCCTTTGATTTCAAAACGTTGTATTTAGGATAATTGGCGGGGAGGATATATGTATATATATACATATACAAATATACCAAAGTGACTACAGCTGAATTCCAATTTATGGATCATATTTTATGTTTTAGTGAAATTTCTGTCAAAGAAGGTACACAGTGAAGAGGAAGTGGCTAAGACTGTCACTCTGAGCTAGAATATCTAAGTTTAGGTGTGGAGAGGCTTTACTTTCACCAGTCATTGAGATGTGCTTGCCTCTGGCGCCCCCTGGTGGTCATGGAGGGACCTGCTTCTCATAGCCCAAATCATCTGAATGAATCTTGGTACTTTTGTAAACCTAATGGAGATTCAACAAATATTTGTTGAATGTAGCTGTCTTTCTTCAATGTGGCAGCCAGGATAAGCACAATAATATTGTGTGTGATTATATCAGAGAAAAATTTAATGGCACTTTTCTATAAAAATCGATTGCTTGATTTTTTCCCCTTCTTAATGTAAAATTAGCATAGATGATAATGTTCATTAGCTACTTCATACTAATTGGCAGTGTATAGCATTTCAGTTACTTTGTGGCTATTATAGCACTTTTGTATTTCACCCAGCCATTTATTGAACATCTGCTCATACAAGGCCTTGGGCTAGATGTTGGCATAGACCAGAAGTTCCCACTTTCTCTGCTCAAATAATGTATTGTGCTTAGTTCTGTTGCTAATCTCTGACCATAGGAGGATATGTTCATTCTGATTACTAATAATTGATCCAACATAAAGACTTGAAATACATCTCTTTCTTGATAAGACAATGGTAGTCAATAAAAAACAGTCTTTTTTTTTTTTTGCAGGGCTGGGGATGGAACCCAGGGACTAATGCATTCTAAGCAAGTGCTCTATCATTGAGCTACATACCCAGCACTAAAACATAGCAATTTAAATTGCTTCTGATACTACTGTAAATGTTCTGTATATGTCTTAAAATGTGTAATGTAGTAAGGAAAGATACATGCCTTTTGGGAAGCAAGACTTTTTCTTTTTTGGAGGGATTACATCTGTGTAATTCTCTGCTGAATTTTATAGTGACATGGTTTTAATTCATTGATTTTAGAATACTTTTATGTTTACAAACAAATCTGCTTCTATGAAGTGATATTCATGGTAAGAATTTACAGGTGATTCAGGAGGCTGTGGCAGGAGGATTGCAGGTTCAAAGCCAGCCTCAGCACTTTGCTTTTGCTGAGTGCTAAGAAACTCAGTGAGACCCTGTCCCTAAATAAAATACAGTTTTGAGCTGGGGATGTGGCTTAGTGGTCGAGTGCCCTGAGTTTAATCCTTGGTACTCCTCTCCCCACACACACAAAAAAGAATTTACAGGTGATATCCCTGTTTTAATTCTACCTTAGACTAGCATTTTCTCAAGGGGGTTAAGAGTCCATTGCCTTTAACAATATTATTATCAGTGGCCCTGGGAACCTTCCCCACTTGTCCCCAAATACTACAGGACTACTTGGGAAGTAACAATATCTGTATTTACTACACAGGGTTATTGTTGACAGTTTAGTCTTCCTTAAGGATTTCTTAGGAAAGAGTCAAGATCTTAACAAACCATCATATTTGGAATGAGTGTCTTGAATAAACTCTTATCTCAAGGTCTTCAAACTAGTGTGAAGAGTTGTAGTATTGAAACTAGGTACTGTGCACATACCTGTAATCCCAGCAACTTGGAAGACTTGCTTGAACCAGGAGTTTATTACCAGCTTGGGCATCATAGTGAGACCCACGTCTCAAATATAAAGAGTTGTCATGTTGACCTTGTTCTGCCTTTGGCCCCCATCTCCCCTGCCCCACCCATCCATGGGGCTCCTCTTATTAAAGGACTCTCTACTGCACAGCTGAAGCAAGAGTAGGGTGGGGAGAGCTTAGAACTTGTTTTCTTGATTCTGATAATGGTTTAGTAGTTTGCAGGTCCAATCTCTTGTGAATATTTACAGCATAGATTACACTTCAAAAAGGAAAGAATACAGAAAGAAGGTTTTGCCTTTGAATTGAGGGTTGGAGCTATTTTAGTTTTATAATTTGCCATCAAACTGAAAAGACCTAACTTAATGACTCAATAACATTTTGTTCTGCTTTACCATGAGTTAGTTCTTCAGTTTCTCTAGCACCTTGTTGTGCTTTGAAAATGGTTTGTCTCCCCAAATTCAATTAGAGTCTACTATCCATTGTGAGGTGTTAAGAGGGTGGAAAGTTAATCTGACTAGAAAGTGGGGCCTGTGGGAAGTGATTGGAAGATAAAGTTATCAGAATGGAGCCCTCAGGATTGCTCCCTGTTTCATGTCATATGGCAGTAAAACCTTGAGACTGTGTCATCAAGAAGGCCATCACTTATCTACGGGGTAAAAATGGGAGTTCATAACCCACTTGAATCAATCTGTGAAATATGGTATATTAAGAACTATGTAATGTTTTGAACAACCAACAATAAAATAATTTAATAAAAAAAAAAGAAGGCCATCACCAGATGTGACCTCTTGACTTGGACCTTCAGAACCATGCATCAAAAAATACCTCTTTCCTGTGTTACTGGTATTAGAAAATGGACTAAGACACATTTATTTTCTTTTATAGTTCTTGCAAGATTATGAAAATTCCTGACATAATTCCTATGAAGTGATTGCAATTGGGACAAAAGTATGATGCAGTGTTTGATTTCTTGTTTTGCAAATGAAAAATTATATTTGTTGGTCACATATGGGCTCTTCAGGCCTTGGGAATATGCACTGTGGAAAGTCTCTGGTCTGTGCAGTTATATGACCTGCATATTTTCCAGAAAATTGGGTGGATGGTAAGAATGGAAGGGTGGCAAAGATGCCATTGCCAGCAGAGTCAGTAGAATTACAGACTTTCTAGAACTACTAGGCTGAATAAAAGATTCTGCTGTTTATAACTTTGGCTGAAATTTTTGGTAGCAAAAAATTTTCAAACCTGAACACTAGAACAACACTGTTTATTTAGCAGCTAGATATTGCATTATAAAGTTTCTTATATCTTTCTTGCAGAGAATTAAATCCAATAATTTGACCAATCTCCTATCATGGGAGTCTGCTTTGTAAATGCAGTAATTGTTCCAGTAGCAATTTTATGAATTCTTAAGGATTTCATTGTTCTTGCTGTGGGGAGAAGGAACACTTATACAATCTTGGTGGGATTGTAAATTAGTATAGTCGTGATAGAAATCAGTATGGAAGTTTCTCAAAAACTAGGAATGGAACTGCATTATGACCCAACTATACTAGTCCATAGCATTTATTCCAAAAGAGCTAAAATCATCATCATACTAAAGCAATACATGTGTAGCCATCTTAATAGCAATGCAATTCACAAGAGCCAAGTTATGGAACCAGCCTAGGTATCTACCAACAGATGAACTGATAAAGAAAATGTTTTATATATATATATATAATTTTGTGGGGGTTTTTTTTGGTATTAGGGATTGAACCCAAGGGTTCTTAACCACTGAGCCACATTCCCAGCCTTTTAAACAATATTTTATTTAGAAACAGGGTCTCACTGAGTTGTTGAAGGCCTTGCTGAGTTGCTGAGGCTGGCCTTGAACTTGTGATTACAGGCGTGTGCCACTGTGCTGGACCACAATGGAGTTTTATTGTGTCATAAAGAAGAATGAAATTATGTTATGGATGCAACTGGAGAACATCATATTAAGTAAAGTAAGTCAGACTCAGAAAGTCAAGGGTCATATGTTTCCTCTCATATGTGGAAGCTAGAAAAAGGGGGATTTCATGAAAACAGAAGGAAGACAGGTCTGGGATCAGGGGAAGAGAAGAGAGAAGAAAAAGGGGGAGGTACTGGTTAATGAAATTGACCAAATTATGTTATGTGCATGTACAAATAAATATACCACAACAAATTCTACTACTGTTTTGTATAAACATAAAGCACAAATTTGGAGATGTGAGTGCCAAAGAACTGAGGCAGCTCTGCCCCATGGCTTTGCCAGTTACAGTTCACATGGCCTCTCTCTTGACCTGGCTCTGTTTCCTGCCTGCGGCTTTTTTTGGTAGATGTTCCATAGTCCTGGTATCCCCAACTTCCTGGGGTCTCCAGTACAGCTTCAGATTCATTTGCACAGCTTCATGTGTCACCCTCTCAGGAGATGCCTATGGGGTGGGGGGTTCTGATCCTGACACACATTGCCTGGCTTCCAGGCCTTTCTGTGAAATCTGAGTGAAAACTTCCACGACGCTGTAACTCTTGCATTCGTCACCCCTGCAAAACCAGCACCATGTGGTCAATGCCAAGGTCTGCCGTTCACAGGAGCAATAACAGGGCTCCCTTGGACCATGACTGCGATGGTCTCTGAGTGCCTGGGCAGCTGAGCACAACGCAATGAATTCTAAGAAAACAACTTCCTCCTAGGTGACTGTGGGACCAGGGCCCTCCAGCACTCCCTTCTCAAAGTCAAGTCTTTCAAACAAGGTTTTCCTTTTATACACTTGAGTTTGTGATGGGTTGGGTTTTGCTGATTTCTGAGATGCTCTTGAGGCATCATTTTAATTGTATATGTGTAGTGCCAGTCTCTTTGACAATTATACTTTCCTTGCCTTCAATTGATATGCACTTTTCTGGTCAAACTACAAGCTTTCAAATCTTTCTGCTCTGCTTTTTATTCATAATAGTCACAGCAACCTACCAAAAAGCATCCAGCCATACCCATACCATCTCCTGAATGCTGTGTTGCCTTGAAATTTCTTTTGCCAGATTATTTGGTCCATCACCTTTAAATTCAGCTTCACACAGAATCTCAGGGCATGAACAAAATGTAGCAAGTTCTCGGCCAGAAACAGTTTCTACTCCAGTTCCCAACAGAGTTCTTGTTCCCATCCAAAACCTCTGGAGCACAGTCTTTACTATTCACATTCTCATCACATTCTGGTCTTTCAAGCTCCCACCAGAATTGACCGTTAAGCTCTACTTAAAACATTTTAAGACTTTGCCAGCCTGCAACTCCACATTTCTCCCACCAGCCAGTTTCAAAAACTTCCAAACCACATGGTGAAGTACAGTCATAGCATTGACCCCACTTCTTAGTACCAATTTCCCGTGAGTCAGGTTTTCAGTGCTGTGACAAATACCTGAGAAAAGGAAAAGTTTTTTTTTTTTTTTTTTTGGCTTGTGGTTTCCGAAGTTTCAGTCCATGGTAGACTGGTAGTTTCAGTCCATTGATTTGGGCCTCAGGTCAAGAACATCATGATAGAAAAGCCATGATGAAAGAAAGCCTCTCACCTCATGGTGGCCAGAAAGGGAAGAGGGGGGCAGGAATAAATCCCCATGGGCCTGACCCAAGTTGCATATTTCCTCTAATCATGTCCTACCTGCCCACAGTTTCCTCCCAGGAGCCCATTCAAATTATTAATCAATTAAAGGATTAATACACTGATAAGGTTAGAGATCACATGATCCAATAATTTCCTCAAACAACACTTTTGAACTTTTCTATATTAAGAACTAAGCCTTCAAAACATGAGCCTTTTGTGGGATACTTCATATCCAAACCATAACAACTAGGAAAAGAAATTGGTCATTCATAAATCAGAAAAAACTTATGACAATGTCTAGAGAAGACAAACACTGGTGATGTTAAGTCACCAGACTGCAGTTCTGAGATGAATGGAGTTCCAGATATAACCATTGCCAAGTGCAAGATGACTCACCCCACTCCTTTCAGGGTACAAAGTAGCCCCTCACCTTCTGATGATCTCAAAGGGTCTTGAGAATTTTTTTTTTCTTTAGGATTTGGAGCAATGAATTTAAACTTGGTGGTATTCAGAAACTAAAGCCCATTATTTTAGTGAAAACAGAGAGGAAAGTTGGTGCATCATCCTTTTGTACTTTTTGCAGAAAATATTTTTTCTCTTCTTTATAGTATTTTGTGGGAGGCCATCCTCACCTGTGATTTGAGTAACCTCCCTGGCTGGGCGAGAGGCGCTTAGGCACAGCTGTGTCAGAGCTTTCCCCACCCTTCTCCAGGTCCGAGGGCTTGTCCGTACAGAGGCGTGTCTGGCCACTACCCGGAAGACCCAATTGTCACCCCTGACCTTGGGATGCTGCCCTCATTAACCTTCATTGGATGGGATTTTCCCCGGAAGTTTTTGTTCCCCAATAAAAGTCCACTCCCTGGCGTCTCTCTCTCTCTCTCTCTCTCTCTCTCTCTCTCTCTCTCTCTCCTCTTCAGTAAACCTCGCTACCACAATAGGTGGCTGGAGGCTGGAGCTAGGAGAAGCTGTCCTGGAGCTGGTTTAAATGTAATTAGAGTCTTGTCTCTAATTCAAAACTCCCTAGCGGAATCTCATGTCTAACATGCTAACATATTCAAAGACAGTACTAACCTTATTAGGTTTATTTTGAAAGTTAAGAAAACTAGCCAGGCATGGGGGTGCAGGCCTATAATCCCAGTAACTCAGGAGGCTGAGAGAGGAGGATTGCAAGTTCAAGGCAAGCTTCAGTCAGTCAGCAAGATCCTCAGAAACTTGGTGAAACCCTATCTGAAAATAAAAATTTAAAAGGGTTGGGGATATAGCTCAGTGGTAAAGTATCCCTGGGTTAGATCCCCAGTCTGATGAAAAGGCTAAATAAATAAAGAAAGAAAGAAACAAATAAATGTTACCAAAACAGAGAAAGAATGAGTAACTAATTTAGGACCATGGGATGCTTTGATAGAAGGTGGTGGACATGTCCCAGAAGGAAGTCCTATGGTGAGGAGAAGACAGGCAGAGCAGCCTCTACGGTTCTTGTCCTGTCAGAGATTTATTTTTCCGAGGTGTTTGGTTTGATTTGTCCTGTCAGAGATTTATTTTTCAGAGGTGTTTGATTTGATTTGGATCTGAGTTGTCTCCCCAAAGCTCCTGTGTTAGTGCAGGAATATTTGAAGGTGAAATAATAGGATTATGAGAGCTGTAACCTAATCAGTTCATTCTCGTTTGAATGGACTGAGTGGTAACTATAGGTAGGTGGGGCAGGCTGGAGGAGGTGGGTCACTGGTGGCGTATGCTGGAAGGTTCATCTTCTCTGTGGCCTCTTCTCATTCTTTCTGCTTCCTGGTTGAGCAGCTTTCCTCTGTCATACTTTTGGGCCATTATGTGCTGCCTCACCTTAGGCCCAGAGCAATAGTCAGTGGTCTTTGGACTGAACCTCTGAAACCATGAGCCTAAATAAGCTTTTCCTCCTCTAAGTTGTCCTTTTTTTTTTTTAATTAAATTTTTTTTTGTAGTTGTAGATGGAGATTTGTTTATTTTTTTTTTAAATGTGGTGCTGAGGATTGAACCCAGTGCCTACTCATGCTAGGCAAGCACTCTGCCGCTAAGCTACAGCCCCAGTCCCTTTAAGTTGTTCTTGTCAGGTATTTTAGTCATGGTGACACAAAGCTGATTAAAACAAAAGGGTGGTTTTCTGTTTGGGCTCTTCTGCCTTTCCTGGTGTCTAGTTTGATTTGAGCAGGTGTGCAATACCCCATGTGTTTTCAAAGGCATGTGTGAAGACACGCTCCTCACACTGGACCTGATGGGTCTCAGCTAAGGGACACAGAGCTGCCTTGGCTGCACCATCTTCTTCAGCTCTTGAGGTTCCTACAAAGGATTGTAAAGCTGGACTTCACACGCTCTCTGTTTCTTCTGAACCTTTGGCAATCATCCAGAGGAATTCAGGGCCTGCTGTTCACCTCTTCTTGTCTGCCTTGGCAGCCTTGGAGCCTGCATTGGGCACCCCTCACCATCTCTGCCATCTGGGTACCCAATTTCAATTCTTTTCTGTCTACCCTCCCTTCACTGATGACACCCACAACACACCCCTTCTAAGATGTTTTGTGATCCCCCATGAATGTGACCTCCCAAGCTTCTTGATTCCCAACACCTGCGGCTAGGAATAAGCCTGTTTTCCTCTTTCATGTTATATAAAAGCTCAGTTCCATGGATGATGAATCAAGGCAGCACACGTCCACATGTGTTAATATGATGGTGTTGATGGGAAAACCTCTGCCAGAAGAAACTCATTTACTAAAGGGCAATCTTCAGCACCAGAGAGGGGTGGTGTCCCCATTCAGTGCTGTGTGAACTGCATTTCAATGAGTGCATTTCACTTGGTATAGAATCCAATTAAAATACCATCTATTTAAACAGTGGGATATCACCCACTTAAAAGGATGGAGAAGGGACCCGAAAACCATAAATGATGGAGAAGGGACTAGGGATACTTTCTTCAGAAAAAGAACTTGGAAGAGACTTAGTCCTTTTGATGAGCACTTGTCATGTGCCAGGCCCTGGGTTTAGAAATTTACATATTTAACCCTTCCAGCCACCCATTGACGCTCGTAGGTTCCTCAGCTTTACAATGAAGAAATGGAGGTTCAGAAAGGTGAATGAACTTTCCTAAGACCACAGTAAGTGGTACAGCCAGGATATTAATATGAATTTTCTAGCCCCAACTTCTGCTATTAACCAGGTGTGTGTGTGTGTGTGTGTGTGTGTGTGTGTGTGTGTGTGTGTGACTTCTTCATTGTGCAAATTTCATAGAGTGTACTTCCACAAGCTCAGATGATATAGCCTACTACATACCCAGGCTATATGGTATAGCTCATTGCTCCTAGATTACAAAATGTACAGTATGTTATACTATGTTAACATACTGTACATTTTATAATCTTAATACTATGCATTTGTAATATAATGGCAAATGTTTGTGTTTCTAAGCATATTTCAACGTAGAAAGGATGTGGTAAAAATACTAAGCAATAGGGATTTTTCAGTCTATTAGAATATGTGGTTTGTTATTGACTGAAATGTCATATGGTGGAGGAATATCTATCTATCTATCTATCTATCTATCTATCTATCTATCTACAGAGAGTAAAAAGTTTAGTCTTATTTTGTACATCTGCCAAAGGGACAATTATAACCTATGAATAAGTTATTAGAAAATGGCGTTTGCTTCAATCCATTACATACTCTACCAGAGATGTGAAGAAGTGGTGGCTTCAGGATGTGGCAGTTCCCACTGCTGGAGATGCCATTGGGTGAGGTGGCAGGAGTAGCTGGGCTGTCTGGGGAGCATATATTTCTGAGGGAGTGGCCTGGGAATGCATGTATGCAGAGGTGATGGAAGACTTCATTTTGAAAGGGGAGGATGAGTTCAGATTTAATTAAGACTGGATATAAGCATAGTGTGTCAAAGCATTGAACAAAATCTAGTGGACGACTCTGTTGATTTTGGAGACTTGTCAAGTGTACTTCTGAGCTGTTCTGTGTAAAGTACAGGAGGAGGAAAAGGGTGTGTCTTTGAGTCACTTGGTGGGAGACACTACAAGTTGATTCTGCCCAGTGAGAACTGAAGAAGATTTGGGAGGGATGATCCCTTTTCCTAAAACAACCTTTGCTCTTTCAGGAAGGACAGACTGCACAAGATAGCACCTTATAATCCTGGAATTGAGGCTGGGAGGTATGCTGGCTGTGGCACTGATTAACCAGGGCTTGTGCTTTGATTACCTTTTTTGATTCTTTCTTGGCTTCTTCTGACTACCTTTTCTTCTCACTCGCCTTTTCTAATCCTTTCCTTTTTATTTTACTTTTGCCTAATAGAGTTGTCTCTGGGAAATAGGTTCTAGGGACTCCCGTGTACACTAAAATCCTCAGATGCTCAAGTCCCTTATACAAAATGGTATATTTGAGGTCCTGATTTAGTCCCCAGCCCTGAAGAGTGGGTGGGGAGCATGGTATTCACATAGAACTCACATACATTCTCCTATAGACTTTAAATGATCTCTAGATGACTTATAATATGGAATACAACTTAAATGATACATTGTATCATTTAGGGAATGATCACAAGAAAGAAGTCCACATGTAATTTTGTTTCTGAATATTTTTGATTTACAGAAAGTTGAATCTGTCAATGCAAAACTTGTGGACATAGGGGGCCAGCTGTATGCCATTTTGTATTTACCTCATCTCAGCCCTCATTGTCAGTTGCTCTTTTCTGTTGATAATTAGCCCTTTCTACCTCCTTCTCCCTGACCCCTGTCACTATGGTGGAATGAGTGAGCAGAGGTATTTCAGGACAAGGCTCCCCACACCAATTCTTGCTGATAAATTTCCTACCATCAATGACAGTTATCAGAACAGTAATTAGTGTATTCTCTGGGATAATTAAGAGAACATCTGAGTTCGAGTCACAGGTCTGCTCTATTAGCTTTCTCCCATTGGACAAGTGGCCTAAGCTCATAGACCCCAGTTTCATACACTACAAAATGGAGATTGTTTATGTGAAGGCAAATACCATGACCTGGTGCATGAAGTGATCTTTTATGGTGCCTGGTACAAGTTTGGTGCTCAAAAAATTGACCTCAATGTTATTACTTAGAAATTTGTATAGCAGTTGATGTTGTTGTGACATTTACATTGTACTTTATGAAAGTATCAGCCCTCAAGAGGTTAGGGGGAAAGAATGACACTACTGATGTCATTATTTTCCCTTCCTTGCAAAAGTTATATGCTGGATAGAGGCATTTACATAATTAATGATTTGATCAAATGTTGAAAGAATTCATTGCAAAACAAACTTTCTATTTTAGTTTGGAGAGAGTATAAACAGAAATTTAAAAAAACCCCACAAAACTGTTTCTATGATTCTTCCTCTCCCTCCTTTTTGCTCTCCATGAGGCTCTTTTGTCACCAGGTGGCAGTTACTGAAGAATTTGAGCTCATCTGGCTCAGGTTGCTTCTCTGTGTGTTCAGATTTGATGAGCAGGAACTCAATGTCCCTTCATAAGAGGACAAATTTAACTTCCTGCTTATACAAGATTCACTTTATTTGATGTGTAGGGACAATGTGTTTATAAGTGGTTAGCAGCTATTAAGAGCACAGAAGGGTGCCATTTTTCTCAACAGATAAGATCATCAATCCTCTTGGGAAAGAAATTGACATCACTTTCTTGTGTGATGTCCCCAAGGCACAGTGTGTTTGCCACAAAGGCAAAAATGAAAGATCTCATGTGTGTAGATTTCACTTTACAAAGGCCTTCTGTTTATAAAGGCCAGGTCAGTTGTTTGCCAAAGAAAAGAAAGCTTGAACCACCATATTCTCAGGACAGGGTTTACCTTGCTTTTCCTCTAAAAGAGTGAGAGATAAGTTTAATCTTTTTATTTCTGTCAGAGAGCACAGACCAACCAAGTACTAGATGTTACCTAGCATAATTATTTTGCATTGGGTGTGTCTAAAATGGCTCTGTTTTAGGAATTGTGGGGCTTCCGTGGAAGCATGATGTATTTATTAGCTTAAAATTTATCAGTATGAATTAATATTGGTCATTCAATATCAACTCATGGAAGACCTGATGAATACAAAGGCCTAAGTGAACCCTGAATTCTGTTTTTTGTGGGAGTCACAGTCATGCATTAAATGGTTAAATTCACTAAATGTGTAAATACATAAGCAAACAAGTACTGTGTTTCACTAAATCCAAAGTACTGATGACTATAAGACATATCATCATGAATGCACTACCAAAATATAGGCTATGGTTATGATTGTCAGATATCACCAAATGACCCAGCTCTCTATTCAGAGATGTTAGAATGGGAAAGAATTTTATATTTCAGAATCTCTTTGTATAATAATTAACTTAATAATAACTTAATTATTAATCTTGGTGAATACTTTAAAGAAAAAAACTTGGTGTTTCAGGAAATACTAATAGAAAGCTATACTTTAGGTCAGTTGACCTTTAAACTGAAACTTGAAGAAGGATGAGAAGAGACCAGTGAGTTTGCAGGGCACAGATGAACAGGAGCTCAGAGGAGGGAAATCAATACAGGTGGAAATAGTCAGGGAAATACCAGAGGTAGTAATTGAGCTGGATTTTGAATGATTTATGTTTCAGGTGGAAAGCAAGGCCCAGACAAGGGACACAATAGTAGAAAAGCAAAAAGTAAGAGATACTGGCTGAAAAATTCATCTTATAATTCATATGGAATCTCAAGGGACTCTCAATAGCCAAAGCAATCTTGAAAAGGAAGAACAAAGTTGAAGGACTCACAATTCCTGATTTTAAAACTTATTACAAAACTAGAGTAATCAGTATTGGCCATAAAGACAGGCATACAGACCAATGGAACAGAACAGGGACCCCAGAAGTAAACCTTTATACAAATGGTCAAATGATTTTCAACAAGGGTGCTAAGACTATTCAGTTGGGGACAGGACAGTCTTTTCAACAAGTAGTTTTGAGAAAACTGGATATCCACTTTATGATTTACATGTGAGTGTCCCCCAAAAGCTCGTGTGTGAAATGCAGGAAAGATTAGAGGTAAAATGATTGGATTATGTGCCTTAACCTAATCAGCACATTCATCTTCTGATAAGGAGTAACTGGGTAGTAACTGTAGGCAGAAAGGGCATGGCTAGAGAGGTGGGTCATTGGGGCATATATTTTACCATGTCCTGAGCTGCTGTCCTCTGCTACACTCTTCCACCATGATATTCTGCCTCACCTAGGGCCCAGAATGAACCTGGCTGTCTATGGACTGCGGCCTCTGAAACCCTGAGTGACAAATAAATGTTTCCTCCTCTAACATTGTTCTTGTCAGGTATTTTGGTCAGAGCAGTGAAAAAACCTGACTAAAACATTCCTATGTAAAAGAATGAAGTTATAACCTAATCTTACATTATATATAAATATTAGATCAAGACCTAAAATAGATCAAATACCTTGAAAAACTCTTGAAGGAAAACATTGGGCAAAAGATTCACATCATTTATTTGGTAATAATTTCTTGAAGATTATGTCAAAAGAATAGGTAATAAAATTAAAAAGTAGAAAAATTGGAGTTCATGATAATTAGATACCTTTGTGCATCAGAGGACACTATCAACAGAGTAAAAAGGCAACCCATAGGATGAAAGAAAATGATTGAAAATCATGTATCTGATAAGGGATTAATATCCAGAATATGCGGAGAAGTCCTAAAACTGAATAACAACTTGATTGAAAAATGAGCAAAGGTCTTGACTGGACATTTCTCTGAAGATGATATACCAATGGTCAATAAGCACATGAAGAGATTTTCAGTATCATTAGGAAAATGCAAATCAAAACCTCAATGAGATATCCCCTAGTATCCGTTAGGATGTGGACATTAGAGTTCTTGTGCACTATTTCTGGGAATATAAAATGGTGTAAGTTGTTGTGGAAAACAATATGGTGGTTCCTTAAAAAAATTAAAAATAGAATTACCTTATGGTCCAGAATTTCTGAGTGTATTCCTCAAATAATTAAAAGCAGGGTCTTGAAGAGATATTGGTACACCCATATTCATAGCAGCATTATTTACAGTAACTAAAATGTGAATGCAACTTATGAACCCATTCACAGATTAATGGATAAGCAAAATATACACACAATGGAGTATGTCAGCCTTGAAAAGAAAGGAAATTCTGACTCATGCTGCAATATGCAGCATGTGGGGATATCATTGTGGGAGGCCATCCTCACACGTGATTTGAGTTACCTTCCTGGCTGGGTGAGAGGCACTTAAACACAGCTGTGTCTGAGTTTCCCCCACCCTTTCCCAGGTCCAAGGGCTTGTCCGTGCAGAGGTGTGCCTGGCTATTGACCTGAAGACCCAATCGTAGTCCTTGACCTTGGGATGCTGCCCCCCTTAACCTTCATTGGATGGGATTTTCCCTTTATTTTTTTGTTCCCCAATAAAAGCTTACTCCCTGGCATGCTCTCCCTCTCTCACTAGTCTCTTTGTAAACCTCACTACCGCATTAGGTGGCTGGAGGCGGGAGCTACGAGAAGCCATCTCCTAGCTCCTACCTTTAAGCTGTGTTAAAGGTAATGAGAGTCTGTCTCTTTAATTTAAAACTCACTAGCAATTTCTTATGACTCGAACCTTCTTTCATGAAGCTCGAGCTGGTTGCGTGGCAGATATCATGCTAAATGAAATAAGAGGACCAAAATTGATTCCACTTTCTGCCTCATAGAGACAGAAAGTAAAATTGTAGTTGCCAGGAGCTGGAAAGAGAGATGAGTTGTTGTTTAATGGTTGCAGAGTTTCTTTGGGAATATGATAAAGTTCTAGAGAGAGAATGATGATGATGGTTGCACAGAAATGATTGTAATTAATGTCATTGAACTGTACTAAAAATAGTTAAGACAGTAAATTTTATGTTGTACATCTTTGCTACCATATACACACAAAACATAATGGGACATGTCCACAGGTCTGAAAAGAGTCCACTTGGTCTGGAGTGAAGGATTTCACTTGGAAAGCAATAAAAAATGAATGTGAAAGTTTAGACTAGGGCTGGAATGTGGAAGGTCCTTGGGTGGCAGACCAGTGAGGATGGAATTTATCTTCCATACAATAGGAAAATTTGGGAGGATACTTGCCCTTATGAATATCCAGTCTCTAGGCCCTGACACTTTCTAGGAAGATGAATTAATTCTATATTTTTGCTTTTGGGAACTAGAAGCAGTAATAGAGGAATTCTGCCCCACACCTGGGCTCCCTGAACATTCAGGAATGTGAGGATGAGTCAAAAGACTGCTGTACAATATCAACAGTTAGAGATAGAGCATTGGCCCTAGTGAATGGGCACAGTTCCTTAGTGTTCCTTGGTAGGAGCATGTGCAGCAAGATTGCTAGAAGACAAATCCAACACCAGGGATCAGCAGGTCAGTGAGGTAAGGGCTGAGGTGCTAGCCAGGGTGTGGGGTGGCAGGAGGTAGAATAAGGAGGGGCCAACAGGTGGGAGGGACTGGGAGACTCACAGGATCTAATGGAGTGTTGAGAGTAGAAGCAAAGTGTATGAGAGCCTTTGGACTTTGATGGCCATTTGTCATGTGATGATGGTGCAGTGCTATGAACTTAGTTTGGTCCATTTTTTAAAAAATTTGTTTATTTATTTTTATGTGATGCTGAAGATTGAACCCAGGGTCTCTCACATGCAAGGCGAGCGCTCTACTACTGAGCCACAACCCCAGCCCAGGTTTTGAAAGGACAACTTGTGTAAATGAGAACAAGGGAATGAAATAGTGTTTTTTTTTTTTTTTCATCTTTATATGATGAGAACTGTGGCAGAGCTCACTTGGAATAAATTGGTCACTTTCCTTTCAAGTCCTAGGAAATGGAGAAATGGTAGCTGAAGGTCAACATTGTCAGTGATAAATTAGAGGAGATAGGTCACTTCCAAGGACAAAAGCAGTGACCAGTTTGTGTCCACAGTGCTTTACCAGGGACTGATCTTCTACTGTACCTTCCTCTTGAGCTGGTGGGAGGTGGCCATAGGAGCATGACAGTCATGAGATCACATGACCTGGAGGATGCAGGGAAGTCTGAGAATTGACATCTACCCTACCGTGAAGCTAGGGCCTTGGCAGCTCATCCCATCGCAGCAGAATCTCTGAACATGATAGTAGATAATCTGATGGAGAGGAACACTTGGAGCCTTCCAGAACTGGTGAACTTGAGGTTGGCAAAGAGGAAATCAAGTGGGGTTTCCCATAGCCATCTGAGTGTCAGGAGAGGATGGCTATGGGCGCTTGCTGGGGAATACTAACCCTGGCTCCAGGGAGAGTGTGGGTCTTTGAACAGGCCTGTGTCAGGCTGTTCTCAGGGAGAGGAGGAAGCAATATTGAGTCCAAATGCCTGTGGTGTGCACTTAACAGGCTGTCTCATCTGCCCAGCATGCTTGGCTGGCCCTGTTTTCTCTGCTTTAGTGAATTTTGCTCCTCCTCACCCGATATCCTTCCAGGCTTTATTAAACATTCTCACCACGTGAAGTATTCCCTGGGTACCAGAGGCAGAGGGAACCACTCCTTTCTTTGTTCTGTAGATGGAGGTTCAGTGCAAATTTGGAACTGACAGGAAGGAGAGAGATGTTCTGAGAGGTCAGAGAATTTTGCTGAATTGTGGATCCACATTAAGGTGTGGTGGGGGGACATCCTTTGAGCTCCCCTCCTTAGTTCCCTTTCTGTTGCTATAATAGGACACCTGAGACTACATAATTTGTAAAGAAAAGATATTTGTTTTGTCTCATGGTTCTGGAAGCAGAGAAGTTCAACATTAGGCACCAGAATCACCCCAGTTTCTGGTGAGGGCCTCATGTTGCTCTATGCATGGTGGGAAGTAGAAAGGAAAGTGGGCATGTGCAGAAGAGAGGAAAAGGGGGCAAACTCTTATCCCATAAGAAAAACGTTAACCCATTATGAATGCAGATCCCTGTTGGCCCAAATGTCTTTTAAAGGCGTCTCCATCTCTCAACACCATTACATTGAGGACCAATCCTCAACATGAGTTTGGTGGGGAGAAACCATGTCCAAACTAAAGCACTTTCCAAATTCAGAATGAAACAAGAAATTAGATAGATAGGCAGACAGAAATCAAGATCTCAGTTTTATAAAACCAAGATAAGGTGACTTTTGATACCCCTTTTCAAAATAAAGTACCTGCTTACAAATGACAGCATCTTCCCACGGCAGATCACAACCCTTAGTCTGCAGGTAGTCATGCACTGAAAAGGTCAGAGAGCACCAAGCTTTGCAGGGCTGGTTCCATCTTCCATCTTCACTCTCATGGAAAGGAGAGACTGATGAGGTTAGGGGTGGTGGACAGCAGCAGGTCAGAGGAGGTAGGAGGGGAGAGGGAGAGGAACATTCAGTGTTATTCAATCAGGCAGCCTCAAGAAATATGAGTGCAGGATGGAGTCCCACCTGGGGCACTGTATGATGCTTATCTTTCTGACTCACCTTCTTATCTGAATCTCAGTCTTTGTCAGCAGTAATCTTTATTCACTTTTGTGCTCTTAAGAGGAGGACTAGTATGTTAAGTGTTTAGTAGGTGTTTTGACTAAGTGGAATGGGCAGGGGACAGGACCACTTTTTCCAGTTTGAAGACCCCTAGATCTCATGTTCTCTGATGAGTTGGGTGAGGGCTGGAGTAGAGCAACTTGGTGAGTACTGTTTCCTCATGCAGATATGGTCCCATAGTTAGCACATTCCAGGCGTCCTCATGGCCTAGTGGCCAAATGGTTGTCTCTTATACTGATAGACCTTAATGCCTAGCAACTAACTCCCCTCAACTTGTACTGATGTTCCTTTAGCCATGCTTGCCTGTCATCGGGACAGTGTCTGAGACCTTGAACATCACAGTGTTTTGTTTTAATATTTTTTTTAGTTGCCAATGAACCTACCTTTCTTTCTTTCTTTCTTTCTTTCTTTCTTTCTTTCTTTCTTTCTTTCTTTCTTTCTTTCTTTCTTTCTTTCCATTGTTGAGAATTAAATCCAATGCCTCACACGTGCTAGGCAAGTACTCCACCACAGAGCCACAATCCCAACCCCAACATCATAGTTTTAAACTTCCCTTCATTTCACTTCTCCATCTAGTTAAAACCTCCAACAAGTTATTATTCCTTCCTCACTAAGACTCTTCTGCTTCTTAATTGGTTGTTGAAGATGAGGCCTCCACGCCCTTTAAAAAAACCTGTCCTGACCTAGTCTTGGCACTGACTCAGAGAGAAATCAAAATGTTTGCTGAATCATCCTCACTTCCCACAACACCCTCACATTTTTGATAATTATGGTCTCCCTTCCTCAGGTTGAATCACTTGGAGATCTGAAGTTAGCCCCAGCTCCCCTGAAGGTGGTACTTAATGAGCAGGACTGAGTCTCCTCTTGGATGGAACTCCAGAACTGAGGGCCCTGCCTGCTTTCTGCCTTCAGCTGAGGAGGAAGTAAACACATGTAGATTAATATAAGATCATTTTCGTTTTGTTTGTCTTGGACTAAGTACTTGAGAATTCAAACATGTGTACTCTTGACCCTGCAGTGGTGGGGTTATTTGATTCTATTTCAGTCTAACTGCTAAATAGTTCCCCTCCAATGAGTTTCAAAGTCACCAGCCTGACACTATTTTAATTTTCTTGGTGGTGCTGAGGATGGAACCCAGAGCCTCACCCATGCTAGGCAAGTGCTGTACCACTGAGCTACAGCCCAGCTCCCTGATGCCATCTTAAAAACAGAGAATGCTCTTGTCTTGACTGCTAGTTGTTGAAATACTAGGAAAGTTTGAAGTAATTTACTAATTATGTAAAAAATATATTGGGCATATATTCAAATTGAATTATAAAACTGAATTATAAATTGAATTACATAAAATATAAAAGACTAAGGTCTTTCAAATCCCAACTTAGCCACTTGTTTGTTGTCTTACACACTTGTTTGCTCTGGTTCTTTGAAGTGTACTTGCTTGCTGTAACATGGGGAAGGTCACTTCTATTTTATTAGTATGACGGAGATAAAAACATTGGCAAAGAGAAGGGACAATTAAATATATTGAAACTACACGTGTATTAGCTACTCTGACAAGTGTCTCTTCGTTTGTTTTTTTTTAGAATTAGTTTGAAAACTTATAAAGTTATGTAAATGTTAGTTATTATAAGTAGTATTACCTTGGCAGAAGTTAATCTCTCTGAACTCTATTTCTTTATCTGTGAACACAGAATAATATCACCAAACTTAAAGACTGTCATTAGACTTAAATATAGAAGTAAAGGGGGGTATGCAGAGTTATAGAGGAGCTTACAAATATTGATATTCTTATTGATGCTGTTGATGAATTCTTCAAATTGTTGCTTGATAATGATCTCTCCAGTTTTCCCCAAAGGGATCTATCTTTCCAATCTGGGCGGTACCAGTTAATGAAGACTTGCCAGAATCTCTGTATCCTTTTATCCAATCCAGACCTTCCGATTAGATCACACTGTCAATTTGAAAAAGGGATCTGAGCCAAAGTCCACACTGTGTGTAAAGGGGGTGAAGGCTATGTGGCTGCCATTCCAAATTCTGAAAGGGGGAGGGCTCTCCTTCCATGAAAAGAGGCACAAGTGTTTTTCATGGTTTTGGTTTTCTGTTTTTAAGACAAAATGTGCTTTGGGATATTTTTATCTTAAGAATCATATGGTTGTGAAAGAAAGCAAAGCAGCCACTGTTCAGGTGACCTCTTTCTGCTGTGAATAGTTTGCACCAGATGAAGTCAGCTCAAGACATTTTGAATAGCCTCTGCATACCTGAGACCTGGCAAACAGGTGAGACTAACTATTCTTTAAAGAGAAGGCCTTTAAAAGAGGAGGGGAGGGAGTGGAGAAAGAGTCACACAGGTAACAATTGATCCTCAGCATTCTGTGGAAAGGAAGTACTGGTGGTAAATGACCTCATTTACTCTTTGAATGTTCAGTGAGAAAAGCCAGCTATGTCTCTGGCCCTAGGATCTCACCTGGGTGACAAGCTTGAGCTGTGGAGACTATACCTGTCTTTCAGCTGTGAGTGCCTTCACTACCTTCAAGAAGGACCCCAAGCAGGTGTGATCTTCATCCTGGCCCCTCAACAAGCTAAGCCCAGATTGGGTAAATTTGGTTCCAGGCAAATGCAACAATCAATACTATGGCTTTTGCCCACAGGATGAATGTGTGAGTACAAAACAACCATGATTTTGGTGACAGACTAAAAACTGTAGATGCTATGAAGTGAGCAAATTACCCTGCCCTCAAAAAATGGCTCTAATTCTATGCTGCTCTGGGTAGGCGACTGCTCCTGTCAGAGCTGCTGTTTTCAGGCTGTAGGTGGAACCAATGCTATTATTTTTGTTTTATTCGGGGACTGACAGGGTCTGGAAAGGTCTGGCCCTCTGCTTCCAGTTCTCTGGGAAACTTTCAGGGATGCTGTTCAGAAGCTCTTGGCTGTGTCACGGAAAGCACCCGGACATGTTCCTGTTTTCTCTTCAGAGACATCCTCTTTGGAGACAGGCAGCCACGTTGCCTCCTGACATGTACTACTGGAAACAGGACCCATCTTGGAGAAGTGGAGGGCTGTGCTGGCAGCAATGAGCCCCTGGAATGGGAAAGCGCACCTGGAGCACCCCCTCAAAGTAGAGTGGAAAACAGCTGCTTGCCCCAGCCACACCTCCATTGGCCTTTGCCCCTCCCCCTTTCTTTTCAGCCCCAAACTTTTCTCTTTAGTGGAAAAGGAACCTAGGGCCTCCGCTAGGCAAGCCCTCTCCTACCGTTGGGCTACAGCCCCAGCCCCAAATCTCTCTCTTTTTTTAAAGTTTTAGTTTTCACTGGCATCTCCATCACCTCAAATATTTATCATTTCCTTGTGGTGTGAATATTCAAAATCCTTTCTAGTTGTTTTGAAAGTCACAATATAATATTATTAACCATAGTCACACTAGTATACAATAGAGCATCAGAATTTCTGTTTGTCTATGTTTGTCTTACTTTACTTAGTACAATGTCCTCCAGGTTCATCCATGATTTCACAAATGATAAGATTTCCTTTTTTAAAATTAATTTTTAAATTAAAATTAAATTTATTTTAAACTGGAACATAAAACATGAAATTGTACGTATTAATGTGGTAACCCCTTTATTTAAGGTAAATAGTACTCCTGTGTGTATATACATCACATATTCTTCATCCATTCATCCATTGATGGACACTTAGATTGATTCCATATCTTGGCTGTTATGGATAGTATTGAAATAAACATGGGGTGCATATATCTTTTTGAAATACGGATTTTGTTTCCTTTAAGTATAGACCCAGCAGTAGGATTGCTGAACCAAATGACAGTTCTATTTTTAATTGTTTGAAGAATTTCCATACTACTTCCTATAATGGCTGTACTAATTTATATTCCCACGGACAGTGGGCAAGCCTTCCTTTTTTTCTCAACATCTTAAGCACCACTTGTTATCTTTTGACTTTTTAATAACAGCCATTCTAACAGGTGTGAGGCGATCTCATCGTGGTTTTGATTTGCATTTCACCAATGATTAGGGATATTGAGCATTGCTGTCTCTTCCCACACCTTCCCCTGCCTACTCCACTTCCTTAACCAGTGCCCTCCAGACCTAATATGGCAGCTTGTACATCACACCCTCCTTAGCCTCACCTTTGACTTCACTCCTTTTCTGGAAGGTGCTGCCAGAACTCTGCTTACCACAGCCCTTTGGGTCCATTACATTTCCAGTCCAGACTGCCCTGCAGCACTTGCCTTTTCATTTGACTTTGCCCCTGAGCACTGTGGGCTGTCCCTGCTTGGAGATATCTGAGGAAAGAGGGGGTCCTTAGCTAATGATTGACAGGTGTGGGGTGAACATGACCAGGGCCCATACCTTGTGGCTGGGCTTGCAGAGCTTCCTGCAAGAGGGAACTGTGTTTGGCCACAGTAATGCTCAGTGAGGCTCCCTTGTCCTTCCTGTGGATGATCCCCACTCCATTGCCATTATTCCCTTTATCTCCCAAGAAACTACACGCACTCAGTTCTGTCATAGGGTCTTGTTTGTGGGAACCCAACTACCTTTCCTGACTCCTGAGCAAAGACTCTATTCTTTTTGCTTTTTTCAGGTTCTTCATTTTTCCTGGTCCCTTCACATCCCAAATAGAGACCTCACCACCTCCCTTGCCTGCCATCTCCTCTTTCCCTTCAGGATCTTGCCTCCTTTCATGACCTCAGTCTTCAGCTGCAAGGAAAGTTGCCCACATGAATGTTTCTAGCCCCAGTATGTTTGTACCTTTTGTGTGTGTGTGTGTGTGTGTGTGTGTTGCTAGGGATGGAACCCAGGGCCTTGTGTGTGCTAGGCAAGTGCTCTCTCACTGAGCTACACCCCCATCCTTTGCCCTGATTGTTTGGCACAAATTTTAGTAAAGTATTTTAAGATATGCCTGCTTTCCCCACCTTGCATGTGCCTTATTTTCAATATGTTTTAAATCAGATTATTTTCTCCCTTTATGATACAGATACCTTGAAGACTTCCTTGTTTCTATTGTGTACTGCTCAGGCATGAGAAGTCAGGCATGTTTGTCTTCCTTTTCCCTCTCACCCTGAATAATTAATCCACAACAATGAAAGTTGTGGTCATTTAAAAAAAAATTTGTAGTTGTAGATAGACAGCATGCCTTTATTTTACTTGTTTATTTTTATGTAGTGCTAAGGATCAAACTCAGTGCTTCACATGTGCTAGGTAGGCGTTCTGCCACTGAACTACAGCCCTGCTCCTAGTTGTGGTTATTATTAAAACATTATTTAATATGTATTTTGCCCTTCTGTCACCAAATTAAGTTGACTATAATTCCTGTATCTGCCTATTCTGGTAGCCTTCCAAATAATATCTCTGACTCCCTTTAGTCCTTCTTGTTTTATTACCCTATTTAAGTTAAAGTTCATCTTTCTGGAGCTTGGATCTGAGTGTGTGGTTCTCTAGCTTGGAAGCATTTAAGAGCTTCCCATTGTTCACCAAGTCTATCTTTCTGCTCAAGGACCTGCAACATCAGCTTTGCCAGGTTTCTGCTCTCCTCAGCATGCTGGAAACTCTCCTGCTTAACTAAACTTTATTCCTCTGCACTTTGCTTATTTTCAGGAATGTGAGCAGGGTGGTCTTCTCTTCCTATCATTCCCTTCTGCAAGGTTCTACAGCCCCAAACTGGATTTTAGTTTTTTAACTTCTTTAGAGTCAAGTTAGACTGAGTTTGTAAGTCTAGAATTATTTGGTGTTTTTTCAGTTAGAGGACCCTTGGATTCAACTTAGTTTCCCTGTAGATATCCTGGGTTTTCTTGTGCTCTTCTCTGGATGAAGAAGTAACATCATTTTACAAAATTCTGAACACACATAAATAACTCAGAGAATCAAAGTGCAGGACATTTGTCACTTCTAGAATATTCTTTTGTTCGAGAGGGACATGATTCTCCCATAATATAGACCTATAAATGTAGTCATTTTTCCATTCAGAATGCAGAATAAGCTAAGAGAAAAATCTCTCTCTCTTTTTTTTAAAGAGAGAGAGAGAGAATTTTTAATATTATTTTTTAGTTTTCAGCAGACACAGCATCTTTATTTGTATGTGGTGCTGAGGATCGAACCCAGGCCGCACACATGCCAGGGGAGCGTGCTACCGCTTGAGCCACATCCCCAGCACCTCTCTCTCTCTCTCTCTCTCTCTCTCTCTCTTTTTAAAGAACAATGGCAACAAAAGGTGTCCATTTCTTGTTTTTCATTAAGGCTTTGTTGGCTACTTATTGGAGCATGGGAGTGTTTTTGGAAACTCAAAGATAGTACAAAGACTCAAGGGGATGAAAAATATTTTTTTTCAAGAAAAAAATTATTTTTTCCAAGGAATCTTCATACTGCTTTCCATATTGGCTACACCAATTTGCAGTCCCACCAGCAATGTATGAGCGTACCTTTTCCCCACATCCTTGCCAACACTTACTGTTTTTTTTTCACTTTTTGAAAATATTTTATTTGCTCTTCTCACTAGGATATAAACTTCTTTTTAAAAATTTTTCATTCTTTTATATATATATATGACAGCAGAATGCATTATAATTCTTATTACACATATAAAGCACAATTCTTTATATCTCTGATTGTATACAAAGTATATTCACACCAATTTATGTCTTCATACATGTACTTTGGATAATAATGTCCATCACATTCCACCATCATTTATTATTGTTGTTTATGTTCTTAATAGCTGCCCTTCTGACTGGAGTGAGATGAAACCTTAGAGTGGTTTTGATTGCATTTCTCTAATTGCTAGAGATGTTGAACATTTTTTCATATATTTGTTGATTGATTGTATATAATCTTCTGAGAGGTGTCTGTTCAGTTCCTTGGCCCATTTATTGACTGGGCTATTTGTTTTCTTGGTGTTTAGCTTTTTGAGTTCTTTATATACCTTAGAGATTACTGCTCTATCTGATTTGTGAGTGGTAAAGATTTGCTCCTGAGTTATAGGATCTCTATTCACCTCACTGATTGTTTCTTTTGCCGAGAAGAAGCTTTGTAGTTTGAATCCATCCCATTTACTGATTCTTGATTTTATCATCTTACTCCTCAGTCTGTACCCAAAGGACTTAAAAACAGCATACTGCAGGGACACAGCCATGTCAATGTTTATAGCAACATAATTCACAATAGCTAAACTGTGGAACCAACCTAGATGCCTTCAGTAAATGAACGGATAAAGAAAATGTGGTATATATACACAATGGAATATTACTTAGCAATAAAAGAGAATAAAATGTTATTTGCAGGTAAATGGATGGAGTTAGAGAAAATAATGCTAAGTGAAGTTAGCCAATCCCCCCAAACCAAATGCTGAATGTTTTCTCTGATACAAGGAGGTTGATTCATAGTGGGTTGAGAGGGGGAGCATGGGAGGATTAGACGAACCCTAGATAGAGCAAAGGAGTGGGAGGCGAAGGGAGGGGGCATGGGGATAAAAAAGATGGAATGAGATGGATATCATTACCCTAAGTACATGTATGAAGACATGAATGGTATGAATATACTTTATATACAACCAGAGATATAAAGAATTGTGCTCTATATGTGTAATATAAATGGTAATGCATTCTGCTGTCATACATAACAAATCAGAATAAAAAGTAAATAAAAAAATAAGATAAAATTTAAGGTAAAAAATTAATTTTTTGACTTTTTTTGTATGTGTGTGTGGTGATGGGGTTCAAGCCTGGGTCCTTGCAAAGGCTAGTCAAGTGTTCTTCTCATTTAGCCCCAGTTTTTCCCCCCATACCATTTACAAGTGGGAACAAATTCTTCCAAACTCTCATATACTTCTGGATATAGATGATGTGATTATTACTAAAACTTCTGCTTATGGATAGAAATGAAAACTCCAAAATGAGATATTGAAATAAATGTGAAGTCATACTACATTTTGGAAATAATTGACCAGAGAACTTAACAGCACAGGGACTTAGAGAAATATGAGCTTTTAAAAAGCTTATCATGGAAGCAAACCCCATTTTTATCATCTTTCCTGAGAATAATTTTTATTCATAGAATATTCTACATAGATAGGCTATCAAGGGTATATTGGTATATTTTTGAGAGTAGGAAAGACCACTTTTGGCATGTTACTTGAATTTGAAGCAAAGTTATTTTCTGGTACTTCTTTCCTAAATAACTTGACTGGTTTGAATGCAGTTGTTTTCCATGATACAGGATAAGACTTAGGTCTGTGCTCAGACTTGTTCAATGAGTTTAATGTTTACAGTTAATATACATAAGCTTTGGAATTTATTTTGGTGCATGATAGTGTTAATAAAATAAGAGATGTTAACAGTGTTGGATGTGTGTCTGAGTTCAAAACACATTTTAACATGCTTTTAATCACAGTGTCTTTCAGTGCAGAACATCCATTGTCTCTTGTAAGAAAAGAGATCTTTTTAAATTTTCCAAACAATAATTGTGTTAAGGATATAACAAAAAATTTGTCATCTTAACCATTTTAAAGCTAAGGGCACAGTTCAGTGGCAATAAGTGTATGCACCATCCAGCTCCAGAACTTTTTCATGTACCCAAACTGAAACTCTGAACTCATTAAACAACTCTCATTCCTCTTTTCCTCCAGCCCCTGATTACCATTCAGTTTTCTGTCTTTATAAATTTGACTATTTAGGTACCTCATTTAAGAGGTATTTTAAGAGGTATATTTGTCCTATATGGTTTATTTAACTTAGCATGATGTCCTCAAAGCTCATTCATATTATAGCATGTACCTGATTTTCCTTCCTTTTAAAGGCTTAATGATATTCCCTTGCATGTGCATACCATATTTTGTGTATTTATTCACCAGTTGATGGACATATGGGTTGCTTCAACCTTTGAACTGTTGTGAATAATGCTACCGTGAACATGGGTGTACAAATCTGTTTAGTTTGAGATTGTTCTCTCTTTGGCAAAGGCAGGGAAAAAGGGAAAAATTCTTTCCTGAGTTACTGTGATTCAAAATTTCCATAAACCCATATTTTAGGTTTTTAAAAAGAGACATTGCAATTAACAAAGAGTGAAATTTTTGAGTGATTTCTCTCCTTAAGAATATAAAACTATTAAAACCAAATGATGCTGACTCTTTAAAGAGCTGCCATCTTAATATTAGACAATGACTTTTTTTTGTGATGGTACTGGGAATTGAACTTAGGGGCACTTTACCATTGAGTTTCATCCCCAGCCCTTTTTATTTTATTTTGAGACAGGGTCTCACTAAGTTGCCAAGGCTGACTTTGAACTTGCAATATCCCTGTCTCAGCCTCTGGAGTAGCTGGGATTACAGGTATGCATAACAATGCATAAATTGTTTTCTGGTTAAGATAACAATTTAAACTTTTTTTTTTTTTTTAAATTAGGGAAATTTCCCTGCATGGACTAGTATTGAGAAAGAAGTAATCTGATTTCATGGCATTTATGGTCCTAAGTGGCAGAATTGTTAGTGAAGTCTGAGGAAAAACTAAAATAAGAACCTTATAGAAAGCCACTAAGTATAACTGTGCGATTATAAACATTTACTGATATTGTACTTCTTTTACTTATAAGTTATACTGTTGGTGAGAAGAAATAGTTGTGTTTGTGTGAATTTGTGTTTTTCATTTTTTTTATGGTTAATCTAACAAAACAACAATGGGTAGGTATCCACAAACTGGAAATACAAACTCCTGAACAATGGCAACAATGAGGTTTTTATGGAGGGATAAAAGTGGCTATTCAGGGGGAGGAATTTCTTAGATAGGGACTGGTGCCCCAGGGGTTTAGAAAGAGGCAGTGTCCTAACTCCTTATAGACAGAAGATGGCAGCAGAGAGAGGCTTTACACATCATTGCAGGTTCCAGTCTGGACAAAAGGCTTCCAAGAAATCCTTCAGCCAGTTATAATATCAAGTAGCAAAACGAGTCTTTGATAAGTTAACTTTTCAAAGAAACCAAAATATCAAACTAACCACCAGTCTGAGGTCGTTTTCTGGCAAAAGCCTGTGGTCTTTTGTGATTTAATTTTCATGAAGTTGTTCCTGGGACCTTCAAGAAAATCAAAATAACCATTTCAATGTCCTGACCTCTTGTAGGCTTTGTTGCACCTTTCATTTCCAGCTTGCCACAAACTGTAATGTTTTGTAAAGTACCCACTTTATATGCATCTGTCACCTGCATTCTGATCTCCTTTCAAATCCATCTTTGTGTCCTAGAGGCCTAGAATAATGCTCTGCTCATATGAAGATCTTGTTAAATGTATTTTGAAAATGATTGATGAAATGGTAGACACGCTTAGATAATTTTTTGTTTTTGCAAAACACTTGACAAAGTCTTACTGTCATGGTGGGAACTTGCAAACTAAATGTGGCTTAGTACATTTATTCTTAAAACTTCAATCTTGAATCTCTTTGGTAAATGAACTCATGTGGAGCTAGAAAGAAATCTTTGGTGGCATTCCACATTCAACATTTTTATTGGCTTAAGTGACCACAGAGAAAGCACGCTCATTAAACTGACAGATGCCGTAAAGTTGGATGGAACTGCTAATAAACTGAAGACACGATTCAAAAAGATCTGGATGAACCAGAAGGATGAGCCAGAACCAGGAAGATGAGCCAAAACCAGTAAGATGAGGCTTAACATGGAAAATGGACAGCCCTGAATGTAGGTTAGAAAAATGTATTTAACTGCAAAGGGAAAATATGTTTTGATAGGGGGTGGAAGGGCAGTTTTATGAAAAGTTGGAAATGGCATAACTGTTCCTGAACAAGGAGATGGTTAAATAACACAACTCTGTCATTCTATGGGACAATGTACATTGTTGAAAGAATAAATATTTATATATACTGATCTTGAAAGATTTCCAAGGCACATTACTAAATAGGAAAATATCACGGAGAAAAATGATATAGGAAGTGCCAACCAAAATCATTATGTATGCTTTTGTGTATATGTATATAAGTAAAGAGGTCCCTTTACTTCTGATGGGATTACATACTATAACCCCACTGTAAGTTGAAAGTATTTTAAGTTGAAAATTCATTTAATCCATCAACCTACAAACATAGCTTAGCAACATAGCATACCATAGAGTGTTGGTTATTTTCTCTGGTGTTCATGGAGCTTTTGCGGGGGTGATGGGGAATTAGGATGTGGTCTCTGTTGCTGTCACTGCCCAGCATTGAGAGAGGATCTGCCCTCATGGTGCTCAAACCCAGGAAAAGATCTAAGTTAAAAATTCAAGGTATTATTTCTACTATATGTGTACTGCTTTTACACATTAGAAAGTTTTAAAATCCTAAATTGAACCATGGTTGGTTGGGGGACAGTCTGTTTGTATAATTATATGGAAAAAAATATGAAATATATACATTGAGATGTGGATACTGAGATTACTGGATAGGAGAGTGAAATGAGACTGAATTCTCCCCTTCTCCTTTTATTTTCTAGTACTAGGGATTGAACCCAGGGTGTTTTACATCTCCAATTCTTTTTAAAAATTTTTTTAATTTTAAGACATAGTCTCACCCAGTTGCCCAGGCTGATCTCCAATTTGTGATCCTCCTGCCTCAGTCTTCTGACTTGCTGGAATTACAGGTGCACACCACCACCTGGCTCTGAATTTCCCTTTTGATTTTGTATGTTTCTGTATTATTTAAAATGAAATTATATATTGTCTATAATTATACAAGTTACATTGTTGCCTTTTTGTTTTAAACTGAGCAAAGTTGACAAAGCTGTTAAAATGATAAATGGAAATTACCCAATGTATCCATAACAGTGATTCCATGGTGCTACCATAAAGTGTGTATTTCCTGCCATGAGGAGGAATCTTCTGGCAGTCACTACAGCTTGACAATCAGAGAATGCTCTTCATTCTTTCTTAGGGAAGCTTAAGGCAGTCTTTACCTACTAGGGCAGTACACAGCAGTAGCTTAATGTTGCATAAGTAAATAAATATCTAATTGGGGAATGTGAAGCTGTGTAAATAGAGAATAAAGTCAAGATTGAATTTGGCTCTATTCTCATCCATTTTCAGGGTGTTGGAGTAGAAAGTAGACTTATTTCTGGTCTACCAAGAGAGGGCAGAACAAATGCTACAGAACAGGTGCAGTAAGGAGGCAGATTTGGGCATAACATGGGAAAGAGTCTTGCAATTTTAAGTCCTCACAGTGGCCTGCACACCAAATCTGACCCAACTGCCTTCTTGTTTGGTCTCATTTCCTCCCATCAAGCCACACTGTGATGTCCTGACCTTCCTCTTTCACTAGGATGTTTTCCTAAGATATTTATGTTGCTTGTTATCCAGTTCCTGTAGGTGTCAACAGAGAGACCTTCCCTGATCAGCCTACCTTAAGTAGCATTTTTGGGGTGCCCAGGCACTTCCTGTTTCCCTTCCATGGTCTTATTTTTCTCTATCACTTTCCAATAGCAGATAGTATCTGCAGGGATTTTTTTTACAGTTTGCCTCCTTCATCAAGAAAGCTGAGCTTTTGTTTTGTTCAAAGTTATAGTCCCAGTACCTAATATTTCCTGGCACTTAGTTGGTGTGCAATATGTATCACCTAAGGAAATGAATCATTAACAATATGTAGGAATGGAATAAAATGTCTCATGAAGTTGAAATTGTCTCCTGAATCTTATCAACATTAGGAAAGATGGGCTGGGGAAGGACTCCTATTGGACCAACAGGTCCAATCCATCTCCTTTGTGTGGTAGGATGGGCTGCTGTTGGCTTTTGGACTTGATATGTTGTCTGTTGAGCTGCATCTTCTCGATCCATTCCGTTGAAGTAAGCCTAATAGCCTAACACTTTAGTGCTGCTGTGGGGATGAACAAGGAGGTAATAGATGTAAAGTATTTGGTGATACATATGAAAGGTAGAGACTTTGACCAGCAAATCAATACCTTTCTTTGTTACAATGTTGAGTTTCTTGAATTATGGACTAACATAGCTGTCATCACCTTATCTTTTTTTCTGCTGCTGTATCTGCACTCAGCTATGCTACCCAATGCTGATGTGGCTGGTCTCTCTTACCCCTGCCTCATACTTTTTTTTTTTCAGACTTTGTGTAAATGTGTATTTTTTCAAGCTTCCAGGTGATCAAACTTTGTTAGAGTCCTTCCTATCTAAAAAATCATCCATCATTTCTCCAGCTTGGGATTTATCAAGTGGAAAAGAGATGACAATATATCTTACTTAGTGCCATCCCAGGTGAAGAGATTTTACATAAGTTTTCTCATTTGACTGCCACTAAATTTGGGAGGTATTCAGGAAGCCCACTGTAGGATAAGGAAATTGAGGTTAGAGTGAGTGAGCTCCCATCTACACTTCTAGCCTCTCGGAATTTGCTGGCTGCTTTCTGGTGGATGACTTGGTTAGGGACAGTGACTAGGGCAGCTCAGGCCACGGACCTTCACAGAACACACCATTGGTCCTCTGAGTAGACCTGATCCACTCACACCAGCTGTGGCCTGTCTTTTGAAAGTGCACATCTATGAAGAATTGTTTGACAATTGTTCTCTAGTTTGTTAATGAATCTCATGCAGGTAAAATTGGTCACTTGGCTGTACTCACTGCTCATAAACCACCAGAGCTCATACACACGGAGGGCTCAGCTGGCAGGACACCCTTCTAAACAGGTTTTTTTTTTCTTCCCCATACAAATTGCTACTCATTGATTTGAGATACAAATACAGATTTGGAATTATTGCTTTCAGAGTTCAAACTTTAATTTTCAGACATATGTCCAGACCTTTTTATCGGTTCTTTAAAATGGGCAGTAGTGGTCTGTAATGACTTGGGCTCTGTCTTTTAATACCTTGAGAGTAATAATCTTCATAGTTTGTAGGAGTGAAACTAGCTATTTAAAAAGTTGTGAGTTATTTTAACAGCCTATGTGCAGGGCACTTTGGAAAGTAGGTAGGGATTATGTACCTCTTTTCTAATACCTTGGTGGGAAGTGGCTTCTTTTTATCCTTTTGAATTCATTTTTAAAATGTATGGCACTCTATAAAATACTCAATTATTGATGTGTGAAATGCTTTGAGGCCTTGGACAGAAAGCTTGTACCTCGAAGGACATAGGCATTGGTGGCCATCTGGAGACAGCTGCATACATACAGTCAGTC
Organism: Spermophilus citellus; assembly: GCF_964194105.1. NCBI lineage: Eukaryota > Metazoa > Chordata > Mammalia > Rodentia > Sciuridae > Spermophilus > Spermophilus citellus. The sequence goes on along the minus strand of NC_138182.1, from coordinate 75,312,060 downwards.
ATGCTCAGACAGGCTGGTCTGGCAGGTGTATTTCCTTGGTATGACCACCAAGAAACACAAAGCAGTTTCATAAGCCAGCTTTGGTTACATACTACTAGAGAGAAATAAATTTCCATGGAAAAGGTACCTTAGAAGAACTTTTTTTTTTCATGCCTCAGCCAGCTTTCTTCAGGAAGGACAGTTTAATTTTTTTTAATTTGAATTCTATATATGAAGAATATTTTAAAAATTTTAAGTCCTGTGATTCATCTAGGAGCCAAACTGACCACATAACTAACCCCAGTTTAGTATTCTCTAAGCTTTTTCTAATCTTCACATTGTATCCTTCTTAGGATGGTGTTAGTCAAAATCTGTGAGAAATGGCATGAGTTTGGACAGAAATAATCTTTTTCTTCCTTTCTTACCAATATTTTTTTTTAGTCACAGAGGTTTTGCTTTAACTGAAGCAGAAGAATCCCAGAACAGTGGGTAGATATAACCTGTTAATATACTCATGAGGTGTTATCAAATATAAAATATGAATATACTTATGCAAAATAGCTATTTGAGACTTTACAAAAGTATTTCAGTAACAAGCAAGTAATGAAAGCTATTTATTATTACAAAATGGTCTTACATTACTATTTTTTGCCAACAGGAAAATGTTTCCCCTCATTGAAGTATGTCGATTATTGTTTTTTGGAAATGTCAAGCATAATGGTAATATCAGGATTCAATTTGTCCTATTAAACTATTACATATTGATCTAAACCCTAGTTTCTATTTCTACAAAGGCCTATTCTATTTTCACTTAAAAAAATGGATGCTGAAGAGAACAGCAAACAAATATTCAAAGTAGAAAAAAACTCATTTTTAATCAACAGACTTTAGAGTCTAGTCTTTCCATTGGTTCTTTAAAAATAGTAAACCCCCCTATCTCCCAACCCCCTTTTGTTCTGCACCATTAAATTGTACTGTGGCAAAACAATTCCGGCGCAACCTCTTTAAATCAGTGTTCTTTTGAGGTTGGGTACTATGTACCACAGTAATGAAGAAGGCAAATGTTGGAGGGGAAGAGAAGATGTTGAGTCAGCCTTGTTGCAAGTAGCAACTGGTGGTATCTCTAGTCTGTACTTCTTATGCAAAACTAAAATTTTTGAAAAGAGGCCATCTGCTATCATAGGCCATCACAAAGAGCTTCTAGTTTGTCTTGAGAGAGGCTGCAACATTGTTGTGCACAACATAATCACTATTAATATAGCAGGCTGCCTCTTGGCAGCACTGCAAAGTACTCATAACCAAAAGGCCATCTTTTAAATTAAATTGTAGGATCTAATACAAACCATTTACATATCACAATCTGAGACTTTGAAATAGGAGGAACATATAATGGTTTCCAAAACATCAAAAGAACCTATCTTATTTTAAAGTCTTCATTAAAAAAAAAAGTACAACAGAGCTTGAAGCATTAGATAACTTTGTCCATTGTTACAGATTAAAACTTCCAAAGCAAATAAAAGAACCACAATTTTCTATGTTCACCTTTAACTGGGGGAAACTTGGCAAAAGTATTCAAAGGGAAGCACTTGAACTTTCTCAGCCTTTCTTTTATAACCTGGCTCTTCTCTCTCCCGTCCCCAAAGAAGAAGAAACAAATACCAGAATCCTTCGTTTAAAATATGAAAATATCTTACAGGAATAAGCCCTAACAATACAGGATCTTACTGGAACTAACTTTAGTAAAAATTAATACAGGCAGAGAATTAGGGCTTTATTTTGGAGCTTTGGGAGGGGAGAGCCCCATGGAGGCATCTGGAGTTTCATGTGAGGCCTCCTGGGGAGGGGGTTGAATGGTTGCGTTTAAGATGGGAATCTTTTGTCTTGGGAAATGCTGGTGACTGAACCTTGACAGCTAAGCACAGGTTGCTTCATCCTTTCATGCAATCTTTTTCTAACAGCTGGGCAAATGTGTTAAACTGGTTTTCTGGACTTCCCTGAGCAGTATCTAATGAGCAAATAACACAATTCTGTGACATTTAGCAGGATACATATTCCAGACACTGCAATCATGAACACCGTAAAGACAGTCTTTTCTGTGGGCCTGGAAATAAAGCAGTCCACCGTATTGGGACAAGGCCAGGCGTTACACTTCACCAGACGCTGCATGAAGAAGCCATTGTACATGACGTAAAAGACATACATGAAGACAGCTTCGAAGATGACCCGGAAGAAGATGCTGCTGGTGTAGGTCCACCACAGGGACCCTTCAATACGAACCTTCTGGGTTTTGATCTCTTCAATGTCCTTATATTCATTCTTCATCTCTCCCTTCATGAACTTCCTTTTCTTCTCATGTCTCCGGTAGGCCACATGCATGGCCACCAGGAGTGCTGGTGTGGATACAAAGATCAGCTGCAGTGCCCAAAGCCGGATGTGAGAGATGGGGAAGTGGTGGTCGTAGCAAACATTTTTGCAGCCAGGCTGGAGTGTGTTACAGATAAAATCAGCTTGCTCATCTCCCCATACCTCCTTGGCAGCCACCACAAGGATCATGATGCGAAAAATGAAGAGGACAGTGAGCCAGATTTTACCGATACTGGTGGAGTGTTTGTTGACACCCCCCAGGATAGTCTGTAGTGTGCCCCAATCCATCCTGTTCTCTGGGAGGTTGGTGCTGGAGAAGAAAAATGAACATGACATAGAGATCACTAGTCTGGACAGAATCTGGATAATTTCTCTGGGTCTGGGAAAGTAAGCACTTTTAAATCTCTTCCTGAGCACTGACTCTATCCTCCTCCAAAATGGTGAAGGCAAAACCAATTTGGTTTGCCACAGGATTAAATATATAGCTCCTAAACAATCTTGAACAAGTTTCTGTGTGTTCTCTAATAATGAGTAGCTTGTTCACTTGAGTAATTCACCCAATCTTTAGCATATAATAAATATTTGGGGTATGGGGTACACCAAAGCAAAGTACTTGTTAGCTTAAAGGTACAAATGAGTTCTGACCAAATCTATTGATTCTTCCACAGATTCTCCTGGGATATTCCCAACTCCACCACAGCCATTCAGGGTTCAATAGTTAGATCCACTGGTAGCAACAAGTTTTGGACTGTACCAGTGGAACTGCCCTAGTTTTGACCAACTTTACCTTAAATGCTGAGAGGCCAAGTTCAGGTGATATAATTTATGGAAGTCCACCTAATCCAGTGTTGTATCAATTTTCCCTGCAGAACCCCTTTACTTAAAATATTTCAGTTCATTTTCATAGGCTTGGGATGTAGCAGTGAAATGGTTATTACAAATGGTTATATTTACATTTGACACCCCCTGCAAATTCACATTTCACCAAGGGCCTTGATTCCTTCTTCTATATGGAGAAAAGTAGGAATAAATGGTCTCTTCAAGTAGAAAAGTTGCTCTGTGCATGGATTTTTGTGTACAGGCTGGTGGCCTCACTGTCACATTGGGACTGACTGGTTAGTACTCGAAGTATCTGTTTAGATAAGTGTTGCAACAGTATTGTTGGTATGGGTTATGGTTAGAAGTATTTCTAAGAGACACTTTATGAAAAATGACCAAAAATTCAACCAGTGGTTCCCCATGGCTGGTCCAATGAAGCCTATCATTGTTGTAGTTTAGAACCAAAATCTGCTGGGGTAACATACTCCTTACTGAAAGCAGGTGTGAAGGGGCCCATGGATAATCTTCCATGAGCCAGAGGCCTTCTATTTCATCCCAGGATATGAACTGTCTTCATTGATTCATAGCTACACCCTGTCTGACACAATCAACTTCTCTTCTAAACAAGATCCCATCCTCTCCACAGTCCTCATGAGTCACCTCTTTTCCACCCTTTCTAAGCTGTAATGAATCCTCCTTCTCTTACTTAAAAGCATCCTGCGCTCCTGATTTTAGGCAAGTTGCATCCTGTTTCCTGCTGGACTCTCAAGGCAGGCTCAGACTGAATGTCTCTCATTACCTACAGTTGCTGCTGTGGGACACCAAGATCTGACTGAACCTATTCAATGCCACCTTGATCAGAGGAGGCATAAGAGCCCTGGGCAAGAAAGTTAAGTCAGACTGAAATATACTGAAATGGTAAAAAAAAATTTAGCCTCATTCACTTTGAAAGAAGAAATGTCACTAGAAAAAAAATGGTGATTTAGTTCAGGTTCAGCCCTGACCCATTTAAATTCAGACTGTCAGAGAGGCCCTTACGTGAGTCAGTTGTCCTTTGAAAAGTCTCACAGCTCAATCTAATACTGCCTTCAACAGCAAAACCACTGAAAGAAACAGCATTCAGATTTTAATAAAACCATCTCCTGGAATTAGAATTTCCAGTTTTTCATGCACTCACTAAAGGGAAAATAGGACACTTATTGAAATAAGCCTCCATATACCTGGTCAAAACTATGGAGGTGGAAGGGGAATTTGGGATTTATGCTTGGCCCACCTCTATAGTATCAAACACAGATCCTATACATTTCTATAGAACAGTCTAGTCACCCTCAGTTGAGAAAAATACAGTTCCAAGTAACCTCTATCTTGTTGTTGTTCTAAAACCAAAGTTATAGCTACTTGTTTTTTGAGTATTGCTATCTTGACCAGGCTGGTTTCCAACTTCTGGGCTCAAGTGACCCTTCAGCCTCAGCCTTCCAAGTAGCTGAGACTACAGGTGCATGCCATTGCACCCACATTACTGCTTGCTACCTGCTTTAAAGGCCCTTTCAAGAAGAGGAATAAATTAAAATTTGAGCCCCCAATGGGATAAGAATAACAAGGTAAGATGGACTAAAAAAGCAGGGTGAAATTGTTCTTAATGTACAAATTTTCCCCAGAGCTGCTCTCCTGGCCTTCTGACTTGGGCAGTCACATGCAGGTTCCTACCTGGCCCAGGCCACTCTGCAATTGCTTGGAGCATTGCCAGAGCACAAGTCCAGGGGTTGGTTCACTAGGTGAATCACCCAGTTCCAGAAAAGGAACAAGGAGTTATTTGCCCCTTACCTTCCCACCCCTTACCTAACTGGTGGGTCCATCTAAAGGACCTGTCCCTACACAGCTCCCCACCTTCTTACAAGTGTCTTTAATTGTGACTGACTTAACACAGTTTTAAAATGGACTCAAAGGGCACATGGAGGCATGGCTGTCCTACACATCTCAAGATAGTCTCAGGTCCTAAAGTCTAGCTCTGAGGAATCTGGAAAAAGCTCACTGGGCAGGCTTATTCCCCACCTCCATAAGGGGCGACGGAGGGACTGATGCAAGCATCCTAAAAGGACATATTTCTCAACTGCACACCACCTCCTCTGAGAGTAAGTGTCCTATGAGTTTTCCTTCCAGTTGGAGAACTTCTCCTGGAAGCAAAAGCTCTTGAAGTGTTAAAAAAAAAAAAAAAAAAAAAGAAAAGAAAAGAAAAGAAAGAAAAAAGAAAAAGAAAAAGAAAAGCAACCAAAGTCCTGACCCATGTTTAGCCGGTCTGCCCCGTCCCAGGAACTGTATTAGGTGCGAGTTCTAGGTAACCGCCCCGACTTCACCCTAGTACTTTCTTTGCAAAGAGAACGCGAGGAGGTAAAGGTCGGTTTCTTCCCGTGGAGGCTTCCTGCTTAACAAACTACAGTGAGTTTGCTTTCTAAAAAAAAAAAGCTTTTGGTTAATTTAAAACTTTTGGTGGTGGCAGATAAAGTAGCCAGAAGACTGTGGGGGGAATTAGCCCCTGGTAATATCGGCAACAGACGCCACCATAGCTCTGGGGTTGGTCTGGTCCCGCTTTTTCCCTCTGATACGCGCACCACGAGCCAAACTCGATTTCTAGGTCGGGGGTTGTGCCACCTCGTCCCTTTCCCCAGCGCGCCACTGCAGACCCAGCCCAGGCAGCCCCATTCAACTTCCCGAGTTCGGCCCATGATACTCCTGCTCAGAAAGTACTCTCGCCGCTTGCCTCCAGCCCCAGGCAGCGGTCACGACTCGCTCCTGTGAACTCCTCGCCAGACCCTAGGGGTCCCCAGACCTCGGCGGTTGGGCATCCGGGCTTAGTTTCCCCGGCCTTCCCCAAGTCCCTCTCGGCTTTGAGTCTCCTGGCCTAGACCGCCCCGGGGCATCACAGGTCCGGGCCCGGCGTACAGCTGTGAGCGGGGTACGCTGGCCCGCGGCCTCACCTGCGTCCGGAGAGAGCGTGCGGCGGGGCCCGGCGGGCGGCGAGGGGTCTCTGGCAGCTACTGGGGCGCTCCCTCGGATCTCGGGCTAGTCCTGGGCGGGGGCCGCCTCCGCGCTCGCTCGCAGCAGGCCGGAGCGCAGCCGACTGGCTCCAAGTCGGGACAGCCGAGCGCGCCGGGCGCTGCGGGTCTTCAACACCTGTCTGCTGCAGCGCCGCCTTTTAACCGCACCCCACACTCCGCCTCTTCCCTGGAGCTACCGAGAAAGTTACGGAGGGGGCGGCTCCTTGCCGCCCGCACCGCCCCCCCCCAGCGCCTCGGGCGGGGCACTCCAGGCCTCCCCGGCTCCTGAAGCTTCTTGGGGCTCCCGAACCCCAAGAGGTCACCAAAGCCTCTAAGCCTCCGGAGTCCCCTTGTGACCCTCTGGAGCTTCCCTAGAGTCCAGGGCTCCACGAATGCCCTATTTCCCTCCCCTTCAGCCCCTGGGCAGGCCAGGCAGGAGCCAGCTAAGGCTCTGCGTCTCCACCTAGGAGGACGCAAAGCCCCAGGCCCTAGCTCCCTGCATTTGAAGGAGTAGGTGGGTTTGAAGAGTAGTTGTTGATGTTATTTCTACTCCTACTAGTTCAAGACTACTATTGCATTTGAAATTCTGTTTATTATTATTTAAGCAGGCGTTCCAACGATGTGAAAATTTATTTGCAAGTCCTGAGATTCCAATGCATGAGAGGCTGTCACTTAGGGGAACCACAGAGAAGGGCTCAGGGCCTCTGGAAATTGGGTTCAGGGCCAGTGAAGATGGAGCGCCATCAGTGTTGGCTAAATCCCCACTTGTATTTCTCTGAGTTACCTATTTAATTCGATCACTTTGAAGGGTATGCCAAGAGCCAAGAATGGGTGTGTGTGGAGGTGACAAGTCTTGCTTCTTTTTGTCAAAGCTGCCTGCCTAGAGGGAGTCGTCCGGCCATCTGCAGAGGGTGCTCTGGCTCGGACCCTGACAGCTTCATCCTCTTTCCACAATTGGGAAATTGCAAGGAGGTTACTTTTTTTTTTTTTTTTTTTTTTTTTGCGGGGGGTGGAGGGGTAGTTGCCCAGATTATTCAGAAAGGAAAGAGCACAGAATGAAGTCTACCAATCCGATCCCTCCCTCCCAGTACACATACTGCTAGAAGGGGTACTGATAGGATTTCTGGAGAAGCTTCTGGGAAGCATGTCCCGCACACTTTAGTTCTTTCTCTGCGAAGCTTGATGCCTCAATGTGAGGACTTAGGGTTGGGTATTTGGTTGGGCATTTTGATGTCTTGAGATGTTAGTGACAGGAAGTCAGATGAGAAATTAATGTGAGGAGTAGGTCACGTTTGTCCAGTCTCCTCCCACTCCTTGCTTCATGATTCCTTCAGAGCAGCCAGTTCTTAGAGGAGCAGGCTGCACATTCTCACGCAGGGTTTTCTCAGGTCAGTTCTACCTGAAGTGAGGATGATTCATCCTGACAAGGCAGAAATGGATTTCCCATGATTACCATAGTTTGCGTGAAGGTATTGACTTTTCCTTGCAAAGCTGGAGCCCCGTAGGCCGTAAGCCGACATCTGCCGTTCTTGCATGGGTGAACGTGAGTACCGTGGGTACCGTGGCTACTACCTCACCTTCTAGTTCTAAGTCTTAGTCTAAGAGGGAGTGTCTGTTCACGAAGAGACAAAGCCCCAGGAGCTGCCCAAAGCCCTGCCACTGGAGAGATGTGCTGAATCAGCTTGTGAGAAATTAGGCCAGTCCTGTGTAGGCAGCTTCCTGGCCTGAACACACCTTAGGGTTGAGAGGTCTTGGGGTGGAGTAGCTGGCCGGTGAGCTCTCCCTTTAGTCTCTTAGGGTCAGTGTTGTTAGGAATCTATTGAAGTCCTGGCTGGGTTAGAATGAAAAAAAGCCAGTGTAGGACGCTGGCTGGTAAAGATGGTTTGGAGATTGCAGATTGATTTTCCCTCGATGAAAAATTTCATCTTAGGCTTTAGTGCCCATATCACAATGACAAGTTCAGCTTTCTTTCCCTTGTATTCCTTGATTTGATTCTCTAAATTTGAATAACGATTGTGTATTGTTGGCTAACTATCACTCCATATTTTGGAATTTATAGTCAAAACTCCTACGGCTCTGAAGTCTTCAGTTACAATTCAACATTTGATTTTATTCTGTTTTCCATGATTTCTGTTGTTTTTCTTTGTATTGGTGTTTTCTTCCTAAGTAGCTTTGGAGTTCTCCAAGGGCAGGAAATTTTGTGTATGTGTGTGTTCCAGAGTAGGGGAGAAAAAAAAGAGAAGAGGTAAGATGAAAAATAGTAGGGAAAGGTTTGGATATTTGAGATCATCTCCAAATGAACTTAGATATGTACCCAATTAGCAGATTGCACCACAAATTAATATTTTAAAAAATAAATCCTGTAGTCATTTTGTAAATAGGACTGTCATACTGCTGCATTTTTTTCTATTAAAAGTATTACTTTGGTAAATGTAAGCATTGGAAATAAACCATAATTTTCTCATCCTGTTTTCATCTTTTGACACTTTAATCCTAGAGAAGCTCAGCACTAGTCAGCCCTTCTCCTCTACCCCAATCCTTCCTACTCCTTCGTGAGATCAGTAGAGCTCTGGACATACCTGCTGCTGACCAACTCAACTTTAACTCATTAACTGGTAGGGATTAACCAGACACAGAATAGTTTTGGGCTTGGCTTTAAGCAAAGAACTCTGGTATCTCCCAGTTTGACTTTGAATGAAACTAATAGGATGGACAATGGTCAGGGAAGAACAGAGACCTGTGGAGTAACTATTGATGATTAACCAGTGAGGATCTGTGACAGCCACACCTTGTCACATCAAAGAGAAATGAATGCTAATTTTACATATGTTAGTACCAAGTAGGTAAATCCTGGTCCATTATGACTGAACTGAACTTTTATGCAGATATTGCAAATGATGCACTTGTAAGATTACAAGGTGAAAAGTCTAACATTTAAAGCTATTTGTATTTTAATTTGACAGTTGTTTTAAAATAAATCCAGTAGAAAGAACTGATTGTTGTGCAAGAAATCAGTGCTAGATAAATCATATTTCTTGACATTTTGATGAATGATTATTTGCCTGCTGCCTGTTGGTGCAACCTTCTGAATTCCCCCTGGGAAGGATGCTCTGAGTGCACATTAAAAATATATCAGTTACATTTCTGACTCACAAATCATCTGTTGGCAGAAAATGTTGCAATATGAGAAGAGACTTAATAGCATGGAGCCCCTGCCTACTAGTTGGCAATTTTAGGGCAAGTTGAATCCATTAGCTATAGGGCCACACCCTCTTTTCTTGACTTTAATGATGAAATATTAATCATATTAATAACTGGTTAAAAAAAGAGAAAATTCAGCCTTTCCCAAAATAGCAGTTGGAAACTGAAGAGCCCTCTGGCATCCCTGGATAATTAATAACAACTTACATATGATAATGTAATTTCAATGAAGGAGTGGTTCTCCTGTGAACCTTTTTAATCTTTGTAGGTGATTATTATAGGGAACACTGTTTCACTAATAATTTCTCTCTGCATCATTGAATCACACCCTCACTATGTTTTCTGAAAATTGTTAATGTCAGATTATTTAGGGGGAAAATTCAATTGTTATATTCAAAGGGTAAAAAAAGAATAAGATTTCAGACTTCACTAATTTAATTGTTCTCTTTACTTTCAAATTAAAGACGTCTCATTTAAAATTGCTACTTTTAAGTTGTGACAAATAGTCATAAGCATTTTGTTGTTTTCATTCTATTCTTATTTCACACATAAAATATTCTGGGTAAATTAAAATTGCTGCATTAGCCTTGCTGGGTGAACGTGGGCTCTTTTATGATTTTTAAGCAGACCATGGAGAAATTACAGAGATATTTCCAAATGTATTTGCATCCAAAACACATTTTGGTCAGAAATGAATGCAGAACTATAACTCCTTAGATTGACTGCTATGAAAAATATACTTCTATAGAATATAAAAATTAAATTCTGTAAGTTATACAGTGGCTTGTCAACACAGAAATATTGCATCATTCACAGAGGAGAAAAGGAGATTTCTATATTCTAATTTATGTCACAGCAATATTGTAATTTATATTATTTTGAATAGTTTTTGGAACAAGTTAGAGAAAACACAAGATGTACTGCTATAGAAAAAACATAGTCATACGTTTGACAAGGGACTATTGATTACAGGTTATGTTATATTTGATAGATTACAGCAGCTTTTCATGAAATGCTAGTTTCAGAGCCATTTCCACTTTGGTAGAAGTGTTCTCTGATTTAATCTCAATTCTTTAAAAGTCTGTGCCAAGACTGGGGTGGTGGTGGGTGGAGATGGGTAGGCAGGTGGGAGAGGGTGGGGAGGGTTTGCAATACCTGGAGCTCACAGTAGATGGCACTGGGAAGACTTGCCAGGAACCTCTGTTTGGTGCATACACTTCATGGATAATCGTTTAGTCTATAGAGTTTCTGCTTTTGACCTCATTAATGGGCTGTATAATAATTTTTCCTGCTTTGAAAAAATGAAGTAAAATAGAATAGAAAATAAAGTACCAGAATGTGTTGCTACACCTGCGTCCTCCCCACACAATTATTGGGAATTGAACACCAGTGGCGCTCTACCACGGAGCAACATTCTCAGCCCTTTTATTTTATTTTTAAAAATTAAGACAAAGTGTTGCTAGCTGCCCTGGCTAGCACTGAACTTGCAATCCTCCTGTCTCAGCCTCTGGAGTAGCATGGATTATAGGTGACCACTACCACACCAGGTAGAGTATGTTGCTGTAAGGAAGGGTAAGTAATGCTTTGTATAAGAAGTTTGTTAGCTATATGTGTCCTGGATCCAGTGTAAAATGCATTTCCTGCTGTAGGTTGCTGTTAGGAAAACTCTTGGAAAGCCTCTGTTCTATTCCATTTTCAGGGCAGATATATTACTTTGGGCTGCAGGTGAAATTATGTTATTAGGAAGGGGAGAGGCATGGGAGCCCCAAGAGTGGCCTCCTTGTCTAAACTCAAGCACAGCAAGCCCCTACCTGGTGAGATGTGTTGGTGGATGGGCTGCTTAGGAACTTTTTTGCAGATTGGGAAAGGACAATTTATCATTATACTTCTTGCACCAGGGCTCCCCTTTCTGATCTGAGAAGCACTAATAACATCTGATTGTTATTTTACAAACTAAATAAAATAATTTGTCTGAAAAGGTATATAAATAGTGCATTGGTATCTAATAGCAACTGTCATGAATGAGCCATTTTAGTGGATTGTATGTAAATAACCAGATGGAGAATTTTTATGTCAAAAGCATACTTGAGATAACTGTGCTTTGGAAAAGAGGAGGCAATAAACATAATGCTTTTATCATCTCTTTACTGGCTTTGAAATGAATCAGTGGTGGTGTGGGATTTAGAATATTAGACTATTTTGATGATATGGGGCTCCCATATATACACTTTCAGTGGGTGAAGATAGTATTGGGAAATCTGCAAAATCTTGATATTAGCCTCTTAATAATTATACAGTGGGAAACATTCACTTTTTCTTACATGCTGCACAACATGTATGTAGACTACTAGGTTGATAGGTTTTGAAAAGACACAATCCCTGCTTACAGTTTACCAAAGAAAAACAATAGACTGTTGTGGATGTAACATAATTGAGTGACTAAGTTTAGAGTATATAATTGACACACAAAAGCACATACACATAAATGAAGGAATCTCTGAGTATAATCCAATACAATGGTGTCTGTGTTAATTATTTATCCACGATTTGATATTTCAAAGTGTGTCAAATGTTCATTTATTGCAGAACTCTGTGAAGAAAGTGTTTTAAATCTCATTTTATACAAGTAAAAATTGAGCCTTAAGAATCCACATACATAATGGGGACTGAGGGTGTAGCTCAGTGGTAGATCACTTGCATAGAATATGTAAGTCGCTGGGTTCAATCCCCAGCACTACTGCCTCCCCTCCCCCAACAAAGCAAAACAAAACAAAACAACAATAGTAAGTTCAAGGCCTGCCTGGGCAACTTTTACTAATTTTGTTTTTGTCTTTTCAGAATTTTTACATCCAGATGATTTTGGACTTGCGATGATTTAACCTACAATTTTTTGACTTGATGGAGTGAAAGCAAAATGAATTCAGTAGAAATCATACTTCAAATTCTTCATTTGGGTCTTTTCCTGGGCTAGTGACCTGTGGTATGATCTTTTCTCATGATTCTGGGCAGGTAGCAGTGAACTGCAGCTTCTAGTTAGCCCCCACTCAGCCCAGACATCACAGGGGAAACAAATGACACTTTATTGTGTGCTGTGTTGCTAAACTATGATGTTTGGCACATTAAATATATTTTTGATTTATGACATTGTCAAGTTATCATGGTATGCCCATGGGATGTAACCCTATTATAAATGGAGGAATATTCATTTGATATGTAGGAATGTGGTAGAAACCTATACATGTTTTGAATCTATATAAATATTCATTACTTTTTTTCTTCCTTTTGCATGAAACGTAAAATATACTTTGCTTTTCTTATTTGATTTATGATGGGAATATTTTTATGTAAGTAAACAAAAACTTTCCTCATTCTTTTACATGTTTTCCTTGACCTGACTATATAATAACAATTAAAAATCCATAATTGATTGATATTTGGATGGTTTTCATTCTTTTGCTATTGTTTACATAGCTTCTGCTTCCCATTAGGATATAGAATGCAGAATACTATTATTCCCTTGGTTAAAAATAATAAAAACCTGATATATGAAAATCATACTTTTCTATGGCAATTCCAAAGCACATTTAACTGAGTAAGCTTTGAAGAACTGAATTACAGGGAGTGATGGTGAGCTGGACACAGCTGTTTCCATATCTGGGGGAAGTACCCTATATGTGTGGGAAGGTAGAGAAGCAGGTCTCTGTAAATGAACAGATGGTAGACTTAAGGAAAAATCAGTCGAGACTTTAATAACAGTGTGAGTGGCCATATTGTTTGGCATTTGGAAGTGACCTGTTATGGTTTGAATCTTAAGTGTTCCCCAGAAGCTCATATGTTGACCTTCTGATCTGCAGCTGCTGGGTTCTTGTGGAATGGTTAGGAGGTTGGGCTTGGTGGAGGTGATTTAGGTCATGAGAGATGTACACTTGAAGGGGATATTGGAACCCTGGCCTTCTCTCTCTCTGCTTCTTGGCTACTATCAGCTGACAGCTTTACTCTACCACTCACTCCCCATGATGTTCTGCATCACCACAGACCCAAAGCCAACAGAGCCAGCCAACCACGGACTGAAATCTTTGAAATCAAGCCAAAATAAACTTTTTCTCATTTTAAATTTGTATTTGTCATACCAACAAAAACTGACAAGAAATACTTGACCCAAATACAAAAATAAATTGTTTAACTCAACAATCACTGTCTCCCAATTTTACTGCAAAAATGGCAGAGGCAGGGAAGACTGGAAAGGAGAACTAGACAATTTCAAGTTCTTGAATTTTGGAACTATGTTAGAATTGAATGAAAGAAGAGCCAAAGTAATGTGAAATATATTTCTCAGCCTTCTTCTTACTCAAATACAGACAAGATCAAAGAGGCAAGCCATTCCACAGTGAAGTTATAGAAAGGTATGTATAGTGAAGTTAGTTGAAATGTCCTTGTTTCCATTAAGTATCAGAGATGCATCCAATTTAATTAACATTTCAAATTAGTCTCAGCTCAACTTTACTCTTGAAATCTGATTTCTGCATGTGGTGGTATACACCAGTAATCCCAGCAGCTCCACAGCTCGAGGCAGGAGGATAACAATTTTGAAGCCAGTCTCAGCAATTCAGTGAGACCCTAAGCAACTTAGTGAGACCTTGTCTCTTAAAATAAAAAATAAAAAGCACTGGGGATAATGTACCCTGGTTCAATTCCCCAATCAAACAACAAACAAACAAACAAACAAATAAATAAATCTGAATGACCAGATTCTAATTCCAACCACCTGGCAAAGAGAAGAACTTGCATTCACTGGAAAACAAAACAAAAACAAAAGCAAAACACCATTGGAAATTCTTTTATGTGCAATGTCCAGCATTCAGTAAAAAAAAAAAAATTTACAAATCATGTGAAGAAACAGGAAAAAGAGACCTATATCAGGAGGGAAAAATAGTTAATAGAAGTAGACACATAGACTAAAATAAACCATATATAGTACAAACAAATCATAACGAGGCAGCAGTGACTGTGCCACACAAAACATAATTCAAATTAAGATTACGAGAATTTAAATAGATGTTTCAAATGGTAAAAGGGCCATTTCCTCAAGAAGACATCAATCCTAAATGGGTATCCACTAAATAACAGAGTACCAAAATACATGAGGCAAAAGTGAAGGCACCGAAGTTATTCATAGTTAGAATAACTGGGTAATTGATAGAACATGTTCACAATAATTATTAAGGGTATAGAATATTTAAACAATATTATCAATTAACCTGACCTCACTTACATTTATAGAATACCATGTGCAGTCACTGCATAAAACACATGCTTTTCAAGTACATATGAGAAAAAAATGTGCTGAACTGTGAAGCAAAATTCAATAAATTCCAAAGAATAGAAATAACACTGAGTTTTGCAGAACTAAATCTATATTTGTATATCTAGAAATTGCCAAATATTTAGAAATTAAATAACAACAATACATGGGTGGAAGAATAAATCACAAATTTAAATATTTTACTTTTATTTATGTGTGCAATTTATTTAGGCTGGGGGTTGAACCCGGGGCCTTGTGCATGCTAGGCAAGCATGCTACCACTGAGACACATCCCTAGCTCCACAGGATTTTAAATGAATGGAAATAAAAACACAAATATCAAGAATTTTGGATGCCTCTGAAGCATTTTTGCTAAAGGAAATTTTTTTTTTTGCTTCGAATACATAGCTTTTAAAAAGGATAAAAGTTTAAAATTGATTACTACATTTCCACCTTAAGAGTTTAAAATGAAGAACAAATGAAAGACAATGTAAGTGTTCCTTTCTAGGAAATAACAAAGACAAAAAACCCAGTGAACTAGAGAAAACCGAAGTGAGTCAAAGTTTAGTTCTCTGAAAATATTAATAAAATCAATACACTCCTTTTGTTAGTTTGATCTGGCTGCCATAACAAAATACTACAGTCTGAGCAGATTAAATATCATAAATTTATTTTCTCAGTTCTGGAGACTGGAAGTCCAGATCAGAAGGATTCCAGAGTGATCAGGTTCTGATGAGGGCCCTTCTCCTTGCTTTCCTTTTCTGGAAAGTAGGCTCCTTGTGGTGTCCTCACATAGCAAAGAGAGAGAAGAGCAAACTCTTATGAAGGCACTAATCCCATCATGGGGGCTTTATTCACCCTGTGACCGCATTTATACCTAATTCTCTCTCAATCTCCATCTCCAAATACCACCGCACCAACTCAGTCTTTAGCATTCCTAGCAAGATCAATCAATAAAAAAAGAAAGATGTGTTGACTGGCCAAGGTGGCCTCTGCCTGTAAACCCCAGCAGCTCAGGAGGCTGAGGCAGGAGGATAGCAAGTTCAAAGCCAGTTTCAGCAATTTAGTGAGGCACTTAGCAACTCAGCAAGATCCTGTCTCTAATAAAATATTTTTAAAAAGGGCTGGGGATGTGGCTCAGTGGTTAAGCATTCCTGGGTTTAATCCTCAGTACCAAAAAGAGAGAGGTGAGAGAGAGAGAGAGAGAGAGAGAGAGAGAGAGAGAGAGAGAGAGAGAGAGAGAGAGGGGAATGAAATCAATGGGATCAGAAATGAAATTGGGGAAGGCAGGGGTTGTAGCTCAGTGGTGAGCACTTATTCTCAGCACTGCATATAAATAAATAAATAAGTAAATAAATATCCATTGACAACTAAGAAAAATTTAAAAAAGAAATGAAAGAAGGGAAATCATTGAAGATCCTACAGATATGTAAAGAATTAAAGCTGAAATATTAGGAACGATATTATGTCAATAAGTTTAATAACTTGATTGAAGTGGAAAATACAAATCCCTTTAAAAACGCACTTATCAAAATGGACACAAAAAGAGATAGAAAATATATCATTAAGAAAACTGAATGTATAACAAAAAATCTTTCTCATAGAGAAAATTCCAGGTCCAGATGGCTTCACTGGTAAATTCTATTGACATTTAAGTGTTAAATAATACCAACTAATATTGTAATCACTAGCCTTGTGTGTGTGTGTGTGTGTGTGTGTGTGTGTGTGTGTATAATCTTATACATATGCAGATCCCTCTATAGGATAATGTCTCTGACCTGGATTTGCTGGATCAAAAGGTAAGTACATTTGTAATTTTAATAGATATTTCCGAATTGTCTTCCATGGGAGATTGAACCATGTTTTCTTTTTCTTTATTCACATGATTTCTAAGTATATTTTTCATGTAGGACAGTTTTTATACAGTTTTTTATACAGTTACTGTATAAAATTTTTCTTTCAGTGGCAGCCTGTAATCTTTAAAATATGGTATGCATCGTGTTTTTTTTTTAATTTTAATTTTAATTTTTTATTTTGTATGCATCGTGTTTGAAGGGGATATGACAATAAGTCTACCAGATGGAAAATCCTGTTAAAAGTTAAAAAATAAATAAATCAAAATAAAACCATACACAAGATAATGTTAACAATTCTTATCATATTTTATGAATTAAAAATTGTTTATAAATATCTTTTGGTAAAATTTTAGAATTTTATTACTTCAAATGATGGATTACATAAAACTTATTTTATGGTGAACTTCTAAGTCTTTCCTTATTGATGAGTACAAATTTACTTTTATTGGATCATGAGCTTTAACTGAAAATAATTGTTATTTTGATAAAATATATGTATGTATTTTCAACATGTAATGACCTGAACATATTTTTATTTAATGATTATGTTTCTTGTAATAATAAGCCATTGCCTTTGTTGAAATCAATTTTTTTCTTCTTCTGTGTATGAATACACATGTATATTAGGCAGGTGTTCTACCATCAAGTGCATCTCTAGCTCCTGAAATTGTCTTTATTTCTAAAATATAAATTATTACTGATTCCTGAATGATATAAAAAATGTTCTAGGCTGTATTGATTTTTTTACACTATAAGGAAATACTCTATGCTATCGCTTATTATTTTTTTCTACTGTAGATTCTGAAGATTATTGTTTATATTTAAAAGAAAAATTAAAAATTGCACACACTCTGTTTTCTATTCCTGAGAGTTTATTTGTAATATTTTATTATAGATCCCTGAATTTGTAAATGTAAACACTGGTCACTTATAACTCACACAAGTGCCATTTTAGTTTCACTGGAGACAGAATCCAAACTAAAGTCCTAAAAATTAAAGCATTACCTCTGAGCATACCATAAGGGGTGGCAAAGACCTCCCACTTTCTACATAGTTTTGTTCTCTTGTGGTCCTTTCAAAGTCATTCAGTGAATATTTGATAGATCTGAGAAGAGAACATACTCCTCACATCGTCCACGTGAGCTCTAGAGAGTTGAGAAGTGCGCATGGATAAAAGGGAAATAAGGACCAAGCAAAACAAGCAAACCTGAGCCTACTGCTAAGGACTCCCAGGAGTCAGGCTGGAAGAAATGAGGGCAAGGTCCCTCTTCAAGGCTTCTGACTTTCTTCTCCTCCACCACCTGATTGCCTAGAAGTCAGCTGTCCACAGTGGGGATACAAATAAAATCTTTCTTTGCTTTCTGAAGTCAGCAAGGATGTCACCTGTTGAGCAAAAAATAGTACCTGTGAGCATGCTCTTTGAACTCCTGCCACACATGTTTATTGAATGAATTTTGTGGGTAGTTTTTCCCCCTTCATCCCCAGAATTGTTATAGGGCAATTTCAGATGCTGTCAATTTTGTTTTATAGATATAAACACTGGTCACTTATGACTCACACAAGAATCACAATTTTTATTAATTGTAAGTAATTACTAATAATTACTGAAAAACAAAAATGACATAATTTGAGATAGTGATAGACTGATGATTCCTCTGAAGTCCATGGTGTATCTGGTCTGTCCTCTGGTACATTGCTGAACTAGTATGTGGAGTTGTAGGAGACTCCCAGATATAGCTGTCCTTGGAGGCCCATTTATCAATTGCCCTTGTGAAACTCTCAAAATTTTAGTTTATAGTAGCATTTATACAGTTATTTTATTTTACTTACCTCTTATCATAACTACTATTACAATAGGCCCTCTATTGTCTGAAGGTTCCTTATCATTATTCCCTAGCCACTATAGATTAACAACTATGTACATAGTATTTACTTTGCTTTAGGTATTATGAGTAATTTAGAGATGACTCAAAATAAGAAAGAATGAGTTAGGCTCTATGCAAACACCACACCATTTTATATCAAGGACTTGAACATTCTAGGATTTTGGTATCTGCAGGGCTCCTGGAACTAATCCTCTGTGGATACTAAAGGACAATTGTATGTTATTTACCAGGTAGTATAGAAGCAATTTGATAATTTGACAAGTGACATGGCTATATCTGCAGTTAAAAAAAAAACCTACTTGGTGACATTGTGCCTAAGTACAAAGAAAATTTCTTTTCAGGGTAAGTTAACTGTTTACTGATTTTTTAAAGGACAAGTACTAGGCAATTGACACACAAACAAGTACAGAATCCTGCAGAATGAAAATTGAAAGTCTTGTCTATGTCCTGCTCATGAACCTTTTGGTGTGAGATTGTCTACTCTTCTATACCTTTGGACACACATACACCCTGTATGTGTGCACACAAGGGTTCACAGCACATGCAGTTTTGCCATGTGAGTGCTTATTGATCTGTCTTGTTTTATTTAACAACTTCTTATTACTCCACAACATAGTTCAACTCTAATTTGCTCAACCATTTTCCAACTGACTGAGAGGGAATCTGAGGGAAATGGTGTAGACTGGGTTTCACTGAGGTGGAGTTGTTAAGAGGTCACTTGAAGATATGAAGGGGAGACAGTCTGACTTAAAGACTCCAAGTGAAGCTCTCAAGGTTTTGGGGAAAAAGAAAAAAGAAAGAAAGAAGGAAAAGGCTTCTCGTTCTTATACCATTTTTCAGTCTTTCCCTTGATTTTTTTTTCAAATTCTGTTTGCTTTTTCCCCTCTATTTACAACAGCCAAACACCTGCTTTTCTTTTTTCTTTTTTTTGTTTTTACTATTTCTTTCTTCTTTTATTATCTTTTATTGATTTTATTATTTTTTTAAATACACAACAGTAGTGGCCAAACGCCTGCTTTTCTTCACACAAATGAGTAAATGTTTTGCAAATACTAATGTCTCTAAGTTATTCTTTAACATAGGATATGTAAATCATTTCCTTTTTTTTTGAAAAACACCCTTGGATATGAATCTTTGTGCAAAGTAATTTTTCTATAGGGTAAATTCTTTAAACTAGATTTCAGAATCAAAAAATAAACATGTTTACAGTATTGGCATGTACTGTAAGAATAGATTTCTTCTGTTTTAATTTTTAAAAATGTTTTGAGACAGGGTCTTGCTAAGTTGCTAAGGCTGGCCTTGAACTGATGATCCTCCTGCCTCAGACCCCTGAGTTGCTGGGATTACAAGTGTAATCATGTTGATGCCCAGATGGGAATGATTTTCTGATGTCCGATGAGGAGACAAGTGACAGGCTGGTGGAATGAACGCTCATGGACCAGGAAAGAGGGCATAGACACCCTCCATATTAGGGAGCAAGTTACTTCCAGCCTTGCCCTTGTTTGACTCCCTCTCCCAGTCCTGTGCACTGGGATGTGGTGTTTGAGGGCAGAACATAGCACCTTGGAAAAGGTGCTCAAGAACAGCTAAGCCCCACAGTCCATACCTGTTCCAGTTTCCCAGTCTCCTGAGGGCCATGTGTTGGAGGATATCAGAGACTCTGGAATTTGAGTTTTTGTTCCTTTCCTTATCAACTCTGTGGCCTTAGGCAAAATAGTTCAGCCCTCAGGGGCTGTGTGTCCCTTTGGGGGATGGGGGTGACACACGTACTCCATGTAGAACACACAATGCCTGAAGCAGCACTTGACTTAAGGTGGACAGTGGATGCTTGAGAAACCATAGTTTCCAATTTAAAAAGATTTCCTCTTTATAATGAAGGAAGTCATAGCTGAAAGAAAAAACTACTGGACCCAGGTGTGTCCCATCTTTAGAGAAGTGATTGGAATTATCATCTTTACTCAAATGATTTCTCTGTGCCTGTGATCACTTCCCATCCACATCCAAGACTGTGAATCTGAGAGGCCCGGAGCAAATGGGGACACTTGGTTCTCACCTTGTGACAGGCTTAGCAGCTCCTGACCTTTTGCTAGTATCAGAAAAGATAAAAGGAGAACATTTTGAAAGACAGGAGAAAGAAGATAGCCCCAGGAACACAAAGCAAAGGAGCTGGCAGAAAAAGCAGTAAGGTCTGTAGCACCAAAGGAAGCAAAAAATGAGTAAACTAAGTGGGGTAAAGATGGAAAGGGGATCCTGAAAGACTTATCAGAGTTCTTTAATGTGGCTTCTTTTGTGAGAAGAGTGATGATCGAATGTAATCTTGGAAAGAATAATTTCCAGACTTATCAAACACTGGTAGACCAGATGGATGCCAGGGAAGTCCTTAGAAGTACTAAGGGTGGTCACAGAAGTGGTGTGACTGGTGTGGGGGAGGGCGGCCAAAAATGACCGTGTCCTGCACTTCCATTCTTTCCAGGGAACAAGTTATGAAAGGTGGAAACTCCTATTTTGGGATTCAATCTAGAACATTTAAACACTGTTTTTGTCACCCTATGGCTGAAAGTACACAAACTTACCATGCATTTCTGGGAGTGGAAACTTCAAAAGAGAGAGCTATTTCAAGGAGCCTGCTTGAAATGGCGTGTCTGGGACTATTTCTGAAGATCAGCATGAGGATGGCCCAAGAAACTTGTGAAAATATGGATTCCCAAGCTCACCTCAGGCTGACTGAATTATTATACTTTGGGGATGGCATTGGGACAAATTGTATGACCCCACCGGGTGATTCTTAGGCACATTGAAATTTGACAAGTTTGGCTGCTCTGTGAGAACCTGGAATGAAGCTGGTATTTAAAATATCTACTCGGGGAGTTTGTCTAAAGTACAGATTTCTAAGCTTTGAGATCAGAAATCCTGGCCCAGTAGGTTTGGGGATCCATGGTTAGTAGTCTATGTGAATTTGGCCCTTGTGATCTTGTAATTGAACTTGGAACTCATTGTGGACTAAATGCTATATCCCCTTCCCAAATCATATGTTGAAATCTTCACCCCCAATGTGATGGTACTACAATGTGGGGCCTTTGGGAGGTGATTAGGGGGAATGGAATTAGTACCTTTAAAAAGAGACCCTAGAGAGCTCTGTTGCCCCTCCCCAGGTGAGCACAGAACAAAATACTCCCCTTCAATGAACCAGGAAGCAGGCCCTCTCTAGACACTAGATCTGTTGGTGCCTTATTTTGGACCTCCCAGCCTCCAGAACTGTGAGAAATGAATTTCCTTGGTTTAAAAGCCACTCTATCTATGATATTCTGTTACAAGAGCCCAAGCTAAGTGTAATTTTGACAGAGGCACTTTAGGGTATGCTTAAGATTTTGACCTCATTTTGGCTCCAACTGAGGGGAGTCAGTCATCTGTTCATAGTCGAGCTGTGGTGAACAGACAGGAGGTACAATATGGTAAGTTTCAAATTCCAAGCATCTAGGAAGTAGATTAGAGGTTGTGGCACATTTTCAGCCAAGAGCATCTCTGGTATTGGGGCCGAATCCAAATACTAATTCTTGAGGAGTGTCTGTTTCCTGTGAGCAGTTTATTAGACCATTCATAGATCTCTCAGGGCTGAAGTTCAACCAAAACCATTAAATTTTCCTCTGGATTTTTGCCTCCCCTTTTCCAAACACAGGAAAGTTTAATAGACACCCATGATCAGCCAGAAGAGACTGCTTCCAGTTGTACCAATATATTTTGTATAGAAAACTAACGACTGAGTGAATAAGAGATGAATAAGAGCAACATGGTATACAAAGAAATAATTCCTTATAGCTTAGGGCTAATCAGAACTTAAAATACCACATTAATCCTGAATCCATAAATTTAAAAATTATGTTAGAAAAAAACTAGAAAGATATTACTTTAGTACCTGCCTAGTAAATCATGCTTAGAAATAATTTAGACTAACAAGTACCTTCATGTTTCTGAGGCTTATGAATGATGGACTATCTGCTGCCAGTGTTAAAATCTTTAAAGAAATTCTTGACTGTTTTCCACTTAATTTCATTCCTCATCTTGGTGAATTTTTCTCACTGCACTCTGTCATCTGAATGGTTTCAAGGCATTCTGTTAATTCACCAGTTTTTTTTTCTTATTAAAATGACCTGAAAAGACCTTGGCCAAATGGGCTCTGTTTGTCAATCAGCATTCACCTAGTACTCCCTGTGGTTTGGAGAAACCATGGCAACTGCAAGCCTGGCAAATAGGGAAGTTGTTCACTGGGCTTCCCATCTCCAGGGCAGGGAAGTTAATGAGCCTTTTCCCTTTCCCAATAGCCATGCCAAAAATTTGGGGAAGAAAATGCTGGTCTTTCATACTCAGATTAGTCCAATGCGCACTTGTTGGGGCACACTACATGAAGAGACAGGTTGGGGTGGGGAAAAGGAGTGAGATCATCTCTGCTTTGACTAGGAGCCCCTGTCCTGGCATAAAGAATGCTCAAACACCTTCAGAGCAAGGCTGGGCAGGAGGGCAAGGAAGGAGTGGTTCTGCTGGGGGTGAGGCAGGGGACCTCCACAATGAAGACTTCCAACCACTTTAGAAGGACAAGCTGGAGGAGGGGACAGAGGCAGGACTTCCATGTAGGAGATAGCTTAAGCAACACCCAAGAGGTGGGGATGAGTGAATGACCCTTGGGAAACAACACAGTGCCCTGAGGAAGCTTAGGAACAGGGAATGTGGAGAGGGAGATCCACTGGGAAATTCATGCTGAGGGCAGAGGGGTTGGAAAGCTAGTGGTTCAAAACACCACAGAGAATAACCCAGGAAAAGCCTTCTGTCTTTAGCCAAAGGACAAGTAAAGGGGAATCCTAGCGAGACACAAACATTTTAGACAATAGCATGTTCACTTCAGCCAAATGTCCCAGGAAAAACATATCCTACCACTGTTATGCCAGCAAAGATAATTACTATAATCAGGACAGTTGAATATTGGTGGAGGGATGGACCCAAAGGTTAATGGATCAGAACAGAAAACCCAGAAATGGACATGTCCAATTGTTTTTTGGCAAACAAGAACAAGAACAACAACAAAAGCAGTTCAATGGAAAAACATCAAACAGTACTGGGCCTATTGGGCATTCATAGGCAAAACATATGAATCCTAACTTAGTCTCAGATTTATATAAGAATTAACTGAAGATGGACCACACACTTAATTAAAGTGTGGGTATGTAAAATGATACAGCTGCTGTAGAAAACAGTTTGTCAGTGTCTTAAAATCGAACAGTGTACCTACCATGTAGTCCAGCAACTGGACTCCAGGGAATTTATTATAGAGAAATGAAAACTTGTTCAAGAAAAACCTGTACATGAATGTTTATTATTCACATAAATAAAAAAACCAGAAAAATTTCAGATGTCCTTCAATTGGGTAAATAACTAAAAAACTCTGGTACATGTATAATATTGAATACTACTCTCAATAAAAAGAAACAAACTATCAAAGACACAAGGATGTGGATGAATTTCCATAGAATTATGCTGAGAGAAAAAAATCTGATGCCCAAAGGTTATATACTATATGATTCCTCTTATATAACATTCTTGAATGATAACATTATAGAAGTAGTAGCATATTAGTGTTTGCCAGGCTTGAAGGTGGGGAAGTGATGGGTGAGAAGGGAGGGATTTGGGTGTGGGTAGAAAATGGCAACATGGGCTCCTTACAGAAATGTTGGTATTCTGACCTTATTAATGTCAATTTCCTGGTTGTGATCTTGTCTAGAAGCACTCTGACTTTTGACTTACAAGTTTCCAAATTTACAATGGTACTAAAGTAATTTTCAGTAGAAATTGTACTTTAAATTTTGAATCTGGATCATTCCTGGGATAGCAATATGTGGTCTGATCCTCTCTTGTGATAATGAGCTGTGGCAGTGACCACAGATCCCAGCCAACTCCAGGATGATGAGGGGAATCCACAGATACAGTGTGCTGTGAACATCTGTGATGTTCAGTATGCTGGATGGATTAAATTTGTTATCAATGTATTATACCTTTAAATTTATGAAGGGTTCATCAGGATGTAACCCCATCATAAGTTAAGGAGCCTCTGTTCTAAAGTTTTGCAAGATGTTGCAAAAGAACACGAGATCTCTTCATTCTTTCTTTCTTTCTTTTTTTTTTTTTGAGAGAGAGAGAATTTTTAAATATTTATTTTAGTTTTCAGTGGACACAACAACTTTATTTTCTTTTTATGTGGTGCTGAGGATCAAACCCGGCGCCCCGCGCATGCCAGGCAAGTGTGTTACCGCTTGAGCCACATCCCCAGCCTTCTTCATTATTTCTTATACCTGCATATGAATTTAGAACTATTCCCAAATATTAAGTTTTTTAGAAGAAAGGAACATTTATAGGATGGCTAGGGAATTATGAATGTTGACTGGAGTTTTATTATGATGTGTTTTTAAAAATTTCTTATTTATACATAAATCCTTTTTAGTTATACATAACAGTAGAATGTATTTTGATATATCATACATATAGGGAGTATAACTTCCCATTTTTGTGGTTGTACATGATGTGGAGTTACACTGGTCATAGATTTATATATGAACATAGGAAATATATATGTCTGATTCATTCTACTGTCTTTTCCATTCTCAGTCCCCACTTCCCCCCATTCCCTCTGTCCTAATCCATGAACCTCCACCCCTCCCTGCATACCACCTGTTGTGAGTCAACATCCACATATCAGAGAGCACATTTGACCTTTGATTTTCTGGGACCCACTTATTTCACTTAGCATGATAGTCTCTAGTTCCATCCATTTACCAGCAAATGCCATAATTTCATTCTTCATGGCTGAGTAATTTATACACGACATTTAAAAAAATCTATTCATCTATTGAAGGGCACCTAGGTTGGTTCGATAGTTTTAGCTATTGTGAATTGAGCTGCTAAAAACATTGATGTGTCTGTGTATGTTGATTTTAAGTCCTTTGGGTATATGCCCAGGAGTGGGATAACTGGGTCAAATGGTAGTTCCAGTCCAACTTTTCTGAGGAATCTCTATACTGCTTTCCAGAGGGGTTGGCATTGTGTTTTTTAATTAAACTTTTTATTTATTCTAATTTGTTATACATGATGACAGAATGCAATTCATTTCATATTATACATACAGAGCACAATTTTTGAAGTCACTCACTATACACAAAGTATTTTCACACCATTTGTGTCTTCATACATGTACTTAGGGTAATGATGTTTAACTCATTTCACCATCATTCCTACCCCCTTGCCCTCTCCCTCCCCCTTCCTCCCTTTTGCCCTGTCTAAAATTCCTCCATTTCTCCCATGCTCCCTACGCTCCCCATCGCCATTATGAGTCAGCATCTTCATATCAAAGAAAACATTTGGTCTTTGGTTTTTGGGGGATTGGCTTACTTACTTAGCATTATATTCTCCAACTCCATCCATTTACCTGAAAATGCCATGATTTTATTCTCTTAATGCTGAATAATGTTTAAACATTGATATGGCTGTGTCCCTGTAGTATGCTGTTTTTAATTCCTTTAGGTATAAACCAAAGAGTGGGATAGCTGTATCAAATGGTGGTTCCATTCCAAGTTTTCCAAGGAGTCTCCATACTGCTTTCCAGATTAGGTACACCAATTTGCAGTCCCACCAGCAATGTATGAGTGTGCCTTTTCCCCCACATCCTTGCCACCACTTGTTTGTATTCTTGATAGCTGCCATTCTAACTGGCGTGAGATATAATCTTAGAGTAGTTTTGATTTGCATTTTTCTAATTGCTAGAGATGTTGAACATTTTTTCATATATTTGTTGATTGATTGTATATCCTCTTCTGAAAAATGCCTGTTCAGATCCTTGGCTCATTTATTGACTGGGTTATTTGTTTTTTTTGGTGTTAAGGTTTTTGAGTGCTTTATATATCCTAGAGATTAGTGCTCTATCTGATGTGCTTGTAGTAAAAATTTGCTTCCAAGATGTAAGCGCTCTATTCACCTCACTGATTGTTTCTTTTGCTGAGAAGAAGCTTGTTAGTTTGAATTCATCCCATTTATTGATTCTTGGTTTTAATTCTTGCTCTATAGGAGTCTTATTAAGTAAGTTGGGGCCTAATCTGACATGATGGAGATTTGGGCCTACTTTTTCTTCCATTAGGTGCAAGTCTTGGGTTTAATTCCTAGGTCCTTGGCCCACTTTGATTTGAGTTTTGTGCATGGTGAGAGATAGAGGTTAATTGCATTTTGTTAAATGTGGATTTCCAGTTTTCCAAGCACCATTTGTTGAAGAGGCTATCTTTTCTCCAATGTACATTTTTAGCTCCTTTGTCTAATATAAGACAACTGTAGTTATATGGGTTAGTCTCTGTGTCCTCTATTCTGTACCATTGGTCTACAGGTCTATTTTTGTGCCAGTGCCATGCTGTTTTTGTTACTATTGCTCTGTAGTATAGTTTAAGTTCTGGTATAGTAATGCCACCATTACTACACTTCACTCTTCTTGCTAAGGATTGCTTTGGCTATTCTGGGTCTCTTATTTTTCCAGATAAATTTCTGATTGCCTTTTCTATTTCTATGAGGAATGTCATTGAGATTTTGATTGGTATTGCATTGAATCTGTATAGTGCTTTTGGTAGTATGGTCATTTTGACAATATTAATTCTATCTCTCCAAGAACAAGGTAGATCTTTCCATCTTCTAAGGTCTTCTTTAATTTCTTTCTTTAGAATGCTGTAGTTTTCATCTTAGAGGTCTTTCACCTCTTTCATTAAGTTTATTCCCAAGTGTTTTATTTTTTTTTTTGAGGCTATTGTAAATTAAGTGTTTTTCCTAGTTTCTTTTTCTGAGGATTTGTCACTGATATACAGAAATGCCTTTGATTTATGGGTGTTGATTTTATATCCAACTACTTTGCTGAATTCATTTATTAGCTCTAGGAGATTTATGGTGGAATGTTTTGGGTCTTCTAGGTATAGAATCATATCATCGGCAAATAGTGATAATTTGAGTTCTTCTTTACCTATCAGAATCTCTTTACTTTCTTTCATCTGTCTGATTGCTCTGGCTAGAGTTTCAAGAACTATGTTAAATAGAAGTGGTGAAAGAAGGCATCCCTGTCTTGTTCCAATTTTTGGAGGGAATGCCTTCAATGTTTCTCCATTTAGAATGATGTTGGCCTGGGGTTTAGCATAGATATACTTTACAATGTTGAGTTATGTTTCTAATATCCCTAGTTTTTCTAGCGTTTTGAACATGAAGCTATGCTGTATTTACATAAATGTATTACATTTATTGATTTCTGTATGTTGAACCAAACTTGCATCCCTGGGATGAACTCTACTTGAACCCCACTATCTTTTTGATATATTTTTGTATTTGATTTGCTAGAATTTTATTGAAAATTTTTGCATCTATATTCATTAGAGATATTGGTCTGAAGTTTTTTTTTTTCTTTGGTGTGTCTTTGTCTGGTTTTGGAATCAGGGCAATATTGGCCTCAAAGAATGTGTTTGAAAGTGAAGTATTTCATGAAGTAGTGTTAGTTCTTCTTCAAAGGTCTGGTAGAACTCAGCTGTGTATCCATCCAATCCTGGACTTTTCTTGATTGGTAGGCTTCTGATGGCATTCTCTATTTCCTTGCTTGAAATTGATCTATTTAAATTGTGTATATAATCCTGATTTAGTTTGGGCATATCATATGCCTCTAGAAATTTGTTGATGCCTTCAATATTTTCTATTTTATTGGAGTACAAATTTTCAAAATAATTTCTAATTATCTTCTGTATTTCTGTAGTGTCCATTGTAATATTTCCTTTTCATCATGGATGTTAGTAATTTGAGTTTTCTCTCTCCTTTTCTTCATTAGCATGGCTAATGGTTTATCAATTTTATTTATTTTTTTCAAAGAATCAACTTTTGTTTTGTAACTTTTTCAATTGTTTTTTCATTGATTTCATTTTAATTTTAATTATTTCCTGTCTTCTACTGCTTTGGGGGTTGATTTGTTCTTCTTTTTCTAGGGCTTTGAGATGTAATGTTAGGTCATTTATTTGTTGACTTTTTCTTTTTTGAAGGAATGAACTCCGTGCATAAAATGCCTTCATAGTGTCCCAGAGATTTTGATATGTTGTATTGGTGTTCTCATTTACCTCTAAGAATTTTAAAATTTCCTCCTCAATATCTTTTGCAACCCATTGTTCATTCAATAGCATATTATTTAGTCTTAGGTGTTGAAGTATATTTTTTCATTTTATCATTGATTTCTAATTTCATTCTATTGTGATCTGATAGAATGCAGGGTAGTATTCCTACTTTTTTGTTTTTTCTAAGATTTGCTTTGTGGCATAAAAATATATGGTCTATTTTAGAGAAGGATCCATGTGCTGTTGAGAAGAAAGTGTATTTGTCAGTTAAGTCTACTTATTGATTGTATTATTGAATTGTATAATTTCTTTGTTTAGCTTTTGTTTGGAAGATAAATCAAGTGGTGAAAGAGGTGTGTTAAAGTCACCCAGAATTATTGTATTGTGGTCTATTTGACTCTTGAACTTGAGAAGAGTTTCCATATATACTTATAACTATTATCCTTATTCTTGTTGATGTATAGTTCCATTAAGCAGTATGAAATGTTCATCTTTATCCCTTTTGATTAACTTTGGCTTGAAGTCTACTTTATTTGCTATGAGGATGGAAACCCCTGCTTGTTTACATAGACCATGTGAATGGTATATTTTGTTTCAACCTTTCACCTTCAGTCTGTGGGTGTCTTTTCCTATGAGATGAGTGTCTTGAAGGCAGCATATTATTGGGTATTTTTTTAAAAAATCCAACCTACCAGCCTATGTCTTTTGATTGGTGAGTTTAGGCCATTAACGTTTATGGTTATTATTGAGACATGATTTGTATTACTGGTCATTTTTATTTATTTTTGGTATTTAGCTTGACTTGGTTTTTCCTTTGGTTGGCTTTTCCTTTCTTGTAGTTCTTCCCTTTGCAGATTTTCATTTCCTCCTCATGGATATTTTGCCAAGAATGTTCTGTAGTGCAGGCTTTCTTGCTGTAAATTCTTTTAGCTTTTGTTTATTATAGAAGGTTTTTATTTCATTGTCAAATTTGAATCTTAATTTTTCTGGATATAAGATTCTTGGTTGGCATCCAATATCTTTTAGAGTTTGGTATATGTTGTTCCAGGATCTCCTGGCTTTGAGAGTATGGGTTGAAAAATTTGCTGAGATCCAAATTAGTCTTCCCTTATAGGTAATCTGATTTTTCTCTCTTGCAGCCTTTAAAATTCTATCCTTATTCTGTATGCTAGGCATTTTCATTATAATGTGTCTTGGTGTAGATCTGTTGCAATTTTGTACATTTGGTGTCATATAGTCCTCTTGTATTTGATTTTCCAATTCATTCTTCATGCTTGGAAAATTTTCTGATATTATTTCATTGAAGAGATTGTGCATTCCTTTGATTTGAAACTCTGAACCTTCCTCTCTCCCAATAAATCTTAAATGTGGTCTTTTGATGGTATCCCATAATTCTTGGATATTCTGTTCATGGTTTCTTACCATCTTCACTGTGAGGTCAACTTTATTTTCAAGATGGTATATTTTGTCTTCATTGTCTGAGGTCCTGTCTTCCAAGTGATCTAGTTTGCTGGTGATGCTATCTATTGAGTTTTTAAATTGGTATATTGTTTCTTTCATTTCAAGGAGTTCTGTTTTTTTTTAAAGTATCTCTCTTTTTTTCTTGGAGTAATCTCTTACAACATGTATTTGCTTTCTTATCTCTTTGTTGGAGTGATTGATTTTTGCCTGTATCTGCTCACTTAGGTCATTCTTTAATTCCTAAATCATTTTAGTTATGTATCTGAACTCCTCCTTTGAAATTTCACCTACTGAGCTATCTGTGGATTCTATTGTTGTAGTATCTTTGTTTGTTTGGGGTACTTTCCTCCTTTGTTTTTTCATGACATCTATGTGTCTTCCTCTCTCACAGTGTAGATCTGAGGTATTACAGCTTCTGCCCCTTTGTCTTATAGTGTCCCTATAGGTTATCAATACCCACTTTTAAGGGCAAGCTCAATATTACAGTACTCAATGTACCCTATGTGCAGCCATATATCAGTTAGCTTCTATTTTTACACTTACAATTTTGTCACTATAATCAGAAATGATGAGATCAGTTATTTTCTACCATAAATAGTCAATGGGTTTGCATAATGGCTTACAGTTTTTAATGATAGATGGGGGGACTGGAAGGTTGGCTGAGATGTTTATGAGGTAGGATGTGAGAATATAGAGGTATTAGATCACATGACTAGTGAGAGGCTAATCATAAGAGTGGCTGTTAGTAGGAGAAACAAGATAGGAAACCCCGTACAAGACTTCCTGTTACCTCAGCAACAGGATAACTGTTAGCACCACAAGTAGAGAAAAACTCTGGTGCAGCCAGGCCCAATGGGACCTTGGTGATGTCTTACCAGATCCTTATTGTTGTCCCTTGATAGAAGCTGCGATATCCCAGTTTTGTGGTGGTGGTAGCCTCAAGCCTATATGTACCCTAATGTTGGGCCAAGGAGCCATGCTTTGGTGAATAAGGAATCCCAGCACAGGGTGGCTCCCGGGGCAGGCACAGGATGGGCTGTGGTGTGGAGGGGAAGGTGGCAGGCCTCTGTCAGGATCTCCGGGCTGCCTGGCATTGTGTTTTAAAAGTTTTGTATGAATTTGTTACCAAGCAAGGGCTTGCTGCCAAATACACATAGAACTCAATGCTATGGCACTGCTATTCATAAAATGAGTTTTATTGATGGTCAATCAATGAGAATATAGGAAATGTCCTCATATCTGTCTCTCAAGTTGGCCAGTAATGAAGGGACTGGTCAAGGGTAAGGGGAAACAGAGGGATGATGGGCTGTAATCAGGAGTCTTTTGGTGGAACAGTCTACACCCAGTACACTGGTCCAGGTGCAATATGGACCAGGTGGATAATTCTGGTTGGTCCCGCTACACTTGGCAGTACCCCTTGCTTCTAATCTACATCCATGAGGTCCTGTTCTTTCTCAAGTTCTACATATCCTCAGAAACTTTTGGTTGACCAGGCTCTCAAAGTCATTTTAAGCTATGAGAACATAGCTAAGGTTCTGTGCCTGTTTCCTGAAAAACAATTTGAACAGTACTTAGGAATAGAAAAATTGCAATTTTATGAATCAGTTTCATATTCTTTAAAGATCCATACTGGACTATTTATAGATGAAATAATATGTGTTGGATTGGCTTTAGAAAAACCAGAGTAAGGGAGAAGCAGGTGGGTGGGTGGGGGGATTGGTTGGAAAAGTGTTTAGCCATGAATAGATAACAGTTGAAACTGAGGAATAAATATGTAGGTTCACACGTTACAAGTTTGTCACCATTCATAGAGCTGTGGGAGGCGAGGCAGAGTTCTGGCTAAGCCCAGGATTTTGCAGATAGTCTGCCTTGATGTGATTCTCAGCTGTGCTACTTATTAGCTGTGACCTTGGGCAAGTTATTTATCTTTCCATACCCTATGGGGCTAAGATCTTACAAGGTAATTGTACAGATAAGTGAGATTACCAAGGAAAAATGTAGGGTGAGGAAAGAATGTTTCTTGGTGGTAACTTCACTCAGGGATGGGGAAAGGAAGAGAAGCCAGAAGAAGACAGAGGCATAGTTGGAGGTAGGTCAGGAAACCCAAGGTTAAGTCAGGAAGTATTTAGGAATCCAGAAAAATATTTTTAAAAGTTATAGGTAGAAGAAACCAATGGATTTGGTGTTGAGGAAGTCATTGGTGCTGATAATGGCTTTGGTTCAGTGGAGAAGATGGACCCAGATTCAGTGCTGAGAAATAGATAGGGAGAGGAAAATTGGGTGCCCTGATGGGAGGCTGGAGAAGATGGCAAGGGGGGTAACATAGGTGGAGGGAAAGAGCATCTAGCAAGGTTAAAGAGCAGAAGGAAAGGAAAGAGGAAGGTGTGGAAGATAAAAAAAAGGGTTTTGTTTCTGCCCTGTGGCTATTGTGAATGATGCTGCAGTGAACATGAAAGTGCAAGCCTCTCTTTTCACTTCTCTAGCCTATGCACACAGAAGCGTGATTGCTGGTAGGTCCAGTTTTAATATTTTGAGGAATTTCCATACCGTTTTTCTTACCATTTGCCCCAAGTTACATTACCACCAACAGAACAAGAGGGTTCCAATTTCTTCATATCTTCACCAGCACTCATTATTTACTTATTTATTTATCAATTATGGAGATGGGATTCAGGGCCTTGTGCACACCAGGTAAGATCTCTACCACTGAGCTATACTCCCAGCCCCATTTTTTTTTTTTATAATGGCCATCTTAACAGTTGCAAAATGATATTTCATTGTAGTTTTTATGCATACTTGAACAAAGAGAATGTGGTATATACATATAAATGGAATATTATTTAACCTTAATATGGGAGGAAATCTTCTCTTATGCTACCATGTGGATGAACTCTGAGGACATTATACTTGGTGAAATAAGCCAGATACAGAAGGACTAACACTGAATGATCCTACTTATAGGAACTCTCTAAAACAGTCACCCTAATAGAAGCAATGAATACAATAATGGTGTCCACCGTTGGCCATTGGGTTTGAGGAAACGGGGAGTTGTTATTCAACACGTATAAAGTTTCAGTGATGCTACATGAATAAGTTCTAGAGATCTGCTGTACAACATTGTGTCTGAAGTTAATGATATGGTATTGTACACTTCAAATATTTTCCCAAAAAGGTGGATCTTATGTTAAATGCTCTTGTACACACACACACACACACACACACACACACACACACGGAGCATAGGAACTTTTGGAGGTAATGGATCTCCCTTTATTCCCTTGAATTAGTGTTGGCATCCCAAGGGTTAACATAGGTCAAGATTCATCAAATCAGACTCATTTAAATCGTGCAGTTCTGTGTATCTTATGTGTACATATCGTTGCATATTATAAATAAATATGTATAGTCCCGAAGAAGAGAAGTGTTCTCAGGAGCAGGGTGGGAAGGAAATCCCTCTTCCATCCAGGCTGGGACTGTACCAAGGATGCATTATCTGCCCTGACCCTGCCTTATACCTGTGTATAGGCTTCATTTTATACCTAAATAGCCACTTCAAAAGAAAGGAACATCAGAGGATAAATTAGTGATGACTAGCGATGATGAAATTGTGACTTTGTTTTAAAAGGTTAATTCTTTTTTTTTCTTCTTCACAAAAAAGATGATTTATTGAACTTCATGGTGAAATGTAACATACTTTTCTACAATAAAACTATTCAACTTTATATTTCTTGAGGAAATATGTTATTAGCAATATACTTTCATTAATGCATTGTTAACAACAAACTACATTAGATTCTGGGGTAGTTTCCTTTGGTGTTCTCAAAGATTTTTCTAAAACATACCTGATATATCAATTAAAAGCGAGAGTTAAAATAAATTCACAGACTTACAAAATGTGTGATTTGTGCTTAAAAAAATTTATGACTAGTTGTTAGATAATCACCATTTTGGAAATGATTTCAACAGTCTATGAGATGTTTTATAAATATTTTGGAATATCTAAGAGCTTTATCCCATTCAACTGATAACACACCAAAAATTAAAATGTAAGTTGTTGCAAATGATACAAATATTTTAAAATTAATAAATTATTAAAGTGAAAAAATAAGTCCTTTCACAGAAGTACAAAGGACACTTATTACTAATTTCTTATAAAAAAGAAAGTTAAATTACTTCTTTTTAAAGTCATAATAACAGTACTGAAAAAACACAGATGTGCTTGGAAAGTCTATAAATTTTCTTCCCCCACTTTAGGAAATGTTTTGAAAAGCAACAGATTCCCTTTAAAAAATTACTACACCCATCACAACTACTCCAGCTGTCATTTTACTATAAAATAGTTACAAATCAATGTTAATTTAGATAAAAGTAAAATGATTTTTATTTTTTAATTCTAGCATGATTAAGAAAAATGGATTAAAAAGGTTAATTCTTGATTTTTATAAATTGGTGCTAGAATATTCAGATGAACTGATACAACCATGATTTGCTTTAGACTGTGAAGAAAATGAGAATCACTTTTTTGTTTTTCTGGAGAGAGGTTCTGAACAGTTCCTTTAGGAATCAAAGTGCCATAGCAAGCCTTCATATATGTTCATAATTCATTAGGAGTTTTCTGGTTTGGTGCCATTATTCATCAGTGTCCTGAAGGTGCCCTAGGCTGGCCATCCTTTTATACAGAGGCTGCATTTGTGTGTGCCTCATTACTCCCAAGAGTGACCAGTCTGTGGCTGGCTGACTCATTCATACCCACCTTCCCTCTGTGTTCAATCTGGAAATCCCTGGGGAGAGAGAGATTTCCCCATCTCTGGGTGTAAAGTCACTATGGACTGAAGGGATTAGGTAATGAGTCTTTCAAAACGAGCTTTGTTTGAAGGCTGCTTTTGTGGTTTGGGTATGGTTTGAGTGTGTTGCCCAAAGCTTCATGTGCTAGACGCCTGGGGCAAGTGTGGTGATGTTGAGGTGGAGGAACTTTTAAGAGGTGGAGCCTATTGTAAGGTAATTAGATCATGGGAGCACTTCCCTTGGAAGGGATCAATGCTACTCTATCAGGAAGACCCTTGAGAGTGGATTGTTATAAGTGGGACTGGCATTTCATTTGCTTACCTTCTGTCTTGCCATGTGATCTTTCCCTCCAAATATGCTCTGATCATGAAGTCATGTTTTGATGTATCCAGAGTTGAGCAGATGCCAGTGCCAAGATCTTGGAACTCCAGAACATTTAGCTAAATAAACCTTCTTTACTATATGTCACCCAGTTTCAGGTGTTTTGTTATAGCAACATAGACTGGACTAGGAAAGCTGTTGAAGATCTTCCTAATCTTGTCTTAACTGACCCAAAGGACATTTTCCAAGAGTCCTACAAGCAGTCTGCCTATCCCTCTCCAAGCTGAGGACCTGTTAGGTTGCTAAACTCAACCTGTGCTCATTTATCATGAGAATGCAAGAATCTCTGTTGAAGTCCTAGCAACTTTAAGCACAGTAGCTAGTGGCCTCCCTAGCAAAAGTAACACAATCAGCTTATCACACCACTAGTGATGGCAGCAAGGGACCCAGAAGGAACGGAGACCCATAGCACATATGAAGACTTGAGCAATGGGTTTGAGCTTTATTGAATCGATCACATTTATGTTTGTTTCATAACAATTGGCAAACAGGCTAGTTTTAAAAAGCATCCCACTTCCATATAGCTCCATCTACATTCAGGAAGCAGTAAAAATATATTGTACAAAGAACACTTTCCACCTTGAAAGTATCATGACAGTTCATAAATTTCTCAATAGACAATGCAAAACAATATTTACAAGATAGACCTTTTTTAAATTCAAAATTGAGATACCTGTGGTACAGTTCTAAAACTAACATCATATGTATTTTTTTCAGATAAGGAAGGCTGGTCATTATAAAAATACTTTATATAAATTCAAAGTCAGAACTAAAACATTCAATCCTATAAAAATATCTTTTACTAATAAAAGTATCAGTTTCTAGAAAAAAGTTCTTTAACAACAGCAGTAAAATAAATTTTCAGGAAAACCTACTAGGTCAGATGATCCGCATAAAATGAACTCGTTAAAGTGACTTCAAGTCTCAGTCTCAACCAGTGTTTTGTTTTCAGAGATGAACCATGTATTTGATTATGTCACATGTGAATGGCACAAGTATTCTACAAAAAGTGAACTCAAGTATCTACTTATTATGAAAGTCATTTATAAAGACAAACTTTACAGCCTAGAGAGGGGATTTTCAGGTTGTCTTCTCCTGGAGAAGACAAATGTTTCATTAGGATGTGACAACACTTTATCTTGAAATGCTTAACTTGGAAAACCTGTGATTGCATTTTGACCACTATCTGAGATCAGCTCATTCATTTCATTTTGCTTACTCTCTTTTATGGCATGGTTTGGGTGATTTCTTTGGGTCTGGGTTCTTTTGGATCTCCTAAAACACACTTTCAGCAGCAGATAACACAGCTCTGCCACATTAAGCAACATGCAAATCACAGATGCAGAAATCATAAAAATCGTAAACACAGTTTTCTCAGTTGGTCTGGAAATAAAGCAGTCAACAAGATTGGGGCAGGGCTCAATCCCACATTTCAGCACCCAGGGCAGGTGGTACCCATTGTAGAGGAAGTAAAACACATACATAAAGGCAGCTTCGAAGATAATTCGGAAGAAGATGCTGCTGGTGTATGTCCACCACAGGGACCCCTCTATTCGAACCTTCTGCTTTTTTATGTCTTCTAGGTCTTTGAATTCATTTTTCTTCTCTCCTTTCCTGAACCTGCGGGCAGTTTCGTGTCTGTAGTAGGCCACATGCATGGCCACCAGCAGTGCCGGGGTGGACACAAAGATCAGCTGCAAGGCCCACAGGCGGATGTGGGAGATGGGGAAGAAGTGGTCGTAGCACACGTTCTTGCATCCTGGTTGCAGAGTATTGCAGACAAAGTCTTCCTGTTCATCACCCCACACTTCCTGGGCAGCCACCACGAGGATCATGACCCGGAAAATAAAGATGACTGTGATCCACACCTTCCCAATGCTGGTGGAGTGTTTGTTCACACCCCCAATGAAAGTGTGCAGGGTCCCCCAATCCATTGTGTTGTTTTATTCCTAAACAGGCAAAAAGGCAAAGTGCCTGTGAATTGATAAAGTAGTATCATGGTGATGTCATAGACATGAGCAAAGTTCTTTTAGACTGTGATATTTTATAACTTCAACACCCTAATCTGTTAGTAAGAGTTTTTCTAAGAATAAAGGTCCACTTAAACACATTCTGCTGTTTTTGACCAGAAATAACTGTTTTGAGGGAAGGTTTAGGTTTAGGACCTTTTCAGTTCAATTGAATTCAGATTACCTATTATGCTGCTATTGGCCATTAATCCTGGAACACAGGTAAACAAATTCATGTCCAAGCTCCCCTTGCCCTTATTTTTGGTACTGTGGATTGAAACCAGGGGTGGGCTCTACCACTGAGCTACATTTCAGTCCTTATTTACTTTTTATTTTGAGTTAAATACCACTAAGTTGGTATTTTATAACTTCAACCCCTAATCTGTTAGAAGAGGTTTTCTAATAAGGAAGGCCCACTCTAAACATATTCTGCTGTTTTTTGATCTCACTAAATTGGTCTCACTAAATTGCTGAGGCTGGCCATGAACTTGGGATCCTCCTGCCTCAGCCTCTGGAGTCCCTGGGATTACAGGTGTGCACCACTGTGACGAGTCAAATTCCCTTTTAATCACTATGCAAATACACATTATGTCAGTTTGTTTTTACCCAAGGGCTCATAGAACTTCCACAGATTTTATTTAATTAGATAGTTTATCTAAGCAAAAAAAATCATTTGTTAGAATGACATTATCTGGTTGATCAAGCAGAGTAAGAAGGGGAAAAATAAACCAAATACTTATTAGTTCACTCTGTACGATATTTTTATGCTTACATCTAGCTTGAATCGCATCATTTTTATACTTACATCTAGCTTGAATCAAATCATGTAGTCTTAGGAAAGCTAATGTGTCAACTACCCTCCTCCAAAAGAGAATCAAAAAGTTTTACACAAATTGCTTCCTTATTCTTCCATGTAACCAGGTCTCAAAAAATGGGTCTTGTTCACACAAGACTTTAGAGTCACTGTTGAAGGGGGCTGTCACTGTAGCCCAGAGCCTCCCTCTCTGCTAATGACTGATTAAACATCCCGAGAGAAAATAGACTCATTTGCATTTATAGAAATGTTGGTTATAATTCAAATAGCTGCATTTTTATCCTACATTGTCAAGGAAGACTAAAGAACTGGTCAGCATTCTCTTAAAACAAAACAACAAGATAAGATGAATGATGGATCCTTTGAGAAACTTTGGAAAATGGAAGACACTTGCCCCAGAAGAATGCACTCAGGCAATTTTTCATACACTGTTGAGGTACGATGGAGTCACCAATGTTATTCTGCCCGCTTGTCTTAGATTTTCTTGTCCCTAAATGGGTAAGGGATGCTGGTCAACCTTCCCCTCTAAGCTCCCAGGTCCTGTGCCCTTGTCCACTGACCTGACCTCTGATGATGTTAGCTACTCCTCAAAGCAACTGGGTAAATGAAGGCAGCCTGCCCAATTCCAGAAGTGCCTGGATCCCCACACTAACCCCCCTCCCTTTGGAATGGGAGGCTAATGTGCACCTGAAGCAACATCTTTTATACCCTTAATACAGTCAGCAGTCCTGTGGTATAAAAGTCCAGCTCCCATTTTAATTGGCTTTCTGAGAAACTCAGTTTTTGCCCTGGGTTTGGCTTTTAGACACCACAGTTTTCTCAGAAAGATACTAGGGCTAGGTGTAAGGAAGCATCCACAACCATCCCTCTGATAACTTCTGTACTGATTCTTCCTCCTTCTGAACCAGGCAGTGGAAGTTGGGGCACATACTATAAGGGGAGGGCAGAAGGGTGCCTTCAGGGCAGAGCTAGAAATGTCCACATCTTGGTTCAAAAACTTTCTCCTTCCTTGGCCCGGGTGTCAAAATGTTTATAGATCTAAAAGTTGCTTGAATACTATGGAGAACAAAATGTTTTAAAATAGAATATGATAAGAACATTTGGATTCTTAAATACAAACTCATATTGATTTGAAAAGCTCACACTGTGGTACAAATGGGAACCTCACAGGATGGAAGTAACTTAGCCTAGACTTTAGGGGAAGAACTGTAATTTTTTAAATTAAAAAGAAAAGAGGAGTAGGATTTCATAGCTGAAGATTTGAAAAGATAGGAAATTGAGGCTTCTCAATGACCATTCTCTACGGTTAAGTGGGTCAAGTAAGAGAAGAAGGGGATGTCTCCCTTAGCCCAAGGAGTGGAGATTTTAAAGTCATAGAAAGAAAGAAAATGACTCAGACCCCCACACTCAAGTGGAGTGGCCCAAACCTATAAACATGATTCAGCGGGTTAGAATACTACATGAGGTAAACCTTATAAAAACAGAACATAAAAAAGTTAAAAAGTTAGAATAGGAAAAAGAAAAATAAGATAGTTGAACCCAAAGTACAAAATATTGGGCACAATCCTTGGATCAGATGGTATAATTTTAATAGATAATCAATAAGAGGTAGAAATTAGTTTCTTCTTCTTTTTTTTAAAAATTAAAAAAAAATTTGTGATGCTAGGGCTAGAATCCAGGGCCTTAAGCATGCTAGGCAAGTGCTCTACCACTGAGCCACACCCTTAGTCCAGAAAGTCTATTTTAATGTCCCTATTTTATAAAAAATAATTTATTCTAAAAACATTTTTTTTTGGTACTGGTGATTGAACTCAGGGGCACTTGGCCATTGAGCCACATCCTCAGACCTATTTTGTATTTTATATAGAGACAGGGTCTCACTGAGTTGCTGAGGCTGGTTTTGAACTCGCCATCCTCCTGCTTCAGCCTCCTGTAATCCCAGCAGCTCAGCAGGGATATTAAAGTTATAGGAAGTTATAGAAAGTTATAGCCACCAGGGCTGGGGATGTGGCTCAAGCGGTAGCACGCCCGCCTGGCATGCGTGCGGCCCGTGTTCGATCCTCAGCACCACCTACAAAGAAAGATGTTGTTTCCACCGAAAACTAAAAAAAAAAAAAAAAATAAATAAACATTAAAAATTCTCTCACTCTCTCCCTCTCTCTTTAAAAAAAAAAAAAGAAAGTTATAGCCACTGTACCTGGCTAAAAACTATTTTTTAAAACATGAAAGAGATGTCAAGCGGGAGCATACTTTCTGAGAACTTATTCTATTCTTCTATTCCCAGAAGAATTAGATATTAGAGTACTAGAAAGAGTGCAGATGGAATCTGCATTTTTCTATGTTCTAGAAGCTTTATTTTTCTTTGCTTTTGTTGAGATACTTTTTAATTTAAGTGCATAGTTCAGTAGTGTGAAGTATATTCACATTGCTGTGAAATAGATCTCTGGAACTCTTTCATTTTCCCAAACAGAAACTCAGGATCCATGAAAATAACTCCCCATTTTTCTCTCCCTCCAGACCTCAGCAGTCATTATCTTCTTTCTGTGTCTATGATTTTGACTACTCTACATATATCATATAAGTGGGATCATAAGTACTTGTCTTTTTGTGGTTGGCCTTAGTCACTTAGCATAATGTCCTCAAGATTTGTTCATGATGTAGTGTGTGTCAGAATTTCCTTCTTTTTAAAGACTGTATAGTATTTCTTTGTATGCATATACCACATTTTGTTTATCCACTCATCTGTCAATCAACATTTATGTTGCTTCCACCTTTAGGCTTTCATGAATGATGCTTTTATGAATAGAGTATACTCTATGATTTCTGGATCATATAAGAATTGTTTTTGATTTGGGGGGATTTTTCATAGGTGATCTAAATGTTATTATTCAGAATGAGAGAGTGACCCAATGGCTGGAGAAGGACAAATATCTTGGTTTTCAAAACAAGAGAAAAATCTATGCATGTAAACCCAAGAACCTTCTGGTATTATGGCCAGGATAATGTGCCATGCTGGTATTACTAAGCCCTAAATTTCCCAATACATTACTGCAGTCACTGGGAGGGCTTAGTGGCCTCTAGGAGACTCTTACCCACCCAAAGAGCCATGGGAGCAAGGAGGTGACAGACAGCCGAAGATTTAGTCAGGATGAAGGGGGCCCTGGGCTCCACTTGCTCTTCCTACCTTGCCTTGTCAATGGGCAAAGGCACTATGGCCAATGTGGGGGCAGTCTAAGGAATGGGCCTGGAAAAGAAGTGGGGGCCATGGAAGCCCTGAGACTTCCCTTGTAAAAACACATAACCCCAAGGATAATCTTTCACAGATACCTTGTTACAGAAAATTGGAAGGCATAACAATCTTGGGGAAATTGTCACTCATTACTTTCCAAAATTACTGCACCATTGGAACCCTTTGTAATGGCAATAAAAGAAATCCCTCTTTGCTTTCCTGTATCAACAGGGCTGGAACCAATGGGAGGAGCTATTTCAATAAAAAGTAAACTATTAACTCCTTCTTTTTAAACCAGAGGTTTGTTTTAACTGGCATCTTTCTGGCTGTCTTATAAGGAACAAATAGAGGTCGTCTTATAAGCAAGTGGTTATATTTAAACTTAAAAAGGTAAAATGTATCTGGTCTTGTGGCATATCTAATTATAATAAATATATTCATGCCAAATTCTTGATACTAAAGCTCCAGTCATAAATATTTAGCTCCCCAAATAAATAACACAGTGACCTTACTTAGGAGGATACACAAAGTATTATAAAGATCAATTGCTCTTTCCTTTCACAATTCAAATCATTTAGGTCTATTGGCATTCTAACAACAATGTGATTTCTTTGTAATTTAAAAACTTTTTATTTAAGAATTTAATCACTATTGGTTTAAGAGTGCGATTTTAGTTTCACTGGAGACAGAATCCAAACTAAAATCCTAAAAATTAGAGCATTACCTCTGAGCATACCATAAGGGGTGGCAAAGACCTTTCACTTTCTACATGGTTTTGTTCCCTTGTGGTCCTTTCAGAGTCATTCAGTGAATATTTGATAGATTTGAGGAGAGAACACCCTCTTCACATCGTCCACATGAGCTCTAGAGAGTTGAGAAGTGTGCATGGATAAAAGGGAAATAAGGACCAAGCAAAACAAGCAAACCTGAGCCTATTGCTAAGGACTCCCAGGAGTCAGGCTGGAAGAAATGAGGGCAAGGTCCCTCTTCAAGGCTTCTGACTTTCTTCTCCTCCACCACCTGATTGCCCAGAAGTCAGCTGTCCACAGTGGGGATACAAATAAAATCTTTCTTTGCTTTCTGAAGTCAGCAAGGATGTCACCTGTTGAGCAAAAAATAGTACCTGTGAGCATGCTCTTTGAACTCCTGCCACACATGTTTATTGAATGAATTTTGTGGGTAGTTTTTCCCCTTCATCCCCAGAATTGTTATAGGGCAAGTTCAGACACTGTCAATTACTCAATGCTTCACACTTTAAACTCATTCAAAACAAAACAAAAGGTGCTCTTTAGTTATTCCTCTATCAAAATAATAATAATAATAATAATAATAATAATAATAATACCACCTATCCCCAAACCTCAAGGCCACCCCTCAAACATTAAAAAACAGTCATGAGAAAGAGTTTGAGGAATTGGTATCCCCAAATCAGCAAGTTTTCTTTTTAAATCTCATACTCATTCTTTAATTCAGAAGAATTGATTTTTTTTTTCTCTAGAAATCTCAGGTCATTCCAGGGATAACCCAGTAGTAGATTTTTAAATGTAATGATGAAAAATTTCAGCAATTGTGTTTTTAAAGTAATGACTAATGATGACAATATATTTGGGATTCATATACTTCTTCAAAATTAACTCAATAAAATCGGAACTTTTTTTCTATGAGTTTAAATATAAAAACAGACAATCCACAGAATTCCATGTTTCTTACTTCACTTAAGAATTGGAAATTTCAAAAATAATTTCCATTAAGTTTAACTTCCTTTCTCTGGGTCTTGTTAGCAGTGTCTGCTCATTAAAGCAAATCTCTGTCCTTCCCAAACATATAAGTTCAACTAGATTTCAATGACTCTGGGAAAAAAATGAAAAAGGCCCCCTAGAGCTCAGTTCCTTGCTCATGGGTTGAGCAAGTAAAACAGAAATCTTAAGCTCTGACAATGTACCCATGGGAAGATTTTGCCCTCACAGACCAAAAGTTATTTTTCCACAAATTTATGTCTTTTAACATTTTGGCTAATTTACACAAACTACTAATAATTCCTGGAAAATTCAGATTGAATCAAAAGATGCACAGTGAAGATATGTAAGTTAGAATTTTCCTTTCATCCTACTGAAATGCCAGACCATACTTATGTAGTCCCTTTCCTTCTCAACTCTCTTATAATTCAGAAGAGAAAAAGAATAAGGTCACCATTACCTGTATCAGAATTTGTCTTATAAAAAAATCATCCACCAGTGGATCAGGTGGACTGACCAACACCTTTCAGGTTTTATTCCTTGTAGGGATGGCAAAGGGGGACCCTTCATGATCCCCAGACGGACT
Source organism: Spermophilus citellus (assembly GCF_964194105.1). NCBI lineage: Eukaryota > Metazoa > Chordata > Mammalia > Rodentia > Sciuridae > Spermophilus > Spermophilus citellus. Next base: position 75,268,460 of record NC_138182.1, on the reverse strand, counting down.
AGAGACTTGGTGTTCTCCCTCATAACCGGCCCCACCTCCCCCATACTTGGCACAGTGCAAACAACATCACCAAAGACTCTACAGGGTCCAAACAACGCACAAAGCTCTCCACAGGAGCAGTTTTGAGAAGCATCCTGCAATTCTAAGGAGATTCTTTGGGTCAGGACATTTTCTTCTAGAACACTGCTTACATTTTGCTAGAACTGGGGCAAGAAAAGCATAAAGTCTACTTGAGGAAAAAGAACAAAGGCCCACGGTTAAACTAAACCAAGTGACAAACTGACAATGAGAGTCCACTTAGGGGACACTGAAGTTACTGGGCTAGGTCCCCCGCCCCCTCCCTATCACTGCTGCAGGTCCATAACCTCTTCAGGCTGCCATAATTGCGTGCAGACCTCACTCACCCAAGTCTATGGTCCTGCTCCTCAGAAAGGGAGGCGAGCCCAAGTCAGCAAAACATAGGATGTCAGGGACATCTAGGGCTATTCTCCTTTATCCGACAGGAAGTACAGACCCGTGTATGCACTTCTTAACTGAGATGTGTCACTAATTATTTTTAATTACTGTTGTCCACATGATTGTCACCTGCATTTCACAAGTTCCTCAGACTTAAAGTATACAGCTCGTACTGGTCAGTTCTCTCAAGGATTCTCCTCCCGCTCCAAGTTGCAAGTTTGGCTGAAGTTAAACACCTTCCCTGGTTCTGACTTTCTGCTTCCCACATTCAAGCGCGACACGTTGGAGATCTCCTTCCCCCAAAGCGAAGAAAACCCACAACGCACAATCTCCAAAACACAATGAAGGAAATGGAGGAAAGGGGCACGTCCCCCCCCCCCTCTGTCCACTTACACACATAATATGATACATTTATAAAACCTGTCGTGCAAGTCAGAGGGGCACCATGCTGCAGTCAAACCAGTCCATCCTCGTTCCTTAGAGCGTGCAGAGGAGGGGGCGGCGCTGGTGGCGCCCACCCGCCAGCAGGACGCAACCCGCGGGCTGCGCGCAGACCGGAGGATGCGGATGAGAGGCAGATAAGATGTCTGGCAGTCCGAAGCGCGGCCCCCACCCCCGTCGGCGACTCTGTTCTGCAACTACAGGCTCACCTGGGAAAGGACGCCAGGGGCCTGGAAGGGGACAAGGACATCGACTTCACCCACTCCGGCTTCTCGGAGGAACCCCTCTGCCCGCTGATCCCCCGAACAGTCCCGCCCGCTCGCGCCCTGGGGTTAGCCATCCCTGTCGCCGGGCGTCGGGAGCCAGCGTACCTGTTCGCGGGGACGCGGGCTCTGGGCGCGGAACGGCGCCCTCCTCTCCGGCGGGACCGACAGGTCGGCTCCGGCGCCGCCGCTCTCCGGCGGGTGACCGAGTGGGAATCGGGCTGTTGGCCTGGCTCGGGGTGAAGGCCCCGCTCCCACCTGCAGCGCCTTTTAACCGCGCCCCACCCCGCCTCTGCCCTGACGCGGCTCCCGCGGGCTGCGGGAGGCGAAAGCGCGGTCACCCGACGCGCACCCGCCCCTGGGCTCAGGGTGGGCCCCTCCTTCTGGGGCAGGGGGCGCGGGGCGTGGCGGGGTTCCCTCTCGGAGGTACAGGGAGTGTGGGACGCAGGTATGACTCTATCGCTGGGGCAGGGACACAGGGATCAGGGAGGGTCCCTTTCTCTGAGGGGTGTGTGTGTGGGGGGGTGTCGGGGACCCCGCAGGCAGGGCTGAACCCAATCTGGTCGGGGGGGGGGCAGGGCGGGGCTCCAACTGGAGCCAGGGCTGGATGCTTTCGAGGGGCCAGATTTTTGGGGTCCGTGGTTGCTGGGACCCCAACGAAATGGCCCCTGGGCAAGTGGGCCCACTTCCACTAGGGAGGCTTCCTATGGAGCTGCGCCTTGTGGGGAGCAGAGTTAGGGGCGGGCTGTGTTTTCACCAGGACACATCCTCCTCTTTTCTGAACACTCAGGTGCTCTGACAGCCCGCTGAGTGCAGATGCACCATCCTCACCTCCAGAGCAGCCTGGGGGCTCTTTATTCATTAATGACCTCTTAGAGGAGTTAAAGCGGTTGTCTTTATTAGTTACTTCACATCCTTTGAAGCCTCCTTCAGGGATGCAGAGCGGGCATTGCGCAGGACCACACAGTATGGAGAGACCTTGTGTGTCCCTTCTTTTCACAGGCTAAGCTTGGAAAGATGTGGGCCAGCATAGGAGGGTATAGGGGTTGGTGGGGTGGAAACGGAAGCTATTTAGGGACCTGGCTTTACAGGTTCTGACCTGTCTGTCCTACATCAGACTAGAGATGTGTTAACTTGCTTATTCCACAAAATTGGTTGGTAATTAAATGTCCCCACCTTAACCATATTCTAATTGTTGGGTCATATTTGCTCATGAAACAGGATTAATGGTAGTTTCTAGTATGTTTCTTTCAGGTCGTGGAAGTTAGTTAGTCAAGGCTTTATAAAAACCCACCTTGCAAACACGCTGAGAATAAGGACCTTAGATTGGTCTTGAGTCAAATAAATTTGGAATGGCTTTGAATCCAGGAGTGAAGTGACACAAATTTGGCAGACACAGGCAATCCTGGTGTATTTGTTTCCTGAGCCTTAAATCTTTGCCTTCTCTTCTGCCTTCCACAGGCTGTCTGTAGTGTGTCTTCTAATTTCCTCTTCATCACTCTCCTAAACATGCATTCCAGGCAGACTCATATATTTGTATAGGAAAATAACTTAATTTTTCTAAGCAGATTGTAAATTTCTTTTAAGCTTTTCTTTCTTTTTCTTCTTTTGCGTTCCCATAGTAATAGGTAAAGTACTTTGTGCATAGGTGCCATTCTGTGAGTATTTGTGTATTGCCTGGCAGACTGAACCAGCACAGTAGATAATCCTGGAAACAGCTTTTGCTTTTCTTAAAGCATGCCATCAGCTGGTTCCTTGCAAAACTGTGCCTGAGCTTTTGCATTCTCGACCAGTGAAAGTTGTCCCAGGACCCAGGCAGGATAGAACAGTCATATCAAACTAGTCACAGAGAATGTATTACTATGCAGGTGTTTGAAAGGAGAACCACTTTTACACTGAAAAATTGTCTAATTCAGATTATCTGTACTAGCCCCCAAGTGATTTTTAAAATTTTGTCATTTTATTCTTAGCATTTAACCTCATCACTCAATTTTTACTTCTCAACAGATAGTCTTTTTTTTTTAGAGAATTTTAAATATTTATTTATTTGTTTAGTTCTCGGCAGACACAACATCTTTGTTGGTATGTGGTGCTGAGGATCGAACCCAGGCCGCACGCATGCCAGACAAGTGCGCTACCGCCTGAGCCACATTCCCAGCCCCCTCAACAGATAGTCTTATTGCAGCACAAATTAAATGTGAACTCTTGAATTTACAGACTTGATGAGATGTTCATTGGAAAACTGAAAAAGTTAGCTAGTTAAATATTTTACACCAAGGATGCAAAGGCTTCTAGAGTGGTAATTGGATTGCTTTGAGTTTGTGTGCCAACATGAAAAAATATTCAGGAGATGATTACAACCCTGTAGTTTCCTTAACAGTATCATGACACTCTGAAAGCAATACATTTGAAGTCAGTTGTAATTGGTTACATAAAATTCGTTTGATTCCTATCTTCTCTCTGCATCTGAATGGTGATTTCTGGGGCTATAAATTTAATGTGAAGTGAGATTCTGCAATATGAGGAGACATGAAAGGAAGATGGGTGAGAGGCTCTTTTGAAAAATCTGTTAATTTTCTGACTGGCCTTTTGTGCCTTTGCATGAAAAATGGAGGAGATTCTGTCCCTCCTTCTGCCTGACTGCACTGCATGTGCTGCTAGAGAGACTCACATGGGATTGCTCAAGCCTTCACCATCCTACCTAACTGGAGTGCCTGGATTCTGCCTTTTAACTGACATGGTCCTATACCCCTGGGAGAGAGGGAAATGTGTAGTCCTTTTGAATAAAAATGAACACTTGTCTATTCATTCAAGAGAAAAAAAGTCCTTATTGTATGGGGTTTGTCTACTTTTTCCTTATGATTGAATGGGGGTTATGTGTTTTGCAGGGAGGACACCAGAAGTTAATAACCATTTTCATCACATCATATCAAAGGTACAAAGGTACAAACTATAATCAACATGTCTTGTCACTGTTGGTGTTGACCTGGATCTCTGGGTGAATTATTGATTGTGTCAGGTTTCTCCTCTGCAAGATTACTTTCCCCCCTTAGCTCTGTACTTCTTGGAAGGAAGTCACTCTACACAACCACACTGAAGGGGTGGTATTGAGGCTACACCTCCTTGAGAGAAGAGTAGCTCCCTCATCATATGTTATTCTTCTGTACATGAGATTAGTTCTTCTCCCAATTTGTTCATTTATTCAATCATTTCTTTATACCAGTATAGACTCATGGATAATTTATTTTGTTCTTGGGATTATAATGCATTACTACTTTCATTGTTTTGTTGTTCAAATTGTTTTTGCTTTGGCCATTCAGAGCTCTATCATTTGGATCCTGTTCCCTTTTGATACACATCCATCTGTATGTCTCTGTCTCTCTCTCTCTCTCTCTCTCTCTCTCTCTGTGTGTGTGTGTGTGTGTGTGTGTGTGTGTGTGTGTGTGTGTTTCAACACTTTCTGTCTGGCACTACAAAATGTTCCAGGTTCATTTTATGTATCCAGCTCTGAAATCAGCCATTTTTCCAAGGAGTTGCTGTCCTTTAATTGGAGCACTACTGTGTGTGAAATGGGCTTGCATATTCATTGTCTTCTCACTCAACTGTGGGCTCCTTGCTGGCAGGAATCATGACTGTATTATCCAGCTCCTTGTACCTCTGCAAGTTCTAGTGCTTTGCTTGATGTACTCTGGAATCTCCACAGGTGTTTGTTGAATGAATGCACTTGAGAAGTATTTGTTGAGTGGGTTAATTACAAGTATTAGGAGAACAATTTGATTTGTGAAAATACCGAAAAGAATAGTTCCAACACATCTTCTAATCATTCAGCTGGCTTATACATGATAGGGAAGAAGCTATTGTGATCACTCTTAAAATGATTAGATTCTAACAGTGAAACACATACTATTTTAGGAAAAGGGGATGTCAAATATGGAGATTTCCCCCCACCCCCAGTCAGAAGTTAAAGTGATCCTCCTGTATGGAGTACAGTACTATGGTCATTTTCCCTATACACTCAGAAACAACATTGTAGTCACCAAACCCAGAAGATATTGTATTCTAGGTCACAATGCCAATGTCATTATTTTCTTTTAGAGATACCCCTGCCTCTTTGTACAATTGGTTGGAAGGCCCACTTGAGAGTCCAGTACCTCCCACACAAAACCTGCAGATGAACCTAGAATCAGGGTCAGAAAGGCCGATGGTTTGCAGAGTTATTTCCATCAAGCAGGGTAGCCTGTAAATCGACCTTTTTAGTGAAGTATCTGGTATACATCTAGAGGCAGGTTCACATACATCTTTGATTTTCTGCTTTCTAAACTGCACAGCTCTTATTTAAACATATCTTTGCTTCTTAAGCTTATTTCAAAATACACCTAGTTGGGTTATAATTTTTTTTCTAATACATATACCTAGATTGTTTTTCTTCTTTAATTGGTTTTATTTTCTAATGAACTTTATTTTTCTTTGTTTTTCAGTCATTTCCATGGTTTCTTTACTAACTTACCAGTTTACTTATAGTAGTTCAGTATTCATTCTTGGGTGACATTTTTGAGACCTTAAGTATATGTCCTGAAGTCACATATGGTAACTCTCTTGTTCCTGGCCACAGAAGAATATGTTTTATAACATAATAATATGACACAGAATATTGTATCACAATATAAAGGCATATAAGACATAAAAAAGCCAAATTCTGTCCTGCAGGGTATTAGAGGAGAGATAACTTAATGAGATGAAAAGATCTGGGAAAAAAACTTCACAACCTGAGCAGAAGGGAGTGAATGTCTGGGAGAGTCTGGGCCCTGGCAGTGGCCACCAGGGTGAGGATATGTTGGTGATGAGAAGAGTCACGTTGGTCTGGCTGGAGTAGAGGTCTTGTGCTGGGTAACAGAGGGGCCTGGTGGTCAGGCAGGGCTGAATGTGTGTGTGTGTGTGTGAGTGTGTGTATGTGTTGTCACTGAGGGAGAGGTTTTGAGACAAATTAGGATTTAAGGACCAAGAACAAAGCACCAGATAGAAACCAAATCCAGAGATTTTTTAATAAATTTCATGTTTATTAAGAGCTAGTGTGGTGTGACTGTCTGGTTTCTCAAATGTTTCCTCCAAAATCCATGTTAGAAGTTAATTGCCATTCATGACCTTTCAAAGGTAATTAGGCCATGAGTGGGATTAATGCCTTTATGAAGCTTTGTAATGTTGTGAACAACCAATAAAAAAAAAACAATAAAATAAAAAAAAATAAATAATAAAAAAATAATAATAAGGGAAAAAAATGCCTTTATGAAAGGGCAAGTTCAGCCTCCTAGTGCCTTCTTTGCACTTCTGCCTTCTGTCGTGTCAAGACACAATGTTCAAGTCACCATCTTGGAATCAGAATGGTCTAACCTACTGCACCTTAATATTGGGTTTTTGATGTCCAGAACTGTGAGTCAATAAATTTGTGTTCATTATTAATTACCCAGTCTGTAGCGTTGTGTTTGTAAGCAGCACAAAACCAACCAAGACATTGTTCTGCAGTCATTCTAATTTTGGATGGAATCAATAGAATTTTAGTGTCTATTAAGGTAGGTGCTTCTGCCTTCATTTCTATGCTGGCTAGGTTCCACCTAGTGTGAGCTCATGGCCCTGTGCCACATTTTGTCACAGGATACAGACAAAAACTGCACAAGGAATCCGTAACCTCCAGGACTACATAGTGGTCATTTATGGAGAGAAAGCTGAGCGACTGCAGTGTGTTCAGGGCACAGAGGTGGAGCTCAGCTGGGAGCTTTGGTCTTTGGCTCTGTGATCCCTAACTCAATTTGCAACAAGGTAAAGGGATCATGCAGAGGCCACATGGCCCTTAAGCAGGGGCTGCTGGATGGGGTAGGGTTAAAGGAATTCTTAGTGGCTTTGCAACCTGATAGTCCATGGGACTGGGAGTGAGACACACCTGGGGAGGAAAGGTACTGAGTCAGATATTAGGTTTGGAGCCTGAATGAGCCAGAGAGTTGCATTTCTCTGCCACCAGCAGAAAGAGATGCTGGCAAAGACAGCCAACTCAGGAGTGAGTGGTGTTGGTGATTGTGGACTGTAAGCTTCAAGGAACCCACTCTTGCTCCTGGTTCTCACCACTTATCCCTCATTCCTGACTGTTCAACATTTTCCAGCTCACTCTGTACTTTTCCCAGACACAGTAAACATACCACTGTCCTTTCTTGGATTTGCTTATCATGTAGCGCTCCTGACCCTCTTTGCCTTTCTCTCCACACCTGCTCTCCCTTGCCCCACACCCATCCGTCCTTCCTCTCTTCTATTCCTGTGTGCACTTGTTCTGGCATCCTTGCAATTCTTTCCTCAATTGTTCAGTCACATAGGGAGGGGGTAGACCCCCAATGTCTTTGTATCATTGTCCCTCTCCTACTCCAGCACCTCAACCTCATGCTCAAACCTGGTGCTTTTATGTTAGCCATGGAATGAATCAATTTAGTTTAGGTAGAATTGAGTCAGTATACCTTTAATAGTGAGTTCTACAAAGTTTAATTAAATTAGATCTAAGGATGCCTCTTTATTTGAATCCTTATACAAAAAAACCACAGCCTAATTTAGCACAAATAATATCACTGAATCCATCAAACATAGTAGCTGAGCTTCAGTCAATCACAGGTGGCCACATGATTCAAATGAAAATCAATTGGCTGAACTGAGTAAGCTGTCTTTGTAGTTACTCTGCTTTCTCTCCATAAATGACCACTATGCAGCCCTGGAGGTCTCGGGCTCTGTTCTGGTTCTGAGGACTGCCTGATTCTAGAATAGGAATAAAAGCCATTTTAAGTCTTCAAACTAGATTTGTTGTAATTTTTAATTTTGACACCAAAAAGCACTGATTAGGAGAGGAGATGGAAGTCTGAACACTGAGCCTTGTAAAAAAGGGAGCCTGGGGGCCCGGCATGGAAGGGAGAAGGAAAAATCAGGGAGGGAGGAGGCTGGGCCGGAAGAGGGGTGAGTGTGGCAATGTCTGACCGGGTGGGGACAGTTTCCTGAAGGGTGATGTGTGAGTGAGTCAGAGCACTCCAGAAAAATAGAATCAATAGGAAGGGTGTACATGTGGATATTCATAGAGAGATTCAGTTTAAAAAGTTGGCTCACACAATGTGGGGCTGGCAAATCAGAAGTCTGTAGGGCAGGACAGAGACCTAGGGAGGAGGTGGTGATTCACCATAAAGTAGAGGCAGTCTGGGGATCTCAGTCTTTTCTCCTATGGCCTTCAACTTATTGGATGAGGCCCATCCACATTATGGAAGGCAGTCTGTTCTACTCAAAGATTCAATTGCTATTCACATTTTTAAAAATGCTTTCAGAGTGACATCTAGACTGAGGTTTGACCAAACATGTGAATACCATGGCCTAGCCAAGTTCATATATAAAATTAATCTGCACAAGTGGGTTCATTTATACTCACAGCTTGTGCCAACTGATTCCTACCATGTGCAAAGTTTTAGGGTCACCATTGTCCACAAAATTACTTCTCCTTTGATGGGCTCACAGTTGAGCAGGGAGTCACCAGTATGCAGAACAGTAGTGAAGACTGTGGTAAGGCCAAGGCAACAAGCATCACAGATAGGCTAAGACTATCAGAGCAAAGAAAAGAAAGGAGAAATTGCAAGCCTAATTTTATGCAATAAATAAATAAATAAATAAATAAATAAATAAATAAATAAAAATGGTTGGAAAGAAGCAGGAAGAAAAAAAAAAAGCAGAACTACTACAAGATAACCATTAATCTGTGTCTGTTATAGATGGTTTACAAGTAATTTAAATCTTTGTTTTCTCCCCAAAATGAATACATGATACATTTATTATAAGAAAATAATGTAAATAAATGAGAAAAGACTGGGATATTTAGTATGATAGTCTTCATCCTATCTCTAAAAATAATGAGGAATATATTTGAAATAATCGTCTATGAGTGTGCCCTTTGGAAATGAAGAAATCACCTACTGATAGCTGTCAAATTCAATAAGTACTATTGCATCTTTTTAGAGCTATGAACTTGCATTGAGTTTTGTGTGTTTACTTTTTTTCCTTGAACAGTCTCCAAAAATACAAGTCTCATCATGTGGGAGTGTTAGCATATGCATATTACCAACACAAGTTTTTAGGGCTTGAACTGAAACCCAGTATGTTGAAATTTTTAAAAAATTGACAGCCTGGAGATTTAGCATGGACTATTAGGAAACACCATAAGTAAATGGGCACTGCTCTGAAAATGAGACCATTTATTTTAAATCTCCCCTTTTTTCTCCTTGGTAGTTTTCAAATGAACTTTCCCTACAACTTGCTTTCCACCTTTTCATTGACAGTGTGGAAGTGTTTGCAGTCATCAGGTCATGGTTCTTCCTTGTAAACTGGTGTGTTTCTTCTGGCCCAGCCTCCTCCTTCCCTGATTTTTCCTTCTCCCTCCCATGCTGGTCCCCAGGCTCCCTTTTTGGAAGGCTCAGTGTTCAGACCTCCATCTTCTCTCCCAATCAGTCCTTCTTGGTGTCAAAATAAAAAAATTACAACAAATTGGCTTTTATTCACATTCTAGAATCAAGCAGTCCTCAGAACCAGAAGAGTTTTCGAGACCTCTAGGGCTACATAGTGGTCATTTATGGAGAGACAGCTGAGCGACTGCGGTGTGTTCAGGGCACAGAGGTGGAGCTCATCTGGGAGCTTTGGTCTTTGGCTCTGTGATTCCTAACTCAATTTGCAACAAGTCTGAAACTGCATTTTTAGCTGATTCTAGGTGTTGTTTCAGAGACCAAAGAGTGCTGGGGTTGGGGGCATGTGAATGCAAGAGGATTGGGCAAGAAGGCCCTGCCATTGGGAGAAGGCCTAAGTTACTGGGGATCCAGACCTATCTGGCGCCCTTTGTAAAACTTTGACCCAGTACCTAAGATACTTTATCTTTTCAAGCTCCTGTATCAGGACTCCATAGCTAAAAGAATCTAGGTAGATGGAATCCTCTGTCTTAACTGATGAAACAAGATTGTGTCTCACTGGTCCTCCTTTGAATCTTTAACTGAAAAGTTGGCTCAGACAAAATAATCGGCTGCACAATCTCTTACTTCAGGTCCAGGAAGGATCAACATCCGTCTTAATGCTGATAATGTGGATTAGGTCTTTCGCCTGGTACTGCTCCAGGCTGGTGTCAGTAAAGAAGCTTAGCATCAATCACTCCATAATGAACACCCTTATATTTGTGAGGCACCAAACTGTAATAGCCTTTCTGACAGGACATGACAAACTCTGAAGCCATCACTTACGCCCTTGAACAAGGCAAAGAACCTCCCATGATAGATGAATAGTGGAGTTTAATGTAATTTGTCTCATGTGTGCTAGTTTTTGATGACAGAGAATAAGAAAGCAATGAATTAAATACTTTTGACATTTACTTATAGTGCTCAATTTTATTTAGTAGCAATGAAAGGAGGGAGGGAGAAAGAAGAAGCATGACAATTAGAAAGTAGATAAGAAAAGTTTGAGAATTGTCTTCATCCTCTTCCTTCTGAGTGCTCAGTCTCATGTGAGGACCCAGGGCAGTCTCCCCATCTCTGGCTAGAAACTTCATTAGCCTTTGCTACTTCCCCTGCCCCCAACCACCCATCACGTTGCTCTTTCATCTGATTTCTATCATTCTGATGACATGATTCAGGCCCTCACCACCTTTTCCACACATGTCACTCATTTGAAAATTGTTTGTCGAGCATCTCCAGGTGTGGGCAGCCCTGGGACACAGGGAAGGCTTATAGTTCTGGTCCCTGTGGTCAGGACCCGCCATGGGCCCCCGCAGGCAAGAGGGAAATTTAACAAATAATCACAAGTTACAATAAGGATGGCAAAAGGGAGGGCAGGGTGCCCTGAAGTTGGATGAATGGTGAGTGCACTAGCTTGGATGGTGAAGAGGATTTCAGTCAGGAAGAACCTGATGAGCTGCCTCTGGCCATGGTGTCTCCCTTCTCTCCCTCACCACTGCTGGAGGAGCATTTCTGAAGTAGCCTTGGCTGTCTCTTTCTGCTCCCCACATCCTGCAGTGCCTCTCTGTGGTCAATAGAATGACCTCCACGCCCCTTAGCCTGTTCCACAGGCTGGAAAGGAGCTTTCTGTTGTTCTGTCCCGAACCTTCTTTGCAGTTTATGTTCTTACCTCATACAGCACCATTACCAACCCTTTATAACTCTGTGTATTTGTGCTAATCATTTGTTTTGGGTTTGCTTTCTCCAACTTGAAAAAATCATTCTTATTTTTCAAAGCTCAGTTCAGAGGTTGCTTTTCTTGATTCTAATAATGAGAGTGAAGTGTCTGAAGTGCCTTACTCATACAATTATTTACTACACAGACCATTCTGCCATATATTATATTGGAATAAAAGACCCTAGAGGATGGAAACAACATCATTGCCTCTCCAAGAACTTAACACCCAGCACTAGCACCATCGCCATCACCATCACCTAACACCTAGTACCAGCATCCAGCACCTAGTAAAGTGCCTTGTTTGCAGTAGGTTTTCAGTGAATATTGTCACATTGAATGAGCACTCACTTCACTAATCCAATTAACAATTCTAAAGCAGATGTTCCCTTTATTAAGAAATCATCACTATAAACTTACAATTCCACAGGTGGGAGACTGCTTTTGCATGTAAAATGCTTTTGCATGTAATTAAAAGTCACTGTTCTGTAATTGCTAATACCTGAGTCTATATAATTTAGTGTGTTGTAAGGAGTGACACTGAAATATTTTCTGAACTTGTACTAAGTGAAAAGGGTTAAATGAACCCATACAAGCTCCATTCTGTAAGCAGAAATGATGCAAAGGCAAAGAATCTGGGGGTACTGTGTCCAAGTCTCCACTAAAGCTGTGAAAGACAAGTTCCCATTCCCTTCCTAGTGGAGAGATGTGGGTGGTGAGTCTGGAGACCTTATCTCAGGAGGTGAATTCTCATATTACTCATGAGTAGAAGAGAGGCAGTTATGCATGTCAGTACACTGTTAATTGTCCAGTGCTCTACAGTTTATGAAAAGCTTGCACATAAATTATCTCATTTGAAAACAATCCTCAGAAATTGATGAAGCAGACATTGTTTTCATTTTATAGGGGAAGAAGCTCAGAGTTCAGGATAGGTCATTTGTTTCTCCATTTAACAACTATTTATTGTCTTTGGCTGTGCCAGATACACAGACAGAGGGACTTGCCCAGACAGGTGAGTGGACTGGGCCCACTTCCTGATCCCACCCAGCACCTCTGACACCCCACATTACCCCAGGGAAAATTTGGTGGAAGCAACATGTAGGGAGTGGGTAAAGGTAACTCAATGCTGGTTAGAGATGACCAACCTGCATTGCATTTCATACTTTGCCCTTCCACTTAGATTGATAGCTGGGCTTCAAATAAAGGTCTGACTCTCTACTGTTGGTAGTCTTGAAACTCCTAACACACCCCAAATCTTCAGCATGATCCTATTAACTATTTCTGAGTCGAACTTTTTCATTTTCTGTCAATTCAAGCCCAGCAGCTTACTCAAGCTCCTTTGATGCTTAGTTGCTTTGTTGTTTTTTGATCTGTATTTTCTGGACAATTACTCTTTTTTTAAAAAAAATATGAATGGACTAATTAGAAAACACCACTGGATTAATGGCTGAGAGTTGTTGCTTGTGAGTTCTTGTTTGCTAGAAGCTGGATAATTTAGTGCCTTGAGAAGAGACATCTCCCCACACAATACCCATGAGAGTATCTCATTAGCGTCAATTCTCAGACTTGCAAGGCCTGCTCAGGAGGGTGCAGGCCAGAGGCAGAGCTTGCTGCAGGCAGTGTCAAGGGGCTGCCCAGGTCTACTAGTGATCATGAAGAGCTGGTCTGTGCTAAATGGATCAGGTGCAAACAGACGAGGTTGTCAGTGGCAGATGAGGGGGCTTCCCCGATTCAGAAGTATCATTCCCCACAGGAGCCACTGATGCAACTTCTAGTGTTCACACAAGGGACATGCCACACTGTATAAGGCCCAAGGATATGACTTCCTGTCAGGTGGGTGTTCAGTGCTGATGTTGGTTATCGATTGGGCTGTTTCTACCATCAGTGATGCCACTTAATGGCACAGTTAAATCTCCATCTTTGTTTCAGAAGAACAGAGCCCAGAATTTAACTGCAGGGCAAAAGAGGAAATATTTTGTTAACACTTTGACCACATCCACATCAAAACTTGGATAATATCTACCTTTTCTCCAGGTCTTATCAATATCATTAGGCATATCAACGGCTTTGAAATGTCTGAGAGGAAAATCATTTCGTTTAAGATACTGTTGTAATTTCACCATCTCACACTAGCTTCATAACGGCCTATTGCCCTCAAAATCATGTTGTGAGGTGATAAGGGACATAGCCTTGATGATACAGAGACATGGAGCCACACTGCAAGAGTGGTCTGTCTGTTGTGACTGAACCCACAGAGCCTTTGGCTACTCTTGAATTACTGCCTCCTGCTGTCCTTGCACATCTGACTAGTAAGAATGCATGGGGAGCTCTGCAGCTCAGCAGAGACCACAGATTGCTGGTCAATGTGACTATAGTTTGCTGGGGTCCAAGAGGTACATACACCAACACAGCCTCTGGGCACAACCAATGCAGCTTACCTGTTCTCACTCAAGGTTAGCACCCAGCTAAGGTCTAAAAGCACTGATTGGGCATTCCCTGTTCAAGTACGTCCTCTTAGTAATGCCTGAATATAACTCAAATCCCTGTAAGCAGGAGAAGAACAAGACCATAGAGGTTTTGAGGCATTTTCCTACAGCATAAATGTACATGCTAATTGTAAGTCATGGACAGGCCCAGTTGTGACTCTGACATTTCCCATCTGTCTCACCAGGATAGTGGTGGAGTCCTTAGGGTGTTGGGAGAATGGATCTGTGGATGGGTGGATCTGTCGATGAGTTACTGTAGTTAATGTCCTGCGGGGACCTTCTGACCCCTTTTATCCACTTCTGCACCTCTCAGGACCCTGTGCTCACCTGTTTGCTTCTTAGGAACACGTGTTGCTCATCTAATTGTTGTTTCATGCATCCCATGGCCAATCCATCACTATCACTTCAGAAAAATGAGAAAAGACAAAGGCAGCCTTGACTCCTCTGGTCTGAGGGGCCAGGATCAGCAATGGCTCTTGGTTCTGTTATTAGGACTTTTTTGGGGGTCATCCAGAAGTTTTTCAGGTGCCTGCAGCAGGGTTGTGCGGAAGTTTGGTTTCTGGTTACCCACATGCCTCCTAAGCCCAGAGCCTCATTGACCACCCTTGGGAGTCTCTTCCCTGAAGGGAGAATAATGGAAATTGGGACTATGGCATCCTACTTGTAAACAGAGTGCAGTTTACAAAGTGTTTTCACATGGATTCTCTCATTCAGTCACCTCTTTTAGGCTCTGTGTGGTTTTATTTGTCCACTGCAACTTCATGCTTGTCCTTTGGCAGCCGTCTGAGATCCTTCCCTGTTTATCTGTGTTATATTTTTGTCCCTAAATACAGGTAAGTTTTTAGATTTCTCACCCTACAGAACTATTGTGGAATTTACTATAAACTATCAGAAAAATCAAGGGTTTTGGCCCCTATTGGGACCTTCTGATTAAAATCTGAGCTTTTAGTCCCTAACTGGAATGTGGCTAATTCTACACTTAACATGTAGATGAAAGCAGGATGCATTTAAAATTTGTCATTGAAGCTGGGCACTCCTATGCCATCTCTGATAGTCGTTTGTCCCCCTCTGGTTCTGCTGTGTTCATTGCCTCTGGATCTTATGGACTCATTTATTTTAAAGAGTGAGGACATAAAGGCTCAAAATGTTGTTTCTTTGAAGTATTTAAGTTGAAATGATTTTCCAGTAATATTTTCAGGCCTTCTGAATGCTGCCAAAGGAGTTGTTTTTGAGGCAGAGAAATTTGTTGACTATTTTCAGAACTGATGGAGATGGCAGCTGTATAGGCTGGCTGTGTGAGTGTCGGGGATGGTGTGTGTTTGATTTTTTTAAAAAATATTTTATTAGTTGTTGGTGGACCTTTATTTATTTTTATGTGGTGCTGAGAATCGAGCCCAGTGCCTCACACATGCTAGGCAAGCACTCCACCACTGAGCCACAAGTGTGCCTGATTTTTAAGCGATATTTTTTCTAGTATACATACTTACAATTATAAATTTTGAGTTCTAAGCATTATTTCAATTGCATTCACAGTTTTCATCTTGTGTCTTCACTATCATTAGAACTATTTTCTAATTTATTTGGTAGTATATTTTTTGACTCATGATTAACTGTTTATTGTTTCATTTATTAATTTTGGGAGCTTTTCTACATATCTTACTATTAATTGATTTCTAAGTTAATTCCATTTTGGTTAGTGAATATATTCTATAAGACTTTCAACTTTTGAAATTGAGAGTTGTTTTAAGGTCCAGCATAAGGTTGACCTTGGTACAGTTCATGTGCTCTTGAAAAATAATACACATTTAATAGTTGTTGAGTGTTGTGTTCTGTGACCGTTAATGAGGTCAAGAAGGTTGATGGCATCATTCGTATCTTCTATTTCCTTTTCGATTTTCCCCCTCGCTGCTCAGTGAATTAATGAAAGAGGGGTGTTACTGTGTATCCATGAAGTTGCTAGGTCTGATCTTCTCCAATTCTGTTAGTTATTGCTTCATGCATTTTCAAACTCTATCCTCATTCGCATACACATGCATATTATATATATGTGTGTGTGTATACACACACACACACCCACCCACCCACCCACCCACACACACACATATATATTTATTTGTGGTATATCAATCTCTTGATCATTATGGAATACATTCCTTTATCTTGGGTAGGGTCCTTTTCTTGAAACCTATTTCATCTTATAGTAATAGAGCTATTCCACCTTTCATGTAATTAGTGTTTATATGGTATATCTTTCTCCATTATTTTCCTTTTGATTTTTTGCCTTTTTATTTAAACTTAATCTTTTGTAAACAGAATATAATTGGGCCTTGTTTATTTTTTTCCCAGAATGCTAATTGCCTTTAGTTAAAACTTTTAGTACATTTACATTTTTTAGAGGTGGGGTACTGGGGATTGAACTCTGGGGCTCTCAACCACTAAGCCATATTCCCAGCCCTGTTTTATTTAGAGACAGGGTCTCACTGAGTTGTTTAGTGCCTCACTTTTCTTGTGGCTGGCTTTGAACTTGTGACCCTCCTGTCTCAGCCTCCTGAGTTGCTGGGATTACAGACATGTGCCACCACACCTGGCAGTTTAATGAGATTATTGATATGATTGATTTAGTTCTGCCAGTTGCTATTTATTTTCTATCTGTTCTCTCTTTCTGTGTGTGTGTGTGTGTGTGTGTGTGTGTGTGTGTGAGATATCTTAGATTCTCCTTTCTTGATTTCTTTGGAGGCAGTTGAATATTTTCTAGTATTTCAATTTGGTTATTAATTCTATTGACTTTTTAATTATATATTTTTCATTATATTTTAGCATGTTGCTCTAGAGAAGTGATTCTCATACTTCATTTGCATCAGAACCATCTGTAGCAGTTGTTAAAATGCAGATTCCTGGAACCAATCCCCAGAATTTCTGATTCAGGTTTGGGGTGGAACTCTAAAATGTGGATTTCTAACAAATATTAGGTGATGTTGATATTGTTGGTGGAAATAGATTTACATTTTTTTGAGAACCATCCTTTGAGAACTACTGCTCTGGTATTAAAACCTGCATCTTTAACTTTTTATGATTTATTTACAGTTAACTTTACCTCACTTAAAATATAAAATATAGGAAACCCCCGATGTATGGTTTCACTTGCCTACCACTGATCCTTTGTGCTATTATTAAACATATCAATCACATCTACATATTTTAGAAAACCCAGAACATATTGTTTTACTCTTTGTGCTAAATACTCATATGCTTTTGAATGAATTAAGACAAGAAAAATGTAGGGTTTTGTTGTTGTTATATTTACTGTTTCCTATGATGTTCATTCTTCCTGGATATTGAATTTATCATCTGGTATTGTTTCCCTTCAGGCCAGAGAATGCTTAGCATTTCTTTTTTTTTTTTTAAAGAAAGAGTGAGAGAGAGGGAGAGAGAGAGAATTTTAATGTTTATTTCTTTTAGTATTTGGCGGACACAACATCTTGGTCTGTATGTGGTGCTGAGGATCAAACCCGGGCCGCACGCATGCCAGGCGAGGGTGCTACCGCTTGAGCCACATCCCTAGCCCCTGCTTAGCATTTCTTGAAGAGAATGTCTGTTTGCAATAAGTTTTCTTGGTTTCTGAAAATGCTTTTACTCTCTTTTCATGTTTTTAAAGAAATTTTTTTTTTCTGAGTACACAGTTCTGGGTTGAAGGGTTTCTCTTTTTTTCTGGACCCATGATCCAGAAATCTTCATCTTTAATAAGCATCCCCAGTTGTTCTCATGCAGAGTATCTGTAGGCCACAGTTTGAGGGAAACTGCATGACCTCCTGAAGGACAAGGCCACTGGCAGCCTTGGAAGTCGTGGCTTCAGTGGCGTTCTGGGATCAACGGGGTTGGAGGTGTGTGACAAATACCTGAGATAATCAACTTAGTGGGAGGAAAGGGTTTTTTTTGCTCAAGGTTTCAGTTCATGGTCACTTGGTTTTATTGCTTTGTGCCTGTGGCAGCACATGGTGGAACATGGGGCACAGGAGCCCTGCTGATCACCTCATAGTGACTGGGAGCAGAAAGAAAGAGGAAGGGTCTGGAGTCCCACTAGCCCCTGAAGGAGCACACCCACAAAAACCTAACTCACTTTCACTAGGCCCCACCTCTAAAAGGTTCCAACACCTCCAAATAGTGCCACAGGCTGGGGCCAAGGTGCCTGTAGCACCATAGGCCCTTGGAAGACATTCAAGATCCAAAATATAAAAGAGGGCAATTGAAGAGGTCTAGACAGGGAGTATACACAAGCTGCTTGTCTCTGATTGCCCTTCTTTCCTCTTAACTTGAGGGTGTGGTCTGTGCATTTACATTTTTGGCACAAGTGTGAGGGAAGTGTGATTCCATTGACTTCTTCTTTTTTATTTTTTTTTATTGGTTGTTCACAACATTACAAAGCTCTTGACATATCATATTTCATACATTAGATTGAAGTGGGTTATGAACCCCCAATTTTACCCCAAATGCAGATTGCAGAATCACGTCGGTTACACATCCACAATTTTACATAATGCCCTATTAGTAACTGTTGTATTCTGCTACCTTTCCTATCCCCTTCCATTGACTTCTTGAAACTGTAAAATCCTTCTGCCTATGCTACACTGAATCTTTGAGGCTCCTTAACCTTCCTCATGCACTCTGTTCTCAAAGGCTGGCTTGAAATAGTCTAAAGGTCTCGGCATTGTGATCTCATTAATGGTGTTGATGACATTCACGATGAGTCAGCACTGGCCTGCTAGACATGGGCTGAGATTGTTTTGATGACTGCAAGTCATATAGTTGGAACTTGGGGAGGAAGGCAGTGTGTCTCCTGGACTTATTCTGTTAAGTCAATGGACACGTCTTTGGACCATTTTTATCTGTTTTCTCACACCTCTGGGGAAACATGACACTGTGAATTGGTGCTGTGGAGGTAAGAATCATATTGCACAGAAAGAGGTAGGGTAGAAAAGAAGAACAACCTCCTGTGGTTATAATATGATGCATAGAAGGAAAAATGTAAAAAGGGAGAGGCAAACAAAATATCGTAGGTTTCCAGGGCAGTCCTACACAGCATAACTATGTTTTGTCAATGACTGACTCTATATACGATGGTGGCTCTGAAAAATTGATATTGCCTGGTGATGTCACAGCTGTCCTGACATCATAGTATAAAACATTACTCATGTGTTTGTGGTGATGGTGGTATGAACAAAGACACGGCACTGCCAGTCATATAAAAGTATAGCACATATAATTATGTACAGTGTATAATAGTTGATAACCATAATAAGCAACTATGGCACCAACTTATATGTTTACTATACTATACTTTTTAATCATGATTTTAATTTGTTATTTTAGAGTGCACTTTTTCTACTTGTAAAAAAAAGTTTACTCTAAACAGCATGCCATGTTCTTCTGGCAGCAACCTTACATATCTCATGATTACATAAAGAAGCCATGTCAAGTTATTAACCCATACCATCTAGGTTGGTGTAAGTGAGCTCTATGATGTTTGAACAACAAGGACATTGGCTAATGACATGCTCTCAGAAGGTATTCTCGTTAAGTGACATAAAACTTGAATGAATATTGCACTACTCTTGGGCAGCCTTAGAGGCAGAATAAAATAGGAAGAAGCAAGGAGTACAAATGGCTCTGCAGTTATCCAACCAAAGGGTCATTTTCCAGACACAGAATAGTCTGAACAGGCTCCCGAGGGTGAAGAAGTTGACCAGATGCCTTCTTCATGCCACCTTGGTTTGACCCATTTAGTTTTTCTCTTGCTTTTAGTGACCAATTGGGAACAAACAAATGACTGTATTGTGACTTTGAGCTCTTTATGGTCAATTTAGTTTGTTTATTCTGGAGCTGGTCTCCCATGACTTCAGCAATGATTAGGTCTTCAGGCTTTTAAAGGTGGGACCAGCCAGTTGTACTACAGTATCTTCTTATGTAACTATAAATTATGCTATGGAGAGAGAAAGATCCATGGATACCAGTCACTGTGGAGACAGCTGTCACTTCCACCAGACACAGTTTAGGTGCAGTTTCCAGCCTCAAGAGCATTGTGTTTTAATTTGGGAAGCCAGAGATATCAAAACAATCAACACATATGTCAGCAAGTGTCTAAATGGAATGCAATGGTGGTCTGAGGATATGAAGTAAGCAGTAGGCTATGGCTTCCTAAAGGAGAAATGTAAAATAAAGCAAAAATGGGATGCAATAAATTGGAGGTGAGACAGGGTGCTTGCTTAACTGAGGTGGAGGAAAGAATGTGGAGAATTCTGAACATATGTCTGGTTGCCATCATGCAAAAGCTCCTATGAAGTACCCCAGCTCTTTGGGCTCAGCTTCCTTCCTCCAGTTTTTCCATAAACCCATGCCAATTATCTCTGGCATCTTTCTTTTTGGTCTTACTGCTGATGTTTCATTTCACCTTCATAGTCTATTACCCTGAAGGTAGAAAGGGACACCAATTTGCCTCTCATCTCTGCTCCTCATAGCAATCCCAGCAGAACTGGAGTGATTTCCTAGACCCTGGTTCTTCCAGATACAGTGACCCCTCAGTATCCATGAGAGATTGATTCCAGGACACACACCCTGGCTCCCCGACCCAACCATGGATACCAAAATCCATGGACCCTCAAGTCCCTTATATATAGTGATATATTATTTGCATAGAACATATACTCATTCTCCTGTGTACTTTAAATAATCTCTAGATGATTTGTAGCACCTAATACAATGTTAATACTATGTAAATAATTGTTATAGCTTTATTGTTTAGGGCATAATAACAGGAAAAACATCTATATGTGTTCAGTACAGATAATTTTTTTTTCAAATATTTTTGATACATGGTTGTTTGAATCCATGGATGTGATGGGTTAACTCTATAACATTTATGTCCTTGTAATTTACTTATATATGCTATGGCCTATAAATAATGTTACTGTTAAAAATACTGTCTGTATTCCTTTAGCTGTAGTGATACTTCCTTATAACTTGCAGACAATTTTTAGCCAATATTCAGCCATCATTTTTGCATTCATTTGTGTATAAATAGCATGCTTTCAAGTATATCTTCTCAATTCAATTTTAAGCTTCACCAACAATTCTTGAAAGTGGTGTGGTCCCATTCTATAGTAGTGCTAATTAAGCTCACAGATTGTGTCCAAGACACACAGCTAGTAAATGCAGAGTGAGGTAGGAGCTGGCTCCACCTCCTAGCTTCAGAGCTAGAATC
Organism: Spermophilus citellus; assembly: GCF_964194105.1. NCBI lineage: Eukaryota > Metazoa > Chordata > Mammalia > Rodentia > Sciuridae > Spermophilus > Spermophilus citellus. The sequence goes on along the minus strand of NC_138182.1, from coordinate 75,247,344 downwards.
CAAGTTATCATGTAAGGAAGTCTTGATCTGGAATCCAGAGTTTGCCAGTGAAGGGACTTCTAACTCTTGAATTCCATGATATGATACATAAAATTTCATTTTATGTGATAATGTGTATTTCTATAGGTGGAGCATTAATAGCACCAATTAGATTATCCAGAGATTCATGGCTTCAGAAACACAAAGCAGTATATAGTGATGCCAGCATATTTGACTTCTATTCAAGGCCAGGTGGCATTGGTAGCTGATGGTGGTTCTTGATGTACTCCTTAGAGAACAACCTTTTTGGTTTAAATTTCTAGCCTTTTTGACGTTTCCAATTAGTCCACTTATGTGGACCAATTCTGCCCCAACAATTGATTTCTATGATGTTGAGTATATAAAATGTTTCTAATTATGATCCTTGTCTCCCTGTTACCTGTGATACTGTGTGAACCCAGGAACAGATGAGGGAACAAAACGTTTGAGAATAAGGATTGTGATCATAAAAGGCTGTACCTCTTGGGAAACTATTGCACTTGAAATAGTTATACTTCTTGGAAGGCTGGTATTTTACTTTTTAAAATTTACAATGCTTGGTGAAAACCACCTACTCCAACCTCAGTCTCTTTGAGGTATCCCTCATTAGCAGCCATTCTTCATTTCTGGATAAAAGTTACCCACTTTGTGCCTTTCAGGGAACCTACTCTGTCTTGCCCCTGTCCAGGCAACTAGAGTTTGAAAAACTCTTCTGATGTTCTGTAGCATAGGCATAACTTCCTTAGCATCTCATCAGTAGACCTACACACAGTGGATGATGCCAGGAGCTGATCACCTGAGGTGGGTGGCCAAGTGTTGGAGAGTGACAGATCTGAGGGTAACAGAACCAAGAAGTTTGTGTCAGTTAGCTTTCTTTTACTGTAACAAGTACCTGAGACACTAGGCTTGGAAAGGTAAAAACTTTGGGCCGGGGTTGTGGCTCACTGGTAGAGCACCACCTATAAATAAATAAAATAAAGATCCATCAACAACTAAAAAAAAAAAACTTTAAAAAAAGGGAAAAACTTTATTCTGGTTCACAGTTGGGGAGGTTTTAGTCCATGACTTGTTGGCCCCATTGCTTTTGAGCCTGTGGTGAGGCAGCACATCATGGCAGCAATGTGTGGCAAAATGATTCACCTCATGGCTAAGATGTGAAAGAGAGGAAGATGAAGGAACTGGGGTCTCACGATCCCTTTCACCCTTAATGACCAGAAAACTTTCCACTAGGCTTTCTTTACCTTTTGAAGGCTCCATCAGCTGCCAATAGAACCATGCAATGGGAACCATGGTCCTGGGAGGGGCACTTAGCCAGACCATAGCAGCAGTGACTGTTTCTCAGCCAGGTGGAAATATAGGTGGATGTGATGCAGCACTGTCCAGATCAGGGAGATATGACATCTGAGAACAAGAAGTCACCAGCTTCTTTGGGGCGAACACAGGCTTAGTTCAAATCTTCCAAGGCCTTTCTCCTCAGAATCTCTCCCTCACTCAGTATGTTGAAACATTATTTCAAGTGATGCCAACAGGAGCTAAGCATAGTAAGGATAAACATGGATTTAATCAGAAAGAGGAAAAATCTGAGTTTGTATTTATAAGTGGTCCAATGCTTGTGGAGCTCCAGACAAGAATTGGAAAAGCAGAACTAAATAATGCTGTTGTCTAGGGGGTTATTGCTGGTGAATATTCTTTCTTTCCCTCTTTCCACTCATAAGACAACAAGACCAATTTTTCAATCCACATAGATCCAAAAGTGTACTTATGGGATCAAATGATGGCTGGCCTCTTTAGAGCCTTCCCTGTGGAAGCCATAGTTTTTCCAGCAATAGAAATTCTTTTTAGAACTTTTTAAATCATTGTTTTAATTACCTGTTGCTGTGCAATGAATTTTTCCAAAACTTAGTGGTTTAAAAAACCCAATGGCTTATTATTTCTTCTGATTCTGTGGATTGGCTTGGCTCAGCTGGGGGGTTCTGCTGCTCTCCCATGGAGTGTCTGGTGCCTCTGTGTTCAGATGGAAGCTGGACCCGCTGGAATGTCTGGAATGGTTTCTCTTCCTTCATGGTCTCCCAGAACTTGATAGTTTAAGTTTCTTATGTGGCTGCTGGATCCTAAAGGTGTAGATCTAGAACTGCCACACTGGCACTTCTGCAGCAATCTGTTGACCCGAGAAAACCACAAGGATGGCCCATGCTCAAGGTTTGTGGGTGTGGCTTTACCTTTGTTATCCTCCCTGGTCCATCATGATTATCTATTTTCAGAGTTCATGCTAATGCCTATTTACAGTGTACAGAGCATGTTTCACAATTACCTACTGTGATTTCTGGAGCAATTAATTATAACCCTTCTATCTAAGAAACCACATCTCAGAGGAGGAAAGTGACTCTCCCTAGGACCTATCAGTGGAGCCAACATATCTGAATGTCCCCTTGGCTTCATATGGTTAGAGATTCCTCCAGTGGGAGTGGGTTTGATCTTTAGAAACAGCTGAATATTTTTTTCTGAATCAGATTTGGTTAAAAGCATAACATGATTGGCAGAGCTGGGTAAGCACTGTTTTTGCTCGCATATGTAATAAGATCGTGCCACTTATTTCCTATGGCTCATCCATAACTCCTGAGCTTATGTGGAATGTGTGTGTGATCGTAGGGGGTACTTCAAACGTGTATGAGTCCCTTTGTCAGTACCATAGGTCGCCCCTCATGAATACAATGTACCTGGAGATGTACACAGTCAGTTTTTTGGGTGGACAAGGCCCTGTGCAACCTGAGACAGGCAGTCTCCCCAAATCATTTCCAGCTCTTTGTTGGTAAACTCTGTTGCCACTGTATTGGTTTGCAGTTATTTTGCTTTCTTTCCAAACTCTACTTCAGAAAAATGCTGGGAAAGAGGGAAACTTTGAAATTAAAACCTTTTATCTTTGAAAACTTTTTTTTTTTTTCCTAAACAAGTCTCTCCAGTTTGTCTTTCATTTCCCTTTCGACTCTGGTGCTTGGTTCTCTTAAATTACCTTCTGTCATCTCCTCACTAGAAACATCTTTTTCTTAGGTGGGATCCTTTATAATAACTTCTGTTTTTGTTGCTTTCACAAGGTTACAATGTTGCTTTCACCATGTGGCATACTCATCATTTTGCCTTCTTATTCCAGGCAAATAATTTTGTAGTCATTCTTGTGATAATGTTTTTTTCATTGGCTAATTTCAACCTTTTACTTTCGTGCGATCGATTATTTTCAAACATGTTCTTGGAGCCCCAAAATAGTCTATGCATTTTTCACAGCATTGACATTACTATATGTTAAACAGTTTATTGTTCGTTACTTACTGTGGAGTTTTTTGGTACTAGAGATGGAATCCAAGGGTGCTTTACCACTGAGCTACATTCCAGTCCTTTTCAGTTATCATTTTGAGACAGTATCTTGCTAAGTTGCGTTGGCTGGTGTCTAACTTGTCATCCTCCTGCCTTAGTCTCCCCAGTTGCTGGAACTACAGGTGTAAGCCACTGCGCCTGGCTTTCGGGGTACTGAGGATTGAGCTCCCATAGGCACTTTACCACTGAGCTACATCCCCAGTCCTTTTTATTTTTTATTTTGAGACAGCGTCTCCCGAATTCGCTGAAGTTGACATTGAACTTCTTCTGATCCTTGCGCTGCAGGCTTCAGAGTCTGGGATTATAGGCATGTGCCACCCTGCCTGTCCTCAGAATGTTTAACTGTGCTGATAATCATTAATTTATTCACTCCTCAAGAACTTATTAGATTCTTACTTATATTGTGACTGTCCTAAGCCAGGGTTCTGGTGGTCAAATAAGTAGATGTAGCCCCAGGGACTTTGTATTTTGAAATGAAACCTTGTGATTTTGCAGAATTTTCTGACAATAGTAAAGACATTGTCAACCGCTCTTGTTTATTTTGCTTTCACAGGTGTTAGGAGCCACAACTAGGAAAAACCAATTTTAGTCAATCACATGCAATGTCCTGGAATGGCTGGGAACATCAGGGTAGGAGGAATGAAGGGCTGGCATGGGAGACTTATGGTTTGGAAATGTCTCACAGGCCCAAAAACAATGAAGCCAACTGACTACGGACTGAAACCCCTGACACTCTGAATCAAAATAAACCCTTTCTCCATATAAAGTGGTTGTTATCTCAGTATTTTGTCACAGCAACAGAAAACTGACTAACACCAGTGTTTCTAAATGACCCTGTTTCCAGTGAACACACAGTAAACACTTTATCATGATCTCCACTTTAGTTGACCTTCTCTTTTCTAATTGAACAGCAAATTGATACCTGGGGATAGCAGATGATGAATAAGGTGGAGACAATTATTCCCAAAAGGAGATTGAAGTCTTTAATCCTTTTTGGAATTCACCATGCCATGAGAGTGGATGACCAATCTATTCTTCACCCCATCACTTGATCAGTTCAACAGAAAATCATCCGTCATTTCAACTCCTGCAGTGTTTTGTGTCACTCACAAAACACTTGTCCTGATTCACCTATTCTGTAGTTAGTTTGGTGCTTTTATATATCCTTAATCAGATGATAAATTCTTAGGGACTAGAATTCTTCCTTCATGTCCACTGGCATCTAGGTTTCATTTGAGCCATGATTTCATTAAGAAATATACTAAGGAATTCTTATACAAACAAAATTGCTCATAAATAAGATCCATTGGGGACCTTCATAATAACCATATGCTCTTAGGTAGGGTTGAAAATCTTAAACCTCATTCAATTCTTTGAGAATGGAACATGACTCAAATATGTTAATAAGGAAGATAAATATTACTACTATCTTTTTAGCAATCCTAGGAAAATTTCTTATCCCAATTTGATAAATGAAGAAAACTTAGTATAGAAACTTTCTTAACTTTACCAAAGTCACAGGCTTTAAAAGGACATGTAAAAGAGAATGGTGAGCCAATGGCTTAGACCAACTTAGACAGCTTACTTAGGCAATTGAGTTCTCTACCATGAAAACAGCATTAAGGACTAACATTTTAAGTCTTTAAAGTTAAAGGCCTGGTCTTACAAATACATTACTAAGTTTCCAGAGCCAATGGTGCCATTGGTATCTGCAGTAATAATATGTCTCTATGGTCATCACAGGTGATGTCTAAGGTTCTGTTCAGTTTCAAGCTTGTATTTCCTAGTTCTATATAACTTAAAATCAAATCATTATTTAAATGTGCAAACTATAGGTTTTAGTTGTAATTCTCATTGGATATTAACAAAAATATTATTTTAAATTTTTAATAAAATATTATTTCATTCTAATGTATGAAATATGATATGTCAAGAGCTTTGTAATGTTGTGAACAACCAATAAAAAATTAATCCAAGTAATTATTAGGAAAAAATCAATATGGGACTACATTCTTGCTCTTTTAAAAAAAATTTATTGTTTTTATTTATATATGACAGCAGAATGCATTACAATTCTTTTAATAATTGTTTACTATTGCCCATGTTCTATTGTGTTCTAATAAAAAGCTAAAAGCAAAAGCTGGAAATTCAGAGAATGTGTAAATAAAAGATTAAATCTTTCATTTAATATCTTCTCTTTTTAAATCTAAAAAAATATTATTTCAAAATTTTACCAAAATAATAAATATACACAGTTTAAAAACCCAAATAGAACTACAAGAAGTGCAAGGAAATATTTCAGAACCATGCCTAACCTCTCTACCCATCTCAAAGTGTAGTTCCAGAGGTGACCAATGCCTTTCATTTCTTTTAGCTCTTCTGATATAATGTTTGTATCTCTAAATGATATACTTTTTATGCTATTTACTGATTTATATATTTTAGACCTGTTGTCTTTTCTTTTTATTATGGTAGTTGAAGATTCAACTCTTATATAACCTACATTCCACCTACCCAAATTACACATCCCTCCCCTCCTCCATAGAACATAATTCTATCTCATATTTTGGTTAAATACATATTGTTTATTTATATTATTTGAACAATGTCCATAAATTAATTCTGGATCAAGTATCACTCTATATTTATATTTTCTGTCACTTACAACTTCTCCCTTTGGAGTAAAGTATAACCAGGTTTCCCATGTGCTTAGTTTTCTGTCTTCCTTGTTCATTTTCTCCTAATTCTTTCCAAATATCTATTACCTGCCCAGATTTTTTTTTCAATTTCCAGACATTGTTCTGAACTTTCCATGTGTTCCATTTATCTCTCCCTCTTTCTCCTGCTCCAGTCTGGGTGGTTTCCTGGGTCTGCTGTCCAGTGGTCACCTGGGCCATTTTCGCCTCTCTCTGATCTTCTGTGGAGAACAGAACATTTCATATTTTCCTCTTTCTCAGCTTATACCCTCATCTACTGAAGCACACTTTTCAGGAGATTCCCAAGAAAGGGAATGTGGCAGTCAGTTTTGTTTCCTTCTATATAAAAAATGTCTTCCTATCATCCTCAACTCATGATCTGTTTTCTTGTCCTCCACTGTTCTCTGTTTTTATAAGTTTATACCTTTTTTATTCATCATCATTTAGTTAGGCATTTAAGATGTGAGGGGGGAGATAAATACACACATGAAGGCTCATATTAACCAAGTCCCAATGTGTGAGTGTGGGTTTAATGAATTTATTATTTCAGTTCTGATATTTTTGTTGGATACTTGTGCAAGGTACTGCCAGGCTTGCAGATTGAGGCTGTCCCTGTGCCAGGCAGACCCTATGCCAGGTAAGATTGGCATCAGGGCCCTCTGAGAGATGATGAAATTGGGATTCAAAGGAGTAAAGAAACTTTCTCAAGAATGCGCAAAGACTGGAAGAACTGAGATTCCAAATCAAATCTGAATCCAGAACTCTTCCTTTTCTGCTCTGCTGATAACTGAAGCCCAAGAGATAGGGGCCAAACCCCAGCATTTATGGATTAGTGTAGATGACACCATGGCTGGCTATGGAAATTTGGATGGTCTTCAAGGAAGAAGCCAAGAATGGGCAGGGTGAGTGGGAAGTGTAATTCTAGGTACAGTGAGTCACAGAAGGTGCTGGGAACACTGAGGAATAGCAGCTGGCTATGATTGGCTGAAAAGCCAGGGCTGCAAGGAAGGCATGACTAGGTCAGGGCCCAAGGCCTGGGCAGGCTGGGTGAGCTCTACCTGTTACCTCTGTGTCCTCAGGCAAGTTACTTCCCTAAGTATTGGCTTCATCTGTGAGTGGGGATGACAATATCCTCTTCATAGCATTATCTGAAGGATTAAATACCATGCAAAAAAATAAAATTTGTCAACTTTAAAGTACTTAATACATATAAGGCATTATTCTTATTAGCCCAGAAAGTTCAGTTGTGATTATAGGAGGCCTGGAATGCTAGTGTGTAGGATTCTTATTATTTTATTAGATGAGGGAGAAAGAGAAAATAATTCTGATGGGGGAGCATGACTGATGGGTGGTGTGGTATGAAGCTGGAGGAGATCTGGGGGGGGTGGAGGGGGAAGGGGTATCTCTGTAGAGTGTCCTGGGACTGGCGAGTTTGGAAGCTCAGTTTCCACTGAATAGAGTTTGTTCTCACAAGTGAGCCCAGTGGAAAATTTTAAGCTATTGGGAACTGTGTGCATAGGCCTTGGAAACTGAAGATGTTCCTTTAAAAGAAAAATCACAGTGCCTTTTAAATTCAAGGGACAGCTTTAACCATGATCTGCTTTTCTCTCTTGCCAGTGCTAGAGTTTTCTTGGGATGTTATCAGGACCAGCATCAGAACAATGCTCACTTCTGTTTTGTTTTTAATCTGAATGACAAATTACCAATCAGCAGATGTAGGTCATGCAAGGAACTTTCTCTTGAATGTTGGATTTTTGCTGTTTGCTGTTGCTCTTTTTCTTGTTCCCAGTGAAGGTAGATTTTATGTTCAGGTTTAGAGGGCTATTGAATGTTGTTTGAGAACTTGACTGCTGTGTCAGGCTCCTTCTGACATTTTTTGTTGCCAACTGTTACTCGTTATTCTAAAAAATCAAACAAGCAAAAACTACCCCTCCAAATAACTCCAAGACAAACTCCAGCAGCAGGGTAAAGCAAAACACACAAACCCCCAACTTTCCTAGGATTGCTTCTCAGAAGCAAGATGCTTCTGATCATTATTAAATTCTATTTTTTAAAATTTTAAGTTTTAACATAGGACATTTATATTATAATTTTTTTTTTTTTTTTTAATTTTGCAATGCTTGCGTTTGGACCCAGGGCTTGGCTTGTGCTGAGCAAGTGCTCTTCCACTGAGCTACATCCCTGGCCCTATCTGATTATCTTTTGTTATTGTTATGGTTTTTTTTTCCTGAAAGAGGAATTCAAATAAAAACATTTTTTTGGGTCCTCTTTTATCAAGTTTAATTTTTAGGGGTGTGTCAGGTGTGCTGTTTCCAGGATCCAGGCTGTGGGGGCGCAGGCACTCGCCATATATCACACAACGTGGCTCAGCCACTTACCTTCTCTCTGCTCTCAGAATACTTTGCCTTTCACTGCTTGATTGTGCTTATTGGTGATCTATAGTCAGCTGTGTCCTGCAAGATGTTGGGTTGTTTGGGGACAGGGTCATTGTAGCTTTCAACTCCGTAGCCCCAGAACTCAGCAGGGATTGATGCCCTGCAGTCCATTAAAATTCCGAAGGCATCAGTGATACAGAGGATCTTGCTCTGACAGTGGAGAAGAATGTGCTGCTATCAGCACTCTGGAAGAAATCAACATTTTGGGAAGATGTGGAGAAGTGGGCCTGCAGTGGGAACTGCAGGAACTCCAGATAGCTCAAGCCTTACCCAACCTGCAGGTTGCACAATAGTGTAATCTGGCTGATTTTTCTTCCACATAAGTGTACAAGTCTCCTACTTGCCCCTTTCTCTCATCAGATTGTGGCCTCACTCATCTTGTTATCCCTACATCTCTTGCCTTGCATGATGTGGTCAGTGAATGGTGACTGAATGAGGAGGGAGAGGGAAGGAGGGAAGTGGGGGTAGGGGACCAGAGGTCTGGAGGTTTGAAAAGTGTCTGCTTCCAAAATTTGTTCTGGAGTTTCTGGATCTTCAATACTTGGGTTGGATCTGAGCACTCCCTGGTCCTTGGTGATGGCTGTCCAATTTTAGCCACACAGGTCACTTGTAAGGCATGACCCTCAGGCAGCAGTTAAAGAAGGATAGTTGTCATTCCCAATCATTTAAAACCCACCTTGGTGCTCAGTGGGTATTCCAAAATGGAAGATGGTGGGTATTTGTATTTTACTTTATTAAATACAGTTTGTTGCTTTTTCTAACTTTTATATCTGAAGGCTAAAAAATAGTTTTAAACAACTTTTTAAAAAATCTATTAGATTTTCCAATTGTTTATTACCAAAGGGTCACAAAGGGTGCAAGAAAACAGGATATTGGTGTTCATGTGGTTCCCTTGTGAGCTGCCAGATGAAAGCCCTTTCAAAGCAGGTTTTATTTAGAAATTATTAGAAGCTGATGGCTCTAATAAAAATGAAATGGCACAAAGCCTGGGTTTAATCCCTAGCAACAACAACAAAAGAGAGAGAGAGAGAGAGAGAGAGAGAAATATTTAAAAATTTTCCATTTAACTTGCATAGTTGATTGTAATTTGATTTACCATCTCCTCTTATTCCCATCTCAATTCAGGAACAATAGGGAAGATGTGCACACGTGTTTCTGTATGCATATATACACACATGTATTTTTAAAATACCAAGTCAGGATAAGATCTTTTCCTATGAAATATAGGTATACCACAGTGTATCCCAAGCTATGTTTAATGTGCTTTTATTATCAGATAATTACAAAGTTATTCCAAAAGGAAAATCTAAATCTGTCTTAGTCTTTGAAAAATAAGTTTGGGATTTAGTATACCGGCAGACAAATCTCAACTCTTGGTATTGTCCTTAAAAACAACACAGGATGTAATGTTTACTTTTATAGGGTAAAGACAGACAAAGCCCCAAGACCTGGGTATTTTGGAAGATAGTTAATGCTTTCTCTATTAATTTACTCCTTAAGCTCTGCGATTCTTTGCATCCAAATGAAATACTCAATTTGCTGACCCTGTAAACAAGCTGAGAGTCTTCCAGAGCATGAGTGTGCAGATAAAACATATGAATGAACAATAAGAAGTATTACAGAGTCTGGTTTAGCCATCTCCAAGTGTCCAAAATAAGGACATTTGTTATAATTAATACATGGAAGACATCTGCAAACCTCTGTACATTATTAGTCATCACTTTATGAAAAGTCATGACAAAATAAAAATAGTTACCATTTAAACCCTGATTAATCATTATCTTATTTAATTCTCACAATCCTATAAAGTAGTCACTATCATTATCCCATTTAACAGATAAACAAACTAAGGATTAGAAAGGTTAAATAACACTCCTAAGGTCATATGACCAAAGGATTTGGGAGCCATTATTTCAAATTCTTACCAAGTGTATATTTTTATTCATTGTATCATACAGTCTACCCAGGAAGGCACACATATATTTGTTTTATTCACTTTATATATAGCATATTTGTTTTATTAAAAAAATATATATATATATATATATTCATTGCATATAAAAACTCAAAAGTTATCTCTTTAGGACATTGTGGAAATAAATATACTCTTGTCTTGGAATTTGGCACATATTTTTTTTGTGTGTGTGTGTATTTCATGTTTCTCCAAATTTTTGAGTGACTGTTTCATTCACACAGCTTTGAATCAGCAGCATTCCCGGTGAACTGCAGGAACAATCTGTTGTTTAGATGGAAATTAGAGAGTCACAGACTCTCACAAACCATAGTCTGGTATAGTGGCGCATGCCTATAATCCCAGCTACTCAGAAGTTGAGGCAGGAGAATAGCAAGTTCCAGGCCAGACTTGGCAACTTAAGGAGATCCTGTCTCAAAATATAAAATAAAAAGGGCTGGGGATCTAGCTCAGTGGTAGAGCACCCCCTGGAACAAATCTCAGTACTAGCAATAAAAAGAGTCAGAGACCCCTGACCTTCATCTGAGCTGTGCTTCTGCGTGGATACTAACAAGGAAACCAACTTTTAAGAGTTATTGTAGGACATCATTTCCTCAGGTGAGCAGAAAGTTCTTTTTATTTTCTACATCTGCTCTATTTAATGTAGTAACTGCTAGCCACATGCATCTTTTGACATTTAAATTTTTAAACAATTAAAATGCAAAATTAGTTTCCATAGTTGCATGAGCCACATTGTAAGTGCCAAGTGCTCATATGTGGCTGGTTGCTCCCATGTTGGACTGAGTGGGTATAGATCATTCCCAGCCTGACAGAAGTTTCTACTGGATAGAACTGTCTGGAAATTTAGACTAGCAAGCACCAAATCCATAGTTAGAAAACATAACTACTTTTAAAAGGAGAGATGGCCTTGAGAATCTAGAAATCAAAGAACTATTGTCCTTTTGAATTTAAATGAATATTGGCTACACTGACTGGATCTTTCTGTAGCCAGTTCTATTTGCATTCATTAGGGTAAACAGGGTTCAACTTATTACCTCCTAACATGTTCTGCAGAGCACACAGTAAACAGCAGCTCCCAAGCTGCTTCTGCCAGCTTCTCTCAGGTGTTCTGCTTGGGTGGGCAATTGCAACACTATAGGCAGGCCCAGGTGGCCCTATGGAGCATGTCTCCATCTAGCTGGGTGCTGTAGGGGGAATACCAAGATTGTTAGGGCACTGAATGCTTTTCCCTCTCTGAAATAACAACCCTGATTCATTAAATAACACTTTCCCTAGATGTACTCATGGGCATATTCAAATTTGTTTAATCTTCACTGTTTCTATACATTGATAATAGGTAGGGGATCCAGAGACTGAGCATGAATGTAAACTGAATAGGGACAGCAGCCCGATGGAGCCCTACCAACTATTCACAGATTCGGCACTGGCAGCAGCCACAGAGACCAGCAGTCTATGTAATGGGAATTGGAACACTGCCCAGGGAGGTTTTAAAATATGTTTTTGAAGCTCCAATTTCCCAGCAAACATACAGCCTTCTTTCCCTGCTTGAGAAACATGAATTCATTTTGAATATTTAAACTTAATTGAAAAATCTTATAAGAATACCTTTGAAACTTCATGGCATTTTGGAATAAAATGTCCTAATGGGGAGATTTTCATTCATTTACCTAACCGATATCAATAGTATAGCTATTAATTCTTGCAGATTCATATCAATATGAATGTAATATAATCCCATCTAAATTAATTTACGTGAATATGAATGGTGCAGATGGCTAAAAGCAATAACTTCTAACGTTCCATAGCATAACAGGATAACTATGGACAACAATAATTAATTGAATATTTAAATATGGCTAATAGGATTTTGAATGTTCCCAACACACACATAAAAATTAAAAATGTCTGAGGTAATAGATTTGCCAATTTCCTAGATTTGATCATTACCCATTGCTTGCATATATCAAATGCCACACCATACCCCATAAATATGTACAATTACTGTGTCAATGAAAAAATTAAAGAAATAAGTAGAGGGGCTGGGGATGTGGCTCAAATGGTAGCGTGCTTGCCTGGCATGTGTGGGGCGCTGGGTTCGATCCTCAGCACCACATAAAAATAAAGATGTTGTGTCCACCAAAAACTAAAAAATAAATATAAAAAAATAAAAAAAGAAATAAGTAGACATAAGTGAGACATAGTCTTTTTTTTTCAGAATGTAAAATTTAGTAGAAAGGGAAGCTATACTACAAAAATTGTAGCACAAAATGATTTTTATTAATAGAGGATGAAAATTCAGTTTTTAAATTTATTTTTAAATTACATTTAATAACATGTTTATTTACTTAAGAGGATAGCTTTTTAATTGCTTCACTTATGAGTTGTGTAAATCACTGGTTACATTTTATGGTTCCAATGTCGATCTCATTACTTTTCTTGGGTTGGGGTGTTAATACTAAAGAAAATGCATCTTTAAAAAAATTTTTTTTTTAAATTTTAGTTTTAGGAGAACACAATATCTTTATTTTTTTTTTATGTGATGCTAAGGATCAAACCCAGTGCCTCATGCGTGCTAGGTAAGCACTCTACCACTGAGCCACTGCCTCAGCTCCAGAAAAAAATATATTTTATGAAAGAATGATGAGGTGTGGACACTGAGAAAGGTTTGGCTCATGAAATGGGGAGAGAGTCCACAAGTTGTCAAGCCTCCTCTGTCCCACTTTTGGGGAATTGGCTCCTAAGCACTCCTGTTGCCTCCAAGTGCTCAAGGGTGTCCAGGACCAGGGAGCCCTGCAAAGGCTGGGGAACCTTTATACAGTAGGGTGCACAGCAGAGAAGGAAGAAATTAACAGCATGCTTCAGTCCCTGCGTTCTTGGTATAGATCTTTCAATGCCTTTCTGCTCTCTGTCTTAGTGATAAATGGAACTCCAGAGGGGGGATGTGGGCAAGGAACAGAGACCCTCCTGTTTCCCTCTGGTGTGGGAGAGTGGGGGCAGGCTAGGTCTTTCAGGAAGGCAGACCTCTGTGACCTATGGCCCTGCTCAGACTTTTTAAGCCTGTTCATCTGGTAATCAGCCTGAACGGGTTCCGGCCCATACCACACTAAAAAAAAAAAAAAAAAAAAAAAAAAAGACTCGGTGATATCTTACTCTTAGGAGGCTCAATATCAACAGTTTAGAGTGACTACACTGAAAATTAAGTTGAGGACTTTCTTTCCAACTCACCAGTGGGAACTCTACCGGTTTAGCCAACTTACTTTGTACCTGGGACAGCAACTTCCAGGGGACAGCCACAGAAAGCAGATTCTGTTTTCCTGTAAACCTCAGGCAGCAATGGCATGCTTTTATGTAGGAACTGGCTTGTGACTCTGTGCCAAAGAGGGCAGGCTACCTATTATTCATTATGCTCTTTTTCCTTAGTAATTAAACCTTGATTTAATCCTAGTACACTGCCACCTTGAATAAAAAGCGACTTTATCCAGCCTTCTTTGCCATTGGGTGTGATGACTAAATTCTGGCCAAAAAAGATGAAAGTGTTGGGTGGAACTTCCAGAAGTCTCCTTAGGGAGGGCTGATTCATCTGGGAGGTGTCCTCTCTGGGTTCCTTCTTTCTTAGGTTGTGCTGCTGTTTGAAATGTGAAATGTGGTTGCTGGTACACAGCAGCCACATTTGATTATGAGGTGATCTTAAGAATAGAAACCTGTGTTTGTATGCTAAGGCAGAAAAATAGCTATCTATTAGACTCAGATCTGATTTTAACATTCCATTTTCTAATCATAACCCTCATTTCCCCTCACCCTTGAACACCATTGCCCTTATTCCCTACTCCTCAGCTTCCTCCCGGTCCATTTTGGCAGCTCTCTCATTAGTACCAGCCACTCTCTCTGCGTGCTCTCCTCCTTGCTGCCTGTCTTCTGCCTGGATTGATTTGACCATCTCCTATGTTTCATCCTACCCACTGGCTGCTGGGGACCAGAGAAAACATTGATACTACCCTGCAGTTTAGTGCTACTGCAAATCTATGGGCTCCAAGTTGATGCTCCCAGGAAAGCTTTCTTATGTGCCTTGTAGGTTCATTCCTCCATCCTTCTCCCTAGACCTCTACCACCCTCCTCAAGCCTGATTGTCTCCTGCAGCTGCCAGGGCTTCTTACCTGCCTCAGTGCCCACCCTGACCACCCAGTCTGGAGCTGGGCAACGAGACAGTTCACCTTCTTTATTCTAACAACTGTACCAGCCTTTACCCCAATTTCCTCCAACAGGAACATGAACTCCTTATCCATTTTCTAATGGTTACCCCACCTCTATTCTCCCATAGTCTTGCTTCTTGAAAGAGTATTTCACTTTCCCTTTGCTCTTTTTCTTGCTTCTCACTTTTTGACCCATTACAAATGGACTTCCACCCCAGAACTCCAGGGAAACTGCTCCTGCCAAGGTAACCAGCTTCTCTCCATTATGAAACCCTGGGGATACTTTTGCTGCCCTGACTTTTTCACCTTTTCCTGACATTTGACCTGGGTTGACAATTTCCTTTTCTGAAGGCGTCTCTTGGTTTATATGCTAACACTCTCCTGGCACCAAGTGCCTCTTCCTGGGGCACTGTTTGTCCCCCTCTTCCACGTGGGTGGCTCCTATACTTGGAGACCTACCTGTACTCCTCCTCCCTCCTCTCTCTTCCTCCTCCTCCCCATCCTCCAGAGGCAGCTTGCCTTGTCTGGCTGGCTGAACAGGGGTCCTCCTGCTGGGTGTGGAGCCATCACCAACTCCCACAGCCCAACCCCAACAGAGGGATACCAGATTTTCTCACCCCAGTGGTCCTTCTCTCTGTTCCTTCCAATCTGCACAGCAGCCGGGGTTTTCCTAGGGCCTACACCCACCCCTACACTGACTTCAGGAGAGTTGCTTATCTGCCTGGTCACAGTTTGCTTCTCTATATTGTTTAAAAAGTCACACAGACAGCATATGGATACATTTTAGTAAAAATGTCAAATGACAGAGAAGTATATAAGTAATAAGTGAAAGTTTCCTCTCCAATTACTCCACCCCCAACTTCCCTCCCAGGAGGCAACTCTTGTTAGAACTTGACTGAGACTCTGCCTGGCCTTTTAGTGCTCTGACATACTATGGTACATGGACATATCTGGTATTTTACATTATTAGGATCAGATATGTAGCTTTCTGCAATGACCCAGGGGTCCTTATTAAAGGACTAAATAAATTGAAACTTAAGGTATGATATTTCTTGTCTAGATAAATAAATATCCAGGTGTTTGATGTTATTATTGTTTTCAGTCATCCAATGAAAAGAATTTCACTGTATTTTCTTAAGGAGATTTAGGAACATAGTATTCATAGCTTACCTTGTGCTGCCATTCTGTTGAATACATTTATTACTTCTAGTATACTTTTGGTTAAAGTCCTTGGATTTCTTTCTGTACAGTCATGTAATACTCAAGTAATAGGAAACAACATACTTAAAAAACCCTCAGCCTTTCTAGTACTCTGAAAACTAGAAATGGCCAGTAAGTCTATCCTTGCCATCTATTTTTCAGGGAAATGAGCCACCATTACACATAATATTGTATTTTTGTTTTAAAATATATCAAGAAAAGATTTTGAAATTAATAGTTATTTTTACAAGTAACAGTTTTTCTCTTTATTAATAAATTAAGTTGTACATATATTTTCCCAGTCTTATATTAGCTTTTCATTTCTAGAATAATCTTTTAATGTGTTTTCATGTTCTATTTACTGATATTTGATTTTAAACTTTTATCCTTTCTGAAATTGGCTTATTTGAGTTGTTCACAAATCTGAATATTCAATTATATTTGCCTTGTGAGAGAAATTTGGAACTACCCCTTTTTTTAAAAAAAAATATGCTTGGATACCATTTAGCAATAGGTAATTTTTGTTCTTAAAAGTGCAGAAAATCTTTATGTTCTGTTAGTCTATAAAATGGTATGGCCACTATGGAAAACAGTGTTAACAACTCCTAAAAACATTAAAAATAGGACTACTACATAATCCAGCAACTCCACATGTGAGTATCTAGCAAAAGCATTGAAAGCAGGATCTTGAAGCAATATTTGCATAACCTGAGCCAATATGCACATGTTCATAGCAGCACTATTCATAATAGCCAAGAAGTAGAAGCAACTCAAATGCCTATTGACAGATGATTGGATAACAAACATATGATGTACATATAGAAAGGAGTATCATTCAGTTTTAAAAAACTTTTTTAAAAAATTGAAATCCTGATACATGCCACAATATGAATGAATCTGTAGGAAATTATGCTCAGTGAAATAAACTGGTCACAAAATGACAAATCTATATGATTCTACTTACACGAAGCTCCTACAGTTGGTAAATTCACAGAAAGCAGAATGGTGGTCACCAGGGGTTGGGGGAGGGAGAATGAGAAGTTAGTGTTTTATGGATGCAGAGTTTTGGTTTTGCAAAATGAAAAAGTTCTGGAGATGTATCATGGTGAAGGTTGCACAACAGTGTGAATGTCCTTAATGCCACGGAACCATTCACTTAATGATGGTTAAGACGGTGGGTTTGACTTTTTTTTTTTTTTTAAATTACAACTAAAAACAATAACTCAGAAAAATTCCTTGGTGAGGTCATTGGGATGAAGTATACCTTGGTCTTAATTGTTCCTTGGGGAATCAATCTGTTGCCTTTTCTTTATGGAACATTTCCTTTACCTGTTATTAATTTAACCTCAAACCATAGAATGTTCTGAGACCCAAGGGATGGTCATCTGTATCAGAATTCAAATGCCTTACAGTTACTTGGCAGCTGCCAGGCAATAAAGGACAGCTCAAAAACATGAAGAAACAAAATAGAAATACATACTCATTCAAAGCTGCTGCCTTGTGCTACAGTGCTGGGGCCCTAAAAAGCCATGTCCTTAGGTGACATCTCCTGACCATTAAAATACTAGTTAAGGAAAAAAATTTTAACATTCAGATGACTAACACAGGTGCATACATACATGTTTATGTGCATAAAGGGAGGAATAACAGGGAAGGAGAGGAGAAAACAGATACCTTGGGCTCTAGCTTGTAGCCTTTGTTGTTTTTGAAGTCCTTTGTTTTAAATACAAAAAAAAAATTAACTACCAGTCACTTTTCTTTCTGTGACAGATTTGACACTACAGCCTAGTGGATTGCCCTTTCTCAGGGTGGTATTCAAATCCACTGAGATCTGATAATCTAGTGTTAAAGTCTGCAATTTTATCTCTGCATCTTCTGATCTTCTGTCTGTGTTAGCTCTCCTGATGCATTTTGTTGAGCTTGGTTTTGTTATTTTAACTTCACTGCCCTTCAGTTTCTGTGAAATGAAGAAAATAGTTCCCAACTCTTCTCTTCAAGGTGTTTTTTTTCTTTGTGTGTGTGTGTGTGTGTGTGTGTGTGTGGTGCTAGGAATTGAACCCAGGGCCTTGTGCATGCAAGGCAAACATGCTACTAGCTGAGTTGTATCCCCAGCCCCTTCATGGTGCTTTTGAAGATTAAATAATACATGCAAAACAGAGTCCAAACTTGAATATACATTTCATAAATGCCAACTATTATTATTATCACTATTATTTTATTTTAAATGCACAATTTAGAAGTATAGCTAAACAAAAATTATTAGAGGCCATTGGTGTGGAATAAGCGCCTGCTGTAAGCCCCAACAGACCAGACCAAGCCAGAATGGGATCACTCTCCCTAAATGCCACACAAACTGAGAGAGCAAGGAAGCAAGTAGATTCCAAAACAGACCAGTTTTTCCTGAAAACAGGAGATTCCAGTCTACCTGAGTCAATGAATAAGGAAGTCTTCTCTGCTTTAACCCTCCCAAAAAAGAAATCTGATGTAATCCAGTTTTAATTTGTTTTTCCCTATTGTTTTGTTTCCTTGTTTTCACTTTACAAAACTCACTGTTCTGCCACTGGCAAGGGGGAGGTCTTATTCTATTCTGCAGATTGTAGGCTATCTCAATCCACAAATTACGAATAAAAGCCAACTAGATCAAATTTGTTGTAATTTTGCTTTTGACTCTACTATTGAGTACAGTATTATAAATTGCTTTCCCCCCATTTCATTAATTTCTTGTCAATGATGAGAATTAGAATTCTAAAAAATCTTTGCCAGTTTTCAAGGTGGAAATGGTAACTCATCTAAGCTAGCATTTCTTTTAGTACCATGAGTTACACATCTTTTCTTCTTCACAGTTTTATTGACCATTTGTCTTATTCTTTCACAAATTGTTGTTCATATCCCCTGCCTATTTTCAAATCTGGAAAATGGGATATGCCATTTATAAACCAATAGCATCTAATACCATATATATATATGACATTTTAGTTGGCACTTGATTTTATTTTGTTCTTATAGTTTTTTTTCCCATTCATCTTGTTTAAAGTTAAAATTAGTGTCTAACTCACAAAATAAAGAGTGCAATGTTTTCTCTCATATGTGGAAGCTAGAGAAAGGCGGGGAAGTGGGTGCTGGATATCATAAAGACAGAGGGTGGGGGTTGGATATCATAAAGACAGAGGGAGGATCAGGGGAGCAGAAGAAGAACATTGAGGGGGAGGAAGGAGGGGTGGGAAGAGGGAGGGAATGTGGAATGAACTTGACAAAATTACACTATGTTCATTTATAAATATACAGTGAATCCCACCTTTTTGTATATAAAGCACTAACTAAATATAAGTAATTAAATGAGTAGAAGGTAGACCAGTAGAGAAAGCAGAATACCGGGAGGAAAAAGTAAGGGGAAGGTAGGGAACTGGAGCTGAAATGGAGTAAACTAAATTCCATGTATGTTATGATTATGCCAAAAGGAACCCAACGATTATGTACAACTATAATATACTAATAAAAGCAAAAAACAATGATGTCTAACCCTCCCAATTATTTGGCATATCAATCTTTTTTTTGTAGTAGTGGTCATTCTTTTTTATCCTTTGCTTTAAGTGGTTTCTTTCCCCAATTTGAAACTTTTGTTCTAAATTCTGAATTAATTGGCCAGTGCAGAGCAGGGCCGCTTTGATCCCCAAGTAAACCATTGTTTTGAGCTACACAAAGACAATCTCAGCTCATTGGTTTATTTTTCTCATGCTTTTAACATTGGTGTGTTTTAGACCCAACAATTTCATCTAAGATTGTCATCTTTAGCTCTTGCTTCCCTAATGTCAGTGCACTTCAGTTTTTATAGTTGTTTAAGACATTGGACATCATAGTCAGATTCCTCACAGTGTTTTACCTAACTCATGAGGTGATTTTTCTCTTGTTCTTTTCATGCAACTGTCTTAATCTGTTTGCCTTTTTAAAGTGAATCACCTGTTCTTAGATCTCTGGTACTTTCTGCAGCTGTAGGATTTTGTGGAAAGAATCTCCGTCTTAAAGTTGTTTCATCCTGACTTCAAAGAGAAAAACAGTTTGTGTTTATAGTTCTGTTTCCCAAAGGTAAGGTCTGAAATATTTCTTAAGATGGCATACTTTATTATATATTGAAAAATGACATCTGTACATACTTATGGGGAGCAGAATGATGCTGTCATTTTTTAGTGCAAGTGGAATGACCAAATCAAGTCAACCCAAACCATTCATAACCTCAAAATACTTAACATTTTTCATGATGCTAACATTTGAGATCTACCCCTCCAGCAACACTGAAATGTGCAATATTTAATGAAATCGGAGGACCTTATACTAAGTGAAATAAGCCAAACACAGGAAAACAAACACTGTATTTACTCACTTATATGTGAACTCTAAGACAATTGAACTATAGAAGCAGACAGGAGAATGGTGGTGACCAGAGGGTGGGAGGTGGAAGGAGAGGGGAGATGATAATCAAAGGGCATGAAGCCTCATACAGGAGGAATACATTTGATATATGTATTTGACATCTGTTGCACAGCATGGTGAATATAGCTAAGTTCAACTGTCCCTAACTTATGGTGGTTTGACTTGTGATTTTTTTTTTACTTTATCATGGTGTAAAATCAATATACATAAAGTAAAAATTGAATTTCAAATTTTGAGTTTGGATATTTTCCTGAACTATCAATGTATAGTATATAATCACGAAGTAAACAACCAATATTCTACAGTATAGTTGAACTTAAATAATCTTTTCTACAAATAAGCTGAAAAGTAAATATTCCCTACAATCTCAGTCCCCCAAAAGTAACCACACTTACCTGGTATATATTCTTTCAGACCTTTTTCTATACATATACAAATACGTTCTTTCACCTGTGTGCTCATGTGTCTATGCATATGTGTAGCTTTCACACTGGCATTGCACTGTACATGCTAACTTGATTAATACTAGATTATTTGACATTTTCCCATGCTATATGTGGAGCTGTCTTATTTTTTATAGCTGTATAAAAAATTTCATTATACATATGGGTATACATTTTTGGAAATAATTCCATATTAAGAAGAATGTAAAGGGTTTCTATTTTTTCCCATTATAAACAATGCACCAAGTACTATACAAACATACACACACATATACAATTGTGTCCTCCTGAAATTTTGCAAGAATTTCCATTTCTATACAATAAATATCTAGAGTTGGTAAAATTGTTGAATATTTTAAATTGTTTTCCTAAATGGTAATACTGATTTTCTATTTCCTCAGACCCTTCTCTAAACTTATTATTATTAGCTCTTTCCCCCAAGACTTTCCATTAGTCTGGTTATTATTATTAGTTTCCCTCTCTTTCTTTCTTTTATACCAGGGATTGAACACAGGGGCACTTAACCACTGAGTCACATCTCCAGTCCTTTTTCATATTTTATCTAGAGACAGGGTCTCACTGAGTTGCTTAGGGTCCCATTAAGTTGCTGAGGCTGACCTTGAACTCATGATCCTCCTGCCTCAGCCTCCAGAGCCATTGGGATTACAACCATGCCCCACTGTGGCCAGGTAGTTTTCTTTTTCTTTTTTGAGAGAGAGAGAGAGAGAGAGAGAGAGAGAGAGAGAGAGAGAGAGAGAGAGAAAGAGAGAATTTTAATATTTATTTTTTAGTCTTCAGCGGACACAACATCTTTGTATATGGTACTGAGGATCGAACCCGGGCCTCACGCATACCAGGAGAGCATGCTACCGCTTGAGCCACATCCCCAGCCCCCAGGTAGTTTTCTTAATCTAGGCTAATATGATAGATAAAACGTAATATCTTGTTTTAGTTTAAATTTAAAAAATTTTAATGAGATTGACCCTTTCCAAGTGTTTGCTGATTTTTTATATTGTCTATTCATGTACTTTACTTTTAGTTTTCATATTTTTCTTTTTTATTTGTGGAAATTGTTTATATATTAAAAATGCTGACTGCAGTATGTGGGATAAAGCTATTTTATATTGCCTCAAATGCATTTTGGGTTTATGTATTCTGGGTTTGTGGTGTTATTTTTTTTCCATCCAAAAATTTTCAACTTTTAATATAATTACATCTATCTGTGTTTTCTTTTATGAATGTTTAGCTATGGTATTAAACTAATAATAATAATTAAAACCTCAAAGTGCCATTTATGGTGTCACATGCCTGTAATCCCAACAGCTCTGGAGGCTAAGGCAGGAGGATCACAAGCAATTTAGTGAGACCCTAAGCAACTCAGTGAGACCTGTGTCTAAATAAAATATAAAAAAAGGGTTGGAGATGTGGTTCAGTGTAAAGTGCCCCTGGGTTCAATCCCTGGTTTCAAAAATAAATAAATAAATAAATAAATAAATAAATAAATAAATAAATAAAAACATCAAAGTTATTTAAAAAAAAAGTTCCTTTTTTTTTTTTTTAACCTAACAGTTTTATCACTTGGGTTCTTATTGTTTGGTTTTTATATTGAAAGCAAAAATACACTTGAACTTTGTTCTAGTATATAGTATGAGTTGAAACTCTAGCTTTTTTTTTTCCAAATTGACAGTCGATCTTTGTGTTTTTTGTTTTTTTTCCCCCTTTCATTGCTGGGGATGGATTCCAGGGCCTCGGCCAATGCTAGGCAAGCAAGCACTCTACCACTGACCTACACTCCAGCTCTGGATAGTCAATCTTATTCTTAACAAAGAATCGTTTCCTTTACAATTAGAAATAAAGAAAAGAAGAGTACAACTTAAGTTCCTTCACTGTTTTATGCAAGGTGGCTGGACACTTTTTAACCTCCCAGCATGGCTCAATTCCCAGTACCAGAAAAACAAAACCAAACCAAACACAACTGTGCTTAGAATTCTTTCCTGAATGCTTCCCCAACCCCCTGCAAATTTAAAACGTATATAACACATGAATAGAAATACACCAAGCAATGTTGTACAAGTACAGGGCATCAGGGTCAGATGCTCCCCAAGGCCAAGGAGATGACCCTGCCACTTGGTAGAAGGCAGGGCTGCTGCCCCAGTGTTAAACCATCACTCCTTTCTGATTCTGGAACAGGAATTTCTAGCCTATGCCTGTCCCATCACTGCATTTGGGAAGCACATATTTCACAGGTTCATAGCTGGAGAGAAATTTTGCCTCAGGATGATTACTTAGGTGAGACTTTGGACTTGGAATTGATCTGGATTGGGTTAAGACTTTGGGGACTATTAGGATGAAGTTAGTTTATTTTGCATGTGAGACAGGCATGAATTTGGGAGACCCAGAGGGTGAAGTATTATGGACTGAATGGTGTTCCCTTAAAATTAATAATGAAATCCTAAGCCCCAGTATCTCAAAATGTGACTGTATTTGAAGATGGGGATATTAAAAGGAGATAAAGTTGGCTGGGGTTGTGGCTTTGTGGGTAGAATATTCGCATGTGTGAGGCACTGGGTTCAACCCTTAACACCACATAATAAAAATAAATAATTAAAGATATTGTGTCTATCTGCAACTAAAAAATTACTTTAAAAAAGAGAAGGTAAAGTTAAAATTAGGGTACACCTAATCTAATCTGACTGGTATCTTTATCAGAAGAGGACATGGAAAGAGACACTCAGGGAACACACCTAGGAAAGAGCATCTAGGGACACAGGGAGCCATCCACAAGCCATGGAGAGAGGCCTTCGGAGAAACAACCTTGCCAACAGCTTGATCTTGGACTTCCAACCTCTAGAATTATGGGGAAATACATTTTTGTTGTCTAAGTCACATAGTCTCTATTATTTGTTATGGAAAACTAAAACAGAGGGCATTCACATATACAATATTAATAGATGAAACCCAATGATTAAAATTGTTATACCAATTTGCACTTTCACCAGCCCTGTGCAAGAATTACTGTTGCTTTGCAATTATTTCTTGGTACTATTTCTTGTTTTATTGGGCACTAAGTAGAACCTCACTGAGGTTTTAATTTGCTTTTACCTGTTACCACTAAAGTTGAGTTTCTTTCCATGTATTTATGGGTCATTTGGATATCTTCTTTTATGTAATGCTTCTTCAAGTTTCTTGTCCATTTTTTTTTCTTTTTTAAAATATTTATTTTTTAATTTTAGGTGGATACAATATCTTTATTTGATTTTTATGTAGTGCTGAGGATGAAACCTAGTGCCTCACACATGCTAGGCGAGCATGCTACCACTGAGCCACAACCCCAGCCCTTCTTGTCCATTTTTGAACTGAGTTGTTTGCTTTTCTTAGTTATAAGAATTTTAATTTTTAAAATATATATTCTGGATAGGAGCTCTTTAAAAATTATTAATGTAGCAAATATCCTGTTCCACTCTATGGCTTGCTTTTTCACTTTCTTAATGCTATTTAGGTTCCATTGATGAATTAAAGCCTTAATTTAGGTCTTAAAATAAATGTGTGACTTTATTAAGTAATTTAAAGTCACAACTACATACTAGATTAAATATTAAAATAGTCTAGTAAGGCTGGGGGTGTAGCTCAGCATTAGAGTGCTTGCTTAGCATAAGTGAAGGAAGCCCTGGGTTCAATTTTTAGCACCACATATGCAAAAATAGTGCAATTTGTCAATTTATTTCCTTTATGGCTAATATTTTTTGAGCCCTTTTGACTTTCACATTTAGAATTGAAGCTCATACAGAGTGATTTTTGCTAATGGTGATAAGTGATTTGGGGTCACGATTCATTTTCCATATAGATAGTTAATTGATGACCATTTTATAAAAATAACAATTATTTGTTTGCAATGCCACCTTAGTCATCAACCATGCATACATATGTGCACTGAGCGCTTTCTGGCTATATTCTATTCTATTGGGAAAGGTACCTACTCTTGTGCCATAATTGGTAGAGCATGTTCTTTCAGATTAATCTTCACACTGTCTTGGTTATTCTTGGCTTTTTGCATTTCCATATAAAATATTTTTTTCAGAATTGTTGAAGTGTAATTGACAAATAAAAATTGTATCTATTCAGGGTAACCACAATCAAGCAAGATAACAAATCCATTACCTCACACAGGTCAAGGTCACCTTTTGTGTATGTGGTAAGAATACTTTCAACTCTCTTAGAGAATTTCAGGTATAATCAACTAAATCTATAGTCACCATGCTGTGCATTAGGTCTCCAGAACCTATACTTATAACTGCAAGTTTTCCCCTTTCAACCCATACCTCTATCTTCCCTGATCTCTCATCTCTATATCTTTTAGAATTAGTCATTTGATTTTTACTTAAAAAAAATCTATTGAAATTTTTATTTGAATTGCATTAGGTTATTCTGGGGATAATTGCTATTTTTATGATGTTGAGTCTTCCAGTTAAAAACATGATGCATTCTTCTGTATTTTTAGATTTATTTCTTCACTTTCAGTAATGTTTTATAGTATCTGTGAAGAGGTCTTGAACATCTTTTGTTAGGTTCATTCCTGAGTACAGTTGATTCTCACTATTTCTGTGTTCTGTATTTGCAAATATTTTTGCTCACTAAAGTTTATTTGTAACTTTAAAATCAATACTTGTGGGCTAGGGGTGTAGCTCAGTGGTAGAACCCTTGCCTAGCATGTGTGTGGTCTTGGGCTTGATCCTCTGCACTATCAAAGGAAAGAAAGAAAACAATAACATCAACAATTCATGACTTTCATGGTCCTTTGTAGATGGGCAGAATGATAAAAAAAAAATTGAGTCACCCAAGGTACACGTTCCTGTCTGAAGTCTAATGAAATGACATGCTGTCTTGTTTTAGCTCTCACACTATGAACAGTATCCTTTTTGTGGTCTATTTACTGGTTTTCATATTTTTTTTTGGGGGGGGAGGGTAATCTTGCTGTTTAAAATGTCCCCAGGATAGTGCTGAAAGTGCTGCCTGGTGTTGCTAAGGTTGTTATATGCATTATGGAGAAAATATGTGTTCAGAGAAGCTTCATTCTTGTCTGGATTATAGTACTGTTGGATGTGGGTTTATGGTAATAAATCAACAAATATTAAATTAGGTATCTCTAAACAGAAATACACAATGTAAGGTTACTATTGATTAACTGGAAAAAACATTGTGAACTGAATCTTGCAGTACTTTAAAACTCTTACTTCCCCTAGGAGTAATGGTTGGTTCAATATTCACTAATTAGGTGTTTGCAATGATTTCATAGAACATAATACTGCAAATAATGAGAAATGGCTATTTGAAGTTTTTTAAGCTACTATAAACATTATTTAAATTTTCAGTTTGAAATATTTATTACTGACATTAAGAAATCCAATTACCTTTTTATAACTGTAAAATGGTTTATTTAAAATGTTCAACATATGAGATGACATTTGAAAGTTACTGGTAACTATAACACAAGAAAAATTCAAATGCTTATAATTATTCATTTAAATATTTGTACATTTTATAATATTATTTTGCTAAATGATATAAAGGATTTAAAATGACAGAAATCATTAATTTAAGTGAAAATCAAATTTTGCAATGCATTATTGTGGGACCAATTAAAAATGGGTGTAAACCTTGAATCTGACAACATTTTGTAAACGGACAGACAACTGTAACAAACACACACACATACAAAATTTTTTTGTCTTCTCCATTGTGTTGAATGGTTGATGTCTGAGAAGCAGTCATATACACATTTGAGTTACTTCATTAAAAATTTTAAGTGGTTATATAGCAAATAGAACTTTCTTAGAGTCATGAAATTCTATGAATTTTAGCACAGGGTAGATTTATGTAACCTCTGCGCAGGTGAGGTACTGAGCATTTCAATCACCCACAACAAACTCCCTTGTGCTATTCCATAGCTGTCATTCCAGCCCGGGTCCCCACAGTTACTCATCTGTTCTCCATAACTGTAGCTTTGTCCATTGGAGAAAGTTAACAAATGCAAGACGACAAAGCACAAAGTTTTTCACAATCTGATCTTTGCCCAGTGAATCATTTGGATTTTAGCTTAATATCCTGTTAATCTTGTAAAACCCACATCACATGTCATCTCCCTGGGTTAATTTAGATGTCCTTTATCTAGACTCCCATAGTATCCTGTACACACTTCTAGTCTTGCACTTACACATGTCATTCATAATCTCCTCCGTTAGATTACAAACGTTTAGGGACAGAGATTATACCTGATTCAAATTTGTTTTCCAATTGCCTGTATTTATGTGTGTGTGTGTGTGTGCGTGCGCGCATGCACGCGCAAAATAAATAGCTATCTATTAAATATAAATAGATGAATAATGAGGAAAGATGCCAAAGAGGGGGACACCGATGCTGTTAATCTTAGGTGTCTGGATGCTGAGTTAAGAGCAAATAAAAGTAACATTCCATGAACTTGTGAAGTACACAATTTTGAGAAGATTTCCTAGGGAAAAAAATCATAGAAAAATGTGCCAGATTCAATTTTCCACTACTAATTGTAACTCACACACATATTTCATTAGTTCAGTACAAATATTTTAATAAAGATTCATATCCAATGGCCAGTGACGGTACTTAGGAAGGCCAAATTTCCCCTAAGTGAGTGGTTTTCAAACCATTTCTCATCTTTTTTTTTTTTTAATTTTGGTTGTTGGTGGATCTTTATTTTTATTGATATGTGGTGCTGAAAATTGAACCCAGGGCCTCACACATGCTAGGCAAGTACTCTACCACTGAGTCACAACCCCAGCCCCCATTTCTCATCTTGATGATTCTAAAAAAGTTGCTTTGAATTCACCTCTAGAATCTGTAGGACTGGGTAATGGGGCTTCAGGTTTAATCCAGGTTTAATTCCAGGATTTCAGCTTTAATCAGAATCCTGCTTTTGTTTGATTTTGATGCTTGAAAAAACATCTTGAGTACCACTGCCTCAGACTTGGAGGCAGATGCAATCCCATGTTCATCCTCGATGTGCCAACTTCTCCCACGTCTGTTTCCTCTGGAGTATCCTTTAATTCAATCTTTCTCTTTGGCATGTGATCCTATTCACTGTTAGATCTACCATTGCCCTGTCTCCTTGAATTTCTGCCATGTTCTTGAAACTGTCACTCATTTTGATGATTCTCCAGAGGTTTCTCATGGAGATGTGGTCTTCAGCAAGCTCCAGAAACGTCTCTGTTATGCACTAACCACTCAATAACCTACTTTCTGAGGGCTTTGTAGTAAAAATCCTCCTTGATAGCTAATTGTGTTAGTAATAATTGTTTCTCTTATTTATACTGTTCATTTTTCACTGATTCATGTACCTCAAAAATATTAGACTCATAGAGATAGGAACAGTATCACTGGAATTCCAAGAAAAAGTTTAACTCATTGCTACTATAGTTTGAAAACAATTATGATGAACTCATAGTGTCTTTAACCCACAGTGTCCAATTCTGAGTGGGAAGAGAGGCAGATGATTACCTTCAAAGGAAGGTGACAGGGGAGTAGGAGAACAGGGAGGGGCTAAGGAGCACACACAAGGAGGAGAAGAGCAGGTTCAGTGGGTGTGGATATGTAGGAGGGTGGAAGTCAAGGATGTTCCTGCCGGGAGGGGCCCCTCCTAACAGGGAGATCCTGGAGGCGGGACAGGTCCAGGTGATGACAAAAACGTGCTGGTGGGTGGCTGACACAGCGAGGTGAAGGCCAGTGCAGTTGAGGTCAGCTTGTGCAGCCGCTGGTCAGAGGGATGGTTCAAGAGGCTGCTTAGGCCAATCAGCTTAGGTGCAGGCAAATTCACTGCTATGTAAGTAGCCTAAAAGTGAAACTGCCTTTTTTAATAAAAAGTATTCTGAATTCTCGGAATACATTATTACTAACACAATTAGCTACATTATGCCCTGTCTAGCTTCTGGGGCTAACTCAGCTCCAGATAGAGTTTTGTTTGATTAGAGAATAGGATAAATGAAAGTCAGATGAAGCAGATGGCGGGGTAGTTGGCGACTGTAATGGAGACGTGTTGAGGACTTAACTCGGTTGGGACAAAAAATTAAAAATAAAAAGGCTCCTTTACATCTGAAAGGGATCAGCTGTCATATGAGTTACAATCACAGCATATTAACACTTTCAAAGGGCTTTCGGTGGATCTCTGGTGACAGAATCAAGGTGTGGCTCTGCTGGAGTGACGGCAGAGGCCAGGAAAGCTCAGTCTGTCGTGAGTCAGTTCATCAGATGTATCATCAACGTGGCTGTTTTGTTCCATTGGACAGCTGATAAATGAGAGCTATTCAGAGCTAAGGTGAGCCTTAATATCAGAAGAGCAGGTATATTAGCTTCCTGGAGCTGCTCTAACAAATAACCACAAACTGGGTGGCTTAAAACAACTCAATTCTCTTACAGTTCTGGAGCTGGGAGGTGGTAGGGTCATGACCCTTCTGAGACTGGGCTGAATTCTCCCTTGCATCTTCCTATCTTCTGCTGGTGGCCATAAATCCTAGATGTCCCTTGGCTTGCAGTTGCATCACTCAAGAATACAGCCCTCCTTTCAATATGACATTTTTTTTCCTTTGAATGATAATTGTCCTTTTTGTTTGCCTGGCGCCTTAAGTTTTTAAATGTGCTCTTCATTGACTCAGCTCCAGACATTCCAACAGACTAGAAGACTCCTCTCAAAGGTTAAATACCTCAGATAAGCAGCCAACATCATTTCCCCCCCTTCAATACTCTTCCTAAAGCCCTCTGTGTCCCTGTGCTTCTGCTACCTGGTGGCCTACTGCACAACCATCATCCCATCACTAGAATCCTCAAAATTTCTTTTGCCTCTCACCTTTATTAGATCTCCCTGATTCAAGAACTCATGTCTTCTCTTTGTTTATGGTGGAGAACATACTCCAGGAAGATCCTAAGTAAAGCAGTATGGAAGATAAAGTTTTTCAGATCCTTCATGACCAAAAGTCTCTAACTTCACTCTTGATTGGTGGTTAAAGGGAGTAGCCATTATCTTCTCGATTGTAATGTGGCTATTGAGAAGATGAATGTCACCCAATTTACCTCTCACCAAGTTCATTGTGTCCTCCCTCAACTTGTGCTCAGTCTAATGATTCATCTGTCAAAATGATTTTTTCATGTAACATAAAAATTTTAATTTCCAGATTTTCCATTTCTTTTTTCTTTTTTGGCATTTTAAAATATATTTTAAGGGATGGGGAATGGCTCAAGCGGTAGCGCACTCGCCTGGCATGCGTGAGGCCCGGGTTCGATCCTCAGCACCACATAAAAACAAAGATGTTGTGTCTGCCGATAACTAAAAAAAATAAATAAATATTTAAAAAAATTCTTTCTCTCCTCTCTCTCTCTCTCTCAAAAAAATTTTAAAAATATATTTTAATGAAAACACTTTCTCATAGTATTTAAATAAAAATGATTTGCAGTTTTAATATGAAGTTGCTCTGGCATTAGGGACTTACTTGCTTCCCGCTCCACAGGTTTCTATTATCACTGCACTACTAATTCCCCAGTGCTTTTAGGACATGTGTTAGACTTGTCTTTCTCTGATGGAAGTCCTTGCAGGGGCTTCATTCTATCAAATGTTTGACCATTTTCAGTTTTCCATTCACCAAAGGGATATTCTTGTGAGCATGAGGGGTATGTGCTTTTAAAATCCAAGTATCTTCATCATATTTCTCCCCCAATATGCATGTCTTATTGTAGTTTTTATTATGGTAACAATATACAACTTAAGAGATAAATCTATAAGTGAAGGCTAAAAATCATTATCTGGAATTTTTGATTTGGTACATTTATGATGAATCCAATCTGTACAAATGAGAAACTCCACACCTTTTGCTATTCTCTTTAGTCTATCTGGGGGCCTCTAAACTACTAAGTGAAAAGTTCCTACCATAAATATAATGATTATTCTCTTAGAGGTACCAAATGTTAAATGTCTAGACTTCTGGTTATTTCTTATGGTTTCCATCTCTTTGCTGAAATTCTTCATCTGTTCATGTATATTGTCCACCTTCTCTACTAGATCTTTTAACAAATTAATCATAGTTATTTTGAAGTCTGTGTTGGATAGTTACAATATCTGGTTCATATCTGAGTCTGATCACGCTGAAAACTTTATCCCTTAATAGGCTAGGGATTTTTTTTTCTTGCTGTTGTGTATGCCTTGTAGTTTTTCGTTATACGAATATAGAAAATTGTGTTTGGACAAATAGTAGAGACTTAGATAAAGAGAATTTATACTCATAAATGGGCACATCTTCTGTCAGACTTTAGTGTGAAGGGTTAAGCAAATCTTGTCAGTAGTTGAACTGGGTTTGAGTTTCGTCATTGGTATCATTATCTTTAGTGCACAGGAGCCTCAAATACACCCAGCAATGGGCTGCTGTGGTACCATGTGATTAGACAGGAAACTCAGGCACCAGGACACTTTCCTCAGTTTTCTCGCTCTCTTTCTACATTCAACCATCCCTAATAACTACCACAAAGGGTGGTCTCTTTCCATGCATTCGACCCTCCCCAGCAGTAGTTTGCTGCTGTTTGTTACTCAATGCTAAGCTTGGGCGGGGAGAGTAAAGAGGCTCTTGGTTGTCCTGTCTCAGCCTTCAGTTTGGGGCAGGCCCTACGCTCCTGGGCCTATGTCGCAAGAATGGAGCTTTTTAAATAAGCTTTCCTGCCTCTCTTTGCCTTGGCAACAAAATTGTCTTTTTCTGTATTTGGACTTGGATGGGATTCCTTGCTTCTCTCCCGGTTGCAGACCTCTTCTTGGTATAAATATAGGATCCTGGACAGCATATATTTTTTCTCTCTCTCCTGATACTGTAGGGTTTTTCTTCTACCACCCCCCAGCAGAAATGGTTCTTTGTCTACGTCCAGGGAGAGGTTTTCCTACCACTCTCCTTGAAGCAGATGAATCTTTCTTCTAATTCTTTCTCAGAAATAATGGGAAAAGAGGGTTTTCTACCCCTATTGTAGTAGGTAGGAATGGTTTTAAGGAAGTAGAGGGATTTTGTTCTCCAGCAGCTGCTGACCACCTCCTGTCTGATCATGCTGAAAACTTTATCCCTTAATAGGCTAGGGATTTTTTTTCTTGCTGTTGTGTATGCCTTGTAGTTTTTTGTTATACAAATATAGAAAACTGTGTTTGTTCAAATAGTAGAGACTTAGATAAACAGAATTTATATTCATGAATATATGAGTATAAATTCCTGTCTGCTCATGAGCATTAACCTAGTAAAGAACCATGAAAATGAGCTTGTTAAGTGCAAATTTCTACTATAAATATAATGAATATTCTCTTGAGAGGCACCAACCGTTAGATGTGTAGCCTAGACTTCTGGTTCTTATGGTTTCCATCTCTTTGCTGCAATTCTTCAATTTTTCCTTGCTGTTATATATGCCTTGTAATTTTTTGTTATACAAATATAGAAAATTGTGTATAGAAAAATAGTAGAGACCTACATAAGGAGAATTTATACTCTATTGAGGGTCACGGTATTCAGAACTGCTATGCTTGCCCACACTGGGCCTTTAAAAATGTATTAATAGTTCAGCTGATTTATTCTTCTCCAATGAGTAGCCATCACATTCTCTCTTTCTATTTGTGTGTTCATCTATCTCTCCTTGGAAGGGCTAGTGCCCCTTTGAAATTCAATTTACTTGATTGCCTTGTGACCTTGCTTCTCTGATGTGCTTAAGAAAAGTTTATTTTCTCCAATCAATAATGTGGAGAGAAAGCCTATAGAATAGGAAAAAATCGTTACCACATACACCTCAGAGCATTAATCTCCAGGTTGTATAAAAAAACTCAAAAAAATTAATACCAAAAAAACAACCCAATCAATAAATGGGCAAAGGAACTGAACAGACACTTCACAGAAGAAGAAATACAAAGGGTCAACAAATATATGAAAAAAGTGTTCAATATCCCTAGCAATTAGAGAAATGCAAATCAAAACTATACTCCACTCAGAGTGGCAATCATCAAGAATACAAGTAACTAAAGATGTTTGGGAGGATGTGGGGTGCACTCAAACATTACTGGTGAGACTGCAAATTGGTGCAACCACTCTGGAAAGCAGTATGGAGATTCCTCAGAAAACTTGGAATGGTACCACCATTTGACCCAGTCATCCCACTCCTCAGTTTATACCCAAAGAACTTAAAATCAGCATACTACAGTGACACAGCCACATCAATGTTTGTAGCAGCTCAATTCACAATAGCTAAACTATGGAACCAGCCTAGGTGTCCTTCAACAGATGAATGGATAAAGAAAATGTGGTACATATACACAATAGAATATTGCTCAGCCTTAAAGAAGTGAAATTATGGCATTTGCCAGTAAATGGATGGAACTAGAGACTACCATGCTAAGTGAAATAAGCCAATTCCAAAGAACCAAAGGCCGAATGTTTTCTCTGATATGCAGATGTTAATTCACAATAAGGTAGGGGTGGAGAATAGAGGTATTTTGGACTAGACAGAGTGGAGTGAAGGGAGGGTAGGGGGCATGGGGGATAGGAATAATAGTAGAATTAATCAGACATTATTATCCTATGTGCATATATGATTACATGACCTGTGTAATTTTACATCATACAACCACAAGAATAGAAGTTATGTTCCATTTATGTATGATGTGTCAAAATGCATTCTACTGTCATGTAATTAGAACAAATAAAAATAAGTGGTTTTTTTTTTCTCATTGTTAGGGTGAGGGGTGACATCTCTGATGCTTTCTATTTTCAAGTCAGAAGGGACTTCTTCCTATGGCATACTGATTCCTTATCCTTTGCATTGGTACCATTTGTCCTCTCTGAAAGCCCTTAGGATTTTCTCTGAAACACTGATATTCTGAAGTCCCAATAATTTTTCATGGTATTGATCTGTTTTCCTTTATTGGAGAAATTTTCTTACCTACTTTTTTCCCCCTTCAATATGCTGTTCCTAAAACATGTGTATAGAAAATTTTGGTCCTCTTGGATTAATTTTTCAATTTTTAAATCTGTTTTTTTCCTATATTTCATCTCTTTTGTTTTTTTTCATGTGTTTCCTGGGTAATTTATTCAACTTTATCTTCTATTTATTTATTTTTAGTATATATAGTTGTCCCTTATTATCCATGGGAGATTGGTTCCAGAACCTCCTACAGATACCAAAATCTGCAGATACATAAGTCCTTTATATAAAATGGTATAGTCTTTACATATAACATATACATATCCTCCCGTGTACTTTAAATCATTTTAAGATTACTTAAATTCCATGTAAATAGTGTTTTACTATATTGGTTAGGGAACAATGCAAGAAAAAAAGGCTGTGCATGTTCAGAAGAGATGTGATTTTTTTCTTTAGATTATTTTTGATCAGTGGTTGGTTGAATATGTGAATGCAGAACGCATGACTACAGAAGGCTGATGTGTGTGTGTGTGTGTGTGTGTGTGTGCACGTGTGTGTGTGTGTGTGTGTGTGTGTGTGTGTGATGGTAGCCTTTTAACCATTATAAGTGTACAATTTCATGGCATCAATTCCATTCACAATGTTGTATGTACATCACCACTACCTGTCTCCAAAACCCTTTTACCACCCAAATCAGAAACTCTGCATCTATTTAGCAATAATACCCCATTCTTACCTTTCCCCAGCCCCTGTTAACCTTTCTAATCTACTTTATCTCTCTACAAATTTTTCTTTTCTAGATATTTATGTGAGTGGAATTATGCCACATGTGGTCATTTGTATCTGTCTTATTTCACTTAACATAAAGTTTTCAAGGTTCATTAATGTCACAGTATATTTCAAAAAAGAATTCTTCTTCATGGTTAAATAGTATATATTTAACAATATTCCATAGCCAATTTTTATATCTATCTATGTATCTATCTATGTCATATTTGGTTTACCCATTCATCTATTAATGAACTTTGGGGTTGTTTCCATCTTTGGGCTATTGTGAATCATGTTGCTATGAACATTCACATATAGGTATGTATTTGAATTCCTGTTTTAAATCTTATTGTGTACATAATTAGGAGAAGAATTGTTGGCTTATCTGGAGATATTTAGCATTTTAAAGAACAACAAAACTGTTTTTTGTAGTGGTAATGGCCACAGATTCACCACCACTATTTTATTTCATACGGTAATGCACTAGTGGTTCTGACTATCAACAAGTGCTTTCGTGATCACTGTCATCCCAGTAAGGTATGAAGTTGTATCTCATTACGGTTTTAAGTTGAATTTCCCTAATGACTAAGAACATTTCATTTCTTTCCATGGACTTATTTGTCATTTGAATACCATCTTTGGATACATGTCTGCTCAAGAAATCTGTACATTTTGAAGTTGGATTTTGTTTAAATTGTGATGAATGCAATTTATCAATTTTTATGTATTAAATGTCTGTGATTTTGGCATCTATCCAAGAAATCATTGCCAAATCCAATGTCATGAACATTTCCCCTGTGTTTTCTTTTGAAAGATTTTAGTGAGCTCACACACACACACACACACACACACACACACACACACATGCAGCAGACATCTGAAAGAGACTTTTTTAGATGTCTAGGGCCAAAAGAGAGGGGTACGAATTTCTTTGCAGTGTTGGTGGCTTCTTCCTGAGCTGGGGCATTCCTTTAGCACAAACCAAGCCACTTAGGACACTGCTTGTCTTCACTTCCTGCTGAGGCTGAGGCCACAGATTCACCAGAACTTTATATTATTCCCTTGGTGCCAGTAATCTGCACCAGAAATGTGGCTGCTACCCTCACAGCACCACTGTCCCAGTGCTAGGGAATGGGATGGGTAGTCAGAAAGATAGCCACCTTTCTGCTTCGTCATCTGCAATGCCACAGTGTCCTCTGTATTAATCAGCTTCATGTTCCTGTACCAAAATACCTGACAAAAATTAACTTATTCAGGAGAAAAGTCTTTATTTATTTTGACTCATGGAGCTTTCAGACCATGATCTATGGGACCCATTGCTTTAAGCTTCTGATTGGGGTTCCAGATCAATGGCAGATGCTGACACACAACAAGGTGGGAGGGAGGGAAGAATAGAAGTTCATTAGATTAGACAAAGGGGAATGAAGAGAAGGGAGGGGGTGAGGCGGGTGAGAATAGGAAAGAGTAGAATGAATCAGACATAACTTTTCTATGTTTATATATGAACATACAACCAGTGAAACTCCACATGATGTACAACCACAAGAATGGAATCCTAAGTTAGAGTCCATGTATGTATATCAAAATAAACCCTACATAATGTATATCTAAACAGAACAAATAAAAAAAAGAGAACAAGAAGAGAAAAATATAATAAAGTATAAAGAATTGATAATGACATAATTAAAGCTACCTGAGCTTAAAGGTTAACAAAAAACATTTAGAAATGAAATGACTTTATTATTCATTTCCTTTTTTTTTTTTTGGTAAAAACCCTACTGCTTACCAAAAATGTGTGTGTGTGTGTGTGTGTGTGTGTGTGCGCGTGCACACGTGCGTGTAGATAGATAATGGATAGAAAATGGGAGTAGTCGCCCTTCCTCTTTATTTCTTTATTGTTATTTAATAGTCTATTATCCAAACTCTCCCTATGATTAATATATACTATTAATTATTAAGCAATTAAGATCCCCAAGCTGCAATTCTATGAGGCTCAATTTGAGCTCAATTTTCTGTACTTATAAATGGAAACATTATCATATGGGCAGACTCAGGAGAATCTATTTAATCTAAAGATCATACAAATAAATGAGTATTACTTTGGTTTTTGGTGGTGCTGGGGATAGAACCCAGGGCCTTGCATGTGCTACATATTGCTATATCACTGAGCCACATGGCCAGTCCCATGACTACAAATTGTTTCAGCTCTTAGTACATTTGAAGGAAATAAAGTGGAACTGAGGCTGCACTGATATTCCAGGAGGGGTGATAAGATGAGCATAATTCTGCGCATAGTTAAATATTCCCTTACAATGAAGCTCAATTCAGTTCAAGAAAAGTCTATTGAACTTTTGCAGGTTCTGCATTTGCATTGGTGATATCAAGATGGATAAATTGATCTTTAATGCACTGGGGAGCCTAGCGTTTATGGAGGGAGGTGGAACATGAACTCATGATTTCAGGGTGGCATGGGGAATTTCCTGGCAAAAGCACCTGCAGGTGCCATGGGAGGCCCAGACACTATACGCAGTGGTGGCTGGCACCTGCTCACTCTGGCTGGCCAGGGCTGACTTGCACATCTCTTCCCATCTTTGTGTTCAGTAATGTTGGTAGCTTGATTAGCTATGGTGGAGGTATTTACACCACCAGCCACTCTTTGTTTCTTGTCATGGGGGCAGGAAATTACCACAGATGTTGGGATAAATTTTCACTTATCTCTTGTGAATGGAATGAGGTAGAAGACAAGGGCTCATTTTCTCAGCTGGCCTTGACTTTTTTCTTTACTCATACTTTACAACAACCTGTCATTGATTTTCTATCTTCAGAACCCAACTAGATGCCAATTGCTGTTCTCTGCCTCCTCTGCTATCTCCGAGTCCAGGCTGCCACCATCTGTCACCTATAGAACTGCAATGGCTTCCAATTAGCTTCCCTACATCTGACCTTCCAGTCTTTTCTCCACACATTAGCCCACTGATCCTGATTGAAGTCAGATGCTGTCATCTCTCTGCTCAGAACTTTGCAAAGTCACAAGGAATAGATATCAGAGTCCCCATGACGATCTCCCAGGTATTGATCTAGCCTCCACTCCCTATGGCCTCCTCCTGGCACCTCTCCTGGGCACCAGCCATACTGGCCTTGCTGTTCCTCCTCCATTATACCAAACATTTTCCTGCCTCAGCACCTTCTGGCCTGTTGAAATTGTCCCCCTAGGTATTCCTCACTCACTCCTTCAGCTCTGTCAAATACCTCCTTCTCAGGGCTGTCCCCCAATTGCCACCCACCCACCAAAATGTGCACACACACACACACACACACACACACACTTCACCTGCGCGCCTCTGGCTCCTCCATTCTGTTTTCCTGCTCAGTGTCTCTGCAAAGCACTTAGAGCCACATGTTATACTATAGCTTTCACTTATTTGCTTTCTTTCTGATTTCCCTCACAAGAATGTGCATTCCATAAGGGCAGGGACTTCTGTCTTTTTTGTTTGCTGAAGCATCACTATGGGTGGTCCATTACAGGAGCAGAGGGAAAGAGTGGTGGCCTCGAGGTCACCCCAATGCCCTAGGACTTGATGGGGACTGGGTGAGCTGAAACCATCCCAGAGGACATGGTCCAATCAGAGCAATGGAATGTACAAAGGTCTCCTCCCATGTGTCATTTTTGTGCACAAGCCCTGGGAAGATCATGCCAAGTTAACATCCACTGACATTCTAATGACTGGTTAATGCTTTGATAGGGATTGGTTGGCAGCAGGTAGAGAGGATGGGGCCATCAGGGAAGGAAGGGGTGAGAGACAGGGATGAATGTCAACTAGCCTTTGTATGCCACCCTGGAAAGTGGAAAACATTCTCCCGCATTATCTCACTGTGCCTCGTGACAGCTCTGTGACACAGGTGGGGCAGACATTATTATGCCTTATGATAGATGAGAGAAACGAGGATCAATGATGTGTTCAAAGCCACAGAACCAGTGGGATTAGAAAGCCAAACCCCAGGGCCCTTTCTTAAACCCCATTTGGCCAAAGGCAGGATTTGAGCCAACTCTGGCCTGTGCCATTATGTCATACACTCTAAGGAAGTATGGTGACCATGTCTCTCTTCTCTATCCCAGTATAAAAAAAGGCTAAAAAGGCCAGGACCCAGAGAAAGCATGAAACCTACATAGGCCACTTGTTGAATGTCAATCAAGCATGGGCCAGATGTCATTCCAGGTCCTTTACATTCAGAGACTCAAAATAACCATACAGAGCAGGCAGTATTACCTTATATTATAAAAGAGGAAACCAAGGCTCAGAGGTTTGGGTTACTTGCCTAGGGCCCAGCTGTGAGGTGGAACCAATCTTGAATTAAGATCTGTCTGGCTCCAACCCCTTGTTCTTCCTGCTGCACCATGCTGTCCCCTTATAACAACAGGGTGTTTTCCAAATTAGGGTGTTATGTCTTTAGCATCCATCACCTCTCACCTGCAGTAGAATACTTAAGAAACACAAAAGAGAAGGGTGTTTCCAGGGTGGCTAATATAGAGTCTCCTCGAGGCCTTAGTCAGGCTATAATTATTTCCAGCACAAAATATGGATCTCTCCAGCTTGTTTGGTTTGGTTGCTCTTTGGTCTTCTTACCCTACATTTTCTTATGGAATCTCTTTATACTTGATGTATCAAGTGCAAATTCCCCTTAAAAGAAGACTACTGTATCTGGGGGGACTATGCTGGTAAGAACAAAATTAAAAGACATGAATTTAGAATTGATGCTTGTACCAAGAAGATTGATACCACTTGCTTTTAAGAGACATCTCTCCTGCTGGTTGTTTTTATGCTGACCACAGTCTGGGAAGTCTTGTCAGGATCTGCCCCACAATGTGATTTCTCACTTTAGGTGCTTTTTCTAGTTCCTTGGATGAGTTTTATGGCATAGAACATCCTTTTACAAAGTTAAGAATGAATACTTGACTATTATAAGCCCTTGTAATATATTAATACTCTTGACATTATTCTCAGAAACAGTTTGGTCTGTGACAGTGCAGTTTACCTGCAGCTTTGTCACTGCTCCTGTAGTCTGTCTCATATCAGTAGAAAGAGGTCACAGGCAGCAGGTGGCAGCCAATAGTATGGCGTCACCATGTGAATGCAGATTTCTAGTAAGGAAGAGAAAATGGAACAAAGGTGGGTAAACTTCCTTTAGGTGTGTTGCCTAACTTAAAAAAAAAACAACTCTCTTAACCAACATATTTTTTATTTGTTTATTTGTTTTAATTAGTTACACATGACAGTAGAATGCATTTTGAAACATCATCTATAAATGGAATATAATTTCTCATTTGTCTGGTTGGACATGATGTAGAGTTACACAGATCATATGATCATATGTGCACATAGAGTAATAATGCCCGATTCATTCTACTATCATTCCTACCCCCACCCTTGCTTTCACTCCCCTCTGTCTAATCCAAATTACCTCTATTCTCTCCCCATACATACTTAATGTGAATTAGCCTCTACATATCAGAGAAAACATTTGGCTTTTGGTTCTTTGGAATTCACTTATTTCACTTAGCATGATGGTCTCCAGTTCCATCCATTTACCAGAAAATACCATGATTTCATTCTTCTGTAAAGCTATATACAGATTAGGGACACTCAACCTATAGTGGTTATATAGATACTCGCTTATTTTAATTGCCTTTTATCCAAAATTTTAGACCCGTGTTCATTTGTTCACTCATTAATTTATTTGTTTACTCAACATTTTTAATTATATAAGCCAGGTAATGTACCAGACTAACTCTCCAGTGGAGAATATGATGACATAATCTTCACCATCCAGCAGGTAAGGCATATTACATGTAACTACTTCATTGCAATTATGAAAGAGCACCCGAAAGAGAAAGACAGGACACAACAAAACACATGGTAAGGAAGAATCTTAGCTAGACTGAGAGATCATCTGTATCTTTCTTATATTATAGTTCAGGAAACTGAGACATAGAAGTCAATCAACTTTCTACATTAGATATTCCTATCTTATCCCAATTTCTCATTTATGAAGTAAAGTATTATATTCAATCAAATTACACACTTTTTAAGTGTGAGAAATCTAATAAGTTTATTCATTTCTTCCCAGGGTGAATAATAGAACTTGATTTATTCCCAGGGTAAATAATAGAACTTGAATACAGTATTTAGTAAGCAATTCAAACCAAGGTACATATGTCAACACATGTTATTTAGAAGAAAAGCT
The DNA here is from genome assembly GCF_964194105.1 of Spermophilus citellus. Taxonomy (NCBI): domain Eukaryota; kingdom Metazoa; phylum Chordata; class Mammalia; order Rodentia; family Sciuridae; genus Spermophilus; species Spermophilus citellus. The sequence goes on along the minus strand of NC_138182.1, from coordinate 75,206,631 downwards.
ATAAACACAAATATATAAACACACAAACATATAGACCTATATGCACACATGCATGTATTTTAAATACTACTATGAAGTGATCTCTAAGATAAAAGTGAAAAAATTCAGAGAAAACTATATATTAAATGCTACAACTTATCTAAGAAAGGGGAAGGTATATAAATATACATATACATGTATATACAGGGCTTCTCAGAGAAAAGGCTGATCCCAGGGCTGGGATGGGGAATGTAGACAAGTGGCCCTCAATATTTCATCCTGCTGGAAGGCAAGTCAACCACCAAAAGGACTCAGGAAGCAACCTGTGAGACCCCCACAGGTAAAGGATGGAATGATGTGAGCCTCAATTAGGACATTGACTGAACAGACTGAAATATGCAAAGTATGTTTATCCATGACTTCACAGTGATACTGTAAATCATTGATTATTTTTCAATTCATTATTTGAAAGTTGATGAATAAAAGGGAAGAGTGAAGCATGTGTCCTGCCTGTGCTTTCCAGAGAGAAAACCCAGACAGCATGTGCCATATAGGAGACCCAACACCACCTATGAAATAACTTTGCCAGGAAATGTGAACCTAAAAGCAGTTAGCCTTCTAGATCTAATACTAGTTCATAGGAAATGCAGAGAAGAACAATGACACCACAGATATATTATTAAAGAAGCAATCGGCAAAATACAAATTATGAGAAAGTCCAAAGGTTAAAAGGAAGAAAAAATGTTGGAAAGAACTCAGACTTAACACCAAAAAAACAACCAACCCAATCAATAAATGGGCAAAGGAACTGAACAGGCACTTCACAGAAGAGGAAATATGATCAGTCAAAAAATATATGAAAAAAAAATGTTCAACATCTCTAGCAATTAGAGAAATAAAAATTAAAATGACACTGAGATCCCATCTTACTCTGGTCAGAATGGCAGTTATTAAGAATACAAGTAACAAAAAATGTTGGTGAGGATGTAGGGAAAAGGGTACACTCATGCATTGCTATTGGGACTTCAAATTGGTACACTCACTCTGGAAAAGCAGTATGGAGATTCCTCAGAAAACTTGGAATGGAACCACCATGTGACTCAGTTATCCCACTTGTCGGTATATACCTAAAAGACTTAAAATCATCATACTATAGTGATGTAGCCATATCAATGTTTATAGCAACTCAATTCACAATAGCCAAGCTATGGAACCAACCTGGATGGCCTTAAACAGATGAATGGATAAAGAAAATGTGGTACATATATACAAAGATATATTACTCAGCCATAAAGAAGAATGAAATCATGACATTTTCTGGTAAATGGATGGAATTGAAGACTATCATGCTAAGTGAAATAAGCAAGTTTCCAAAAAAAAAAAAAAACAAAACCGAAGGCCAAATATTCTCTCTGATATGTGAATGCTACCTCACAACAAGGGAGGGTGGGAGGGGAAGAATTGACGTTTACTGGATTAGAAAAAGGAGAGTGAAGGGAATAGGAGAGACAGTAGAAGGGAATAGGAGAGACAGTAGAATTAATTAGACATAACTTTTCTAGCCTTGTATTTGAATAAACAACCAGGGTACTCCACATTGTGTACAACCTCAAGAACAGGATCCTAACTAGAGTAAGTTGTACTCCATGTATGTTTAATATGCCAAAATACATTCTACTGTCATGTATATCTAGGAATAATAAATAAAATAAAAAGAGACCTAAAAGGTATATTAGCAAGTCATAGTATATAGACTTTACTTGGTTCTTAAATAAATAAAATGTTAAATAGTATAGTGCAGGCTGAGGTGTTGCTCAGTTGTAGAGCACTTGCTTAACATATGAAAGGGCCTTGTGTTCAATTTCCTGTACTGTGATAAATAAATAGAAATTTTAAAAATTATAGCACAATTAGGGAATTGTAGATACTCAGTGGCTATTAAGTAATGTTGAGGAAATATTAAAGTGAGATCATATTGTATTTCATTTAAGAGGGAAATCTGTATCTTTAGAAATATGTGCAGATGAAATAATATGATGTTTGGGACTTGCCTTAAAATTCTCTGGGATATGGGGGAAGGGGTATAGAGAATATAAGATTATTCATAAGATGACAGTTTTTAAAGCAAATTGGTAGAAATGTGAGGTTCATTTTATTCTTCTCCTATGTATTTATACTTAGAATTTTTCCATAATAAAAACCTTGTGCAATTTCAATAATGTATACAAAGAATATGATGTAGCAAGACCTATTACGTTTAAATGACAAACACCTTGACAACTCAATGACTAATAGGGGTTGTTTGAGGTTTACATTACAAAACAGCTAACAACCTCATGCACTATGAAGTTTTACATTTGTCACCAAAATATTGTCCCAGCTCCAAGAAACATTTTCCCCCCACATGACACATTTTAGAGATGAGGAATTATGCTTCGGTTTCCAGCCATGGCAGAACTACTGATATAATAGGACTGGTCATCCTGTCAAAGGCAATTATAAAGCTGGCAAACTGTACAAAGTGATAACCAGCAGTGCAGAATGTGACTTTGAGAAAATGACATATGTAATGGCTCTCATTGTGTTGACTCTTTACAAGAGAGTACTTCTCTGCTACAGCATGAGAGGGTAGGGTCGAAGGGGATGGTGGACTCACCTAGCTCAATGTGCAGAAGCTGGAATTTAGAGGGAGGATGACGTAGGAGGAATGTGTGGGCAAAACACTTGAGAGAACTGGGAGCAGGTGGCACATGCCCGTAATCCCAGTGGTTCAGGAGGCTGAGGCAGGAGGATCACATGCTCAAAGCCAGCCTCAGCAAAAGTGAAGCACTAAACCACCCAGTGAGACCTTTTCTCTAAATAGAATACAAAATAGGGCTTGGGATGTGGCTCAGTGGTTGAGTGCCCCTGAGTTCACTCGCTGGTACCCTGCCCCCCCCCCCCAAAAAAAAACACTGGAGAAAAGAGAGCTGAAATAATGGGGGTAGATGCCCAGGAGTCTATGGGGAGCTTCACTGTGCTTCCTGGCAGATGGCAGAAGGCTAGTCTCTGAAGAACAGTGCTCCACAGGTGTGGAATCATCCCTTGTTGTAGAGGTGTAGTGTTGGCAGATTTTGGAGCTCTGCCCAGCTGGAGCAGAGGTGTCTTTCTGAGCACTTTGTAAATTCAGTTAAGACCCCAGAAAGCGAAAGGCCACATCCTAGAGCCATGGAGACACCCTATGATTAAGATCAGAACCTAAACAGACCCACCCTAACAAAGAATAAAACCACACCTGACAGGACTGAAAAGATTGTTGCCAGAACAATGCTCAACACCCTTTAAAAAAAGATGACATAGTCCATATTCCTCGAAAAATATCATCCACAATATGGAACTTATATAAAATTATAGACTTGTAGGAAAATGAGCAACTGTGGCCTATAATCAAGAAAAATAGTAGTTAATAGAAACAGACTTTAAGATGAGCCCAATGTTGAAATAAGCATACCAAAGAGCTTAAACATATATGGGAAGAACAAGAACTTAAAAAACAAGACCATAAAGATATACACAAAGAATAAGAATGTATATTGTACACATATACACACATAGATCTATGTACACACACATACATGTATATGTATATGTATGTATGTATGTATATATATATGGAAAAGGATTTTTTGAGGGGGAGGAAAAGTGTAAAACTGGAAAATGGAATATCTAAAATAAAGAGTTCCCTGGGTGGGTGTGGGGTGTGGCACCCCCAAAGATTCACTTGCCTGCCTCCTTCTTCAGGTAGTGTAATTGACCACTGGCCCCAGATGGGCTCTTTAAAGTCCATCCTTATGTTTGCATGGAAGCTGTACCTCTCATGGGATGTACCCTGTGCATTTGTGCATTGAATAACATTTTTTAAATGCTGAAGGGAAAAACCCTGCTAATCCAGAATTATATACTTAATGAAACTATCCTTCAAAATACTAGATAAAATAAACATTAAAAAAGAAAAAGCTGGGCTGGGGCTGGGGCTGTAGCTCAGCAGCAGAGTGCTTGGCTAGCATGCGTGAGGCACTAGGCTCAATCCTCAGCACCACATAAAAATAAATAAAATTAAAGGCATTTTGTTCATAAAAAAGAAAAAGAAAAAGATGATAGTGTTTCTCACAAGCAGATCTATGCTACAAGAAATACTAATGACAGTTTTTAAGACTAAAGAGAAATTATACTAGACAGAAACTTGGATTCTCAGAAAGGAATGAAGAAAACAGGATAAGTATGCATGTGCAAAAGATGAAAAAGTATCTTTCTTTCTTCTAATTTCTTTGAAAAAATATCTATTTATAGTAAACATCAACTTTTATGGTCCATTCTATGTTCATATATGAATACAAATTAGTGTAATTCCATATTGTGTACAACCACAAGAATGGGAAGTTCTACTCCATGTACGTACAATATGTCAAAATACATTCCACTGTCATGTATAACTAAAAAGAACAAATAAAAAAATTTTTAAAAAACTTTAGGAGGCTGGGATTGTGGCTCAGTGATACAGCATTTGCCTTGCACATGTGAGGCACTGGGTTTGATCCTCAGCACCACAGAAAAATGAATAAATAAAATAAAAGTATAAAAAAGCACTTCATGTTCCAGAGTTTTTCCCCTTACATAAATGTAAAATATGTGATAAGAACAACACAAAGGGGCTGGTTGTGTTGCTCAGTGGTAAAGCATGTGCTTAGCATGCATGAGGTCCTGGGTTCAATCCCTAGTGCTCCCTCTGCACCTCCCTCCCCCCCAAAAAAAGAATAGCATAAAAGTTGGGAGTAAATGTGATTTCACTGTTGTGAGATTCTTCCTTTTTTTGTTAAAATAGTATAATATTGGTTCTAAATAAGTGCATATTGTAATTTCTAGAACAGTCACTAAACATACAACTGAAGAATTAAAACAGAACATTAAAAACTATTTTTTGGTCCAAAACAAGGCAGGAAAACTAAAGAACAAAACCCGATGGTGAAACCATAAAAACACATAATAAAATGATAGACATAAACCCAATCGTGTAAAAAATTACACTGGAATATTCGAATATAAAAAGTCATATCCAAATGTATACTGTCTAGAAAAAAAATGAACTTTAATTACAAAGACAGGTTAATATGAAAAGGAAGAAAAAAGATATATTATGAAAACAGTACAACTCATCTGGTGTGGTTATTTTAATGTTAAAGTAAAAATCAAGAAAAGGAGTACTAACAGAAATAGTGACATTGTTTCAGAAAGATATAAGTATGCACATGCCTCAAAGTAGAGTTTACAAAAATATGAAAGAAAACCTGACAGAATTAAAGAAGAGTATAGATAAATACATAATTGCCTTTGGAGATTTTAAATGGCTCTCAGTAAGTGATAACTTGGCAATAAAATCTGTAAGGGTGTAGAAGATATCAACAGCATCGTTTACCATCAGCAATAATTGACATTACCTCCAAAAGAAGAATATATTGTCTCTTTGGGTATACATAGAATATTGATCAAGATAGACTACATATTTTACAATAAAATAAGTCTCAAAATTCAAATGTTTGAAATCTTACAGAATATGTTCTCAGACTACAATGAATTAGTTTAGAAATCAGTGGCAGTAAGATATCTAGAAAAATTCCCAAGTATTTGGAACTGAAACATGTATTTCTAAATAACCCATGGGTCAAAGAAGAAATGACAAGGGAAATTAAAATATTTCAAGCCAAGTGGTAGTGAAAAATACAACATATGACAATGTATGAGGTACAACTACAATAATGCTTAGGGGGAAAAATTAGAGCTTTAACACTTAGAATAGAAGAGACAATTAAAATAAATGATCTAAGTTTTTATCTTCGGAATTGGAGAAAGAAGAACAAATTAAATACAAATTATATAAAAGGAAGGAAATGATAAATGTAGAAGAAATAAGTGAACTGTAGAAAAACAAATTATAGAGAATTGATAAACCTCTAGCAAGACTGACCAAGATAAAAGGAGGAAAAACAAAAACTATCAGTAACAAGAATGAAATATGAGCTATCAGTTCAAATCCTATAGACATTTAAAGAACACTAAGACGATACTACAATACTGGCATTTTATGCCAATAAAGTTGACAATTCAGATGAAATGCATAAATAACTTTAAAAGCATAATTCTCAGGCGGGGGTTGTGGCTCAGTGGTACAATGCACACCTAGCATTTGTGAAGCATTGGGTTTGATCCCCAGAACCACATAAAATTAAATAAATGAAATAAAGGCATTGTGTCCAACTACAACTAAAAAAATTATTATAAAAAAAACTCTCAAAAATTGCCACAAAAAGAAATGAAAAATCTGAATGGCTCCATATCTATCAAAGAAATTGAATTCATAAGGATGAATTGTACCATAAATTTAAAGGAGAAATATTACCAATCTTACACAAACTCCTTAAGAAAATAAATAAGGAGTGAAAAAAATCACCTAAATTATTTTATGGTGTCCAGTACATCCTGTTACCAAAAATAAATAAAATATTACAAGAAAATAAAATTATAGACCAACATTCCTCATGAACATACTTGCAAAAATCCTTGCCAAACATTGGCAAATTGAACTGAAAAATAAATAAAGTATGTGACTCTAGATGTTAAAATTTTTAATAAACCAATATAGCAATCTTTTTAATTGATTTTTTTAAAAAATAAATGACAGGAATGCATTACAATTCTTATTACACATTTACAACACAATTTTCCTTTCTTTTTTTTATTGGTTGTTCACAACATTACAAAGCTCTTGACATATCATATTTCATACATTAGATTGAAGTGGGTTATGAACCCCCAATTTTTACCCCAAATGCAGATTGCAGAATCACCTCGGTTACACATCCACAATTTTACATAATGCCCTATTAGTAACTGTTGTATTCTGCTACCTTTCCTATCCCCTACTATCCCCCCTCCCCTCCCTCACATCTTCTCTCTCTACCCCATCTACTGTAATTCATTTCTCTCCTTGTTTATTTTCCCATTCCCCTCACAACCTCTTATATGTAATTTTGTATAGCAATGAGGGTCTCCCTTCATTTCCATGCATTTTCCCTTTTCTCTCCCTTTCCCTCCCATCTCATGACTCTGTTTAATGTTAATCTTTTCTTCCTGCTCTTCCTCCCTGCTCTGTTCATAGTTGCTCTCATTATATTAAAGAAGACATTTGGTATTTGTTTTTTAGGGATTGGCTAGCTTCACTAAGCATAATCTGCTCTAGTGCCATCCATTTCCCTGCAAATTCCATGATTTTGTCATTTTTTAATGCTGCATAATACTCCATGGTATATAAATGCCACATTTTTTTTTATCCATACATATTTTTTTATCCTACAACACAATTTTTCATATCTCTGGTTATATATAAAGTATGTTGACACCAATTTGTGTCTTTATACATGTACTTTGGATAATGATGTCTATCACATTCCACCATCTTTGCTAGTCCCCTGCCCCCTCCCTTTCCCTCCCACCCCTCTGCCCTATCTAGAATTCATCTATTCCTCCCATGCTCCCCCTCCCTAACCCACTATGAGTCAGCCTCCTTATATCAGAGAGAACATTTGTTTTTTTGGGGATTGGCTACCTCACTTAGCATTATCTTCTCCAGTGCCATCCATTTACCTGCAAATGCCATGATTTTATTCTCCTTTATTGCTGAGTAAAATTTCATTGTGTATATATGCTGCATTTTTTTTATCCATTCATCCAATGAAGGGCATCTAGGTTGGCTCCACAGTTTAGCTACTGTGAATTGTGCTGCTATAAACATTGATGTGGCTGTGTCCCTGTAGTATGCTATTTTTAAGTCCTTTGGGTATAGACCAAGGAGAGGGATAGCTGGGTCAAATGGTGGTTCCATTCCCAGATTTCCAAGGAATCTCCATACTGCTTTTCATATTGGCTTCACCAATTTGCAGTCCCACCAGCAATTATGAGTGTCCCTTTTTTCCCACATCCTCGCCAACACTTATTGTTGTTTGTATTCATAATAGCTGCCATTCTGACTAGAATGAGATGATATCTTAGAGTAGTTTTGATTTGCATTTCTCTAATTGCTAGAGATTATGAATATTTTTTCATATATTTGTTGATTGATTGTATATCCTCTTCTGAGAAGTGTCTGTTTAGGTCCTTGGCCCATTTTGATTGGGTTATTGGTTTTTTTGGTGCTTAGCTTTTTGAGTTCCTTATATACCCTAGAGATTAGTGCTCTATCTGATGTGTGAGGGATAAAAATTTGTATCCAGCACGTAGGCTCTCTGTTCACCTCACAGATTGTTTCTTTTGCTGAGAAGAAACTTTTTAGTTTAATTCTATCCCATTTATTGATCCTTGGTTTTACCAATATAGCGATCTTGATGCTAATGATTTTAATAAGTCTTTGAAGTCTCAGGAATTGTTGAAACCAAACAATCTGTATATTGAAATGTAATTATCAAATTTCTAGCTTTTGTTTGTAAGCAAGAAAAATTGAGCTTTACCTAAATTATCTGTGCAAAATGAAATCTCAAGTCTGAAATGTAGTGCTCCTGAAATCCTGTTCTTGAATCTTCAGAAAATCTGTGCATGTGTTTCTTTGCTCTAAGTCATGAAATTGCACAAGTGAGAAGCAAGAATCATATAAAATGTATAAAATGTACAGCATATGTACCAACTGTGCTGTATCACTGTTGAAAATAAAGAAGGGTAATAGAAATCTGTGGGCCTCTGTTAAAATAGAAATTACTCTTCATAGTTCTCCCAGTGCTTCTCAGTGTTCTTCTAATTAGCTTTTCCAAACAATACTTTAAAAATCCCTTATTTTTTTCTTTTTCTTCTTAAAAACTGAACTTAGAATTTAGATTTTTTTGGGAAGCTGTTTTTCCTCCATTTGGCTAGCCTGGTTGCCACTTTTTGAAATGGTCACAGATTTATTTTGATGGATCTCTTGATATAGCAAGACAAACTGGTAATTTCAACACTTTGAGATCCTCCCTTAGTAACAGAATTGCAACTGATTAGTGATAGAATGTGAAAACACAATATCCAAACAACACTGCCAATACAGCACACTCTGGTGTCAGTTGTTTCCCTCGCGTTTTGGGTGGGGGCTGACTAGAAATTGTGGCTGCTGTCACTGCTCAGCATCAATGACGGGAACACTTATCCCTAGTCCAGGAAAATATCCACATTTAAAGTTTCAAGTACAATTTCTACTGGGTGCATATCACTTTTGCGCCACTGTAAAGTTGACAAATTATAAATTAAAACACTATGAGTTAGGGACCATCTGTGTTAGGTATTCCCAGAAAGAAGGTGTACCCCAAAAAACATAACACATGGTACTTGATTCGAGGAGTTTGAGAAGACAATACAAACAACTGAAATATAAATAAATAAGTCCCAGATGAGGTGATACTAATTCTATGTACAGTATGAACTCACAGAATATATGTGTTCAAGGTGTTAAATCAGGTGTGGTGATCATGATAATGGGTGCTTTGCAGATTTCCAACTATAGGCCTCTCATTGACCGAGGGACCCCACTGCTATCCTCTGAAAACCAGAGCAATGTTTGTCCCAAGGCCAAGGATGTCTGTAGTCTGCTTTGAGCCAATGACTAAGTAAACAGTGGTGTAGGACATTTTTACCCTGTCTCCTTTACACTTACAGGCTCTCCCAGCCTTCCTGGGATCCCTCCTCATTTCTTCTAATAAAATCACAGACAGTTCTTCTAATAGAATCCCCACATGTGTGAGCCCATTTTGGTGTCTGTTTCTCAGAGGACCCAGATAAACAAAGTAGGTTTTAGGTAATAAGACAAGACTTACACTCACCTTGAAAGATGGGTAGGAAGAGGTTAGATCGCAGGGGATTTGCGGTTGTGGAGAACTTGATAAATTAGAGGTGGGTTATGGACATGTGTCTACTATGGATAGAGAGGAGCCAAAATTGGAGTGTTAGAGGGTACCCATGGAGAGCTTTGGTAAATAAGACAGTGGCCAGATTGGACTTGTAGTAGTTAAACCACTCAGGGTCCTGGGACAAGGAAACAGTTCTTCAAAAGTAGTACTTTCAGAAAGATAACCAGAAAATGGAATATAGGATGGATTAAAGGTGAGAGAGTAGGGAATCAGGGTCATTGGCTAGAAGTCTGGCTCCGTGGACTGGGCCTGAGGGTAAAGAAAATCCCTAGTCAAGGTTGGTGAAATGAAGAGAAGGGAGAGAGATTTTAGAGGAAGAACAAGCAGAACTTAATGCCTGGGTGTGTGAAGGATACAGGATATAAATGCAGGATGAGGATGAAACATGAGTTCAAACTGGTTCCACAGGTTCCAGCCTGAAAGAATGGAAGAGTCACAGCTCTGATGACTGAGATGAGGAAATTGGAATGAAAGAGGGGACTATTTTTGTGCAGAATGAGAACCATGAGTTCTGGGATGTATACTTAGTACATGATAAACACCAAACTGTACGATCAGGAATGCCTGGAAGATGTTGGTAAATCCAGAATGCGAGCTAAACTGGAGAGATAATTTTGAGAATCATCAGAATTTGGATGAAATAGTAAGGATAGGGTGTAGGTGGAAAAGAGCACCGGTTCAAGAGATAAAACAGAAAGTTTGAGGGAAAATTTTGAAACTGCCTCCTTTTTGGTAATAGCCACTTGGAAGCCTTCTTTCTCCCTGTCTCCCCATGTTTGTCAGCTGTCGTGTAGCACAACAGCAGAAGACTTGGGTCATTGGCCATTGTCACATTTGCTACTTGTATGAGTCACAAGTCTTGGGCAGGGACTCTGGCCTCCTTGCTCTGCCTGGCTTCTCTGTCTTGGGTTAAGCTACAGTCTCTGAACCTCTTTGCATACATGGAATTCTCTTCCTGTCTGGTCCCTTGGTCAGCTATGAAACTTTCAGGCTCTGAATTGCTCATTCCTAGAAACTAACACCAACCGTCAGATTCTACTTCAGCCTCTATTACTTTTCCATTAGGGCCTGCTATTCATGCTCTGTACCTTACGATGCCCCATTTTTAAAAAGTGCCTTCACTACCATGAGTTAATACAGAAGAATCTGGCTTGGGGAAGACCATGATTGAGAAAATGCAGATATGTGTGACTCAGTATGTGGGATTATACCTTCTGAGTCAATTCTGAACCCCAAATCTGCGGGACATGCAAAGCAACCTGGCTTCCTAAAGAACTTTAGTCTTTTCCCAACAACCCTGATGTATATTTCATTTCCAGGGCAAATCCCATGTGCTTCTGGTAATCCTGTATTACACAATGATGTTTCACATTAATTTTTTTCATTTGATCAGATATATCTTACATATTTAAAGACATAGTTAAGAAAAAATTATTTATCATGTCTTCCATTTGGAACACAATGCTGGGAATCATAGGATGTTTAGGAGGTATAGAATATAGATATGCATATGCGTACATCACAGTACATAGAGTATGTGACCAAATGCCTTAAATCTGAGTGGTTCTTTCCTTTTCCTACAATTACAACACTGTCAAAGACATCCTCCTTATTGCTTTTTTTTTTTTGGAGGGAAATATCAATATTCAAAATGACAAACCTAATGAACCAAATGCTCGGTGTATGTTCTTGGGTATTGCTGCCAACACTGAGCTACTCTTCTTTTTGCTCGCTTAGCTTTTTTTAAGAGGTATTTTTATTTCTTTATCTAATCCCTAACATGGATTCATTCTGTATCCCTTAGATAAGCAATTCTCATGGAATTCAGATACAAGCAATCTGTTGGAGCTGGCCATGAATCAGCTGCAGTGGCTCCACATGCCTGGGCTGAGCCTCTTGGGTCACTAAAGCAGTGGTCTTAAGTTTGTTTGAGAATCTCTTTACAGAAATACATGGGTTAAGAGGTAAACAAGGATTGGAGCTTCTGTAGTCCTAATCCTTGGTCTCTTATGAACAACCAGACGAATTCCTAAGTCAATTCACTAAACTCTAATTGTAATAGACCTTGATTACTCAAACTAAAAAAATCAATCTCCTAAACCCTGAAAAACACAGTCATACATGTGGTATTAAGTGGAAGAGTAAGCAAAGAGAGAAACAGAGCTCATGAACTTTATTTCAGAGGAAAAAAGTTGGTTCCTCTCCCAGTTCTCAGACTGTAATCCACTGATTAAGAATTATATGTGAAACTAAGATGACTGGTTTCACACCAGCAATTGTATCTACAGAGGATACAATTGTACCATGAATAGAAGAAAAGACAGCACGAGAGGTTGGTAAACTTTAACAGGCTTAGTGTGAGAGAAGAAATGGTGAAAGAAGCAGATTTTGCCAACTATAATGCTGGGACTTGAGGGAAGAGGAAAGTAGCCTAACATACCTTAGAAACCCCTGACAGCCTCTGCCTGTGATTACATAGCCCAGGAGTCAGGATCTATAATGGTAACATGGGCCACCACAAGTAAAATTATGCCTAGAGTTATCAGTTGAAAAGACACAATATAAGATTAGAAATACTGTTAGCAACACAAATACAATTATTTTCATAATACTTGTAGAAAAGTCATAATTCTCTTTAAAATTTTGCTTAGGTGGAACAGCTCATTCTTCAGTGAGACTAGATATAGGACCACACCATGAAGGACATCATGTGCCACATGAAAGAGGTTGTCATCCTATGAGCTGAGAAGACTATTGAATAATTGAGAGCCAAACACTATGGTGATCAGATCTGTTTTTTTTGTTGTTGTTGTTTGCTTGCTTCTTGGACATCCAATGGAGCAGTGGTAAGGTTGGAGGAAGGTAGTTGAGCCCTGGAGCTATGGAGGCCAATTAGGAGGCTTTAGTAATATTCCAGGAGGGAGCGTGAGCATATGAGCTAGAGAAATAGAGAAAAGTGTGAAGGAGGATTAGATTTATTTGGGTGCTGTTAGGACAAAGCCTCGTGACCAATTAGATATGTAGATAATGTAAGTATGATTCAGGTTTCCATGGGTGGTAACAACAAAGATGGAGATAAAGATAGGAACGTGGATGGAGAGGGCAATAATGAATTGAACTTGGCGGTACTGAGTTGAAGGAAACTGTGAAACATCTAGGTTGAAACTGTAGGCAATCAGTTTGGGAGGTAACTGTGAACAGCTGGTAATCATTTCATGGGTGTAATGAAGAATCCTAAGGGGAAATATGTAAAACAAAGAATGGAAGGATGGCTAATAATGGAGAACTTAAGAAGGAGAAGGGGAACATTTGTCAGAGGCCTGGGGAATATTTAACAACTTGAGTCCTTGGATTAGAAACGCAAGTAAAAATCCCTGTAGAGCCAAGATCCCTTGAACAACGAAGCACTTCTCTCTTAAGTGATTATCTTCATTTTAACACTGAGCTGTCTTTCCTTAGGACTTTTCACATTTTAAGTTTCACCAAGTTCTTCTGGCAAGTAGGTGAGCTATAAATACTAAGTTATAAGTTAAAATGTCAGTTTCATGACTCTGATAGTTTTAAGCCTTTGATACTTTGTTCCTAATTTGTGAGTAGAAGTGACTCATTCCTGTTATGCTGATTTTTTTTCATTTGTAAAAGTTTGACTTTTCCTACCCCATATCCATAACCTATTATACATGATTGATTGTCAAACAAACATTATTTTTAAAAAAACAAATGCAAGTCCTGTTCTGTAATGAATACTGGGTTTTTCTAGCTCTTCCCATATTTCCATCCTGGAGTTCTTCAAATCTAAAAAAATTCAGCTAAAATTTTCCCTCTGTATGTATTTTTAATCACAGAGCAATTACCATGTTCATGATGTCTGTTTGGCTGGTAAAAATACTTGCCTTTTCTTTATGTTTTTTTTTTTGGGGGGGGGGACCAGGAGGAGTACCTGAGATTGAACTCAGAGGCACTCAACCACTGACCCTCATCCCCACCCCTATTTTGTATTTTATTTGGAGACAGGGTCTCACTGAGTTGCTTAGTGTCTCGCCTTTGCTGAGGCTGGCTTTGAACTATTAATCTTCCAATCTCAGCTTCCCGAAACTTTAGGATTACAGGCATGCATCGCCACTCTTGGCTTCTTTAGTTTTTTTTTTTTTTTTTAACTTTTATTTATGTGTAGTTTTGGATATGGCTGTTGCTTGTTCTGTTGATCTGAAAACTCACCAGCATACTTTATAGTAATACTATTTCTAAGGAAGAATTCAGTAGTTATGGTTTGGTTATGAGGTGTCCCCAAAAGCTCAGTGTAAGAAAATACAAAAAGGTTCAGAGGATAAATGATTGGGTTGTGAAAGTCCTGACCCAATTAGTGATTTAGTCCCCTGATAGGGATTAGCTGAATGGTAACTGAAGTGGTAGGCCGTGGCTGGAGGAGGTGGGAATTAGGGCATGACTATGGGGTATATATTTTGTATCCGGAGAGTGGAGACTCTCTCTGCTTTCTTATCACCATGTGAGTTGCTTCCCTCTGCCTCGCTCTTCTGTCATGATGTTCTGCTTCACCTTGAGCCCCAAAGACTGGAGCCAGCCCTCTATAAACTAAGACCTCTGAAACCATGAGCCCCCAAATAAACTTTCTCCTCTAAAATTGTTCTGATTCGGTCTTTTAGTCACAGCAGCAAAATAGTTGACTAAAACATTGATGTTTTAGTAATAGAACTTGATAATTACTCACTGAATTGTTAGAATAACAAAGGCCCCAGCACAGCTACTTACATGATGATCTGATACATAATTCAGTCCTGTGGCAGATATTCCAATAATGCTCCAGAGTAAATCCCTGTGATGGTTCCCATTGAATAGTATACCTGGCTGTTCTCATGCTTGAAAGGAGAAATGGCCAGAGGTTCAATTATTTATCAGTTCCCAGGCTATAGCCAGAGCTATGGTTGGATGATCAGTGACTTGGAAGGAATATTATTGAAATACAGGGGACATGAAAGTTTGGGAAAGAGGCGTGTGGACAGAACTTTCTGAATGGACAAAAAGTCATGAAGGTATGAGTGTCCCCTATGAATGCTCATCAAAGGGCAATCTCAGCAGAGGAAGAGTTTAATAATCAAGTGGTTAAGATGACATTCTAGGGGCTGGAGTTGTAGCTCAGCAGTACAGTGCTTGCCTTGTACGTGTCAGGCACTGGATTCGATTCCCAGCACCACATATAAATAAGCAAATAAATAAAGGTCCATCAACAATTTTTAAAAAAATTTTGAAAAGATGACATTCTATGGGTACAGTCAGCCTCTTTCCCCAGCCACCCCTGTCATCAACCAATAGTCTCCTGAATAAAGTGGCCATGGTGGCAAGGGTGGAGGTTAAGCATGGGCTCAGAAACATGGACTCTACTACTCAACCAAGGACAACCTGGCTATGACCACTTCTGATTGTCTAATCCTCTGGTAGTGGAGCCCCCAATATGGAACCATTCTCCAGAGTGATCAACCAAATACCTGATGGCAGGTAGATTACAATAGACTTCACCCATCATGGAAACATCAGTGCTTTGTCTTTATTGGAATGGACCATTCTCTGGATACAAGTTTGACTTCCCTGCAAGCAATACATCTGCCAAAACTATAATTTACATGCTTAATAATTATGTTAGGTGGAAGTGTGTCCTGGTTATTGTCTTTATTTGGAAGTTAAGTGTGAAGGAGATGGATAAGGGTGCCAGACTGACAAGAACTGGACTTGTGATGGTTAATTTTATATGTAAACTTGTCTGAGCCACAGTAACCAAATATTTATTTAGTCAGCTTTCTATCACTGTGACAAAATATCTGAGATAATAAACTTAAAAGGAAGAAAGGTTTATTTGGGCTCAAAATCAGAAATTTCAGTACATGATCATTTGGCCCCATTGCTTTGGGCTTGTGGAGGCATAAAACATCATTGCTGGAGTATGTGGTGGAAGAGATCTATTCACTTCATGACAGCCAGGGGAGAGTAATGGGTTGGGGCCCCAATATCCCTTTTATAGGCATGCCTCCAGTGACCTAACTTCCTTCCACTAGGTCTCACCTCTTGGTTCCATCACCTCCCAATAGTGCCACAGGCTGGCAATCAAGTCTTTATCCTATGGGTCTCTGGGAGACATGTACGATTCAACCTATAGTAGTTTGAATAAAATTAACATTTTAAATTGACAGACTTTGAGTAAAGAAGATTGCCCTTCCTAAGGTGGCTAGGACTCATCTATCCCCTGAAAGCTGAATAGAACAAAAAAGAATGGGCATCCTTGAGGAAGAAGAAATTCTTCATCAGACACCCTTTGGACTGGGACTATAACAATGGCTTTTCAATTGGGGCTCCTGGCTGCCAGCCTACCCTGCAGATTTTGCACTCACAGTCACCATAATCACATGAGCAAATTCCTTTAAAAAAAAAAAAGTGTGTGTGTGTGTGTGTGTGTGTGTGTAACCCTGATTAACACATTTCTTTAAACTCTCATCTGAGATTGCCATATTATTTCACTTAAATTAAATTCGCTTAAATTTAATTCTAGATCCCCAAATGCCTCACAAGCACTCTGATATTTTTCTGTACATAATTAAAAAGCATGTCTTTTATTCTATAAGATTAAAACAAGTTTGGGACCTCAGTGCTAACGTTATCTGCACTCTGCTCAGGAGTAGATAACGTCTCTGACTTTTTGCATGCCTGGTACAGAGACCAATTCACTCTCTAATCCCTGGGTGCAAATGAATGAAGGGAGTAAATTGTGCTGTCAGCCATCCTGAGGGAACCCTCAGCTTCACAGAATCCAAAGAAACAGAAAGGTGGGAGGTTATGGTAAAGTGATAAGTCTTCTCACAGCAATCAAAAACACCTGGCTCCTGCAGTTGTACTTAACTGTAGACATTGTTTACACACACAAATTGCAGACACCAATCTGTTTTCTTAGGCTGGTAAAATGAGTACCTGAAGCTGGTTATGTGTGGTTAACAGGAAAAGTGAAGATTTTTGCAGTACAAGTTGGTGCATCATGGCTCTATATTCAGTGCTGTTGGAATCATGACAGTGCATGAAAGAGACCTGGTGACTCATGAAGCTTGAATCACATGCACTTAATTCTTCATAATGCCATCTGCGTTCACAGCACTCTTCTATCTACTCCTTAGAAAAGATATATGCTAAGGAATATTCTATGTACATTTCTAACCCAATTTCCTAATTTCTAACTGAATTTTATAATTTCTTAATGAATCTTACTTTACAAATTAGAAGTTCTGGAGACCTGTGCTTTACAGACTAAGGAGCTGGGCCCCAAGGCCTGCCCATGACTTGCCCCATGTGATCCTGCTTGTCCCCCAGTTAAGACAAGCTTCACTAAGGTTGAGCCTTGATCACAACACTGGAAAGTCCTATGCTTGTAAACATTCCCTTAGAAGCACTAAGCACCAAAACAGTTCATGTAAATTCTCCCTAAGAAATATGTAAGCCCCGAGAACAAAAGGGCCATGGTTAACAAAAACCAGGCCAACTAGGTCCTGCAGAACTTCACCATGTGCAACATTGCTGGCAGCCTGGGGAGGGGAATCTGCTTCTACTTCTGCTCCTGTCTGTCCTGTGCTCTTTTCTGCTCTTCAATGTCTTTGAACCCCAAGCTCAAGATCTTGGGGGAAACTTCATTGGACACATATGAACAGTCTCCATCCTGAACCATAGCCTCTCAGAAATGATGTGGAAATCAAGGGAGTCAGAGCCTAAAATGGAAATGAAGGAATCAAGCAGGAAATGGGGGGCACTCATATGTCTTGCCCTGGTGAGGATAGCGTAGGGATTTTCAAACTACTTGCAGTCTAGGAGTGGGCTTTGCAATCAATTTTGGGAGTCCCAACCACAATCTTCTAAAAATTAGACTAAAATGGGGGGGGGGGGAATCAGAGAGTATAGCATGCTGCAAGTTGAACACTGTTTTGTAAACTTTTTGTTCCAGATATTTGTGTGTGTGCCATTGTGTGCATACGTGTACATAGTGTTCATGTGTTTACATATGTGGGTAGTAGGTCACGATATAAAATATTTCTTACTGAGCATGGTCTAAAAGTACCGAATGACAATGCTGATGTAAGATGATTAGAAGATTGCTAGGCCTACAATGTTAGATTTTGCCTCTTTTCGGGAAAAAGATTTTATATTCATAAAAATTCAAATATTCAAAGTCATATATTCCTCTACTTTTGTCTTTCTCAATCACTATCCTAATCTGCCACGGAAGTCAGGAATCAAATGGTTAAAGATTTAAACAGAACTTCCATGTTATTTAAACATATTAAGTAAGAGGTATGTCATCACATGGGATGATGGAAAGGTTTGATGGCTTTCAATGTCTGCCCAAGAGCCCAGGGGGCTTCACTTATCAGAGAACAAGCTTCGTACCACTCCTGTGATGCAGAAAATCCTAAGCCAGCCATGGTACTCCAGCCATTGGCTCCCACCTGTTCTCTTCCTTCTCCATCCATCCCCCAACTGGTTATTTCAGAATGAAATCAATTTTGACTTAAACCAGATAAGAAGATTCTGTTGTAAGAGGCCTGCTTGTGGTCTAGTGATTTAAATCTGGCAGGGCAGGATTAAAAGATTGTGGAGTTCTACATCCCAAGTTTCATGTTGATCTCTGGATCAGATAGGTATGTGACCCCCTAAAGGCATATTGTTTCTAAGGATTTATTTTTCACAGTTACAATATAGTTGCTGGTCTTTTTTCTCTTGAATGTTGGGAAAATACCTAAGATATATTTGAGGATATAATACAAAAAGTCAATCCATGGAGTAATTATTACAATATTGGCAGCCTGGAGAAAATTCAGTGATGTTTTTCCTAGTATGAATTGCAAAAGAGAAACAAAAATCAAATTTGGTTGAGGGCACTCAATGGAGTCCTAAGGTCATTCTTAGCTCTCCGATACATCTGCCTCTGAACCTCTGCACTGGGCTGCAGACTTCCCACCCCAGTGCAAGTTGACTTTTGAAACATTG
Organism: Spermophilus citellus; assembly: GCF_964194105.1. Classification (NCBI taxonomy): domain Eukaryota; kingdom Metazoa; phylum Chordata; class Mammalia; order Rodentia; family Sciuridae; genus Spermophilus; species Spermophilus citellus. The sequence continues at coordinate 75,187,657 of NC_138182.1, read as the reverse complement.
TTGACTTCTGCTGACCTTCTTCTATACAATGAACCCCTTTGCCCAAACTACCCAGAGACCAAGACTTTACCCATTCACTTTCTTATAAGACAACTTCTGCTAGCATCAGTCATAAATTCTAATCATTGAGTGATGTGATTTCCAAACCCCTTGTAGTTTAAAATTGTAATTACAGCTAAAATTTTGTAAAACCTTAGAGCATATTTTCAAGACTGATTTAGTCTGTGTTTTTCAGGATTATAATACAACAAATAAAGCCCCAAATAAATGTGATTTTCTTTGTTCTTGATTAGGTTAATTTTATTCTTAGCCAATGGAATTAAAATAGTTCCCACTTCACGCCCATTAGGATGGCTGAATAACAAGAGTTGATTAAAATGTGGAAACTGGAACCCTCAAACATTTCTAGTAAAAATATAAAATGGTGCAGCCACTATGGAAAAAATGTTCGATGGTCTTCAAAAAGTTAAACATAGGATTACCTTGTAACCCAGCAATTCTACTTCTAGAGATATACCCCAAAGAATCAAACACAGATACTTATATGTGAATAGCAGTTTTATATACTATAACCCCAAAGTGGAATGAACCCAAGTGTCCATCTACAGATGAATCAATAATCAAACTATGGAATATACATACAATGGTTCTGACATAATAAGAAATTCTTGGTCTTTGTCCCTATTTCCTGACACAGAGTTCACCAAACCCTTGGAAATTCCAAAGTAATATGCATCTTTTGTATGCTAATGAATGACTGGTGGCAGGGGGCTTCTGGATAATCTCAGGGTAGGGCTGGTTACTGGGGAACCCAAACAAGCAGTTACGTGGTTGGAACTTTCAGTCCCATCCCCATCTTCTGGGGAAAGGAAAGGGACTGAAGGTTGAACTGATCACCAAAGGCCAATGATGCATAAGAAACTATCCCTGAAAACTCAAAAGACAGGGTTTGGAGATCTTTTAGGTTGCTAAACACATGGAGATACCCGGATACTGGCACACCTAGAGAGGGGGTTTTGAAGCTCACACCCCTTTCTACATACTTTGCTCTATGAGTCTCTTCCAATTGGCTATTTCTGAGTTGTAGCCCTTATAACAAATTGATAAACACAAATAAGTGTTTTCTGAGCTGTTCTAATGAATTATTGAACCTGAGGAGAAGGGCACTGTGGAAACCTTGGATTTATAGTCCCTGGTGGGAAGCCTGGGGTTGAATTGGCATCTGACATGGAGGCAGTCTTCTGGGACCGAGCTCTTTAATACATGAGGCCTGCACTAACTTGATTTAGTTTTAGAATTAAATTAAAATGTAGTCTGCCCAGTGAATGGGCATAAAGTTCCAGAGAATTGCTTGCTGTGGAAACAGCCTACACACTGGGTATGTCAGGGTGTTATATGAATAGAGAAACCCTCACACAATCCTCTTCAATGGAATATTATTCAACTATAATAAGGAATTAAATTCAGGTATATATTCAGATATATATGCTACAACATGGAAGAATTTTGAAAAATAGTATGTTAAGTAAAATAATAGACACAAAAGAACACATTTTGTATGAGTCTATACGAGATACCTAGTGTAGGTAAATTCATGGAGACAGAAACTAGAATGGTGGTTTCCAGGGGCTTGGGGAGAGTGAATGGGTACTTTGAGTTTAATGGGTACTGAGTTTCAGTTTGGGGTGATGAAAATGGTTTGGAAATATATAGCAGTGATGGTTGTATGGTATCGTGGATATGCTTAATGCCTTTCACTGAATCATATACTTTAAAGTGGTTAAGTTAGAAAATTCTATGTTATGATCTTCTACCATAATTTTAAAAAGTTAATAGTGTAATACTACCCAAAGCATTGTACAGTGTAAATGGGTAAAGCATTTGGTTATGCAAAATAGATTTCAATAAAGCTATTTAAAAAATTTTTTTAGGGGCTGGGGTTGTAGCTAGAGGTAGAGCACTTGCCTAGCACATGCAAAGCTCTGGGTTTGATCCTCAGCACCATATAAAAATAAAGAAAGAAAATAAAGGTATTGTGTCCAACTACAACTAAAAAATAAATATTAAAAAAAATTTAAGTAGAGATCAGGTAGAGAAATTTTTCCCACACTGAGCTGTGCATTGTGTCACCTGTTTTCCTGGGAGGAATGGGTTCTGAGGTCTTGGCAGCAGCTGCCTCTCAGCCCCCTGCACAGAACAGGCGTGGTGTCTAAATCTGGGGATTTTCTGTTTTTAGTGCTATATTTACCTTTTAAAGACATTGCTGAGTTCGGCAGAATTTTCCACATCCATTTGTATTTTGCTTGGTACTCACTCTCTTACAAAAATGGACAATCAAGACAAAGAAAACAGAAGGTCCAATTACGACTCTTCATTTCACCCCAAAGCAAAACAAGATTTATTTCCAATTTTTTTTTCTTTCCTTTTTCTTTTTTTTAGTAGAAAGCAATGCCAGTCCCACTAGGAAGTGCTTACAATGCCACAAAGAAAAGTGAATGCCTCCAAGGGTGAGATACTTTTTGCCTGTGAGTTAGTGATAGTGGAATAAATGGCACCTTCAGTTGCCATGAGGACTTTGCAGGCCCCAATCCCTTTACACTGTTTACACAATGTGGTTTGCACACTACCTATAGCAGAATTCCCCAGGGTGCTGTAGTTCTGGGGGCGACATCTGGAATCTACATTTTAACCAGCACCCCTACTGATATTTTGGCATAGCTGAAAACACTCAGTGTAAATGCTTTTGCTTTCTATATATACAAAGAGGTTGCAGGTTTGACTCTAAAATTAGTGACTTTACAGAGTAGCATTCTCAAGTCTTTTTTTTTTTAATTTGTTCTAATTAGTTATACATGATCAAGTCTTAACTGTAGGTAAAAAGCTTTACCACAATGAATCCTTGCAGTAATACCCACTGCCATGGTTTGAGCACATCCCCCAAGAGTTCATATGTTGGAAACTAACTCCTCATAGTCACATGTTGATAGTATTTGGAGATGGGGCTTTGGGAAGTGATTAAGATTAGATGAGGTTATGAGAGTGAGGACCCCAAGATGGCATTAGTGGCTTTTTAAGAAGAGAAAGAGAGACGCAAGCTAGCATCTGTCTCCATGTGATACCCTCTACCATGTTATGATACAGCAAGAAGGCCCTCACCAGATGCTGAGCAGATGTCAGCACCATGTGCTTGGACTTCCAGGTCTCCAGGACCAAGAGCTAAGTGAACCTCCCTTCTTTATAAATTATCCAGTGTGCCGTATTTAGTTAATAGCATCAGAAAAATGGACCAAGACACCTGTTTGTCTTGTATGTCCTCAGTGACTGGTGACTGGTTTGATCTAATCAGAACAACTAGAGGAAGCTGAAACCCTCCTGTGCTTGGGTTTCCCTAGGCTGATTCCAGGATGTTTTCCTTGACCTGAACTTGGACCTCAAACATCACCAGCCTGAGCTTCTACACTTTGCTATCTCCTTCTCAGGCCTCTCCTATTCTCAGGAAGGCTGCCTTCAGAAAGTCACTTCCACACTCTGACCTGAAGCTTAGTAGGATTTTAAACAAAACTGTGCAATGATTTCAGGTCCACCTGGGGAATATTCTCATATCATTTTAGCAGTGTCACTAAGTATTTGGTGCATCCCCTCACCCTTGGGTCATCTGACACCAGGCTGGGGCTGGACATAGCGCAACCTAGCTGAGCATGTGCCTGAGGAATATCCAGCACTGTCTTACTGTTGACAGATGACTGCATCCCTCCCTCCCTAGACCTGATCTGCCTATTCAGAGGGGAACTTTTCCTGGTGTACACCATCACTGTTCCAGACCCTCTTATTCCATCTTCCTGAAATGGTACTTCTAATCATTTTTTATAAGGAAGGCTTTTTCCCAAGGTATGATGAATATTTATCTCACTAGAGATTAATGCCAGAGTTGATACGTTATTGGATATCAAGTCTCCTTCTCCCCACTTTCAAACTAATTCCACTTTAACAGATTTAAAGAAATGAGTGTCAGAATTTGAAGCTTTAAAGCAGGTTGCATCTGGCCTGTGAATTTCCACATATCTTTTCAGATATTTCTAGGTGTTCTGTCCCTCGTAGAAGTTATTTGTAATGTGAATTTGTTTACCAACCAGCTGCCTCACCTGGCCCTGCCCTTATCTATATGAGCAAGTGGATAAGGACAAGGGTATCACCCGCATGCCATGGGTGCTAGCAGTGGGATGGGAGGAGCTACCAGGACTCTCCTTGGGCCTCAGAAGGCAATTTCTGGAGAGTGTGATATCCAAGCTATGAGCTGAACGTCCAGTCAGATGTAAATAAAAGTGACTTTAAAACTGACCCTTTCCCCAAACACAGTTTTCTGATCTTAGCATTTTTCCTATCTTTACTTTTCCCTTTGAAACAAGAGACTTTAAAAATAGTTAATTAGCTAAACGAGAAAGCCATTAGAGAGAACCTCATGTATTTGAATGACCATGATTAATAAAAACATTTCAATAGTCAAAAGATTTTAACTTCTGGGAGGCTGTTTATTCTCCCCAAGAACAGAACATTTCCCAACTTGATGCTATTATAATATTCATCTCTAAAGGAGCTTCTGGGTTTGTCTGTATAGTAATGGGGTTGCTGTGGGTATTTTGGAAATAATTAGACCTTTTAGGACATTAGATTATGCTCTGTTGATGACCTTCTATCTCTGAGTAACATAAGCCCTCAAGAGAAGGGATCCCATTAAATCAGGGTGTTAAAGACATAGAAGTTGCTTTCACAGAAGGCAACTGTGAAGAATACAGAGGCAGTATTGATGGTTATTATCTCTTCAGTATTTTGTTAATAATGGGTTAAAAATATTTATGAAGAAGATTAGATAGTGATACTGTGGCAGGAGAAAAGGTTAAAATGGAAACTTGGGGTCCTTCAAGGGTTTTTTCTTTGTAGCAGGGCTGAGAAACTACAGATACAAGCCAGGCCTCATCAAGGTCAGCCCATTTCCTGTGTATCAGAGGGGGAAAAAACCAAAAATGGATAGTGAGACATCTACTGCTTGGGGGGGAGGGTGAAGGGGTACCCAGACCCCCAGAAAAAAAGGTGGGTATGGTAGCCTGGTTGGACCAAAAATCACATGAAGTGCTCATGAATGCTGAGTGCCTTACCCAGGCTGGGTAGGGGGGATAGCTCTCTAAACCCAGTAGATCTATATAAACCCCTAGACAATAGCTACTCTCTATAATCCCTCTCTTGCGACCCTCCACCCCCCATACCACTTGGGAGCTCTGCTTTCTTTCTATTACTCTAATAAATTCTGTTACTGTGCTGTCACCCTTATGTCCATGGATTTCACTCTTCGAACTGACAAGACAAAGAACCTCACCCCATGCTCCGTGCTACAATACCAAAATATAGGTAGATAGGTAGAATTAGTTCAGGTGTTCTATAGCACAGCAGGGTGACTAATTTTGTAACAATTTATGATACATTTCAAAAAAATTAGAAGTGTCTAAATTTTCCAACATATGGAGATGGTAAATGTTGATGGAAATGGAAATGTTTTCTGACTTCATCATGATACATTGTATACTTGTATTAAATTATTATGCTATACCTCATAAACATGCACAAATGTTCCCATGTCCACATACTTCATCTTTACCTCCTTTTGACCTACAATGATCTTTTCATCTGTTATGTAGGAACATGACACCCTCTGCACAGCTTTATCATGATGATCAACTAGACGATGTAACTAAGGTCATTGTCCTGGAGCCTCAGGTCTTCTGGGCTCTTGCTTTTTGCCCTGCACATCTCACCTCCCACCACCAGCATTTTCATGCAAACTAAACAGGGTGAGCTATAAGACTTAGAGGGAACCACCCCAAATCCTTTGGACAACATCAAACCTCTATACTCACTGTCCTGTGAGCACCATATTATTTATTTGTTTATGGCCATGTTGGGGATGGAACCCAAAGCTTTGTATATGGTGGGCAAGTGTTCTACCACTAAGACCAAGCACAATATTTTGTTATATTTTTAAATCTGACAGTAGAATGTATTTTGACATATTATACATACATGGAATATAATTCCCATCCTTGTGGTTGTACATGATGTGTTCATACATGAACATAGAAAAATTATGTTTGGTTCATTCTACTGTCTTTCCTATTCTCACCCCCTTATTCCCCTCCCTTCTCTTCATTCCCCTTTGTCTAATCCAATGAACTTCTATTCTCTCCTCACTCCCTTATTGTGTGTAAGTATCTGCATATCAGAGAGAGCATTCAGCCTTTGGTTTTGGGGGATTGGCTTACTTCACTTAGCATGACAGTCTCCAGTTCTATCCATTTACTGGCAAATGACCTAATTTCATTCTTCTTTATGGCTGAGGAATATTCCATTACAAGCACAATATTTTTTAAGAGAATTTATTTCTTTTGTCACCTATTGCTAGGTTCATGGCAGAGGCCCCTATAACAAAAGGCCTGTTAGCAACAGAAAAGCATACAAATGTGTTTAATACAGATTTTATGTGATGTGGTTCACAGGGAAATGAAGACCCAGAGGAACAGGTAGTCCTGTGCATTGTTATGCTCAGGTTTGGTGAAGAATAGAGTTGTGCATAGGCATGACTGTACCTTCAGGATGATGTAAAGGCCATATAGTGAAAGCTTAGCGCAAGATCTGTTAGTTCAGTCTTTTCTGTGACCCTTCATCTTCAGAGATAAGGATGTTCCTTTCTTTTGGTTATAATCAGGGCATCTCTGGAATAAGGGTCTTATGACATAGGTCAGAGAAAGGTCAGAACATTATTTTACAGCCTGCTTTTAGGAGACAACTGTGAGGTCAGAGAGAGGTCCCAGCTTCTGCTGTTCCATCAAATGCAAATGGGCCATATTTTGGGGTTGTGCATCCTGAACCCCAACACCAGGTATTAATCTATTTGTTCATGGTGCTCCTTGGCCTGTGTGGTCCTCAAGGACATCATGCTGAAGTCCTGATGAACCATATTTATGTTTCTCTGAGCTTTCTAACAAGCCTATCAAAAATAAAAACCAGTTTAGACTGACATGACTTTTTTGGTTTGTTTGTATTTCTTCTTGTAAAGCATCTCATGAAACAATCCACCATAAAATCTTTTCAGGACAAATGTCAATTCACAGAATATAACTTGAAAAAATCATTTTCCCCTTGTTTTGGAAAATTAGATTTATGTTTCCCAAAAGCTGCCCGTTCCAGCCCTTTCTTATTTTCTTTGATTTTGGTCAGAATGACTCCCCAGGCTGTAATTTGTTCAGGTTAGGAGATTTTAACCATTTTAGGATAGTTTTGAACTCTACTAGAATCTCTTTAAAATCTGCTTTTTAATGAAAAGGGGGAAGAAAAAAATATTTAACATGCCCTATTCTCACTAATACCACTATGGCATATTTTGCTTCCAGATTTTTTAGAGAAAATTTACTCCATTATTTTTTTATAAAACGCTATAGGTATATAAAGTACAAAAAACTATAGTAATCAGAAATAATAAATAAAGAACACCCCAATTTCATGCCTAGAAATGACCATCATTAAGTAAACATTATCTCAGACATTTTCCCATGCCTGAATCAAAACAGGAAGGCACATGCTTCCATGAAAATATAATCATACTAAAATGTATTATACTAATTTTTCCTTTAATTTAGTAGAGGAAAATTAAACAGAAGAAATTTTTGAAACTCATATAAAATTTTCTTTGCCTGAAGAGAATACAACTTCCTAAAAATCACCCTCAATTGAAACATAGACATTGTGAGAGGCATTCAGAGGTTAGGGTCATATTATTGGTTTTTCAATGCATAAATTCCAAACCTTGACAGTGTTTGTTGACTCCTAACTTTAAAAGATAACATGAAGTTCTTTTCTCTTTTCACTTTATTCCCTGCTTGCACTTCCTTGTTTTTATTATTTTGTGAAGGTTTGCAATGTTCATCTTCTTTTGATAAAGGTATTGTTCTGTTAGCCACGTGCAATCCTTTAACCAAAGTGCTCCAACCCTGAGTTCACTCCTTAGAGAACAGCTTCCTGGTGCCATTCCACCTGAGTGGAGTTTGCTAGCACAGTGCTCCTGGGTCACTCTGAATCCTACACATACTGCTCTGTTGTCCTCTGTACTGGATACTACTGAATGAAAGTTAGAGATCTAACTGGTGTTTTGATTTTTTCTGTCTGATGTCTTCAGATTTGTTCTTTGTTCTTAAAATTCAGTTACTTCACTACTACTTGAGTGTTCTATATCAAAATGTCCTGAAATATGGTGTACCCTTTTGATATGACGACTCTGTTTCTTTTCCTTTTCAGAAAATTTTCTTGTGTGGTATCTTTGAATACATCGTCTGTTCTATTTGTGAATTCTTCACCCCAATTCTTCTGTGGATTTTCTTCACCACTGTTATGGATGAGAGTCTTCCTACTTCAATTTTCTTGCCTTTTTCACTGGCATCCTAGGATCACACCAAACTTCTACTCTGTGTTAGTAATTCAGTGTCCATCAGTGTCTGGTTTTGTCCCTTGATTTTCCAATCTATTTGTCAATTGACTGCCAGTTTGATTCCCTATGTCTGCAATCTCTCTTTGAATCTCTCACTATAATATTTTTTTTTCAATTTTGACTATTTTGTTGACTCCAGATACTTAATAATTACTCAGTAATTCTGAATTTTTCAGAATTACTTCATTCATTTTTTTGAATGAAGTAATTCTGAAAAATTTCCTTCTATTCCTTAAGTAATATTTTCTCTTAGGTTGATCTCTGTTTCTTCTTTTATTCCTACCTTTCTTCCTCCACTCCTTTCTTTCTTGTTTGTGGGACATATTTGAAGAGATGCCCCTCAGTTTCTTACACTCTTAATCATACCCATGTACCTGATGTAATGCAAATTACTTAGCTCTGTTCCAGGTGTTTTTTCTTTTTGAACCAGAAGTCTGACCTTTGGGTATTTTGTGTTCTTTCTAGCTGAGGGAGTGGGGAGGGTAGGAAAAGAACTCAGCTGAGGTGAAACAGTCATCCCTTAATATTCAGGGGATTGGTTCCAGTAACCCCCATCAGATACCAAAATCCACAGTTGTTTAAGACCCTTATATAAAATTGTATAATATTGTTAAGGGCAGGTACTAGGAACTGAATTATAGCAAATTATATTCTATACTTTTATAGTTATGGAGGCTCTGAGCAACTTAGTGAGACCCTGTCTTAAAATAAAAAATAAAATAGGCTGGGGTTGTAGCTCAGTGGTTAAGTGCTTCTGTGTTCAATCTCTGGTATCATAATAAATAAATACATCCTAATGTTACATATAACTAAAAAGAATCAATTTTTTAAAAAAAAGAGTTTCTCTTCCTCCACACTAAAAAAAAACAAAACAGTGTAATATTTTCATGGAATCCACACACATCCTCCCATGTACTTGAAATCATCTATAGATGACTTAAAATACTTAGTATCATGTAAATGCTCTATAGGAAATAAAGACAAGAAAAAAAATGTATGTGTTCAGTACAGATGCAATTTTTTAAAAAATATTTTCAATCCTCCAATTCACAGACACAAAACCTGCAAATACAGAGGGTTGACTTTCCACAGTTTTGTAAGAATCTCTGAACTCTAATTTTCTTTCTGAGATTTTGTGAAGTCTCTTCTAATCATTTTACTGACATTGTATTTTAAGTTTTCTTACATAAGTTTATTGTGTGTGTGTGTGTGTGTGTGTTAGTCTAACAATGTTCCTTCTTCCAGATGTGGATTGTTCCATTTGTCACATGAAACAGAATCTTTATACATTTTTAAAATATGTCATGACATTTGTAAGAAAATAAACACGTTTCTCCTTAACATAAATAATAGAACCAAGTTAGAAAATGAGTATCATTTTATATTTGTTCTTAATTAGCATTCTACTATCAGCCATAAGTAATAGACTGATTTCTTTTTGTCTTTTATATTATATTATAGCTTGTATAGCCATAATTTTCAATTTTACCTATTTGGTGCTACTTTACATCACTCCTGCATAGACAACACTTTAAAATCTCACCTCATCAGAGAGTGTCTGGTACAGTTCTGTTTATTTCTTTAGATTCCCTTTATCCTCAAGATAAATGTGAATTTAAATTGATATTGAATTGATCAAGAATATGAATGGTAATTGTACCAAGAACTATATATTTTGGTAATTTTACATCATTTAAAGAATATTTCATCTTTTAGTATCTCAAGTGATGAAACCTGCCTTTCTAAAGTCTTGGGTATATGTCAAAACATTTAGTTTTCCTGACCATGGCCAGGTAAAATTAACAACGGAAATTCTCAAGTTGCATGAACATTTCCTATAAAGTTATAATAATTTCTTTAGGAAATGCAGCCATTATCCTATTATGGAATTCAGGGACATCAGGTCTCTGTTATAGTTTTAGGATTATGTTTCTCATTTACTCATGTCCACTTGGTAAGTACTTACCATGTACCAGCCAATATTCGAGGCGGGTTATAACAATAACCAAGATGTGGCCCCTATTTTTAAGAACCTTGTGGTCTAAAAGATAACATTGTTGTACTAATAATGACAGCTAAAACATCACATGCTAGGTACTCTTTTTAATGTTTTATAAATTAACTCAATTATCAGCAATACTTTGAGTTAGGAACTATTATTATATCGTTTGAGAGCTGGGAAAACCTGACACCATTTAATTATTAGTTAACTGCTAATGATTCTAGGAAGTTAATCACTTGGGATTTGAACTCCAGTGGTCCAACTCAGGGGTCAAGTTCTTACCACTGTATGATTCTGCCCATCTACATACCTGCATTATAATTTCAGATGTACTTTTTGTTATCCCCATTCTGTGTGTTTTCATATACTTCCTAGAATCCTTAAATTTAAATGGTTTATTACTTATTTGATTTATGTGACTTACAAATACTTGACTTTGTTTGGTTTATTTTTTCTCCAATATCATCTGCACTCCTTGATCTATTTGTAGATTTATATTTCTAATATTTCTTCTCTTTTCTGTGATTGATCTCCATATCCTCAGATACTTTATTAATCTAATTTCTAATAATATTTTTTCTCTTTAGTTTTTTTACCCTCATATTGTTGTCTTCTGGGTGCATCTGCTTACTAGCCCCAAATACTCATCCATTTTAATAATATTTGAGGACTAAGTTCCAGCGTGGGGACTGATCATATATCAAAAGGCTAGGCTGGACACGTTGCATCAGAATGGCTGCATCAGGAACACACAGAAGGAAACATCTCAGCAAGGCCAGAGAGAGTTGGGGAAAGCACATAGTAAGACTCACTTTCCAGGCTCTGCAATGCAAGCTGCCTCCTTATAGTGGGGATTTAAACTGCTTCCCTAAATCCTTTTTCTCTTTTTCCAGAAAAGGGTTAGATTTTCCTAGTTTCCTTGCAGCTGGGTATGGCCAGGTGATGAGCTTCTACACCACAGAAGATGAGTAGAAGTGGTGTTAGAAGTTTGGGATCAAGGCTTTTGAGAAACCCAAAGGTCCCTCTACGTTCACATTCCACCAGTGCAGTTGGATTTTGATCATAGAAATGTCCCATAGAATGGCAGTGCCACAATATAGAAAAAGGCTTGTCTCTAAATTATTTTGTGGAAACATCATTTGCCAATCTAGAATGCATATTTAAAACTTGACACGAATGAGAAATAAACTTCTGTTGTATTTGAAGGACTGTGTGTGTATCCAAATGTACTTACTACAGCAGCTTGCCTGAGTCTGAGTTTATATACCTAGACACTATCCAGGGGGAGCAGCCAGAGGGGAAGGCAAAATAATTGACAAAATATTTGAACTTTTAATGGACTGAATGTAAATCCTGACTTCACTGAATAAACTCCCAAGCTAACATCTCAACAACAGAAAAACAACCCAATTCAAAAATAGATAAAGGACCTGGAGAAACATTTCTTCAAAGAGGATAGGCAAATAGCCGATAAATAAATGAAGAGATGCTGACCATCACTAGTAATTAGGAAAATGCCTGTAAAAATCACAGTGGGACACCATCTCCTACCCATTGGGATGACTACTATCAAAAAATCAGAAAATGCTGGTGGGGACCTAGAGATACAGGAGCTCTTAATGCTCTGTTAGTAGGGATAAAAAATTAAACATAAAATTATGATCCATGTGATGCAGCAATTCCACTTCTGGGTGTGTATCCAAAATAAGTGAAAGCAGGAACTTAAGCAAATATTGCTACATTCATGTTCACATCATCACTATTCACAATAGCCAGAAGGTGGATGCAGCTCAAGTACTCATCAATGTATGGATGATAAGCCAAATGCATTCTGTCCATATAATGGAATATCACTTAGCCTTAAAAAGGAAGAAAATCTGACACACCTGGATGAACTTTAAGGATATCATCCTAAGGAAAATAAACCAGACACAAAAGGATAAATATTTTATGATTCCTTTTATATATGAGACTCAGGACAGTCAAAAAAGGAAGTAGATGCAGTCATAGAAAATATATACATGTGGGATATAATGGGTGTGTAAATGTAACATGGAGAAAGTAAAAAGTGGTTGCCAGGGGCTGGGGTGGAGGATATGGCCAGGTGTTGGTGTTTAATAGGAACAGAGTTTTAGTTTTGTAAGATGAAGAGTTTTGGATCTGGATGGTGATGATGGCTGCACAGCAATATGAATGTATTTAATGAGAATAAACTATACACTTTGAAATGGTTAAAATAGCCAACTTCATGTTATGTGTGTTTTACCACAATAAAAAAAAATACTGAAGTAGACGAGTTAAATTAGAAGTCAAGTTATCTCAAAATGGCAAGATTACGTATTTTTTTGCAGTAGAGTGGAAATGATGAAACATGGATAAGTTGAGCTCACTTTCTGTATACAAATTGAAGTGTTTTTATAAAGAGATGAGTATAATAGGATCTCAAATACCAAAGTACATGGTATTTAATAAAGATGAGTTATTTAATAAAGCTTTTATTTGTGTTAAATGTATGTATGGATTTGTCATAGGACATTCAAAAGCCATTGCCGGTGTCACTGTTTCCACTGATGCATTTAAACCAGTCACATGACTGTGATGTGAATTACTCTGAGAGATTAATAAGCATACATAGAAATTTTTAAAATGTGCTGCAAAAGTATAGTAGTAATTGCTTTTTGGCCCCAAGCACTTAGTTTTACCCTACTCTTTCAATGATTTTTGTCTACTGAGAGACATGCTTCAGTTATTCCAAGAACAGGGACTAATATTTTAACCCCATTTCTTCTCTTTGCTATTTTCCCATAATCACTCTTTAACCTAGATACCAGAACCATGTCTCTGGTAGGTAGGGCCTACTCACTGGACCAAAAGGATGGAATATGTACACATCATAATGGGCATTTAGTTCTGCTATGATGTGAGCAGTGATTCACGAGATAATTCTGGAGCAGTTCTGGCACAAGCTAAATTATTTATTCTGATTGTGGCAAGCTGAGTAGCTAGGAGTGTCTTTTGAAAAGATGATAAGGAAGCTACCTCAAATTTCCCCATCTCAACCCCAGTATCCTCCTCCTGTTCCTTCACCCTCTCCCCACCCAATACACCTTCCTTCCCTATCTCCTCAGTCTTCCAGCCCTAAGCCTACTCTCCAGTGCAAAGCACCTATCTCCCTCCCTCCTCTGATTAATACTGTCCCTTCCCTCCACCCTACCTTGAGTTCCTCCATGCCCAGCTCTTCCTCTGTCCCTTCCAGACCACCCACTCGCCGCTCTGTTCATCTAGCTCCCCTTTCCTGTTACTCCTTCATCTTTGCCCCTACTCCTCCTCCTAGCCCTTCTTCCTAGTCCCTATTTTCTAACGCCCTCCAACAATCCAGCCACCCCCAACTAGACTGGATGATCAATAAGTCTCCTCCTGGGGGGTTATTTCCTACTACTGGTGCAGTTCAGAATGTCCTGGACTATGGTTTCCTAACAGACTGACTTGGTGAAGATGAGGAATGCAGGACAAGGGCAAGCCAACCATTAGCCTAGAACATTTCTCTGTGGATTTCCTTGTTGGCTGGGTCTCTGCCTCTGATGGTGGTTGAGAAGAAATCCAGAAATTTCAATAGAAATCCACCCCCTGAGGACATGATCTTCAGAAAGCCCAGCCTTGGCTCAAGAACTTGGAGGAACCTGCATATGGACTCTCACTCTAATTCACCATGCTGCCAGGAACCAAAGGAAAAAATGCCCAGAGACAGACTGAAATTCCAGAAATTGGATGGGACTCAGAGCCTTTGGCCACCCCAAATTCCATGATCACAGGTTGAACCATTTTGGGGTCCACAGTGGACAACGCTCTCTACAAGGCTAGAGATGATCACAAATAGCATTCCAGCAGTGGCATCAGTCTTTGGATTGAATACCTGAACTGTGCACCTTCCAGAGAAATATTTTTTATTAAAAATTAAAATTACAAAAAGTATTTTTCTAAATTTAATACAAATTGTCTCTGGATTGTGAGAATATGGCTGAATTTTGTCATCTTTTCTTTATTTTTCTAAAATATCTGCAGTAAGTCTTGATTTTATAACAATTGTAAGAAGCAGAGATGGAATTGAAGTTAACCCAGAGTGTTTCTTTCATTAGGAGGCAGTGGGGAGGACTTGTGGGAAGCATTTCTAGTGTGATGGTCAGGCTATGTGCCAAGGACACCAAGACACCAGAGACTCAGTACCCACTTTTGGGAACTAACAGACCTGTGGATAGAAAAGTACAGCCTATCCCAGAGAACACGCAAACACTCTCTGGAAGGAGCTGGGGCATCAGCCTAGACTCTCTAGCTCAGGGTCCATGGTCCACATGTTGAGTCCCCAGGTCTAGGTTCTACAGCTCCCCTTCTGTGTTCAGTTTCCTTGTGTTGGAGTTCTGTGGGGTGCAGAGCTTACCCTGTGCTCAGACTCTTCCTCTCCATTGGCCCTGAGATGTGGATGTCTCTGGTAGATGTTCTTTTTGGCTTTGATTTATTTTTTTCCCCTCAAGATCTGACTTTGTCCTTAAGTCCCTTCCCTCAGTAACACACTGTAGCCATGAACAAGCAACAGCCACCTCTGAGCCATCCAGGATCCCACCATCCATCTAGTTACACACTTGTTCACCAGAGCAGGTGCACAAACGAGAGTGTGAAGTACCATGAGCTCATGCCCCCAAGGTGCCTGATAAGGAGTGCAGGTTGATAGGAAGGAAAGGCCAAGAGTACAGAGGCCTCCTTAGCTACCCCAGAAGTCTCTAGGCTTCCTTCATGATGGAGCTGGGGAGGTCAGGGAAAGTCTTTAAGAAGGGTGTGAAAGGGAAAGACTACTATTTTTGGAAAACCATCTGTCAGCTGCTAGAAGTCAGGGTGAAGCAAACCATACTCAAAGTCTGGGAATCTGTTAGGAGCTGGGCTTTGGCAGGAGCCGGTGGGAAGAAGGGTTTGGAATGAACACAAGTCTCCATTCCTGGATGGTGAAGATTTGCTTCATGTGAAAGGGCTATGAGATAATTTTTTCCCAATTTTAATGTTTATTATAAAGGCAGATTCTATTCACCCAAAACCAATTAGAAATCACTGCAAAAAATCCATTTGGGAAAAGAAAAAGCATTAATCAAGTACTTTTTTTTTTAAAGATGGGGAAAATACTATTTTGAATTTCCTAGTTATATTCAACTTCAAAAAGTCAACAGTTCGGGCTGGGGATGTGGCTCAAGCGGTAGCGTGCTCGCCTCGCATGCGTGCGGTGCTGGGTTCGATCCTCAGCACCACATACAAATAAAGATGTTGTGTCCGCCAAATATTTTAAAAATAAATATTAAAAAATTCTCTCTCTTTTAAAAAAAGTCAACAATTCATGAAAAGGTCTTAAGGGAATGTTTCTCTCCCTCCCTCTCTCTCTCTCTCTCTCTCTCTCTCTCTCTCTCTCTCTCTCTCTCTCTATATATATATATATATATATATATATATATATATATATATATAATCAGTAAAAACTAGTGAATATTTATTTTGTCCTTTGGCCCATAATTCTTTATTTTTTGTTGTTTTTTTTAAAATTTCTTTTAATTAGTTACACATGACAGCACAATGACCTTGACATATCATATATTTGAATCAGATGGGATATAATATCTCATTTTTCTGAGTATACAGATTGCAGAATCACATTGGTCATGCATTCACATATATACACACAATAATAATAATGTCTGCTTTATTCTACTATCCTTCCTATCTCCCCAAACCCTCCCCTCCCCTCCCATTTTTTGAAAGACACAACTTCATAGTGTTGATGCTATGGGTCTTGACCCATCAGAGGGTCAGATGATCAATATATTAGATTGAAATCAGCATTTCATTTACAGGTTGAGCGTACTTAATTTGAAAAGTCCAAATCTAAAACTGTTTTTAAGTGCTGACATGAGACCTCAAGTGGAAAATTCCATATCTGACCTTGTGTGATGGGTCACAATCAAAATACAGGGGCACTGAAAATACTCTGTAGAATTATTCTCAGCCTATTTTGTATAAGGTGTATCTGAAACATAATTTCATGTTTAGACTTGGTTCCTGTCTGAAAGATATCCCATTTTATATATATCTAATATTTCAAAATCCAAAAAATAATTTAAAATATGAAACATTTCTGGTCACAAGCATTTCTGATAAGAGATTCTCAAACCTGTATATGAAAGAGAATTGTCCAGGAAATTGCAAAGTACATGAGAGATAGCGAGGACAAGTGTTGTTTACTGTTTCAGGTGCAAACACACATATACACATGTACACACATAGCACATACACATACATACATATATACTCATACATGTACACATACACTATATACACACAAGTGCACAGACATATATGCTCATATACACATTTCTACACACACACACACACACACACACACACATTTTTCAGAGTCTTTGCTCCCTCCAATGAAGCCCACAATGGAGAAAACACCACTTATTGGTTTGAGGCAGCCACCTACCTTCTGGTCCACTGAGGTGTGGCAGGTTCAGCTCCTACACAGGAGCACACAAGGAGAAAAGCCTTACACAAGGGAAGGTACAACCTCCCAGGGCAAAGACTTGAAAGGGTCAGGGAGATGGTGCACTTCCTGCCACCTGCCATAGCCAACATGTTGACTAGCTCCACAGACCAGCCAGTACAGAAACAGATAGCTAATCAATGGGTGTGTATCTTCTGTTTCTTCTTTTTGTCTTTTTCTGAGCATCATGCTCCAAGAGCCTGTGTGTGTGTGTGTGTGTATCCATCCTGACTCAATTCTTTTTTTAAAAAATATCTTTTTTTTGATGCAGGAATTTTGGCTGAAATTTATGAGTTTGTAACTAAGAGACTTGTGTGTGTACGTGTGGGGGGGACATATGTGTCTCTAGATTATGCATTTTATGCATACAAAGGACACACTGGAGACAGTGACTGAGGCAATGAAGAAGTAGAGCTGATTGAAGTAAGAAGACCCCTCTGAGCAGCAGAGTTCTCCCTGAAAACATCCTGTCCTAATTTCTGCACCTAGAAAACCTGCCAAGAACAGCTCAAATATTTCTGCGTTCCCAAGAGTTGCCTGGAGAGCTAGCCACTATCATTGGTGAGTTGTGTACCGGCAAAACTACAGTGATTTGCGGAAGGGGTTTCCAATCCAATAGATGAAAGAATAGCCCAACCCTCTTTCAGAGAAGCAGCAGGAGGGAATACACATCACACAAGAGAGCAGGAAGCTCACATTCCACACCCAGCACTTTCTAGCTGAGTATTAACAGCAAATTACTTAACTTCTCTGAGCCTTGGGTTTCTCGTCTTTAATTGGGAGTAATTATAACTGCCCTACCAGCCTCTGAGGGTAGTTGCAAAAGAGTGTTGCAAATGCAAATCACAATAGCAGTGGGAGCTTTATTATTATTATTATTAATCCTAATAACAATCTTGCAAGACAGGCAAGGCTCAGAGTCATTCGTATTTTATAAATGAGGAAAGAGGTTTGGCTATATTAAAATGATTCATTTGGTGTCATACACTGCCTGGAGGAGGAACAAACCAGAACCCAGGTCTTCCAGTACTCAGTCTTATGTTATTTTCCCTACAATACAACAAGGGGAGAGAAGGTAGTGACCTTCAAATGACATTTTATTATTTCTGGTTTATAGATTAATGTAACCAAAGACTATTGACAATTAGATCTTTTTTCCCTTCTATACCTTTATACAATGTACTCAAATTTGCTTCTATAATAGTTTTTATTGAAATTATATATAGCTCTAGTCTATATATAAGATCTTGTAGCCCAATGACCAGAAAAGACAGAAGAAAGTACACCAAGTAATCTTGTAAACAAGTAAACAAGTAATCTTGTAAACTGCTTTTTGAGAGTAAACTTTCTAAAGTCCTTGTACCAAGTGATACCATAATTTCATATATATGGTATGTGTGTGTGTATATATATATATATATATATTATGAGTATTAACAGATATATATATATCCAAACAAATATAGACATACACATGTACAATTCAAATGTATATACATATATATTTGATTTTTGATCCAGTTTATGCTAATTGCAAAAGACCTGTGGTTTATGAAAATCCTCTCTAGCTGGATAAAGGGAAGATCAGTCATTTATCTGGACATGATGCCCAGCTCATAGTTGGTGCTTAATAACTTATGTATTGAATAAACAGGTTGTTTAGTAAATCTGGTACTATTGATTTTAAAGGTATAAAAAGGATATGGATAAGATTTAGGCCTAATCCTGGCTACGTCATTCACTAACTATGAGATCCTGGTTTCTTCATTTAATCTCTCTAGATTTCACTTCTTCTACAACATAAAAGCAATGGCCAATAGGTCTCTGCTCAAATATCAGCTGCAGTTGGTTGGTGGTAGCTGGTAGAAAAGAACATAGGGCTGTGGTCAGGACAGCCCAGATGGAATGATATTGTCTTCCTGGGCACTGGTCTTGGCTGGAAGTTTACATGCTGGACATTAGCCATCACTGGACTGAGTCATCTCTAAGACCTTTTAGCTTTATGAATCAAGAAGGGTGCTTGCATTGGTAGAAGCAGAATTTTAGAATTAACTCACTTAGCTCTGTGTAATTTCTGTTTTATGTCAGAAGCTTCTTTTCTCATGGTCTTGAGATCCAAGAAATAAAAGAATCAGAGACCTTTACTCTGGGCCATAACCGATGCTACTTTAAAGGCCCAGAAAACTCCCTGAAAGTTCTTCCAGCATCCTTAGGAAGTAAAGAGAGTTGATTGCTTAGCATAATATTAGTTTTCTACTTTATGGAGAGAGTCTTTTGAGTCATAACAAGTACAATTACCTGCTTTAGGTCATTTGTAGGTCTTGGTGTATAATTTAGGTCACTTAACTTGTTCATGTTTTCTTTGCCCATAAAAGGAGCTATGACTCATTCAGTACCTTAACAAGCTCAGTATCAGTACTTCACTACCTACATCTAGTGTCTCCAGGGAGCTCTATCCTGCCATTGTTAAAAGGAAAAAAAATGGGCCAGGCATGGTGGCGCACTCCTGTAGTCCTGGGGACTCAGGAAGCTGAAGCAGGAAGATTGCGAATTCAAAGCCAGCCTCAGCAACATACTGAGGCACTAAGCAACTAATTCAGTGAGACCTTATCTCTAAATAACATACAAAAAAGGGCTAGGGATATGGCTCAGTGGTTAAGTGCCCCTGAGTTCAATCCCCAGTAACAAAAATTTTAAAAAAAAGGGAAAAATGTGGATGAACTAAATTTAACAGCATTTAGTTGAACAAATCAGGACTCTAAAATAGGGCAACCCTATTTCCAGAACCCAGAATCCAAACAAATGTATGTGGTCAGGACAGAAAATGAAAGTGACATATGGAGTCATTTTAATTGGTTACAGCTTGGATGTAGTTATGGCTGTAGCTCTAGAAGTCAGAAGGTCTAGATTTTAGTCCTGGCTGTGTTGTTGAGTAGCTGGGAGATCCTGATTTCCTCACTTAAACTCTCTAGTCTTATTTAAATCAACTGGGTCTTACAACTGACTGAGCTCAACTGCCTTAATTGAACCTCAGCTATTTGTTACAGGATACTGAGTTCTTTAATGTTGGGCACACAGAGAAGTGCATCATTAGGTGATTTTTGTCCTTATATCAATACCCCTAAATTCATTGGTTTACATACAAAGTTAGGTTGCAATTGCAGTATAAGGACTCAAGTGGAGATGCTTCCTTGAGTCAAATTTAATTACACACCAAGATGATGGTTGCTGTCACTGGAAAATATTCTCTGTGGTTGGCCCCCAAGAAATTCCTGGTTTACTCTTTATTATCTCCCCATGACTCTCACCATTGAAACTCTTTTCCAGATAGCTTGAGCTGAACAAAGCCAATAACTTCCTAACTTTCCCTACTCAATATTCCCTTATGCGGCCATCTTAGCAAAAGAGGCAGCTTGTGAGGAAACCTCTGTTAACTCCTGTCCCTTCTCCTTTATTTTTATTTATTTATTTGGTGCTGGGAGTTGAAGCCAGGAGGGTCTTATGATTACTAGCCAAGCACTCTACCACGAAGTCATACCCCAACCTTCCCCTTACCACTTTAAACATCAAATTGAGGCTGGGTCCTTGGGCAGTGATGTGTCACTTAGAACAGAACCACCTTTTGAAATGTGCAAATACTTGAAAATAGCATCACTGGAAGTAGCAATAGTCACATGATAGAAAAAAATATAGGCCTGGAGTTGAATTAGAATTTGGTTTTACCATTCATTAGCAGTGTGACCTGCTTTCCTTGTGAATAAAACAGGCAGAATGAAGACAGCTGCGAAAAATAAAGGACAAAATATTTATCAAGTGCCACTTACAATATCTGTGCTATTGCAGGGATCCAACATGTCTAGTTTCCTCCTCCAGTTTAAAAAAAATTCACAGATAATAACTTCAAAATGTTGCACACCAGAAAAACCCCAAAGCTTAAAGCTCCTGAGGCATTCAAGATTGTGTGTGTGTGTGTGTGTGTGTGTGTGTTGTTGTTGTTTAGCAATTCAAGTTATAATGGGGATCAGCAGAGGCCTCTAGAACTCTTGGGACTGGACAAAGGTGAGAGAGCAGAAGGGAAAACCTTTTCTAATAAAGCACCAAAAATATGAATTAATGTGAGGAAAAAAGGGTAAACAATGTGAGCCAGGTGTGGTGCTAGAAATTCTCTTGAATGTATAAATGCTCCACTTAGAGGTAATTAATGGAGAGCGGAAAAGTTACAGCCTGATAGGGAACGCAGTGCGGAGGGTGAGCCCTCTGTTGGGGTGGCTGCCTAAGCCCAGAGACCAAAAGTTTCTGGAGTGTCAAGCAGACTTTCTGATATGCTCCTGCCTGTGCTATAGCAGGTCTGATTGGCCTGAGAGATGTGTCCCTGAGTTGGGGGATGAGCTGGGCCAGCCCTGGTTCCTGTCTGAGGATGGGGCACAGAATCCACAGGCTGAGGCTGAGCAAGAGCAAGGGTAGATAGAAAGAATCCTGGCTCAGCATGCGATCAGGCTCAGTCCAGGCTGCATCCCTGACTCAAGGTCACCTTGTTGATCTGTTGTTTCCTCATCTATACAGGAAGGGATGGGATTCAGTGTCAATAACCCTTGGCATGAAGGTTCTATGGAATTTCCATAAACCTCAACCTGTTGGGGACCAAATTGTAGAGAGAACTGAGGGGTCCTATGCATTCCTGACCCTGGCTTCTGATCTTATTTCAACAGAACAATCCCAGACTGTTTTGAAGATCAAAAACTGAGTCTCAGAGTTGTTATTGTACATGTTTTGTATTTAGCAAATTCTCAATAAAAGTTGACCTTCTCACTGAACGCCACAAACATCAGTGGACAAATAGGCAAAGTGTCATCCTTGTTGACTTCATGGGAGAAGATACATTAGAACTGCAGTCAGTGACTTCATGGGGCAGGTACTATGGGCAGCTTCCTTTCACAGCTTGAGGGTGGAATTAGGTTGGTGGTCTCTGAATGACAATTAGGTGTATTGACAGCCTTAACATCCTCCTACCCTTCTACTGGGAAATTCTGCTTTCTCAGTCTGTCATGGGAAATAAAATAACTTCTGACAAAGATTTCATAGAAAAGACTCACTGTAGAGAATTGTTTTCTAGTGTCCATCAGTGGATCCCATCAGAGAGACTCTGTGCCCCGCATCCTAAGGGAGGTCTGAGAGAGCAAACCACCACTCCAGTGCCCTGGTCTGGGATAGGACCCCCAGTGGGAGAATGACTCACAGTGACACCAGACAGATACCCAGACCCAGGGGAGGGAACTCTGGGGCCTTGGTGTCTACTCGTCCTGCCTCCACCACACCTGATATTAGACTATCTTCAGGATGGAGAATGTTCTAACAGATGTGGATAACCTCTGGCTCCTGCTTTCCTGAGTTGTGGGCTGCAACTCATATTTGCAACACTTGAGATTCAGTATTATATGAGGGGAAAAAACCTATAACAGGATATGGTAGCAGAATTCTGTGAGATTTTTATCATTTTCTTTATACATCTTTCTCTTTTAGTTTATCTTATTCTGCACATGTTGTTTATATAACTGTATAAACTAAAACCATTTAAACATTTGAGTAAGTTTAGTTTTTTTCCAACTATGTGTTGTCAATTTCCTAAATCCATATAAAATCCACTTGAGAAAGATGATACTTCCCATTCTTAAATATTTCCACACAGAGGGCTGGGGTTGTGGCTCAATGGTAGAACGCTTACCTAGCATGTGTGAGGCACTAGGTTTGATTCTCAGTGCCACATATAAATAAATAAAAAATAAAGGTCCATCAACAACTAAAAAATTTAAAAAAATATATTTCCACACAGAAAGCTTATTCAAGGTAAAACCAAATGCCAGAGGTTTATGCTCCACATTAAACTTCTAGTCACATTTTAAGAAAATATTGAGACTAAAAAGTATGAAAAGTAATAATTACCTTACTTCAAATACAATGTTGTCATTATAGACTGTTGATAGTGATCATTAACTGATTCTGGCATCAGTGCTTCAGCTGAAAATCAAATCTTCACTGCTTCACAACTTTTAAGTCACTTTTCCTCATCTTTTATCAATAAAACTTCATTTGCTCACTGATAACAGGAACAATCATATGATTTGTAAGGAGAAAGTAAACCTGAGCAGTTACTATACAAAGTATTGGGTAATTTCTCTACATCTCCCCTTTAAAATATGCACTAAGATTATATTATACATATATGGTTTTATAGCCACAAACCCCAGGAAAATGTGAACACTGGAATCTACAGGATGTAAAAATTCACATTTCCTTTTGCCTTTCTTTTGAGTGAAAGCTAGTCATGTGTGTTGCCCCAATAAATGGTGGACTTGGGCCTTTGCCCAGTCTTGTTAGGATTCTAGCACAGGTCAGAGCGGGCCACTGTAAGGATGGACAACTTTGCCCTCTTGGAGGTTCCATCACATGTCTGCCCCCACCCCAAGCCTTCAATATCCCCCTCATTTCAGCTTGCAGGTGATTTGTATTCATGGGAGCAACTTGGGTGGGCACTGGAGGAACCTGAGCCTACAGAGATGACAGAAGGCTGTGCAGGCCAGGGGCCCAGGGTATAGGTCAGGTGTAAGGGTCCTCCTTGTCATCCTTCTCTTGCTACCTGTGGTCAAGGGGATGCCATTTAAGAGCTCTAAGTCTAAGAGGCCTCAACAATGTCATCAACAATACCTCAACAATACTCATTCAGCAAGAATTTGAGTGCATCCTCTCTGGGAGCAAAGGGTCAGGATGAAGAGAGGGAGGTAAATACCTGTGGGTCTCTTCAAGTTCGGTGGAAGAGCTAGACACCACTCAGGCAGCTTGCAAGCTGTGCAAGTGACAAATACTGGAATGGGTGGCCTTGCCCCAGGCTAGGGAGACCAGGGACCAGTGGGAGATGGCCAGTATGTGGGAGGAGTCTAGGTAATGGCATGTTATAGAGGGAAGTGGTGAGCTCTGTACAGTGCATAGCAACAGGACACCTGGTACACAGGGGTTACCAGCACACCTCTCCTCTCTCCCTCTACCCCACTGGCATTCCATCCCAACACCTCTGTCCCACACTAACATCCACAAGCCTAGACATGAAACCAGTGCCTTTGTGCAAACGCCCGCATAGAAGCGCCTACTATGAGAGGGGGGTCCATGTCTAAGACTGCTCTCCAGGCTCCAACAAGTCACATGGAGATAGCAACCTAAGAGAGAAGGAAGAAAACAAACCATTTTTACTGAGTTCCTGGAACACTGAACAGATTTAAAACTGCTTTGTCCTGGTGCCAGCCCAGGAGGAGGGACATTTTGAATTGGAGGTTGTGAGCTCTAGGCAGCCACCAGGAACCAGAGGGAGTGGAAGAAAGGAGATAGACCTCTCCCACTATTATATTCTCCTTCCATTGCTTTCCCTCCTCTCTCCCCCACCATTTTTAAAAAATGTGGTGAAATATATATGACATAAAATTCACTACCTAAACCATTTTTAAGTGCACAGTTCAGTGGTCATGTCATTAAGTACATTCTCATTGTTGTACCTCCATCGCCACCATCCATTTCCAGAACTTTCCATCACAATTTTTTTTTGGTAGTCCTGGCAATGAAACCTAGGACCTCATGTGTGCTAGGCAAGTTCTATATCACTGAGCTACACCCCCAGACCTTATCATCTTCTTTTTAAAAGCTCTGTCAGTTTCTTTCTCCCCTGAGGCACTCAACTAGTCATGATGAGATTCATTTAAAATTGCCTGTTAGGAGGATGGGAGGGAAAAATAGGAGGGAACAAAGGAATTATGAACTGAGGTCAATTTCTATGCATGTATGGGTAGTAAAGTTTGAATAAAATTAAATAATTTGTTTTAATTGCCTTGTTGAATTCACTGAAAATAATCTGCAAAATCTTTCATTTTGAAACCTGGACAGGGAAGTCCTTTTCCTTTTGAAAAACCCTGCCAGTGAATTCATGATAAGTTGCTTTCCACTTGCATCTGGTATTTGATTGACAATTATTTTTCCCTTTGAGAAGGACCAGATCCTAGAGATAACACCTGTTGGGGTTGGGATATTTATTCTTTACACCACACAGGCCCAAAAGAAGGACTGAGACAACAAAACTCCTATGTGTTCAACAGAGGACTTCCTTGACAAGACAAAGACCCAAATAGGTCACCATCACCTAGGATCACAGAATGTGTCTGTCCATTTGTTCAAGTCTTCTTAAACAAAGAAGGTTGAAAAACAACCTTCTTAAGGTTGATAAGGATGGCTATGACTATGTCTAGTGGGAAGAATGACAATAAAGACATAATTTTACTAATGTATGGCAATTGTTCATAGAATTTTTGGAATGTCCACAAGATTCTGCAGATCACTGAATCACTTGTAAGATCACAAATCCATCCCTCAGCACACTCACTCATGTTCACACACACACACTCACACCCGTTCTCACACACATTCACATGTCACACACCCTCCATGCCGCTGCTTGCCACACATCTTTGCCTGTACCGTTTCCTCCACATGACAGGCTGCCCCAATCCTCTTCCCTCTCTGGTGATTTCTTCTCCTTTACAGGTCTGTATTGGTGCCACTGGGGCACTTCTCTCCCTGGGCCAGGTTTCCTGTGCAGTGCCATCTCTGCCTTTACACTTCCACTGAGGCTGCACATTGGAGCTTCCTGGAGCAGGGACAGATTGGTGCGTGGGTGTTTAGATGGGCCTGATACCCTGGTGGCATTCATGGTGCTGGTCTGGAGGCTGCCTTACACGGCAATGTCTTTTTGTTTTCCCTTCACCTCCTCCTTGTTGTCCAGGCTCATGGGCTGGCAAGTACCTTTCCACAGGTCAGAGTTGTCCTTGGCAGTGGGCCTTCCAGAGGGTCTCTGGAGCAGATGTGTTTCTGAACACTTCAGGCCCTGACACTTTGTGCTCTGCTTTCTTTCCAGGACCACTCCCTTTGCAAAACTCTGCTTAAAACAAGAGGAGTACAAAGAGGTGGGCCCTGCCTTCCTTGGGCCCAGCTCCGCTCTCCATAGGTGCACAGCGAGGGCCCTTTGTCTGTGATGGGACAGGCTCAGCATCAATGAGAAAGGCGTACAGTGTGGGCCCATCCAAATATTAACTGTGGACATTTTCCTCCTTTGAAAACATGAGACGCTCTGTACTCAGAGCCCTGCCCTCCAGAGAACACAATCGCTTCTGTTTTTCTTTTTCCAGTAGATTGAAGCTCGTCATTGGCAGCTATCTTATCTTCACCATGCCCCAGGTTTGGGAAAGTCAGCACTTAGAGCTACTCCTCTTTAGGCAGTGTCTGCTTCCCACTGGTCTTCTCTGCCTGGGCCCCCAACAACACAAGGGAAATGGGGAAAGAGAGGAAAACCAATGCCCTGAGGGCTCACAGGGGTCCCTGGAAAGCAGGGAACTCGAGAGTCTGGGCTCCACCCAGGGCTCA
Organism: Spermophilus citellus; assembly: GCF_964194105.1. Taxonomy (NCBI): domain Eukaryota; kingdom Metazoa; phylum Chordata; class Mammalia; order Rodentia; family Sciuridae; genus Spermophilus; species Spermophilus citellus. The sequence goes on along the minus strand of NC_138182.1, from coordinate 75,161,092 downwards.
TCATGACTAGGGCAGGACAGGGGTGGGGAATTGCCCTAAACGGATTCAGTACGGTTTACCTATTGCACCTGGAATTTGGATGGTTCCAAGATGCAATAATAATCTGTGACCAAAATCAATATTTTTCATGTTGCTATATCTGATAATACAATTAAGTTCAATTTATTGAATTAGAAAAATGTTGCACAACAAAAGGCAACATTGAGTCACAATTTTCTCTTTTCTAAAGTGGATCCAACTGAAGCTAGATTGTGGCTTGTAGGGTTTGATTGTCATTTTCTCAGGGTGGATTTTAAGGCCAAATTGACCGGTGTGCCAAGAAAAGCCAGATTCCTGTCCAGCTCGGTGTGTAGTCTTAATTGGGTCTCATTCTTATTCTCTGGCTCGGCTGTGGGCTGATTACAGGGCAGTAGGCTTTTTTCTGTGTTGGAGCATGAGCTTCCAACACAAGTTTTAACCAGCAAGCTAGTGTGCCTTTTCCCACTGGAGCAGTTATGCAAGAAACTCGATTTAAATGGTTTTCACACCCTGTTTAACCTGGAAGTAGGAACAACCAAATGCCCATCTCCTGATGAATGAACAAATAAAACATGGCAAATCTATACAATGGAATATTATTCATCCATGGAAAGGAACAAAGTACTACTGCTACTTGTTGCAATGTGGATGAGCCTTGGAAATATTGCAATAAGTGAAAGAAGCCTCTCACAAAAGAAATAAAATAATATACAATTTCATCTATATGAATGAACATATCTGTTGAGTCTAAAAGTAGAATAGGGGTACTGGAAGTTGAGGAGAGAGGGATAATGAAGAATGGCTGATGAAGGTTATGAGGTCTCTTTGTGAAGTGACAAAAATGCCCTAAAACTGATCCTGGTGATGGCTGAACAACTCTAATATACTAAGAACCACTGAATTATACACTTTAAGCAGACAGTTTGTATGGTAGTTGATCCATATCTCAATAAACCTGGTTCTTTAAACTATAGAGCTTTTTTGGATCTGAATGTACAGACCCATTTAAAACAATACAAATCACCATAGCAAATGATTACTCTTTTTTAAGGAATCTTTTTATTTTTAATGTGTGGAAAAACAAAAATCTTACTTTTGCATCTCTGACTCCCACTTGGCCAGAAATGTGTTATATAAGGTTAAGGCTCAAAGTAAGAAGGTAACAAAAATACAAATATATCAGAAGTGGCAATAAATATAAATGAACTAAATTTACCAGTTAAAAAGAGATTTGCCAGGCATGGTGGTACATACCCATAATATTAGCAACTCAGGAGGATTTGCAAGTTCAAGACCAGCTTGGGCAATTTAGCAAGACCCTGTCTCAAAATAAAATAAAATAAAAAGGATTGGGGATGTAGCTCCGTGGTAGAGCACCCCTGTGTTCAATCCCTAGTACTAGAAAGAGGGAGAGAGAGAGGGGGCGGGGAAGGAAGGAAGGATGCCAAACCTCCAAACTTACCATTTTTTGTGTTCCATTCATTTTCATATTTACATCTCTACTCTACCCCTGACCTCAATCAACACTTGGTCCCCAAATTCTGTATCTAAATTCACACTTAACTTCCCCATTTGGAAGAATAGTAGGCATGTCATTCAGCACGCTCCTTCTGATGCCACACTGCACAAATGTAACATGGTCAAACAAAATTGTTAATCCTGTCCTCAAATCTGTGTCTTCTTTAAAATTTATTTTTAATTGCAGATGGATACGATACCTTTATTTATTTTTTTACGTGATGCTGGGGTTTGAACCCAGTGCCTCACACGTGCCAGGCAAGCGCTCTACCACTGAGCTACAATCCCAGTCCTCAAACCTGTTTCTTAATTCCCTCAGGTTTCTAGATGTCGGTAAATGCTTTCAACATCTTCCCAGTTGCTCGAGGCATCTGCAGTCCTCATTCTTCACTATTCCTCCAAAACCAGCCCATCAGCAAGTTCTACCATTTTCTCTCTCAAATACTTTATAAATCTGTTTATCTCCATTTCTGTTGCTACTATTCAATTCCTAGTCCTCCATGATTTCTCTAACTGATCCTCCTGCAGGTCTATCCAATATCTTTCTTACTGCTGTACAAACTAGTCCCTACACAGAAGACTGAGAACTCTTAAAATGATAAAATATGCTATATAATATAATTAATATTACATACATTATATTTTGTAGTTTACCAAGTCCAATAGTAGAATGATACTTGTGAATCTCCCCCTTGATTGAAGAATTAGCAGAACATTCCTGCAAAAATTAAATCTGAATATATTACTCCCCTATTTAAAACCTCTTCTGGCTCACATTACACTTAAAGCACAATTCTGATTCCTTGCTTCTCCAAATTCCTTCTGTACTCTTCAAGCCTCACTGAGTTCCAATCACATTGACCACCTTTGTGCTTCTAGAAGATGCCACAAGGCCTTTATACTCATTGATGCCTCTGCCCTAGATCTTCAGCAGACTGGTTCTTGTGTTGTTCAGGTCTCAGTTCAAATATCACCTTCCCAAAGTGATCTGCATCCACCACTTTATTTCAGGAGTATATGTACGAGTCCCATTTCATTTTCTTAGTGCACTACTGATCACTATCCAAAGGCATCTTATTCATTTTGTTTATTTTCTGTCTCTCTCCTATAAGCTCCATGAGAACAAAGAGCTTGTTTTTCTGGTTATTCCCAGTTGTAACCTTAATGTCTAAGACATAGAGGGTGCCCAATAAACATTTGTTGAGTAAATATGCAAACCCATACATATGAACTAAGTTGTAAATTGTGCCTAGTGGTTAACACTCCCTTGTCAGTAGATTTTTCTTTAGGTTCTTTGTTTTAGAGCTCATGTGCTTCTTTTATTAGAAATTAGTCCGGGTGATTGATCCCAGAAACTTTGAAAATGTTCTAGAGCTAGCATATTATTCCAGTATCCTCAAATCTATGTCAGTTGGGACAACTTTAGGTTTATAAAGGAAACCTACACCCCTCACTCTGGAGAGAGGTGAACAGATGGACCACATTCTCTTTTGTAACTGATTTCTAGGACATTGGCCAGGCTATGTATTTTTCTGTGATTCTTCTAATGAATTGAGCCAAATTGTAAAGATTCTAGACCATTTTTGTGTTTTCCTGTGGTCATTAATCAAGTACACATTGCCTTTTCTACTCTCACACATGCCTAAACTGTAGGTTATTTTTGATAATGAAACAATTTCACATTGCCCAACCTTCTAATAATCCTACTCAGTGGCTTGAGGTTCCATGTCATAATTTCACACACCAATGTTGTACCACATGCTGCAGTTATTCTTAAATTTCAATGTATGTAACAGCTACCTGTTATTGTGGTTAAAATGCAGATTTCTGGGCTCTAGCTCCAATTTGGTAAGTTTCAGGTAGAACCTGGGATTTGTACCTTTTGATTTCTACCACATCAAACATAGGAGGTCAGCCAACTCTCAGATGAGCCTGCAGGGAACTGGCTGATACTTGCAAGTAAGTGTTCAGGACACATAGCTTCCTTTCTCAGGGGGGCCTGGAGGACTGCCCATCACCACCACCAGAGCAAAACTTTAGTAACCCTGGTGCCCCCAGGTTGTCTGCATGGTGGATGTCAATTATCTTTTCTCAGCCCCCTTATTACAACAAAATTTCTACTCTACATAATTGCTTCTTTAAAAATTACATTGCTATATCTTGCCAAAGACTATTTTCAATAGAACTTTTTTTTTTTGAAGAATCAGTTTAAGTGTATAGAAAAACTGATCAGAAAGCATGGAGAACTTCCCTATGCCTCTCCCTTCCTTTTTCTTTTATTATTAACATCTTACATTACTGTGTATCTTTGTTAGAATTATGAACCCATCTTGATGCTTTTTTTGTTCGTTAATCCTTGGTTCACATGAGAGTCCAACCTTGGCATGGTTCCTTCTGTGGGTTTTGACAAATGCTTGATGACAAGAATTTGTCATCACAATATCACAAAGAATAGTTCCACTGCCTTAAAAAATTCCTATTCACTCTCTACCCCATCTACTGTAATTCATTTCCAATGTGATGTGTAACCGATGTGATTCTGCAATCTGTATTTGGGGTAAAAATGGGAGTTCATAACCCACTTGATTCTAATGTATGAAATATGATTTGTCAAGAGCTTTGTAATGTTGTGAACAACCAATAAAAAAAAATTCCTATTAATTCCCCTTCTCTTTCTCCAAAGACTATTTTTAACAGATATTCTTAAAGGATCAAAACTAGTTTCATTCTTCATTTTCTTGTTTTTGTCACTATCTTTAATCTCAAAGCCTACATTTGGATCTGTCCTTGAACTTGATATGATTTATTGGATGGCTTCCCCCACCATATGGGTATGAATAGCACCTGGAAATCATCTCACTGAGCCCCTGGCCATCAGCTGGGTCACATTCCAGAGCTTCTTTGGCCTGCTGCTGTGTGTCCTCCTTGAAATGCCTCAGGTCCTCCCCACACCCAACACAGTCAGGGTCTGCCAATGGCTCTCGCATCAGTGCTCAGAAAGGAGGAGTTTTTAAGGTGCTGGAGTTTTATAAAATCTACTGGCCACTGGCCAAGGCTGAGTCTTCTTTATAGTATCATATTCCCAAAGAATTGTATAACTAGCTACTGTTTCCAGGCCAACTTTAGGGGCTAGCAATAGTCTTCCTAAAACTTCTGGCTGCAGATAGGTGAAAAGTTCCCACCCTGCTTGGGCATTGTGAGGGTCCCCTAGAAGGGAGAGTCAGTGACACCCATGCTTTGGAATGACTTCTAAGGTAGCCATATTTCCCATGCTGACCCGGTACTGTGGTTTGGAGGTGGCTTGTCCTCCAAAGGTTGTGTGCTGGAAGCTTGGTCTTTGGTGTGATGGTGTTGAGGTGGTGAAATCTCTTAAGAGATGGGGCCTCATACAAGGGATTGTTTCACTGGGGGGACTGCTTCAGAAGGGATTGATGTAATGCTCTTGGGACCCGAGTTAATTCCCAAGAGAGCAGGTTGTAATAAAAAGAGCAACCTTGTCCCCTGAATCCCTTTGGATTTCTATCTCAACATGTAAACTCTTCATCCTGAATGTACTCCCACCATGATGCCAAGTTGTGGAAGAGCTCCTCACCAGAGCAGAGGAGAGGCTAGCACCAAATGCTCCTTAAGCCTCTAAAATGGTGAGCTAACTAAACATCTTTTCTTTATGCATTACCCACCCTAAGGTATTTTATTATAGCAACAGAAAACAAATTAAAATACTCATTACACACAGTATTGGTTTCTGAGTCTGGTCATTCTCAATAGGTAATTTGCAGGGGCCCCTACCCTCCAGCCTCCTTTGATTTTTCTTTTTTTTAATACCAGGGATTGAACTAAGGGGCACTCAACCACTGAAAAACATCCTTGCCTTATTTTGTATTTTATTTAGAGACAGGGTCACACTGAGTTGCTTAGCATCTCACTATTGCTGAAGCTAACTTTGAACTCTCAATCCTCCTGCCTCAGTCTCCAAAGTCGCTGGGATTACAGGTGTGTGCCACTACACCTGGCTCCTATGACCATTTTTATAATCAACAGTATAAGAGACAGATGAGTTGTCTTTGCTCCTGAATAAAGAATCTGACCAGATTTGATTATGAAGTTAGCTACCAGCAAGGAGGAAAAGGGGAAAAGAGAAGATGACTTTCAAGTTTCAGATCATACTGATACTTTGAAACCTATGGGCATGTTTAATTTTTTAATAGAAAAAGACCGAATAAAGAAATAGTAAATTGACAGGACATGGTGGCACATGCCTGTAATCCCCATGGCTCGGGAGGCTGAGGCAGAAGGATCATGAGTTCAAAATCAGACTCAGCAATTTAGCAATGCCCTAAGCAACTCAGTGAGAAGAGAAAAAAAAAAGTAGGAGTGCTGAGGATGTGGCTCAGTGATTAAGCACACCTGGGTTCAATCCCTGTACCAAAAAAAAAAAAAAAAAAGAAGTTAGCTGGAGGGAACTTGTGAGCATTTTTTCCCCACACTAACAATGGTGCTCAGTGTCTATTTCATTCTATTTGTGCTCTACTGATACCTAGCTGGTTCTCCCTCCTTCAGTGTGTCCTCTCACTCTCTGCTGAGATCCAACTTGACATGATGTACCACCCAGCCAAAACCAGGACACTACCATCTTTTTTTTTTTCCTGTGGGAATGTATTCCCAGGGCCAATTCCAAGAACCAAATGATGCCTAGGCATCATTTGGGTGATGCTGGAGTGTACCAGCAGGCTCTGGCCTGGCTGATGTGGCCCGAGGTCTTTTGTGACAATTTCCCTGACACAGCAGAGACAGTAGATGACAAATCCACTGGCCGAGATCACACCTATGAACTAGACCATGACTCAGGTATCCCAGAAGGTTGGCATGAGCTGGGCTCCCAGGGGGAGGGGGGCGCTTTTGCCCCAGCAGGTCTACCAAATCCAAATCCAGTCTGCAGCCACTGCAGGGACCTGGTGCAATGTGCACCCCTCCCCCCTGCTGGCCATTGCCCACTGCTGAGGGACGTCTCAGCAGCCTCCGATTCTCAGACTTGTGCAGCTGGGCAGGAGCATCTTACAGCACCTCTCATTTCACAGATGGAAAGAGGATCATTCAGAGAACTGTAGTTACCATGGTTGCTGGGAGTCACCCGTCAGCATCTATATCACAAGGCAATGAAACCTGCTGAGGTTACAGACTCAAAAAATCATGAGGTGTCATGAGGTGCTCAGTGGGTGCTAAGTCCTCAATGGTGAAGGGCTGGCTAAGCAAGAATAAAGTGTGCCTTTGGGAACCTCCCCTCCGTAGGTGGTGACTTGTCCCACTCCAGTGACATGCTGTCTGCCTTCCGAAGATGGAAGAGACCAGAGGGAACTGACCCTTTGCGCTCTCTGCCTATACCCAGTTACTAAAAGCCACCAGGACACAAGCCCTGAACGTAACAGAAAAGAAAGCTGAGAACATGTTTCCCCTTGCCATCAAAGAGAATCAGTTCACATAATTTTAACCATAAACAAGGATTTTCACCTTGTTTTTAAATAAGAGCTTTATTCAGATATACATCACTTGCCTTAAAACTCATCCTTTTAAAGTGTACCATTTAGGATTTTCAGTATATTCATGGAATTGTGCCACCATTGCCACCACCTAATTTCAGAATATTTTCATGACTCCAAAAAAGAAACTCTGTACACACCACCCCTGTCCCAGCCCCTGGCCACCACTAATCTATTTTCTGTCTCTATGAATTTGTTTTTTTCTGGACTTTTCATACAAATGGAATCATATAATATGTGGGCTTTAGTATCTGGCTTCTTTCACTGGACAGAATGGTGCTTTATATTGTGCCTTGTACTTCACTCCTTTTTAAGGCTGAATAATATTCTGTTGTGTAGATATGCCAGTTGAGTTTATTCATTTGTCTGATGATGGATACATGAGTTATTTCCATTTTTGAGCTGTTGGGTATCATGCTGCAGATAACATAGGTGTACAGGTTTAAATTGTGTTTTCTGTTTTATGGGGTCTATTAGGTTGCCTTTTAAATGAGGGGCTATGTCACCAATTTTCACATGTATGGTTATATCTGAATATTCTAGAAATGTGACCCAATCTCTTCCATGCTCTGAATTGGAGTGATGAATTGTGCACTCTTCCTGAACACCTTCTACATGCCAGATTCTCTTCTATGTACTAGGGATATACTGATGAGCAAGATAAAAACCCTACCCTTGTTGACTCCTACACTACATCTCCCTTATCCTGCTCTGTCCCCTCTGCTCTGCCTTGGTGAAGCCCAGGTAAGTAAATCTTCTCTTTCTCTCTCTCTCTTTTTAAATTTTTTGTAAGTATGACAAGGACTTTATTAGTCAAGGTACAAAGCTAAGTTGCTATAATAAAGAGACCCAAGAACACAGAAATTTAAAGAAGACAAAGGTTTCTTTCTCTCTCATTAGTCTAAGGAAAGTCCCGGGTTGGCCTGGGGCTCTGCTCCAGTTACTGAAGTCTTCTAATGAGTCACCTGTCCCACCCTGACCCCCGTTCTGCTTCCCTTCAGTTCAATCAGATATCAGGGTGATCTATCTAAAATGCTAGCAATGACATGTCATCCTCTACCTAAGCCCCCACAGTGTAGCCTATTCACTTATATGATAAAACCTGTACTTGTTGGGGCCCACATAAGTCAGGAATGATATGGCCCTGACCAGTTAAACCTAGACTCCAGCACCCCCAAACTGGAATTTCCACCTGCAATGGAGTAATTTATAGTTCTTGGATTACTCCTTGCTGTGTTAGTCCTGTGGACTCCCTTTCCATTTACTCAACCAACTGCATATCCATTTCCTACACTGTACCAGACACCAGGATTGTCAGTAAATGAGTCAAATGCAATTCCCATCCTCACTGTCTTTCTTCCAGAAATCATCCTTCTACTCAGGGCCTTGTAGAGTACATCAAAGCTTGCCTTCCTTCTGGAACCTTCCATGAACTGGTGTACACACCTCTCAGCTTAGATATTGCAGGAGGAGGCAAGAGAGTGGCAGATGAGCCCTTCTGTTCAGAGACAGATGAAGCTAGGTTCAGATCCCACCTCCACCTCTAATGAGCTATAAGATTTTAGCAAGTTATGCAGCCTCTGAACTGCAACCTCCTCCATGAAGAATACACAAAGGGGCATGAGAAGTGTGCAGCACAATTTCTGGTTCATCTCAGCAAGCCTTTATGAAGCTCACATTTATTTTTGCCACTGCCTGAGCATGAATATACTAACTTTTCCAGTTGTGTTGTCACATTGTACTACTATTTATTTACACATTTTTCCTCTCCCACCAATCTAAGAGATTCTCAAGGACTGTAATTATTTGTTAACTTTGGAATCCTTTGTTCCTGGCACATTACCTGAAAGTAAATCATTGGTTTGCCTTCCACTTATTATCTTAATTACCCCCCTGAGAGGCAGAGATCAAATCTCACTCCACTGGGCAGCTCTATGTTTCTTCTAGTATCAGGCAGGATGATCCCAGACACAAAGAAAGAATGATTGGTTCACATATGGGCCACATTCAGACACCTGAGAAACACTTGGTTTCTACCCACCTCCAACTGGTCTGCTTTCTGGGTGGTCTCTTCTTCCCCATACTGAACCCTCAGACCTCCCCCTTCCACTGACCAAAGGACACACAGGCCCTGCTTGTCCATTCTGATTTGAGCCTCCATACATCATTGGACCTCTGGAATATGCTGGCTCCTTAAGGAGGGAGCCTGGGTCCTTGTACAGCTGTTTATACTTCCAATTTCACACAGGTGGTCCCACTAAATTATCTGCCATTAGAGAATTCATCAATTCATCTGCCAGTTGTTCTCAAATCTTTCTGCACAAGAGATCATCTGGAGGTCTCAAAAAAATACTGTTGCCTGATTCCCACCCCATAACTGGTGTGACCTGGGCTTCAGATTTTTTAAGCTTGCCAGGGATTTTTTAAATACACATCGAAGATTAGGAGCCTCTGGGCTGAGTTCACAGAGTGTCCCTTGAGGTGACCCACCTGAGGATAATCACTTCATCACCTCTGGATGTGTGATTCACATAGAGAGCCAAGTAGTTGTGGATCACAGAACTGAAATTAAAGAGACCCTTTTTATAATATCCAGGACCGTGGGCTGGCAAGTACCTTAAACAGAGAAAGTCTATTTGGTGAGATGAGATAGATTTTTCCAACTTAGGATGCCAATGTTTATAAATCAAATAATCAAAGAAAAAGACAAAGGTGAGATTTTTAAAAATTAAGGTTGCATTTGTCCCCAGCTTCCCGTGATCCCGTTCTGCTAACTAGAGGAACATGGGGCTCACTTTTCAACACACCTATTTCATATAATGTGCTTTGTGAGAGATATTTGGAGAGATGGTCCTGGCTGCAGGGAGCTTACAGCCTAAAGGTGTAGTCAGATCCCAAACAGTGATCAATTCTACAAAACACTAAAAATAATACACCGTGGAGGCCTAGGGAAGAAGGAAAGGAATTTGGCCTGGAGGTCTAGGACATTAGGTACAGGTGTTTGTAGTGGTAGGAACAACCAGTGGAGGCAAATAGAGAAGGAGGCTGAGGTCAAAGGAGGTCCTGCTTTCCTCTGTAGGCCACTGCAGGGTGTTGAAGGTCATGAGCAGAACAGTGCCATGATTGCCCATATTCCTAAGAGATGGTGGGGAAGAGAGGCTGGAGACCGTGAGAGGCTACTGCCACAGTCCCGACCACGAGCCTTAAGGACACTCTGACTGGGCAGCAACTGTGGTAAGGAGACTTTAATTTACAATTTGTTTCTATGCACATCCCACCCCCAGCCTTTGGTGCTAGAGATGGAACCCAGTACCTTACCCCATTAGGCAAGTGCTCTACCACTGAGCTATACCCCCGGCCTCTATGCAAATTCTTACTTGCATACATAGCTGTTTTTCAAACCCTATGTGTGATTCATTGCAGCAAAATGTGATGAAACCACTTAGGAGTGGCCCCAAATATTAAAATCCAAAGGATAGGCAATAACCAGAGAGGAGCTATTAATTGGTTATTCAAGAAAAAGACCCTTGCTAGGGAGATGACATTTTTTCAGAAAAGTAATAAGGTAAATTTTCTCCATGATTTATTCAGTTCTGGTATTTGGGGTATAAGAATGATCCTTGAGGCTATGTAGAGTTAGGTAGTTTAACAAAAATGTTACATATCCAAAATTGTCCCGTGGATGATATGAGAACTTCAGGATACACCTCGACCAAAGCAGGCATTTGTGTACTTGGAAGGATTACTACTGACTCACAAAATAGGTGGCAATTTCAGTCTTCTCTACTTGGCTCAGGGTTTGATATGAAGGAAAAAGTTGGTTTTCTGTTGATATGAATTCTTAGGTTTCATCTGAGTCATATCCTCTTTTCGCCTTCCCAATTGAAGTCCCATCCCTACACATGGTTTTTACAGGTAGTTTTTACATATTTCAGTCTCAGTAAATACAAAGCAGTTGCAAATAAGTCACAAGCTGCCCAAAGCAGGAAAGTTTCTTCCCTCCAAAAAAGTAGTAAAATAGATAATCCACAGCTCTGCATTGGCTTAATTAATTTATTTATTTTGAAACTTTTATACTGGGGATTGAGCCCAGGGGCACTTTACCACTGAGCCACATCCCCAACTCTTTTTTGTTTGTTTTTAAATTTTGAGACAAGGTCCCAACAAGTTGCTTAGGGCCTCACTAAATTGCTGATGTTGCCCTTGAACTTGAAATCCTCCTGCCTCAGTCTCCCAAGTTGCTGGGATTACAGGTATGTAATCCCAGATCCTGACTTAATTAAAATGACAAAATGTCATGGGGTAGAGGAAAGACCAAGATTTCCTGACCATCATGGCTTTTGTATACTTCCTAAAAGTCCTAGAGTTGTCGTAGTTGACAAACATAGAAAAGTTAAATCCAGATAAATCGGTCAACTACAAACATAGAAAAGTTAAATCCAGATAATAAATAAAGAAGCTATTAAGAAAATGAGATAAGCCAAAGACTGAGAGAAAATATTTGTAGTTACACATTATCTTCCAAAGGAATTCTATGCGAAATGCAAACTCCTATAAATCTGTGATAATAAGCAATCTTTTAAAAATTGGAGCTCCAAAATCAGAATTTCATGTATGGCCAAAAGCACAGGAAAAATATTCAACATTATCCCAAAAGTTTAAGTTACACATTAAGCTATCTTCATATTCAGTGGGATGGCTAAAAGTGAAAAGATCAACTATATTGAATTCTGACAAAGATGCTGAGCAACTAAAACTCTCCTACATTGTTGATAGAATAAAAAAAGGCATAACAACATTGAAAAATTAGACTGGTCTTCTCTCATGAAGTTAGACATAGACTTACAATATTGCTATGGTGTTGCCCACATGTTGAAGGCTTGGTCCCCAGCTTGTGGTGCTATTGGCAGGTGGGCCTAGTGAAAGGAAGTTAGGTCAATAGGGGTATGCCCTTGAAGGGGAGATTGGGGCCCAACCCCTCTTTGTCTCTTTGTTTCCCAGCAATGAGGTAAGCAGTTTCCTCTACCATACATTCTAAACTGTGATGTACTACTTTATCACAGGCCCAAACATAGACTGAAACCTCTGAAACTGTAAACCTTCCCCCTTTATAAGTTGTTTATCTCAAGTATTTTGTCACAGTGACAAAAAACTGACTAGTACAATTACGACTCATTAATTCCATTTCTAGACATGGAAATAAAAACATATTTTCACAAAAAAATATGTATGCAAATGTTCACAGAAGCTTTATTTTAAAAAGCCACCACTTTGGCGGGGAAGAAAAGAACAGTCCAAGTGTACATCAACAGGCAAATGAAGAAACTGGAACATTCACACAATGGAAACTATTTACGACTCAGCAATTAAAAACAAAACAAAACAAACCCTCCTGACACGCTTTCAAAAACATTATGAGGAGAGCAAAAGAAGCCAGACACAAAAGAGTTCATACCATATGACTCCATTTGCATGAAGTTCTAGAATTGGCAGAACTCACCTCTCGTGATGGAAATCAGGTAAGTAGTTCCCCTGGGGCTGGAGGGAGGAGGAATTCTGTGCAGACAGCCCAAGTGAACCTCCCATTGTGAAGGAAATGATCTATATCTGGATTGGAAAGGGGGTCATAAGGGTGAACACATTAAAAAAAATCACTGAAGCATGTTCTTAAAATGTGTGCATTTCATTGAATGCCAATTAATTGGTTAACACAAAACAAAGTCTTCAGAATCAATCCCTGCAGGATGCTCTCTCCTCAAGTTGGCAGGTTTTCATGTGAACTAGACAGAAATTGGTTTTGAGATTTAGCATATATCATAATAATATTAAACAAGATTCGTTTTTATTTGGTTTTAGCATACTCATCTTGGAAGTCAGGAAGTTACTTTGATTGTTCAATAGTTTCTGGATTTAACGTCAAAAGTACTAACTTTAAGCATGACTTTAAATTTTCCGTGCAACACTGCTATGCCTTAGAGGAACTGCTGATTCACTATTATAATTCTTCAGAAAAGGGTATTCTACAAAAAGAAAAATCCAGGATATTGCATTGTAGTGTTGTGTGTGTTTTGCCTCAATATATACTGTATTTTCTATTTGCAACAATGCTTTGAAAATATTTGCAAATGCCAAGATATCAGCCGTTTAAAATGTCCTTTTTTTTTGAAAAAGAAAAAGTTAAGAACATCAATTGACTTCTCTGGATCCTGCTCCAGCCAGATCAGATTCTAGCATCTCCTTACATGTGTTCATCTCTCTGTCCCTGCCCTTTCACCATTAAACAAAAAGGCAGTCCATCCAGAAAGGGTGTCACATGTTTGGTTTTTTTAAAAAACAAACTCATTTTATTTCTCCATCAACCTTCACAAATCACTTCAAAGGTAAACATGACAAGGAATCATGGAAAGGTAATTTTGAAACGGTAAACACAGCAAGGAAACTCTTAGGTGGTGTAAGAGACAACTGGGCAGTGGCTGTGACTCAGCTTCAGCTGTAGACATACCTGTTTCACTCCACGACAGGCATGTCTGTGCAACGTGGACAGTGACATCCCCTCTCCTTCTGTAGTAGTCACTGTCCCTAAACAAGAACCCAACAGACAAATGGACCAAGCACATTCCAAGGACAGATATAAGGCTCAATAACTGATAATCACTAGAAAGATACAATAAAAATCAAATATTCAAGTCCAGATAGGAGAGTTCAATAAAAACAATCCCATTGTTTTATTACCCAGTGAGCCAATCTGAGCCAAGAATTTTTAAAGTTCCTATCTACAAATCAAAACTTCCTCTTCTAAATAACCTATCCTAAATCAACAATTAGAGATTTACCTACCTTTGTAGTACATGCAAAGGAGTTTATAATAGTAAGACTACAGACAACATCTAACTATCCAACAGTACAGGGAATTTTTATGGCAATATGATGGAATGTTATTCATACAAAACAAAATTTATGGTCTTCTTTGTGAACCTATTTTCCCCAAAACCTTTCAATAAAGCATAACATTTAAGTTGAAGTCTGAAGTCAGACTGGCTGCATTCAAATCTTAACTTTAAAACAGATTGCATAACATTAAGTTATGCACTCAACATATACCTAAGGTTTTAGTTTTCTTGGATGTAAATAATAATGCTAGCATAGAATTAATAAAATAATTAATAAAAAGTGCTGATATAATAAGGACTTAGCAAACACTGCTAGTTGCTACTTTGGATCCTCACAGAAACTACCTAGAGTTTTGTTTTTGTTTTTAAGAAATATTGCTGCTTGGTTTCCATACCCAGGAATATGCTTGGTCTGTGGTAGAACTCAACTTCTAGAATTTTTGAAGCTCCTTATATGGATTGATTTCAGTCATGAAAGAATAGCTTGTCTTGGACTAAGTGTGCTGCTAATAACAGTTACAAACTGTGGTCAGAATATAAATCCAAGTTTGACATTATAGGAGACCCACCCAAAACAGGCAGAGCCTTCTTCCTTGAGAAAAGAGAATCATGCTCATGAGTTCCACATTTAACCAGCTTTGCCTCAAGGACACTATCCAGCTGCAGCAGAGAGCATCCATATATTGTGCTAAAGAGACAGAGGTTAAAGTTCAGAGCTGCCAATACAGTAGAAAATAGAAGAAAAAACATTTCAGAAAGCAGAATGAATAGAGGCGGAAATCACAAAATCAGAGTAAAACTCCCCTTTAATCCTTGGCTAATTTATGAATAGTGCATGTGCATGAAGAGATGCCTAGGAGCCCAGCAGAAAACAGCAACTTGGGAGCAGGTATTGAGTACATGATTCCAAGTTCAAATTCTACTTAGATCTGGTAAACACTACAGGCTCTTCCTGAAAAACCACATCTTAGGAGTAAGAACCACGTCCCAAGACTAAAGGTTATGACCCAGGATAATGACAGAACCAAAATAGCAAAGGCTAAAACTGAGCTTTCACAAGATGACAGGATCCACAAGCAATTTAAGTGCTTTCTAGCACATTTTAGAGGAAAATAATATAATTTGAGATCTCTACAATGTATCTACAACTCCCTAAACCATAATAACTTTAAAATAAAGACAGTAGACAGGCTAAAAACAAAAACAGGAAATGAGACCCATAATCAAGATGATAGCAACAGATGTATCGATAACCTGAATTTACTAGACAAGCAATTTAAATCAGCTATTATAAATACATTGAGAGTTTACAAGAAGGGATGGAAGAAGGGGCAAAAAGATCATCACAATAGAGAAACAGAAATGCTGAAAAAAAGGAAACAAATGTAAATTCTAAACCAGAAAAATACAGTGGTAGATGGAAAAGTTAATTGGCTAAACTTCACCGAAGACTCCACACAGCAGACACAAGGATCACGAATGTCAATAGACGTCATCCACTTTGCAAAGCACAAAGAACTGAAAAGAACATCTGAGTCCTGTGGAACAATAACATAGAGTCGGTCTAACATATACTCAACTGGAGGCCCAGAGGAGAGGGCAGAAAATGGCATAGAGGAAATACCTAATGAGATAATTGTCATTTTCCCCCAAAATTGAGATGAGACAACTCACAAATCCAAGAAGCTCAACAACCCCCAAGCATGATAAACACAATAGGACATATCCTATTGTCAAACTTATGAAAAATGAAAAGAAAGAAAATTGAAAACAAAACTAGCCAGAAAAAAAAGCCACATTATATCCAGGGAAATGACAAAATAATGCAAAATAATGATGGCTAGCATCCCCACCAAAGGAACAGAAAGTACAAGGTGTTTGAAAAACCTCTTTAAAGTGCTGGGGGCGGGTGTGGCGCGGGGGCTCAATACCAATCTAGAATTCTCTGTCCTTTAAAATGCAGGTAAAATAAAGACATATTCAGATAAACAAAAACTGAGAGAATTCATTACTAGTAAATCCTAACGGCATACAATGCTAAACAAATTCTTTGGGCCAAAGGGAAGTTATTCCAGATATAAGTCTGAGTCTACACAAGAAAGACTGAAAATCACTACAAATGGTAAGTCTATGGGTATATAAAAAAGGTTGTTTTTCTTTTTTTTTTAAGAGAGAGTGAGAGAGGAGAGAGAGAGAGAGAATTTTTAATATTTATTTTTTAGTTCTCAGCGGACACAACATCTTTGTTGGTATGTGGTGCTGAGGATCGAACCCGGGCTGCACGCATGCGAGGCGAGCATGCTACCGCTTGAGCCACATCCCCAGCCCAAAAGGTTGTTTTTCTAAAGTTCATTAAGAGACTATCATCTACAAAGTCCAAACATAATAAAAATGTATTTATTTATTGCAGGGTTTATATGTAGAAGTAGAATATATGACAAGTAGAGCACAAAGGTCTGGGGTGGTAAATGAAATTATGATGTTATTAGGTTCTTGTCCATGAAGTGGCATAATATCAATTTAACATTAATTTGAGAGTAGATAGTGTAATCTGTAGAGCAACCATTAAAATATATGAAACAGATTGACAGTCCACTAAGAAAGCAGAATAATAAAAATGACTTGGATAAATGGAAAGAAGGCCAGAAAGGAGTAATAAATAGGACAAACAGAGAATTGGAAAGGAGGTCAACTTATATTCAACTCTATCATTAATTATATTAGATGCAAATGAACTGAACTTCTTCTTCCTGCTATGATAGGATAACTTTCCCAATTTGCCATCTTGGGATAAGCAAAGAGAAAACTGTACAAATCATTAGGCAAATGTTTTTGCACATTGAATGACAGTCAGCTCAAGACTGTGACCTCAGAAAAGAAAGAAACAAACAAGGTTGCTACAGCTTTCTGCCTAGAATCACATGTCATCTCATTGAATGGCTTAGGAAGATCACAGTCTTAATGAACTGAGAAGATAGTGGTTGGGGTTCAAAGAGATTGGGGAAGCTCTAAGTTGCAGGGCAGCCTTTCATGAGGAGGGAGCTCAGAGCCAAAGATGTAGACATCTATGTAGAAGAGACCTTAAGTATTAGGCTGAATACTAAACAGAAAGTGAATAGAGTGCCACTCCACAAGGCCAGTCAAAGCAAAATTACAAGAGAAAGAACCAACAGGGAGTTGTCACCTCAAAGCAATTCTCAGACACCTTGCAGGGCTGAGAGACAGTCAAAAATCTGACCTCCTGGAGCGGACCTAACTACAGTGGAACACAGCTTTCCTATATGACTTTCATCTTAGGAAAGTAGAAAAAGAAAAGCAAGTTAAACCTGAAGTAAGTGGAACACAGGAAATTAATAAAGCTCACACTGGAAATTGATGACAACAACCGAAAAACTGTAAAGAAAAATCAGTAAAACCCGAATCTGATTATTTAATAAAATCAATAAAAACAAATAACCCTCTAGCCAGAATGATACAGGAAAAGGAGCAAAGAAACAACGTATAACAGCAGGAATTAGAGAGATAGTATTATTATGGACTCTACAGAACTTTCCAGTATAATAAGGGAATATTATGAACAACTTTATGCCAATGAATTGGAGAGCTTAAGGGAGATGAGCAAATCTCTTGAAAAGGGCAAAACTGTCAAAGCTACCTCAAAAAAAAAAAAAAAAGAAAAGAATCGATTTCTTATTAAAGAGACTGAATTGCTGAATTGTTCATTTAAAAAAACCTTCCCACTATGAAGACTCTAGGCCTGCATGGCTTCCAGGGTGAGTTATACCAAACATTTAAGGAATAAAAAATACTAGTTCTACACAAACTGTCTCAGAAGACCAAAGAGGAGGACAATTTCCTGTTTTAGCCTATGAGGCCAGTATCACAAAAGCAGACAAAAACATTACAAAAAAGAAAACAAAAACAAAACTATATACCAATATCCCTCATGAACAGTGATGCAGTAATTCTACAAAATATGTTTAGCCAATCCAATCTACCCTATGACAGAGATACTGACCCTTCCTTCTTTGGTTTCCTATTTTTAAATTAACGTATATTATAAAATATAGTAAAAGGCATCAGATCCTAAGTGTTTAGTTAGATAAATTTTGAAAAATGTATGCAGTCTTTTAACTACAAGCTAAATCAAGATATAGAACATTTCTTTATACTTTTGTTTAAAATGTTTATAATTAACCTCTGAAAATCCCTCCCCAGTCAATACAACTATTGTTATGATTTCTATCACTATAGATTGTTCTTATGTGTTCTTTAATTCCATATAAACATAATCACATATTACTCATTTTCTTCTATTTGGCTACTTCCTCTCAACATAATGTCTCAGCAGTTTACTACATGTATTAGTAATTTGTTTCTTTTTATTACTAAGTAGTATTCCATTTTATGAATGTATTAAATTATCCATTCTCCTCTTAATGGACATTAAGGCTTTTTCAAATTTTAATATGCAGTGAACCTAGTGCTTATTTCAGTTTGAAAGAAAAAAACACACGTGTATTGCGCGCGCACACACACACACACACACACACACACACACCAGAAAGAAAGATACCACATGTACATTGGTTATCTGGAAGCAGTGAGATTTTTTACTCTGTATTACTCATACTTTATTGTATGAAAATAATCCAGATTTTCTATAATGAACATGTAGGAGAGAATCAGAGAAAATAATGAATATTAATATCAAATTTTATGCAACAAAATTCTAATTACCCATACACCCTCCAGCTTGTATCTACTTAACATGGGTTTGGGGCTCTACAATGTCCATAGGCTGGTCTTCACCTGCTCCCACCAGGAGTGAGTTATGGGCCCCCATTGATCCTTAGTGCAAAGAAACCCTCATCCAAATTGGACCTCTCAGTCCATCTGGAGCACACCTGATACCCCAGGTCTGTGCTGGGGTCACCCAGCAACTATCAGGGGGTGCCCTGTGTGGGGCACTTGAAGCTAAAGGACACCATCCTCCTCTCTGGGGATCTTTCTGGGCAGATTCTGGCTTCAGGTGTCACCTATCTGGGAGGAAGTCTGACAGTCTGGCCTTAGAATTTGTTGCATGACTGCTTCCCCAGCAGCTGCAAGTCACCATGGGTTTGAAAATGAAAGTATTCCAAGGTGCTATTTTTTCTAGATTTCTAACAAGTTGCCCAACGTTTCAGGGCCACAACTTTACCCTGGGGCAATGAGGATAATATGGCCTATTCTGAAAGGTTGATAGGGCAACTACAGAAAAAAAAAAGTATATAAAACATTTCACAGCTGCCTTGCCATTAATTGGTGATTAAGACCATTCAACTTATCAGAAATTTGAAAACAAAATGTTTTTTTTTTACAATCGAATAATACACAGATTGTGTAAGGATGATAATAATCTCTAAGATGCACTCCCCTTAAGTGCCGAATGCCTCCAGCGCGCAGTTCTAGAATGCACGTCCTAGCAATATCTCCATTTTACACCCAAGGAAACTGAGCCATACAGAGGCAATACATCTGTAAGCCGGTAATTACACAATTCCATAGGTGGCGAAGCAGAACCTGTGCTCAAGTTTGTCTGAAACTGTACTGGGTTAAGTATTGGCTTCCCCAAATAAATGTTCATGTCCTAATCTTCAGAACCTGTGAGTGTGACCTTTGGGAAAAGGATCATTGCAGGTGTACTTAATGAGATCACCCTGGATTACCTAGTGGACCCTAAATCCAAAGACAGGCATCCTTATAAGAGTGAGGTGGACGGAGATGAGAGAGACAGAAGGCCATGTGAAGACTGAGGACAGACAGAGTGATCCTTCCGCAGGCCAAGAACACCTTCAGCTACCAGAAGCCAGAAGCATAAAGGATTCTTCCGTAGAGCTCATGTGTGTCCTGCTGACACATGATTTTGTATGTCTGGTCCCCAGGGTTGTGAGAGAATCAATCTATTGCTTTAAGCCACCCAGTTTTAGGTCACCCGTTACGGAAGTCCTAGGAATCTAACCCAGCTGCCAAAGCTCTGAGTTTGAAACTAGACATGAACCCCCACCAAGGGATTCCTTTGCTGTACTGTTTCTTGAAACACAAAGATTTTCATTTGTTTGTTTGTTTTTTACATATTGGGAATTGAACCCAGGGGCGCTCTACAATTTAGCCACATCCCAAGACTTCTATTTTTTATTTTGAGACAGGGTCTCACTAAGTTGCCCAGGCCAGCTTCGAATTTGCGATCCTCCTGCCTCATCCTCCCAAATCACTGGCAGGTGTTGCCACCACACCCAACAACATGAAGTCACTGAGAGTCTAGAGCATTCATTTCTGATCTTTTATAGCCACATTTCATATCACGTGTTTCGGCAGGAAGACTTACATTTGGAGTGTAACTGCCCTACCAAGCTCTATTCCTGCCAAACTTAATTATACCTACAAAACCTATCTGGCAAACTCTGCCTGCAACAAAAGGCAGATGGTGCCATCTGTGGGGATGCTTTTCTCTGAAGATTTGTCCACTAAGTTCATCCTTAGAGTCATGGTGATGCTTCAGTTCCTAAGAAAGCTACAATCTTAATAATCTTATGATGTGCAAAGCTTTTTTAGTTTTGATCCACCATCAAAACCATCTTTCCAACAATTATCCCCATGATGCTGAGAATGTTTCCTTTAATGAACGTATTGGTGAGAACTAAAGTATAAAGTTCTATTAAAACAAAGTATGGCAATTTCCAGAGTAGGAACACGAATTTCAAAAAATGTTTATCCTTTTAAAAATTCTACAGCAGACTTAAATCCATAGACGTCGTCTTTGAACTAGCTATGTTGAAACAAATTCTGATGCTACATCAATTCAGTCTTTCCTGATCTCACCGTCTTTTACTTGACAAGGCTTGATTTTAGGAATCTGGCTAAGAATGTTGTATCTACAGTAAAAGAGACACTGAATTTCTGAAAGAAATTCCTAAAAGCTAGGAATTTAATAAAAATATTTTTTTAAAAAAAGAATGAGTTACTGGGATGTTACCTGTTCCTAGTGAAGAATATGCTCACAGAAATCCAGGCTTCACTGAGAGAAAGGAGAAGCCAATTTTTGATTAGTTCATTTGTAAGTAAAAGACAACTTGAGAACACTGAACACTATTTCGGGAGTTCTTCAATTCTTTGCTGCTAACCCTCCCTTGGGCTGCCTGGTTACTCATAATGGAAACAATTTGTACTTTTCCTAAAAGTGAGGAGAAGGTCAGGAAACAACAGGGAGTGGGGTTAGAAAACTGGCTTTGAAGACCTGGGTTCTAGGTTATGATCTCCTCTGTAAACTTATCATGACAGTACCTCATTCTTTTTTTAAAAAATATTTTTGTAGTTGTTGATAGACCTTTATTTATTCATACTTGGTGCTGAGAATCGAACCCAGTGCCTCACACATGCCAGGCAATTGCACTACTGCTGAGCCACAGCCACAGCTGGTACCTCATTCTTATGGATCAAAGAATAATGCACAAAATGCCCCATCATGGTGTCACAACATAGTAGGTGTTCAATAATAGTAAATATTACTATTATTAGGGGTTTTATGATTTTGGTGTGTCCCCCAAAGGTTCATGTGTTGGAAACTTGGTCCCCATGTGGTGATATTGAGAGATGATAAAACTTCTCGGAGTTTAATGCAAGGTAAATAGGTCATTGAGGACACTGCTTTTGGAAGGTTCTTGAAGAGAGTTGAAGAGGGTTGTTATAAAGCACCCAGTCTGGTCCTCTCGGCTCTTTGAGTTCCTGACTTGCTCTATGATCTCTTCTTTTTGCATACACTCCCACTACTGTAATGCCATTTGCCATGAGATCTTCTTCAGAACTGAGTAGAAGCCAGGCCATGCTCTTGAGCTTCCAAAACTGTGGGCTAAATAAACTTCTTTTCTTGATAAGTGCCAGCCTCAGGTATTTTATTATAGCAATGGAAAATGGACTAAGATGGAAGCAAAGAAACCAGAGATTAGATCAAAGCTCTATCACATACTATCCCCATGATGCACGTCTTGGTTCCATTTGTAAAGTAGGAAGAGAGACATTGTATCCAGATGATAACATTGTAAAGCACTATTCATCATGGGGTAGTATTCTGACCTTTGAAATTTCTTCTAACTACAGTAGTCTATAATTTATGATCTGATGAAGGGGTGGTCATGGTTGTGCTATGGTACAGAATGAGAAGAGATTTGTGAATGAATACTTTCCAGAACAAGTCAGATGTTATTTTTAAAGAAGAACTTTATGTTGAGATACATATCTTCTACAACATCCCACCTTGTTTTCAATTGTAAAGACAGGTAAGACAACGCTGCATTTAGGATCAAAGCTAATGTTGTAATGCAACTGATACTCTGTTAAACTAGAAAAAAAAAATAACTTTAGGTAATATAATTTAACTTTAGGTACTACAATTTAAGGCATTCTTTGTAGAAAAATGTCAAGTATTATCAAAATATGCTTTTTTTTCCAATCTGATGAACACCTCATTACAAGCAAGGAGCTCTTTCCACTACAGATTGGAAAAGTTGTTCTATTAAGCTACTTCTGAGTGGTTGAAGAGAGAGGGGGTGTCATTAAATATAAAGAAATTTTGAAGTCAGGAACAGTGGCACACTCCTGTAATCCCAGCAGCGTAGGAGGCTGAGGCAGGAGGATTGCAAGTTTGAGGCCAGTCTCAGCAATTTAGGAAGGCCCTAAGCAACTTAGTGAGACCCTGTCTCAAAATAAAAAAATAAAAAAGGCTGAGAATGTAGCTCAGTGGATACCTCTGTGTTCAATCCCCAGTATCTCCTACCACCAAAAAGAATAAATTATTTATAAAATAGAATAAAATATTACCTCATCTGCCTGAAAGAGTTAAGCACCTTCCCAAAGTATCCAGCAGGGAGGAGTTTACTCAGCTGTAGAAAATATTTGAGTGGAATAAGCATTTTTCTAAAAGCTTGTTATTATTATTCTAAGAACAATAATAACAGTGGTCCAAATACTTGGAAGGATGCCTAGTTTAGGCAGCTTGCATTTTCCTACATTATATCAGAAACAGTTTTCTCAATTCTTGGTATTGTACAGAATTATTGGTTGAATTTGCAAAAATCAACTAAATATAATCTTTTTTATGAAAGGTGAACTTTCTCACTTTGTTCAGATCATTTTCTTAGCAAAACACATGGATATTCATTTTTAGATAGCAGACCAATAAATAAATACTTCTTTATAATAAATACTTCCCTTCTTTTTTTAGTACATCTTTTTTTTCCTTCTTTTTATTGGTTCTTGTTATTTACACTAATATCAGGATCCATTCTGACATAATTATAAAGGCACAAAATATAATTTGTTCTTATTCACTCCCCAGTACTTCCTCTTACTTTCCTCCTTCCTTCCCCCTGTTCCCTTCTCTCAAATCTATTTATCTGTCTGCTATTTACTTTTAGTTTGTTTGGTTTTTGTTTTTTTGTCTTATGTAGTGTCTTATCGATGTACACGACGGGTGAGATTCACTGTGGCATATTCATATATGTACAAAGGAAAGTTAGGTTAGAGTCACCCCCACTGTTCTGCTCTCCCCCGCCCCGCCCCTTGTTTTGTGCTGGTTTCTACGTATCAGAGAAAATATTTGACCTTTGACTTTCTGAGTCTGGCTTACTTCCCTTCTAAAGTGATGCGTCCGAGTGGAAGGTCTCTGAACTCTGTAAATACCAAATTTTGAATCGGGTTCAATTGGCTAAGTCTTTCTATGGTCAATGTAACAAGATATAACTCAAGGTTTTAAAAAGAGCTCCATTTACTCTCACAAAAATGCACTATTCAGAAAGAGAAAGAGAAAGACAGGTGAAGAAGAGTAAGGACACTCAGAAATGTCAATAATTATTTAAGTTAGGTGTCAAATGAGGGTGTACACAGAGCTGGTCATGAGATTCTTTCTATTTTGTGTACATTTGAAATTGCTTTTCATTTTCGTGTGAATTATAACACACAGAAAAGTCCACAAAACATAAATGCCTATTTAGTGTAACTAAAACCTGAAAAGTAAACACAGCTAGGAATCTACCACCCAGGTCAAGAAACTGGACAGTGATTCTGTAGATGCACTCCCCTTCTAGATAAGATGACTTACAGAAGTTATTTATAGAATTCTGAACACAAGTCCTGTGTCAGTTGTTTAAACTGTAAATAATTTACAATTTGCGGTTTGTCTTTTTACTCTCTCTCTGATACATCCTGATAGAATTTCAAAATGTTAACATAATCAAGCTCATTGAGTCTTTTTTATTTTTTATTAGCTCCTTTTAGTTATGCATAGTATTAGGTTCATTTTAACATAATTATACAAGCATGGACTATAATTTGCTCTAATTCAGTCCCAGGTACCTTCCTTTCCCTCCTCTTTCCTTCCTCCTGTTCCCTTTACTCTACTGATCTTACTGTTTATTTATAGTTTTTTTTTTAATTAGTGCCTTGTGAATGTATATATGGTGAGATTCATTGTGGTATACAAGATATGACTCAAGGTTTTAAAAAGAGCTCCATTTACTTTCACAAAAATGCACTATTCAGAAAGAGAAAGAGGAAGACAGGTGAAGAAGAGTACATAGAATGTACATAGAACATGTACATAGAAGTTAGTTCAGATTCATTCCACTGTTCTTCTCTTATCCTGTCCTCCCTTCCTCCCCCTTGATCTCCTTCTCTCCACTGATTTTTCCTCCATTTTGATGGAATTCCTTCCCTTTTCTTTTTTTCTTTCTTTTTTATTTTTCTTCTTCCTTATTTTGGACTAGCTTTTGCATATCAGAGAAAATACTTGACCTTTGACTTTCTGCATCTGGTTAGTATGATGTTCCCCAGTTCCATCTACTTACCATCAAATGCCATAATTACATTTTCTTTATCCATTCATCTGTTGATGGACACCTAGATTGTAAGTTACATGGCTTGGCTATTGTGAAATGTGCTGTATCCTTATAGTATGTTGATTTTAGATCTTGGCTATATACTGATCAGTGGGATACTGGGATATAGGGTGGTTCTATTTCTATTTTTTAATATTTTTTTGTTTTAGGTGGACACAATATCTTTATTTTACATTTATGTGGTGTTGAAGATCAAACCCAGGGTAGGCGAGCACTCTACCACTGAGCCACAACCCCAGCCCCCCCCCATTTCTATTTTTTTGAGGAATCTCCATATTACTTTCAAAGAGATTGCATTAATTTGCAGTTTCACCAACAATGTATGAGTATTCCTTTTCCCCCACATCTTTGCCAACATTTATTATTATTTGTATTCTTAATAATTGCCAATCTTACTGGAGTAAAATGAAATCTCAATGTAGTTTTGATTTGCATTTCCCCGATTATTACACGTTGATCATTTTTTCATGTTTGTTGACTGTTTGTATTTCTTCTTTTGAGAATTGTTTATTTAATTCTTCTGGGCTATTTGTAGTTTTGGTGTTAAATTTTTTGAGTTCTTTATATATCCTGGATACTAATGTCATATCTGAGGCGGAGGTGACAAAGATATTTCATTCTATAGGTTCTATATTCATGCTCTTCATTGTTTTCTTTGCTGTGTAAAATTTTTTTTTCAATTTGATTAGATTTTGGTTTTATTTCTTGAGCTTTAGGAGTCTTGTTAAGGAAGTTGCTGTGTGTGCCAATATATTGAAATATTGGGCCTAACCTTTTTATTCTGGCAGTTGCAGAGTTTCTGGTATAATTTTTAGGTCTTGATTCATTTTGAGCTGTCTTTAGTGCAGAGTGAGAGATGGGGTCAAGTTCCATTCTTCTACATGTGGATATCTAATTGCCCCAGTATCATTTGTTTAGAAACACTGTCTTTTCTCCAACACACGTTTTCGGCACCTTTGAAGGAGCAGATGACTGTATCTGTGTGGGTTTGTCTCTGTGTCTTCTATTCTGTTTGATTGGTCTTCATGTCTGTTTTGGTGCCGATACCATGCTGTTTATGTTACTATACCTCTGTAGTATAGTTTGAGGTCCAGTGTCTTGATGTCTCCAGAATTGCTCTTTTTGCTCAGGATTATTTTGTTTATTTAGGGTCTCTCAATTTTTAATGAATTCCTGTAAAGAATGTCATTGGTATTTTGATGGGGATTTCATTGAATCTGTATAATGCTTTTGGTGGTATGGCCATGTTGACAATATTAACTCTATCAATTCAAGAACATGGAAGGTCTTTCCATCTTCTAAGGTATTCTTCAATTACTTTTTTCAGTTTTCTATAGTTTTAATTGCAGAGGTTCTTTACCACCTTCATTAGATTAATTCCCAAGTATATTATCTTATTCTCTTAAGGTTTTTATGAATGGGATAGTTTTCCTAATTTCTTTTTCATCATATGCATTATTGGAGTATAGGAAAGCAATTGATTTATGTATGTTGATCTTGTATTTTTGCTAAATTTGTTTATCTGCTCTAGAAATCTGGTGGAATTTTGGGGATCTTCTAAAAGTAAGATCCTGTTATCAACAAACAGACCTCTTCTTTTTCTATTTGTAGTCCTTTTATTTCCTTCTCTTGCCTGATTGCTCTGGCTAGAGTTTCAAGGACTATGTTGAATCAGAGTGGAGAGAGTGGGCATCCTTGTCTTGTTCCTGTTCTTAAAGGAAACAGTTCCCATTTTTCTCCATTCAGTATGATGTTGGCCTTGGGTTTGTCATACATAGCCTTTATAATGTTGAGGTAGGTTCCTTCTTTCCCTAGTTTCTCTAATGCTTTAAACGTGAATGAGTGCTGGACTTTGCCAAATGCTTTTTCTTCGTCTAGGGAGATAACCATGTGAATCTTGTCTTTTTTATTTAAAAAAAATTTTTTTGGTACCAGGATTTAAACCAGGGGCACTTAACCACTGAGCCACTTCCCCAGCCTTTTTAAATTATATTTTGAGACAGGGTCTTGTTAAGTTTCTTAAGGCCTCACTAAATTGCCAGCCTCGAACTTGCAATCCTCCTACCTCAGCCTCCTGAGTTGCTGGATTACAGGCATGTGCCACCATTCCCATAATAATGCTTGTCCTTAACACTATTTATGTGATAAATTACATTTATTGATTTGCAAATGTTGAATCAACCTTGCCTCCCTGGGATGAATCCCACTTGATCATGGTGTACTATTTTCATAATGTGCTTTGTTAAATATGGTTTGCCAATATTTTATTAAGAATTTTTGCATCTATGTTCATTGAGGATATTTACCTGAAGTTTTTTATAAAAATATTTTTAGTTGTAGATGGACACAATTCCTTTATTTTATTTATTGGTTTTTATGTTGTGCTGAGAATTAAACCCACTGCCTCACACATGCTAGGCAAGTGCTGTACCACTGAGCCACAACCCCAGGCCTTGTCTGAAGGTTTTTTCCTTGATGTCTTTGATTCTGGTATCAGGGTGATATTGGATTCATAGAATGAGCTTAGCAGTGTTACCTTCTTTTCTATTTCATGTAATATTTTGAGGAGAATTAGTATTAGTTCTTGTTTAAAGGTCTGGTAGAATTCAGTTGAGAATCCATCCAGTCCAGGGCTTCTCTTTGTTGGAAAACTTTTGATCCTGGCTTCAATATTATTTCTTGGTATTAATCTATTTAAGTTTTCTATATCCTTGTGATTCATTTGAATAGGTCATATGTCTCTAGAAATTTGTCAATATCTCCATGATTATATAGCTTATTGGAGTATAAATTTTCACAATAGTTTCTAATGATTAGTGTCTGTGATATTTCTTTTTTCATGTCTAATTTTGTCAATTCGAGTATTTTGGATAGTTTAGCTAAGAGTTTATCAATCTTGTTTTTTCTTTCAAAAAACCAACTCTTTGTTTCATTGATCCTTTATGTTGGTTTTCAATTCTCAATTTCATTTATTTTGGCTCTGATTTTATTAATTTCCTCTCTTCTATTGGTTTGGATTTTGTTCTTCTTTTTTTGAGGACTTGAGGTATAATTTTAGATTATTTATTTGGTATCTTGTTTTTTTAAATGTATGAACTCAGTGCTATCAGTTTTCCTCTTAGAACTGTTTTCATGCTATCCCAGAAATTTTGACATATTGTATCATTATTCTCATTTTTTTCTAAGAATTTTTTTATTTCTTCCCAATTTCTTCTGCTATCCATTTGTCATTCTGTAGTACAGGCTTTGTGGTTATGAATTATTTTAGTTTTCCCTTATCATGGAAGGTTTTTATTTCATCGTCAATTTGAAGAACAATTTTGCTGGATATAATGATCTCGGTTGGTTCTCATTTTCTTTCAGAGTTTGGTATATATTATCTCAAGCTCTCCTGGCTTTAGGGTCTGGGTTGAAAAATCTGAATTAGTTTATCTCTAATTGTGACCTGCCATTTTTCTCTTGCAGCTTTTAAAATTCTATCCTTATTTTGTATGTTAGGCATTTCATTCTAATATGTCTTGGAGATCTTTCTTGATCTTGCTTGCTTGGAGTTCTATATGCCTCTTATATTTGAATATTCCATCTCATTCCTAACATTTGGAAATTTTTTAATATTATTTCAATAAAAAGATTGTATATCCTTTTTAGTTTGTATTTCAGAGCCTTCATTTACCTGAGTGATTCTTAAATTTGGTCTCTTGATGTTTTTACAAATTTCTTAAATATTCTGGTCCTGGTCTCTTAACATCTTTTCTTTATGGTCAACTTTATTTTCAAGATTATATACTTTGTCTTCAAAGGATCAAAATTGATCTTCAAAGTGGTCTAATCTATTGTGATGCTTTCCATTGAATTTTTAATTTGACTTATTGAGTCTTTCATTTCCAGGATTTTCATTTGTTTTCTTTTCACAATCTCTCTCTCTCTCTCTCTCTCTCTCTCTCTCTTTGAAATAGTCTTTTAGTTCTCTCATTTCACCTCTTACATCATTTTTTTAACTTGTTGAACATTTTAACTATGAACTTTATCTGACCTTTTGTCCACTGTGGTGTCAGTGGAGTCTCTTGTTGAAGTGTCATGGGCTATTTTGAGTGGTTTATTCCTTTGCTTTTTCATATCACTTGTATGATCAATTTGACCATCCTATACCTCCTCTTATTACTCATCTAGTACAATTTTAGTACTTCTTTTATGCAAGAAACTATTTCTTAACCTTCTTTCTCTTAGGAGCCCTGGACTGGGTAAACATCCAGGTATTGATACTTTAACTCAATGTGTGACCTCTGCCTTTCCCGGAATCAACACCACTTTGTCACTGAACTGTATTTACTACAGTCACTTCAGAGAAAAACCATGTACTATTCAAACTTATGAAAAAGGAAAAACTTGTTGAT
Source organism: Spermophilus citellus (assembly GCF_964194105.1). NCBI lineage: Eukaryota > Metazoa > Chordata > Mammalia > Rodentia > Sciuridae > Spermophilus > Spermophilus citellus. The sequence continues at coordinate 75,131,804 of NC_138182.1, read as the reverse complement.
ACTGTTCTCCACAGTTTCTCTAATTGAGGTATAAACTTGTAGTGATGTTCTTTTGGGTCAATTTTCTTTCACTGCCTCCTTTCTGTGTTGTGAAGAGATTGGGGTCACTGCCCAGCTCCATGAGTCTTTTTCTTTATTGTTAAAGCTTTTGGTATCTTGATTAAGAAGCTTGTTATCCTGAAGATCAAAAGATCTCCTCTGAGTAGTAAGTATATAAAATCTACTAGTGAGTTATACCCAAGCCCATATTTCCTTCTCAACACTTTGTTGTTTTTGTTTCACACTGAGATCTATAGCCTACCCTAACTAGTTTTGTGTATGATAGGGGGAAATTTTCACCCTTTTTTTCCATGCAGATACCCATACACTCATTTCTTTATGTTATCTTTACTATAAATCAAGTTGTCTATGTCTGCTTCAGTTTGTTTCTAGACCCCTTATTATGTTCCAATGATTTATCTTTGTGCCAAAACTATACTATTTTCACAAAGTTATAATAAATCTTGGTATGTGGTTGAGCAAATCCTATCTTTTAATTTTTAATAAGAATTACTTGGCTTTTCTTTCCCTTTGCATCTCTGAATAAATTTTTAAACAACTTATCCAGCTATACACACACACAAACACACACACACATTTGGGGATGACATCAAGTCTGTAACAGGGATTTGAAGAGTGCTCTATTTTGGATTTGGACTGTCCCTTAAAGGCCCATGTGTTAAAGTCAGGTCCCTCAGTGGCACTATTGAGAGGTGGTGGAACCTGTAGATATGGGGTTGTAGGAGAGGAAGTTAGATAGTTGGGGGCATGCCCTCAAAGGGGACAATAGGGCCCAGTCTCTTACTCTCTCTTTTTTCACTTCCTGGACATGACCTGAGGTGCCACATGTTCCCCACCATGGTGCACTGTCTTACCACAGACCTAATAGTAATAGGGCCAATTTATCATAGATGAAACCTCCAAAATAAACCTTTTCTCTTCATAAGTTGAGTTAGCTTAGGTCTTATAGTGATGAGAGCTGACTAACATAGGGATAACAGATATATGGCCATGTATGCTATGTTCATTTTTACCACATGAACATAGCATACATGGCCATATATTAAAATCTTTAATATCTGTCAGTAATGGCCTATAATTGTAACAATAGAGGTGATTCACTTCTTTAATTTTGTTTTTCCTAGAAACTTCACCCTTTTTATCAATGCTATGACAAATAATTTATTTTCCGTTTACTTGTCCATTTATGGATGTATACATAAGTATGAAATGATCTGTTTTATATCCATCAAACTTACTAAACATTCATATCAATTCTAAAAATGTATCTATATGGCTGGGGATGAGGCTTCATGGTAGTGCATTTGCCTAGCATGCACAAGGTCCTAGTTCAATTACCAACACTGCAAAAATACAGAAGGTAAATAAATAAAAATATCTCTATAAATTCTTAATATTTTTCTATATAGAGAATCATGGTCTGTGTAAATAGTGAAGTTTTTCTTTTTTCTGTTCTACTTCTGATATCTCTTATTTGTTCCTCTTAACTAATTGTATTTGTTAGGGTCACTGGATAGGAAGATGTAATGGTCTTGTCTCTTCATAAATTTCAGAAGGAATGCTTCCCACACATCACCCTTGTTTTGCTGCTGTGACTCAAAGATCTGACCAAAACAATTTTAGAGACGTAAAGTTTATGGTTTCAGAGGTCTCAATCCATAGACATCAGACTCCATTCCTCCAGGCTCAGGGTGAGACTAAACATCGTGGAGGAAGAGTATGGTACATGGAAGCAGCTCATATGATGATCAGAAAGCAGAGATTGAAACTCCACTCACCAGGTACAAATATATGCCCTAAAGCCATGCCCCCTATACCCCACTTCCTCTAGTTATCACTCAGTAAATGTCATCAGGGGATTAATCGAGTGAATGGATTAAGGCTCTCACAACCCAATTATTTCTTCTCTGAACTTTCTTGCATTGTCTCACGTGAGCTTTTGGGGGACACCTCACATCTAAACCATAACAACCCTGTTGTAGGATACTTGCTCTGGATTTTTGAGGATCTCTTAATGTAAGTTCTTGTCTACTCCTTCTTTGCTAAAAATAATTTTATTAAATACATTTCTACAACAATCAAAAGGATTTTGTTCCTCTTGTAAGTGCTTTGGTGGTTACTATAGTTTGAAAAAATTCATGCGTTTGAATCCTAATCCCCAAATTAATGCATTAATGGTATTTGTAAATGGGGCCTTTCGGAGATGAGGACTTAGATGAAGTTCATGAGGGTGGAGTTCCCAGTATGGAGCTAGAGAAAAGAGAGAGAGAGAGAGAGAGACCCAAGCTGGTACATTTACTCTTTCTCCCCTGTGATATGCTCCAACATGTTATGATGCAGTAGGAAAGCCCTCACCAGATGCTGACACCATACTCTTGGACTTCTCAGCCTCCAGAACAGTGAGCCAAATAAACTTCCATTCTTTAAAAATTACCTAGTCTCTAGCACTTTGTTAAAGCAACATAAAATGGACTGAAACAATGGTAAATCATACATGTTGATTTTCTAATATTAACTAATCTTACATCTGTGGCATAAAATCAATTTGATCATGGTGTATTACCCCATTCTTGTAGCACTGCTTTGGTTTACTAATATTTTCGTGCTGGGATTGGCAGAAAACTTTTATTTTCTCAGACTGTTTTTACCAGGTTTTGGTATGAATGTTATCTAACCTTATAAAATTGTACCAGAAAGGTTTATATAAGATTGAAATTAATCCTTTCATGAATGTTATATGATATGATTCCCCTAAAACTCATCCAGGTCTGGTCTTTCTCATTTGGGAAAATTTTTGATGACTGAGTCAGTTTTTTTTAATCATTAAGAGAACCATTTTGGTGTGTGTGTGTGTGTGTGTGTGTGTGTGTGCGCGTGTGTGTGGTGTGTGTTTTAAATTTCAATAAAATGTTTTTTTAGGAAACTGTTTTTTTCCCCAAATGTTCTAGTTTGTTATCATATTATACATTCCTCATAATATTTTCTTAACTTTTTAATGACTGCAAAATCTGTACTGATTAGTTTGGGGGCGTGTGATGCAAGTGGGTCCCTCCTCATCATTGCTTACATCTATTTGTGTATAGGATATTTTTTGGTAAAATGATATTTAATTCCATCATTCTTTTTATTTTATTTTGATTTGTTTTACTTATTTGTTTTTGGTTCTAGGGATTGAATTCAGGTCCTTGCATGTACTAAGAATGTGCTCCACTGCTGAGTTACACCCCAGGCTCCTGCCTATCACTCTTAATTTATTATTTTGAAAGAAATAGAGAAAATGTACCCTCCTTAACCTGGTTACCCTGAGGCATGTTTCATATAAGAAAAGCAGGCTAAATGTTTAAACTCTTTCCCTTATTTGCTAGGTTTCAGAATAATGAGTTTGTCTGTAACTGTCCTAAAGGTAACCAAGGAAGCTTTGAAATTTATTACTATCATTATAAACTCAAGAATGCTAACACATTAATCATCCTTTTAAGCATTGCAGTTATTTTTCTTATGTAAGCCGATATCCTTCCATCTTTGGTCAGTGAGACCCGCTTACTGCTGGCTCCCAAGTTGTTTCGACCTAGTCCAGTGGTTCAGCAGCTCCCTTGTTAAATGTATGTCCTTCCTGGTTTTCTTCAGCTTGTAGCCCAGTATTTCCTGTCTTGTTTCAATTTTTCTATGTCTTATGATTTTATATAGTCATCTTTCTAATCTGTCCTCAGGAGATGCTTGTTCCAAATTACCTAGACAGTCCTTACTAGAAGTGACCAGAAGCAGCAATGAGACCCATTCGTTGGTTTATATAACAAGTCTGCATTGAGAACCTACTTTGTGATAGATTCTATGGTGGAATACGAAGATGAATCAGACACTGTCACCACCCTCAAAGAATTTGCAGTCCCCTGGGGAAGTTGATGAATACCATGATTTCTGGGCAAAATAAAAGACATGAAGCCTGTAAGTACTAGCAGAATTTCAAAATAATTGGTGGGCTTCCAGGAGGAGGTGATACCTGAAAGTTTGAGCAGGGCTTGGACATGATGAGACAAGGAAAAGCATTACCTTCTCTGCCTTTACATCCACTCAGCAGGGCATGAGGGAACAGCCAGAGCTCCGGTACCAGGAGCCTCCTCTTGCTCAAGCCACCCCAAATGCAAGACTGCCTCCAAGAAAGGGTTGTGGACCCCACCTGAGAGCCTTGGATTTCTACTCTCACAATTTGAGCAAGTAAACTAGCCTTTACAGAAAAATGCAAAGTGCTACAGAGAAACCTTTTCTATCCACGATTCCCTCTCCATGGGGACCTCTTTAATATTAATCCTCACAAGAGAACTGAGTCATAGGAGACAAATTTTGGTATAATTTTTCTACAGTCAAGTACAGAGAGTAGAAGTGGAGTTATTTGGGGGAATTATTCAGGTGAAAACCCAAACAAACAAACAACAACAAAACAACCCAGAAAAAGTAGCATGGTTTATTCAAGGACACAAAATTAAAGAGCAATTTTTCCAACCAAGGTAAAAGAAACATTTCAGATCCTCATGGGTGAAAAAGAAGGGCCAGAGTCCCAGAGGCCTGGCTGACTAGAACCCCCCCCCACACACACACACACACAAACCCGTTCCCAGGGTTCTGCTGTGGGAGCTGCAGGGCCAGAGGACACTGAGGGGCAGATGGAGCTGAAATTCTGGATGGGAAAGTGAATTCCAAGTCAGTGTGCTGGGGGTTGGAGGGAAGGTAGTGACTCAAAACTCTGGGCCTCAATGTCTAAAAGAGGTAGAAATGCCAAGGACAAAGTGAAGGAAACAGAAGAAGGCTCACCTCAGCCTCCCTTCAGGTTTGATGATCTTTTCATCGAGGAAGAACACAAAGGGTCACCACCATGAACTTGAAGGATGCCTGGTTACAAGAACCTGGTTTTCTTCCCCTCTACTGACTTCCTTGGTTCCTCTGCTGATGTGCTTTGAAGGACAGGAAGGACTTTCAAACAGAGTGCCAGGTGTCTTTGGGACACTGGAGTCCTACCTGTGCACAGCCTTGGGCAGGTAGTGTTTAAAGGCAAGGTGGTTTATAAATTCTCCATTTGCCTTAAAGCAAAGGTGTGGCTTCTAACTTCATTGAATTTAACTGAAGAAAACTCTGACTCCCAGTCCCTAGAACTATGAGAAATAAATGCTGATTCGATCATCCAGTCTGTGGTTCTTACATGTAGCAGTTCAAGCAGGCTAAGGTATTCGATGGAAGTCACAATCAGAATTTCTCTTTCTTTTTTACACCCTTGTCTAGTGTCAGCTTTCCTGAGCAAATTGTGTCATTAACACAGACCAAACAGGGTTGTGTCTTTATTCAGTGCCATAACTTATTAAAAAACAATAAATTCACAGGCTACACCACTTCATCGGTGGGCAGAGACTGCTGGCGTCCTTACTTGGAGTCTCGTTCACTCTTTGGCATCCTTTATTGGATCCTAAGAGACATGAAGGGTCCACACATGCTCCCCAGAGGAAACCCTGCTTGGACAAGGATGTGCACGCAGTGAGTGCCCCTGCCAGCATGTACCACGATGGGAAATGCCCACCTCACCGCCAAGTAGTGGGGAGTTCCATACCTCCCAGGGTGTTCTCCCACTTCTGTGGCTTTGTGGTTAATCCACTATCCATAGCTGCTCTTTACCAGGTCATGAGCCCAGACACTGTAACAAAGACACTATCCTTCTCTCACTTCAACACCATCAAGTACAAGATCACAGGAACTGAGTCCCAAGGTCAACTTGCACAGGGCCACTGAATGATAAGGGCCACCCCAGAATCTGAGTTCGGGTCATCAGGCTCTAGAGCCCAAGCTCTTAAATGCTATGTCCTGCTGCTTCTCAGAACCATCCCAGTCACTGGGAGCTGGATAATATTTATTTTCAGTCCTTTTCATGGAGCACATGATCTTGTGTCTCTTTGGCAGCAGCCTATTTCCCACTCTTTGGAAGGGGACCATCTCTCTGCTCCCCGACTTAGAGGGGAACTGATGGAACTATGTTCTCTCATCAGAAGAATAGGACTTGCTTGAACTAAGTGTCATACTACCCAAGGATGACCCGCTCCAGTGTGTCCCTGGTGGTCTAACTCCTGCAGGCCAGAAGCTCTGGTTTGTCATAAAGCTCAAGGGAGTCGTTTAAACTTTCACTCTCTCCAAATGCTGCACAGTGACAGCACACAGGTCTGGTCTGTGACTTGGATGACAAAGGCTCTACAAGGTCTTTCACTCCACCCTCTCACACACACATGGGAATCACCAGAGTCTCCTATTGTCTCTTCCTCCATGTGCATCACCTTTGTGTGCTGACTCCATTCCACCAGCATCTGGCCTGGAACATTGTGCACCTCTGACCTCCTCCCTGGGCCCCACCTGCCTCCCTTGAGTCCATTCCACCTGCCTGCACATCCAGTGAGCTAAGAATGGGCTTCACACTTGAATGGGTAGGGAGAAAAATCAAAAGGAGATTTCATGATGTACAGAAATTGTATGAACTTCAAATTTCATTGTCCAAAAACAAGTTTTACTGAAATGTGCCCACATTCATTCATAGGCATTACCTGTGGCTGCTCTCAGGCTACAAGGGAGCCTTGTGTTATTGTGTCACCAGACACAGTATGGCCCACAAATGAAAATGTTTACAATCTGGTCCTTTACAGGAAACCTTTGCTGATGTCTGACTCTACACAATAGACTGTGATCTTTTCAAAATGCAATTCACATTTGGCCATGGTGGCACACACCTGTAATACCAGTGTCTCAGGAGGCTGAAGCAGGAGGATTGAGAGTTCAAAGCCACCCTTAGCAACAATGAGGCTCTGAGCAACTCAGTGAGACCCTGTCTCTAAATAAAAAAGGACTGGGGATGTGGCTCAATGGTCAAGTGCCCCTGAGTTCAATCCTTGTTACCCAAAAACAACAACAACAAAGGCAATTTACTTACCATTTTCAGGGCATTTAAATTAAATTCTAAAATGAAAGAGAATATAAGAAAACCCACATGAGCTGGGTGTGGTGGTGCAGGCCTGTAATCCCAGTGGCTCAGGAGGCTGAGACAGGAGGATTGCAAGTTCAAAGCCAGCCTCAGCAAAAGTGAGGCACTAAGCAACTCAGTGAGACCCTGTCTGTAAATAAATACAAAATAGGGCTGGGGGTGTGGCTCAGTAGTTGAGTGCCCCTGCTCAGTAGCTGAGTGCCCCTTATATATATATAAGCTAGCCCTATCTTCCTCTCTAACCTTCCCTCCATTTGTTCTCCCCATACTCATGCTGCCTTCTGGCTGCTCCTGTTCCTACTGAGATTGTCCCTTCCCAGCCTGGGCTCTAGCTGCAATGTGCTTTCTCAGAGTGGCACAGGGCTGGATCCTCCTTGGTGTTCACACCCAAAAGAGGTCTTCCCGATGGCATCAGTCAGCTTTTTGTCATGGAGACAAAACACCTGAGAATAACAACTTGGAAGAGGAGAGATTTATTTTGGCTCATGGTTTCAGAGGTTTCAGTCCACGGTTATCTGACTCCATTTCGTTGGGTCTGAGGTGAGGCAGGGCATCATGGCAGAAGGCTGTGCTGGAGGAAAGCTGCTTACCTCATGGCAGCCAGGAAGCGGAGGGAGAGAGGAAGGAGTCAGGGACAAGGTGGAGTTCCCAAAGGCACACCCACACAGACCCACTTCCCCCAAGCTGGTTCTACTTCCTAGGGTTTCCACCACCTCCCAAGAGTCTATGCAGTTCTAAATCCCTCAGTGGGTGGATCCACCGACGAGGTCAGGGCCCTTGCAATCCAGTCACTTCCCCAAACCCCTGCCTCTGAACAGTGCTGCACTAGAGACCAAGCCTTCAACACACAATCCTTGGGGAGACATTCCTAACCCAAACTACAACACCATGGATTTCACACCATGGATTATACTCTCTGATCAGCACCTGTCACTTTCCAATATTTCACTGGTTTATCTATTTAGTTATTCTTATTCACTACCTCCAGCATTTAGAACCAAAATTCAATGAAAGAAGAAACCTAATGCTATTCCACACTTTCCCTAGAAACTGGGGCAGAACCTCAGTATCTGTTAAAGAATACATGATGGCAAAGGTGATTGTTAGGGTAGTGATGGTGGTGGTGATGGTGGTATGTGGTGATGGTGGTAGTAAGATGATGAGTTAGCACAAATTAAAGTGGATCAATGACTTAGGCTCTAGAACAGAGATCCTGTGCCTAACAGAAGAAAAAGTAGACTGAAATCTCTACCATGTAGGCGTAGGAACTGACTTCCGTAACAAGACTCCCAAAGCCCAATAAGTAAAATCAAGAATCAAAGAATGGGACGGAATCAAACTAAAAAGCTTCTTCACAGCAAATAAAACAATAACATGAAGAGAAATCCTACAGATTGAGAAAAAAATCTTTACCACACACACTAACTGAGGTCAGATAGAGCAGTAATCTCCAGAATATATATAAAAACACTCAAAAAACTTAACACCAAAAAACCAAATAACCAATCAATAAATAGGAACTAAGGAACTGAACAGAAACTTCAGAGAAGAAGAAATACAATTGATCAACAAATATATGAAAAAAAAGTTCAACCTCAATTACAGAAATGCAAATCAAAACTACACTGAGATTCCGTCTCACTCCAGTCAGAGTGGCAATCATCAAGAATACAAGCAACAATAAATGTTGGTAAGAATGTGGGGAAAAGATACACTCATACATTACTGGTGGGACTGCAAATTGATGCAACCAGTATGGAAAGCAGTATGGAGATTCCTCAGAAAACTAGAATGCAACCATTTTGACACAGTTTTCCCACTCATTGGTTTATACCCAAAGGACTTAAAATCAGCATATTATACCTATGCAGCCACATTGATGTTTATATTTAAGCAGTTCAACTTATAATAGCTAAACCATGGAACCAACCTAGGTGCCCTTCACAGATGAATGGATAAAGAAAATGTGGCACAGAAAAACAACAAATATTACTCAGCCTTAAAGAAGAATGAAATTATGGCATTTGCCAATAAATAGATGGAGCTGGAGAATATCATGCTAAGCAAAATAAGCCAATTCTAAAGAACCAAAGATATGAAGATGCTAATTCACAATAAGGGGTGAGGAGCTAGGGAAAAATAGAGGTACTTTGGATTAGACAGAGGAGAATGAAGGGAGGGAGAAAAGGATAGTAGAATGAATTGGACATTATTACTGTATGTGCATATATGATTACACAACTGGTATAACTTATATCATATACAAAGAATGAGAAGTTATACTCCATTTATGTATGATGTGTCAAAATGTATTCTACTATCATATATAACTAATTAGAACAAATTTTAAAAAAGAGAATGGGAAAAATGAAAGAAAAAAAAAGATGAGGAGTTAGCAAATGTGCAATCAGATCTTGTGACGAGACACACACCTCTGTACATCAAGATGCTTGGGCTGTCTGTGGCATACAACAGACTCCAGGTCTATTGGACCATTGGATATGTTATCAATGCTGAGACCTATCAAACGTGAAACAAATTGATAGAGGGTGCCAGAAGTTATCTCCTCTGTACTCTGGACTTGATGGCTACTTGGTCATCCCCACAGCAGAGAGAATTCAGAATTAATAGCATCAAGGTTTTAAATGTAAAAATAATATGTTTATGGTGAAAATTAGAAGATAAAGAAAATCTTGAAGAAGAAAATTAGAGCCAACCGAAATAAGCAAGCTTAACATTTTGATATCCTTTCTTCCAGGTGTTTTCCGTGTAAATATGCATATGTTTTGTTCTTGATAGATCCAGATCCTCTTTCGAGATTATATAGATCTGGACTGACCTTTTTTTGATTGGCCATTATTTTTTATTGGTTGGGGAGTATCTTACATGATCAGATAATATCCTTTTATTTTTGTGGAAAGTTAAGGAAAAACATTAACTGATACGATTTTTTGTTATTCTATAGCTTTATAACATTTGAGAATTCCTGAATAAGAAACTCTTTTTTAAATTTATATATGACAGCGGAATGTATTACAATTTTTATTACATATATAGAGCAACAATTTTTTATATCTCTGGTTGTATACATAGTATACTCACACCAATTTGTGTCTTCATACATGTACTTTGGATAATAATGATAATCACATTCAACCATCATTAATAACCCCATGTCCCCTTCCTTTCTCTCCTACCCTTCTGCCCTATCTAGAGTTCATCCATTCATCCCATGCTCCCTCTCCCTATCCCACCATGAATCAGCCTCCTTATATCAAAGAAAACATTCGGCATTTGGTCTTTTGGGATTGGCTAACTTCACTTAGCATTATCTTCTCTAACTCCATCCATTTACCTGCAAATGCCATGATTTCATTCTCTTTTATTGCTGAGTAATATTCCATTGTATATATAGGCCACATTTCTTTTTATCCATTCATCTATCGAAGGGCATCTATGTTGATTCTACAATTTAGCTATTGTGAATTGTGCTGCTATGGACTGACCTATTTTAAAGGTCCTGAGAGGAAGATATGTGTCTTCTTTCCATAAGAAGCCCCACTGTGATCGATTTTTACCACTTGACAGAACACCTTTTCATGCCATCTATAAACTCAGTGGGCAGGTTGAACCTCCATGGTACTGCAGTTGGGCAGCTCCCTACTGTGCCCACTCTGTCTGGCAAAACGAGCTCCACTCACCTGACCTCAAACTCAAATACTATGGAGCACATGCTACATACTAGCCCGAGGACCTAGTGCCAGGGATGTAAAGAGGAAAAACAAAGAGTCCTTGGACTCAATTCTCTTTGTCAGCCTTCCTGCCTGACACTCTTATGTCCATGACCTGCATTTGGAAATTGCTTGTTTTTTATAGACATCTTTGCTGCATGCATATGCTTCACAAATGGTGCTATTTGCACCATTTTTACATACAAGATATTTGGCATCATATTTACAGAAGTTTCCAGCTTTGTTTCAGTTTTTTTTTTTCCTGGTGTTAGGGTTTGAACCCAGGGCCTCATGCATGCTACGTTTACCCTCTACCACTGAGCCACATTCCCAGCCCTCAAGCTTGTGTTTTTTTATTTTTTCAAAATTGAAGGTAATACAAGCAAAAGAGTACAGATAAAAATCTAAAGAGAAAATGACATGTTGACAGACACTAAACCCAAGTGACTGTAATCCTCCTTTCAGTTCAACCCACAGACTGTGTACTAAACCCTCTGGATGTCAGCCAGGGTAGGAGGAAGGCACCAGAACTAGAAAATGTTAGATGGCCACGCGGCATGGTGATTTAATCGGTGTATAATAAGTTGTCTCTTGAACTTGAACATGAGGTTACTCTCAGAGGGAGGCGTACGATGATGGCAAACTGATGAAATGAAATGAGAGTAAACCAGCTGTGTAAGTGTGTGGGTGCAGGGCATCTTCCAAACATGCACAAAGAGGATGTTTGTAAGGAGCTGGATCTGCAGGTCCAGGCCACTCCAGTTCACAATGTGGTCATTCTGCTGCATGCAGCTCCTCCTCCAACCCCCTTTCATTCATTCTTTCAACAGTTATTTCTTTAGTGCCTTCTATGTAGCTAATGCTCTTCTAGGGGGTATGGATTAGCCTATGCTAGCCTCATTTCCTCTCACTTTTTATTTCTAACAATTCAGACATCACTTGCTTTAGGAAACACCCACTGACATCCCTTGTCCCCTCACCAGGCTGTCAGGGCTTCTTATGTGCTCCTAGGACACCCTGTGCACAGGTCTATCATTGCACTTGCATCTTGATGCTTGTCTCTTCATCCATCCCTCTTGTCTCAGACAGTGCACTCATGGTGGTTCAGGTCAACTCATTGCTATAACCTAGACCCTACACAATTCCTAATCATAGAGCTGTTGCTTGAAACGCATTTATGACCAGGGAACTGCAAGGAAATCAGTGTATTCACCTTTCTGAAGACAAAATGGTAAGAGAATCTGGAGGGGAGCTGGGGAGCCAGGGCTTTGTTTTTTAATTTTAGATTTTTGTGAGGTTTTGTGTGTAGTTTTGGGTTGTAGATTTTTGTTTGTTTGTTTGGTGTGTGTGTGTGTGTGTGTGTGTGTGTGTGTGTTTGCTTTTTGGGTTTTTTAAAATTTTTATTTTTATTTTATACAATGAATTAAACCCAGGGGCGCTTAATCACCGAGCCATATCCCCAGCCCTTTGAGATAGGGTCTTGCTGAGTTGCTTAGGGCCTCACTAAATTGCCGAGGCTGGCTTTGAACTCATATCCTCCCTCAGCTTCCCAAGCCACTGGGATTACAGGCATGCACCACTGAGCCCTGCCCCAGGGTTTTGTTTCCATCATTTTCATGCAGGACAAAGCATTTCCTTCCTGCCTGACTCATTCCACTCAGCAGGTGGCACCTGAGGATGAGAGGGGCCACATGTGGACAATAACAGCCCAGAAGCATCTACCACTCTTCTTGATCAGAATCCAAGCTACTGAGAACTTTCTAAGTATACTTGGGTCTTACTCTCTGACCCACCCATCTTCCCCATCCCAGTAAATGGCAGCTCTCCATTCTTCTGGTTGCACTAGCCACAGATCTTGCAGTCTTCCTGGACTTCCTTTCTTTCCCCTTCTCCCACCCAATCTGTCAGCCCAGCCTTTCCAAGTTACTTACAAGACAGCTCCAGAGTCCAGCCACTTCTTACCTCAACCATGGCCACCCACGTCCTTCAAACCTCTGCTGTCATCTCTGACTGAGAGAGATGATGACGAGAGAGCCCCAGCTGCCTCTACCCAGACCTCCAGATAGTCCCTTCTCAATGCAAGCCAGAGATTGCCTTGAAAACCCTGCTTGAAATATTCCTTGCAAGGTATAAGAGTCAGTCTTCAAATTGGCTTTCAAGGCCCAGCCTCAACCCTATCTCCCCTGACTACTTCCTCCCTCCCTCCTGTCACTCAGTCACATGGACCCTTAGCAGCTCCTTGGACACCCTAATTCAGATCCTACCTCAGGGCCTTTGCATATCTCACCATGGCTTTTTCCCTCACTTTCTTTCTGCTGAAATGTTCTCTTCTCATCAAGCATTCGATAATTACTTCTTTCAAATTGTGCACATGCACATACATGTACAAACACATATCACCTGTACTCCCTATCACTCTGCCCTGCTTTACTTTTTTCTACATAACTACTTACCTTCTGATATATCCTATACTTTGCCAATTGATTTATGTTTTCTTTTCCCCCCTGGAGCTAAAGATAAGGTCCAAGAGCATAGGCTTTTTTTTTTTTTTTGGCTTGTTTTGTTTATTTCTCTGTCCTTAAGACTTGCAGCAGTGCCTGGCCCATGGTTAGATTAATCCATTTAAAATTAGTAAAACTGGCATTATGGTTCTGATATCAGTATTTCAAGTTTTATCCTCATGAGAAAATCCCCCTGTCATTCATCAACTGCACATGTACAAACTTTCCCTGGATGACCTAGCTACCTGATGAGCCATTTAGAAGAAAACCACAGACTACAGACAACACTCTTTGGGGCCAGGGACTGTGGAAACAAATTATGACTATTAATGTGACAATGTGGTTCCTGATTAGGGCCTATTCTCTGATAGAACTAAATAGCACCAAGACCAGATGCCACCAGGTGGGCACCACTGCCACCTGGAACCGTCATAGCATAGGATGTGGCAGTACCTCCAACATTATAAGCTGGGAGTGAAGCCAAGTTTCTGATGTGAAAGCCATCACTGCCATCAGGCTTGTGGCATGCCAAAGACTAGCCCACTTGTTTTGTGGTGAGGGAGGTTACAACATAGGAGGTGATACTCTCATTTACTCCTGGCAAATTGATATCAGACTTTTGAGACCTTCTTAAGCTACTGGTTAGAGTCTCAAGGTTGTTGTCACTTATTCAGGGTACAGGGTTATTGTCTTTGTTCAATAAGCTAAACCTAGCCACACAGTGCAGTCTTTATTTTAAAAGGTCTCTGGACCTTTTAAACTAGACCCCACTGCTCATCTCTAAGCTAAGCATGCAGAATGAAACAACAGATCCTTGTGCACATGGATCACTGTGGGTACTTTGGAAAGACAATTGGACTCAGAGACCAATACGAGAAGAACTGAGTGTGCATTACACTGTGTGGATGGACATTTATAGCTTTGCTATGCCGAGAAAATAATTCAGAAAGCCATCAGGACGATGTTTGAGTAGGCTATTTTTTTCTAATTAACGTTCAATTTTCTAAATAGTCACTCCCAGGGGAGGAACCCGGCAAACGAATGCACTGAAGATCAATATTCCCAGTAACGTCTCCTGGGGACTGCTTGCCCCAGATGGGATGTGATGAGAAGGGCACTTGACCTACTCACAAACCTGATCCCAGTCTACCCATGGGAAAAACATCAGACTGGTGACGGGGTCCTCAGGGAGCTGGGATTCATCAAAACTCTCATAGTCATGAAAAGCAAGATAGACTGAGAAACCAGCACAGACCAGAGGGGCTGGGCAGACATGACCATCATGTGCACAGTGGTGTCCTGGACAAAATTCTGGACAGAAAGAGGATTTGAATGAGGAAACAACAACATGGACTTACACAGTTGCTGAACTCATCAGAGTAACCAAGCCCATCAGTAGCAGCCCTAGCTGAGAAGCAGAAAAGCCTCCTCACAAGCAGATTTGCTCATTTTTCTGTCTGATGATCTTTCTGTAAAAGTCAAGATTGCTTGGGTTTTTGTTACATCCCTGGCTTTCCTTACAGCTCCATGTCAGAGCAATTTCTGACTACCCAGTTGTTTCCAGAATCATCTTTCTGAAAATGAGTCCTAAACCACAAATGTGTTCTCAAGTTTGAAAAGTCTCATTTTGTTTTTCAACTTTTAGATGAGAATCTCTCAGCATTTTCATATCACATCACTCCTTTGACGACGACTCATCATATATTGTAATGGCTAAAAGCAAGACCAAGAGGCATTTCCACAGCTGTATACAATCATCCCTTTGTATCTTTGGGGGATTGGTTCCAGGATCCCTGTGGACATCAAAATCTATGGATGCTCAAATCCCTTAGTGTAGCATTTGCATGAATCTAAGCATATCCTCCTGTATATTCTAAATCATCTCTAGATGACTTATAATACATAAGACAATGTAAATGCTGTCTAAATAGCTGTTAGACTATGTTGCTTACAGAGTAATGAGAAGGAGGAAAAATTGTACATATTGCTTTTGGGGACTTTCTGGAACTTTTTCCCCCTGGATATCTTTGATCCTCAGTTGATTGAGTCCTCAGATACTGAAGACCAACTCTATTTCAGAACATGCCTAAAAATCACACAAAAATGCTTGACAACAAAAGTGGGTAAAAAGAACTTAGATATAAATGAGTTTGCTCCCACACAGCTGTTTGCCACAAAGCACCATCACACTGCTCCTTAGCTGTGGCTGCCTGGCTCTCCCAGGGCCTTGCCTCTGCATACCTGGGCCCAATAGCCCCGTGGCCAGTCCTTCATTGATGCTATGAGCCAGGCAGACCATGTGAGGGGTTCCCCTTGTGCCCCACTGCCCCACAAGGGCATCCTCACATCAGTGCCTCATGCCTGCATCTGGGGACTACACAGCCTTCGGAATCAGAGAGGCACTGAGAATAGCACAGTGATTCAGCAGACAAGACCAGGGGGGGTGGCAGGAGCCAAAAGCTATAGGGAAATGCAAGGGCTTGCCTGCTGCTCCATAAAGTAGGCAGTCAGGAAGAATGAGGGGCTGAGTCATAAGAGTTGAAGGGGAGCTTGAAGCTTAATCAGATGAAGAGAAGGAGGAGCCCTCTCTAGGCTGAAATCCTCCTCACATCTTGCCACATTATTTTTTTTTCAGTAAAGTTTTAATATCTGGGACATTCAGATTTCCTTCCTCATTTCTTACCTGGCACAACACGGGCGCCTGACCCTGCTAGCATCTTTATCCATCCCCTGCCTTTATAGCCCTCACCATGACCACAGCAAGCTCCATTTCCAGTAGGGTCCCTTCTGCTGACAGAATGCACTTGCTGGGATCCTGACCCTACCCAGATTGTTTTGGTCTGAGTAGGTGAATGAATAAGTACTGGCATAGCCGCTAGGGTTGTTCACCATCGGGTCCAGCCAGCCTCCCTCCAGAGCTCCTTTCTGGCAACAGGGAGCTGCCTTCCCTCCCAGAGCCCTGGGGCCCTTCCCCACCCTCTCCCTCTACTGGGAGGGGTGGCTGACTTTTACCTGTTACCCAAACCCAGGCTCACAAGCCAACTTCTTGAAACTTTCCAGGGTACACCTCTCAAGGACAAGCTCCCCTGTGTATGTGATCCCTCTGGAGCACCAATTCTGTTTTATTCTTTTGAAGAAAATAATGGAATGATGGGTTAAAATTAACAGACATCCTTTTTGGACCTTTGCATCCTTTCATTTGTTACCAAAATAGGAGTCCCGATGAGCTAGACGATCATTCTTTCTCAAATGTATCTGACCAGAGAACCACAGGGCCCTATGGAACCAACTTTGGGCAACACTGGCCTAAACTGGTGGATTTTGACTGAATGATAAAGTACCCAGAATAAAGTATTTATTATTCATTCATTGTGATTTTTCCAAAATATGCCAAGCATCAAGATTGAACACTGTTGTTCTTG
This sequence comes from Spermophilus citellus, assembly GCF_964194105.1. Lineage (NCBI taxonomy): Eukaryota > Metazoa > Chordata > Mammalia > Rodentia > Sciuridae > Spermophilus > Spermophilus citellus. The sequence continues at coordinate 75,115,081 of NC_138182.1, read as the reverse complement.
GAAAAAGCATGCAAAAAAGGATGTCATTATGGAATCAAAAACTTTTATTCAGAATAAGCATCAAAATGAAGGTAATTGTCTCACAAATGCAGGACCACAGACCACTCATAAAGGGATTAGAAAATGATTACAAAAATATTTTAATAGATTAAAATAGCTGGAAACCACAATCACTGGCTATAAAATATAGACACATATAATTGCATTGAAAAGGTGAAAATCTTTAGACTATTTGCCCAGGTGGCAGGAAACCCACACCTCAGAGCCAAAGAGCTATTGTGACATCCAAGTCCAGGGTTATGTCTTCATATGATGGGAGATATTTGGCCTCTGTTGCCATCTGTGGTTAAATGCAGAGGAGTAAGTGCTAGATCTTTAGGGCTTCTCATTGCTTTAGAGAAATTGGATCAAGTGCTTTTAATTTTCCTGAACACAACTTTTAATAGAGGAGTGACAGTAGATTACAAGAAATTTACTGGGGCTGCAGCTGACTCTTCAGTTTGGCCAGTCTCATGAGGCAGTCATCCCTCCACTGCCTTCTGGCAGCCAGGTGCCCTGGGTCATCAGGAACCTTCATGTGCATGGCCTGGCAAGGGGAAAAGTGGTAGGAAAAAATGCAGCATGAAGAGGAAATACTTTGCCACGAGTATAAATGCTTTACCTATTTATGTAAACTGTGCATACATTGCTTTCAAAGACAAAAAGCATAGAAAACCCTCCATCAACACAAGCTTTCCAAATCTTGCTCTTAAGGTCTTCTAGTGACAGCATGCAACATGAACAAAGTCAAGAAAAAGGAACCATCAAAATCAAGGGCTGGGGGTGGGGGGGGGGTGAGGCGGGCTGGGGTTGTGACTCAGCGGTAGAACATTCACCTAGCACGTGAGAGGAATTGGGTTCGAGCCTCAACACCACATAAAAATAAATAAATAAATAAAATAAAGGTATTGTGTCCATCTACAACTAAAAAAAACAAAAAAAAAATCAAGGGCTGAGTTGGAGGTTGTGGTTCAGGGATAGAGTACTCATCTAGCACGGATGAATGAGGCACTGGGTTTGATCCTCAGCACCACATAAAAATAAATAAATAAAATAAAGGTATTATGTCTATCTACAACTAAATTCATGCGTGTGTGTGTGTGTGTGTGTGTGTGTGTGTGTGTGTATTTTTTTTTTAATCAAGGTCCAATGGGCCTGGGGTTGTGGCTCAGTGGTCGAGCGCTTGCCCAGCACACATGAGGCACTGGGTTTATCCTCAGCACCACATAAAAATAAATAAATAAAATAAAGGTATTACAACTAAAATTAAGGAAAAAAACAAAATCAAGGGCCAGGATTCCAGCTAAAAGCTCCAACCCAGGCGGAGGGAAGGGAAAGGCCAGCCCACTTCTCTGCAGTGAGTCGACATACCTGATGAACTTTCTCAACTGTGGCCCTGGAAAACTCTGGAATGGGTCCAAAAGTCTTCAGGACACGATTCATGCCTTCACTGTACCTGTCACAGTAGCTTAGAAATCCTGAAATGATATGAAAAAAGATCCATAGTATCAGCAAGAATATTCTACCACTCCAAACTGAAACACCTGGTCAGAGGGTTTTGCCTGGGGACAAGTTAGCTACATTCTTCTTCCCCTGGTGATAAAGAAAAACAGACCTAGGAGATGCATCACCTGTTAGCCCTGGGCAAGGAAGACCCTTCCCATTAGTTATTATCTTGTGCTTTCTCTTGAACCTTAAAATCCTGGGTCCCTCGGGCCTGGTATGTCACCTTCATTGGTATATCCCACAGACACTAAGTTGGCTGATATTCATACTGATTTGCTGAATATCAGAGTAAGCCCTAACTTCTCAGAAAATATTTCCAACTACAGATCACTTAAGGCTACTTATGTGCAGGGCTTAAATACATTGTCTATGAACCAAAGATGTCAAAGTTCAAGTCAAGGTCTCATTCACCTTGGTCATAAGTCATTATCACTTACACTTCAATTATCACTTCAGCAAGCATTTACGAGGTGGTAGGTACCATGCAGATAGGTTGTATTACCACTTGCTTAAGCTTTGGTCAGGTAGGCCTGAGCCCTGAAGCACCCAGGCACAGCTGACCCAGCCCTCCAAAAGCTGATCAATTTCTTGGATTCTAACATGTAGCCCTAGAATTTTGGTGGAGAAACAAAGATGAGGTTTATCCTTTAAGGATAAGGAAGAACAAGCACAATCACTATGGGTCCATGTGGACTAAAGCCAAGGCTCTATTTGAGAATCAGACATCCACAGAGAAGATAGCACAAGTCTGGTCCACCCATGGCACCTGCCCTGATCCACTCAGCACCAGCTTCCTCCTCACCCAGGGCTGCTATGGCATGTGCTTAGAGACAAGAGGTATTAGAAGTCAGGCCTAGGATCCTGAAGACGGAGGTGTCTCTGAGTCCTGGCTGTTCCATCATTCAACCATTTATTTTTTTCTTTTTTGTGGTGCTGGACATCAAACCCAGAGCCTTGTGCCTGCTAAACCTGAGGTCAACCACTAAGCCCTCAGGCCCATTTCCAACATCTTTTAAAACCACAAAGCCTTAGCAGTGGGTCATGAGGGCTAAAAAGATAATGAGGGTACAAATGAAAATGCAGAGACCCTAACACCTGGCTCTCACCTACTCTGTGAAAACTGTGTAGGATTAAAAAAAAAAAAAAAAAAGATTAGCGCTATATACTTTTTTTAAAAAAAGACAAATAAAAAGCTTCTTTGAGATTTAATTTTGATTGACTTGCATTGATGTGTAAGCCAAAATTCTCTGGGTTTCCATTTTCTTTGCTTCAAATAATTTTCCTTCTCTCTCGGTGTGCTAAAGTCCCTGAGAGACAGTGTTTTGAAGGGTAAAATAGTCAAACTTGCCAACTTTTCTGACATCAGAAACTACATTAACTTATGGATAATTTTTTAAAGAAGGGGTTTTATTTCATTTCACATAAGTATTCACTTGGCAATTCAGAATTCTGGAAGTTTCTGTAAATGTTCCAGGACTGACCAGTAATCTCCAAGAGTTTAATGTTTCTAGAGACCAGAAAACAAGCTATATATTTATTTCCTTTCACAAAGGAAGTACTTACTTTACTTTTTCTATTTATTTATTCAAACAAAAGATGATAAAATCTAAACACAAATCAGGAACAAGAGAATTGAGTAAGTTGGAAAGATATTAAATGAGATGATTTGCTAATTAGCTTTTCTCACTGTGATAAAATACCTAAGAGGAACAACCTAAAAAAGAGGAAAGGTTTATTTTGGCTCACAGTTTTAGAGGTTTCAGTACATGGCCATTTGGCTCTGCTGATTTGGCCCTGTGGTGAGAAAGTGTTATCATGGTATAGAGTGTTTGTTGGAGCAGTCCATGCTGGCCAAGAGGCAAAGAGAGAGGCAGGGGCTGAGCCCCAACATCCCCTTCAAGGGCACACCCTTCAGTGACCTCCCTTCCTTCTACTAGGCCCCAGATCCTAAAGATTCTGCCATCTCCCATCAGCACCACAGGCTGGTGACCAAGCATTTCACACATGGGCCTCTGAGGGACATTTAAGATCCAAACCCTAACAGAAAATTTGCTGTGGCTGCTTATTCACCCACTTATAGGGAAGACAGAAGTTCCCGAGATCCTCTCAGGCATCAACTCCATCTCCTACTCCCACAAGAGCAGCAACGCCAGGAGATTCAGTTCATGTGCCGCATATTGTCTCTGAGTTACTTTACATTCCTTGAAAAAGTGTTCACCTTTCACTATCCCTGAAATCATTCAAATATCCCAGAGACTTTCTAGAACTTCCCCCCACTGCCTTTTGTAAAATTTGTAAGGTTTAAAGGGACATTCATTTCTTCAAAGTAGAAATATGGTGAAATTCTTTACAAATTCAATTCATAATCCCCCTCCATTTGTTCATGAAAACAATTAAAATTTCTACCTTCCTAATATAAAAACCCTTTCTGTGACATGTACTCCAATCTCTTGAGATGAAGAGTCCCATATTTGTGGCAAAACTAAGGGGCCAGTACCACGTGTGTGTGTGTGCCCCCCCCCCCCCCCCGCTTCCTTCATCCACAGAGCACCCAGCACCCTGTCAAGGCTCACCTGGGTCTCCCAATACAAGGAGTTCATAATGACCCACATCATGGCTATCATGAACAACAATGTCCCAGTACGTCATGATGGTTACTAGAGTTTGCAACATCTCTCCTTCCACTTTAGACAAAACTAAAAGGGGGATTTTACTTATTTTCAACAAAATTTTGGCTTATGTACACCATGAGAGGAGAATTGAGTGGAAATTACTCTAAAATGCCAATTTCATCAGAAATGAGAAAAGCACAACACAACCCCCCTTTCATCCCACTATTTCTTTTTTTTTTCCCACTGTGTTTAAAATTTTCTTTAATTCAATATATAAGTTCAATAATATAGTGTTTCATAATATAAATGGGGAAAACATCACAATATGCATATGTACCTATTTCACGAATGTACCTAATCACAGTTATTCTGCATAAAAGTGTTAATATTTATCACTCTGCATTAATAAAAAATATTTTTACCTTACTATATAAACTTCATAATTACCATTATTGATGCTTATATTAGCAGAATTTATTATAGTATATATAACATAGTTAATTAACATTTTCCCTATTACTAGGTATTTTTATTATTTCTATTATACTAATTTAATTTCATGGTAAATATGTAGATTTCTACTTATGACTTTCTCCTTATTTGGATTATTTCTGAGTTTTTGCCCTCAAGATTTATAAATTTAGATATTTTCTAATTGTTTTTTTATTGATTATTTAAAGCATTACATAGCTCATGATATATCATCTTTCATACATTTGACTCAAATTGTGTTTTGAACTCCCATTTTCACCCCAAATACAGATTGCAGAATCACATCTGTTACATATTCACATTTTTACATAATGCCATATTAGTGGCTGTTGTATTCTGCTACCTTTCCTATCCCCTACTATCCCCCCTCCCCTCCCCTCCCCTCCCATCTTCCCTCTCTACCTCCCCTGCTGTTGTTCAATTCTCTCCCTTTTTTTTCCCTCCCCCTTGCCCCTCATGACCTCTTATAATTTTATGTATCATTGAAGGTCTCCTACCATTTCCGTATGCTTTCCCTTCTCTCTCCGTTTCTCTCCCCCCATTCGTCTTTGTTTACTATAGTCTTTTCCTCATACTCTTCCTTCCTGTTCTGTTCTTAGTTGCTCTCTTTATATCAAAGCAGACATTTGGCATTTGTTTTTTAGGGCTTGGCTAGCTTCGCTTAGCATAATCTGCTCTAATGCCATCCATTTCCCTGCAAATTCTATGATTTTGTCATTTCTTAGTGCTGCATAATACTCCATTGTGTATAGATGCCACATTTTTTTTATCCATTCATCTATTGAGGAGCATCTAGGTTGGTTCCACAGTCTAGCTATTGTGAATTGTGCCGCTATAATCATTGATGCAGCAGTATCCCTATAGTGCGCTCTTTTAAGGTCCTCAGGGAATAGTCCGAGAAGTGCGATAGCTGGGTCAAATGGTGGATCCATTCCCAGCTTTCCCAGGAATCTCCATACTGCTTTCCAAATTGGCCTCACCATTTTGCAGCCCCACCAGCAGTGTACAAGTCATCCCACTATTTCATCCTCACCTTCTATTCCTACTTAATCTAGCCTTCGCCTATATTTTTCTTCCTATGCTTCCACATCCTTTGTTCTCTTGAGCTCCGATCTTCCAAAATCCTTGGAGAACTTAGCTTTTCAAAGACCTTTGAACCAAATTTCTTATTCAGAAAAAGAGGAAAAAAAAAGAAAAAATAATTGATTCACATTAGATTCAATTTAGCTTTTCATGTGAACTTGGGATTCTTCAGCTGTTAGGTTCCTAGGGCGAGGTTGTGGGTTATTCTGAACCAACTACCTGGAGCTGCCCAGGCAGGAAGCCTTTCTGCTTGTCTTTAAGGGGCAGGAGTGGGCCCTGGAATAAGATCTGGGACATAGCTACACACAGCTGACATATACTGGGCAGCCAAATATGCAGCTCTGGGTGTTCAGTTTCTTGGAGACCGCTCAATTACTACCCTCACTGGAGGAGTCTGATTTTCACCCAGTTTATGAATCCACACCTACGTAAATTCACCTGTTTTTTAAGAGACAGAATTTCACAGAGCTTATTAAAGCAGATCAAAAAGGGCCCGAAAACACCAAGTGATATTATCTAATGTCTCCTCTCAGGATCAAATTACCAAACCTGAGTGAGGACTCACCCCAGATCAGGGAGGCAGAACCAACCTGAGGCCCATTTAGTGTCACCAAGCCCCTGTGGTCCCCATCAGCTCAGCTGTTTGTATTGGTAAATGATAGCTCCACATAAATGGAGCAAACCCACCAGGCACGCCTCCTCCACTCAAAAAAAAAAAAAAAAAAGAGGGGCTGGGGTTGTGGCTCAGTGGTAGAGTGCTTGCTTCGCATGCATGGGGCACTGAGTTTGATCCTCAGCACCACATAAATTAATAAAATAAGGATACTGTGTCCATCGACAACTAAAAAAAATTTTTAAAACAGGATTATTGTATTTTAAAAAAAAGAAGAAGAAAAAAGATAGGTGTCTACACAAAAGAGGAAATTTATTTATGAGGCAAGATGGTAAACAATCACTTACTTACCCTGGAGGTAAACTCCAGGGACTACCAAATCCTGAGATACTGTCCTTTCACAGAAAGAAGAAAACACAAGGATGACCCAAACAGCCAACAGAGACAAAGTGGGACTGTAAAACTCAGCCAAGAAACAAACCAGACATTTAAACCAGGCACCTGTTTCTGAGATTTCTCTCTTCCACAGGAAAAAAAAAAAGTTCTAAGCCATATTTATTCTGTATTTCTCTCTTATGCTTGTGTAAATATTTTCAGGAGGATGAAAAAAACAACTAAAAACAAAAATAGTGGAAGACCAATAAATTAAGTAAACAAGACAAAACTGTATGAAGACAACATTTGTTAAGGACCTAATCTGTGCCAACCACTCAGCTAAGTGTTTCTAATTTCCTTTATTTCTTCATCTTCTTTCTTCCCCTTCCTCCCCGTTTCCCTCTTCTTCTCCCTCCCTTCCCCCTCCTTCTTCATCATCTTCTTCCTTCTTCCTCTTTCTCTTTTGGTATTAGGGATTAAACCCCTGAGCTACTTCCCCAGCCCTTTTTATTTTTTGAAACAGGGTCTAACTAAATTGCTGAGGGTCTAACTAAATTGCTGAGGCTGGCCTCAACTTAAGATACTCCTGCTTCAGCCTTCTGAATCATTGGCCTTACAGGCTTGCACCACAACACCAGGCTCATCTGGTTACCCATCCCTGGGAATTCCTTACTGTTGTCAGTTCCATTTTATAGGTGGGAAGACTGAGGTGCACTGAATTTGTTGACTTACCCAGTATTACACAGATAGAAAGTGGGAAAGCCAATGTAGCACCCAGCCAACTGACTCCACAGGCCACAGCCACTATTCTGAAAGCTCATCAACTTCATGGGTGATGCTTTTAAAAAGTAGCCAAAAAGGCAGAGTAAGCATGCTGCCCTCCTGTTTTTCAAGTACTATTTTATTAGATTAAAAACAAATCCCTAAAATATTTTCACTAGTTATAGATAAATGGTAGCTTTTAAAACTAAGAACTCCCGTTAACCTGAGATGCTTAGCTTTATGAAAACAATATCAGCAAAAAACAGAAAAAGCCTCCCCATTCCAATCTTGATATATTCTGGGTGACACTATGAAGAATAATGAACATTTCCATTGGTTCCCAGCCAGATCTTATAACTGTCTAACTCTGGGCTTTGGAATGCTCTGAAGTTGAAAACTACATCCGTCTCCCATTATCATATTAAGCCAATTAGGTCTTCTTATCATATCGGCTTTGTTTGAAAAATTGTTGTGGGCCTCCTTCCTGTCTGCCACCCCACTTGATTCTTGAGTTTCTAATGTCATTGGCTTCTGTTTCTATTTGTTTGAGACTCAAAGCTGTTCTCAGTTCTCTCTCTATCAATTTCTCATGATACTTCAATTATCTTATTTTTCACAATAAAAAAAAAGAAAGAAAATTATGGTGGTTATCAGGCAGTGTGTGTATATCTTTCAAATGCTTGAATATGTTCACCACTTACAAAGTCTGGTTGAAAAAAACATTTGAAATTATCCAAGACCATTTTAATGATACTTCAAAATTATTGCACTTATTTCCCTTATATAAAGATATCATTCCTTACATTATCTCCCTATGTTCAATGGTTATCCTTTTACAAAATTGGCATGCCAATGGCTAGGAAGGTCCCTTTTTCCTTCAGATGCTCTTAGCAATGCTTGACTTTAAGGAAGCTATTGGACTGCATTTTGCATGCTACACATGGCCAGGCCACTCACAAAAACACATGTGCATCTGCTATATACAAGAATATGTCCTGTAAAGATGCCTTGAATTATTTAGGAAAGTATATTCCATCACTACTGTAGTGAAAATTGACTGAACTATTGCAAAGCATCATGTGATTATAGAACTGAAGTCAAACAGACTCTAAGAGGTCACCGACTCGAACTTCCCACTTCACTGCAGGAATGTCCTCCCAGTATTTAAACATGAATTCTCAACTCACCCACTCAGCATAGTCCCTGCAAGGATGCTGGTTCCAGTTACTGCCAGTACAAGGTGGGAAGCTCAAATCTGACTGCCTGCTATTTCTAGTCTTTTATTCTGATTCTACCCCTTCAAAAGACAGGAACATGGAAATACTCAACAGCACAACAGCTCTGGTCACCTTTTCCTGGACAAGCCCCAGTTTCTCAACGTCCTTTGCTAAATCTAGACCATGAAGCGGCATACAATATTCCCTCTCTCTGCTGAAGTCATACATAGCTATTGTATAAATTTATGACAACACAAGAAAAGCAAAAATAAAAGTTACTTATCATTTTAATACCAAGAGATAGCCACAACATCTAGGTGGCTTATTTTCAGATTTGATAAGTAGCTTTTTAAAATGAATTTTAATTTCATATAGGTTTTATTGGTTGTTTAAATGCCATATAGGTTTTATTGGTTGTTTTAAAATATGGTTGATAGAATTCATTCTTGTCCTTCTTAAGTTCTTGTAGAGTTACCAGATCACAAGCTGTAAGGACTCCCCCCACCCGCCCCCAGGGTTCTGAAGTCAGCTTCAGGGCAGACATCTGGCCTGCCGTTTTCTATATGCCTATCCCAGGTCCTGCCCTATGGAAGCCTCATGGCTTTGAAGCCTTCTGGAAGGGAAGTACACTTGTAGCCCCCCCGCCCCATGTTTAGGCAGAAGACACCTTTAGTAGAGGCTCCTCTGGGTTAAGTTTGTACTCCTATTTTTTCATCTTTTTCACCATTTTTTTCTTGTCTTTGTAAAAAATTCTATCACTTTAGAAAAATACCACTTTTTCTTCCATAGCAAAGTCCCTATCACATCATGTCCCTCTCTTACTTTTAGTTTCCACCCAAGTGGTCTTCACCACTCAAAGCCAGATTTCATGTGGATTTACATCTCAGTGCATAGTGCTCCCTGTCCCAGCCCAGATCTGTGAATTACCAGGAATGGTCATTGTCTCCCACAGATGCCGCTGTTTCTATTCAATTGTTGGGAGCAGGGGTTTGGGAGGAGGAGGAAGAGGAAGAGAAGCAGCAAAATTCAACTGTTCATAAAACCCATGGAAATACTCAACAGCACAAAATTCCCATCCTAGACCTGGATGCATACCTTCTGCATTGAGGTGCATGGTTTCCAAGGGTCCAATGAATGCATATCGCATGCCCAGCCCATCTGACATGACAAGGTCCAGGTCGCAGGGAGTCACTACTCCATCCTACATGGGGAAAAGGGGACAGCACAGGGATGAGTTCTCTGGAAAGGATATACACACACACACACACACACACACACATCCTGAAATACCCATTCACCTATTCCATACCAGCAATCAAAAAATCTGTATGATCATCATCCACACCCTACAGCCAATGGACCATGTGCTTTAGAGATGGGAGAGGGTGAAGGGCAAGGGAAGAATGAGGACCAAGTATCAGAGGAGAAGGGCAAGACGGACTTTCTGGATATTTGCCTAGGAGGTGAGGAATAAGGTAAGTGCCATCCAAAGAACTGGAAGGTGCTTCAGGTTTTATCTGCCTGCAAGTCTGGCCTTGTTCTGCTTTTAATGAGTTTATAAGAAATGTCATTATTTGATGAAATTCAGTTTAGAACTAAGGGTTTGTTCACCAAGGTGGGGCCCTAGAATCTTCTGCAAATGTTAATTGCAAAGCAAGAGGCAAGTTGTTGTATGCTTAGCTTAGATGTGCAAGCAAGCAGTGTGTTTCTTGGCTCATTCTTCATACAGCTGCTGCCTACAATGACTTTAGGAACCAGGCAGGGATGCATAAATAGATATCTGCATGATCCAGCAATTCACTGCCCTTTCACTCCCACCAAGAATCTTTGTACCTTGGGCATTTCAACGTGAGAGAAGTTAACATTTTCCCCTAAATCTTCAGGGGTCAGATTAGTAGCATTACTATGGAATCAGCAGCTCTGGGTCTTCTTTCCTGAGTAGTTTCTTTCACAGACAGAGCATTGTAGGGTCTGCCATCTTAAGAGGCCACTGACCATGCTACCTTTTCTACTGACAGCTTTGCTGGTCCCTGCCAGCCCTTGGCTGTGGGTCTGGTTCCTGTGTCCAAGAGGCATATCCACACACTAGAATACACCTGACTCTCAGTGACAGGTTCAGGCAAGCAGCCCACCAGGCACATTCCCTTCACTGTGGGTTATGGGTAATCCTCTGCCTTTTCCTGAAAGAGTTGTCTGAGGTTCTACTTGAGAAGAAAGCCTTTGTCAGCTTAAGGGAAGGTTCTGAGGCTTTGTGGTAGTCCTTGGTGGTCCATGGTCTAGAGTAGCACCCATTGCCCTCTAATCATCCTGAGTAGGTCTGGGGCCCCAGAGACTGGAGCACCCCCTGTCATTGGGAGCTGCTGGGACTTCACACTTCCCAGAATTCAAAGACAGCTGATGGGTGGGGGATTTGCAATACCCTACCACCACCACCCACATACCCACTGCTGAGGAAGACACACAGGTGATCTCACATCTGTGTGGGTGTCTGGACCACCAGTTCATCTGAGAGAACTCTGGTGAGACAGGTTCAAGAGAATGGAGTCAAAGAACCAACATGAAGACATAGCCCAGCCACCCACAAGGGGCAAGTACAAGCCATGTCTGACTGAGCAACTCCACTTCAAAGAACCACTTTCCATCTAGTTGGATGTGTATGCACATGTGCAAGACATAAACATATAAAGACATGCACAAGTTTATGGTGTAGAGAATAAGTATGAAGGAAACCCCCTTAAACCACCACACCCATCTTCCTCAGTTCATCATATCCACTCCTTCCTGGAGATAAACATCCTAACATTAATAATAACCACTCTTGGTTTTCGAGATTGTACATCTATGTTTACATTCCTCAACAGGGGAGTTTGTGTTTTGCCTGTGTCAAATCTTCTAGTTGATGAAATTATATGGTATACATTCTTGAGTGACTTGCTTCTATCTCTAAATATTGTTTTTAAGATGTACCTAGGGCTGTGAGGCATAACTCAGTGACAAGGTGCTTACCCAGCATGCATGATGCCCTGGGTTGCAAAAACAAAATCAAAAAAGATGCACCAGTTGAGCCTGGTGACACACTCCTGTAATCGTAGCTACTTGGGAGGCTGAGGCAGGAGAATCACAAGTTCAAGGCCAGCCTGGGCAACTTACTGAGACCCCCTCTCAAGATAAAATAAAATAATAAGAAGGGATATGACTCAGAGGGAGATCGCCCCTGGGTTTTACTCTCAATACTGAAAGAAAGAGGGGGAAAACACACACACACACACACACACACACACACACACACACACTCACCTCTATGTTATATAGCTGTAGTTTGTCATCTGTCCACACTTGTTGATGTACAGAAATCACAGTTTATGCCTATGTAGTAGCACACACCTGTAATCCCAGTGGCTTGAGACACTGAGACAGGAGGATTGCAAGTTCAAAGCCAGCCTCAGCCACTTAGCAAAGCCCTAAGCAAATTAAGACCCTATCTTAAAATAAAAAAGGTCTTGGGGATGCGGCTCAGCAGTTAAGTGCCCCTGAGTTCAATTCCTGGTACAAAGAAAATAAATCAGTTTACTTATCCATCCTACTGCTCGTGAACATCTGGATTGTTTCTAATATACGATTCCTGTATGTAGCCATGTACAGAATATTCTTATACATGGCTCTGGCCCATGTCCAAATAGAATTGCTGAAGCCTACAGCAGGCAGTTCTTCATCCTGCACCTTACTAGACAACGCTAAGCTGTTCCCCAAAGCATTGCATCATGTTTACTGCCTGCCTCTGGCACCACGTCAGAAGGGTTCCCATCTCCCTGTGTCTTTTCCGATGCTGAATGTCATCATATCTGCAAATTTCTGCTGATCTGGGAGGGAACAATGGTTATCTCATTGGGTTTTCTATTCATTCTGAATCATCCTACCATGTGTTCATTTGGACCACTAAGGAGAGCAAAGTAATTTTTCCAGTTCACTCAAATGCTGACAAGAATCACCTCCTTTCACTTTTAATAACTAAGCTGTAAGGAGGGAGGGGCTGCAATGAGGAGGAAGTAATCCACAGAAGGCCTGTGGCTGTGGTAATGACCAGAACCATCAGGTAACTCATCTGATGTGAACTGTCACTCCTGCTTGCCTGCTTGCCCCTCCCTGTGACAAGCACTGGGGCGGAAGGAGTGCTCTGGGGCTCTCCCCAGGCTGTCTGACGGCCTTGGCTGTGCTTTCCTGCACCCTGTAGGCTCGGGAATGCAGTGAAAGGCATCCAGGTGGGGCCCTGAAGACCCTCCCTTAGCCTTGGTTTTCAGATCAACATTCCAAAAAAGCCTAAAGTTTTCATTTTAGCCTTCAAACTGTGAAGGATGCAAATATGGAAGCCACTCTACGCTTGCTATGCTGTTTGGCTTGGCTCTTTTCTTCTACAATTGGGGTTAGTATTTTTAGAATTGATTTTTAAAGGATTTCAAAATATACAAAAGGTGAGCTACCAGAGTAGTTAAGTTTTATTTGTACTGGGGGATCCAATCCAGGGCCTCATGAATGATGGACAAGCACTCTACCACTGAGCTACACCCCCAGCACAAGAGTAGTTAAATTTTGATTCCTATCATCTGAACTTACTGTACCCCAACTAAAGCCTGAGAGGGATGGTATGAACAGCATCATCATTTGGGGGAACTTCATGCCCTCTGATTCCCAAATATTCCCTTCTCCTTCCCATTTCATCTAGAGTAAGGCTGTCTATTTTTTATTAGTCACTATATATCAGTAGAACAAGTTAGAATAGTGAAGAACCTTTAGCTATCTTCATTCCCTTACTCCTTTGTGTCCCCTGTGGAATTTCTAAAGTCGATTTATCAAAGTCTGTTTTTAACCAAGAAGCAGAATCCAGAGAAAGAAAATAATTGCAGGTAATTCAATTCAATTCAATTTCTTGCCGGCTAAAATTTCACATTGCTGAGGCAAACATCTGAGTTTCTCCCTATTGCACTCAGCATTAAACTACAGGTTTCATATTTAGGATATGTTTCAGTTCAGCTCAGTTTCGCTCTTTTGAGTTCAATTCCACCCAAAGCCTTGTGACATTTGTGACCTGAAATTATCATAACAATTACAATAAGTAACCATGGTGCAGAATAGGCAGAAACAAGTGCTTATGCTGAAAACACTGAACTGACACATGATTCCTGGAAAATAGATGGAGCACAGCACTTTTGTTTGGATAATGGAACCTGACCCCAGGTCAGTTTTAACATCTATCAGTACTTCCTTCATTTTATGGTAAAATTCTCAAGTCACATGTACAAAGGAAGAGCCCCAAGTGGTTAAAAGATTCCAAAAAACTCATGCAGAAAATTGAACAGGAAGATCACTGTTCAAAACCTGGCTTTTATAACCATGTGCTGAGAATCACAGGCGAGTAGGACCCAGACGGAGTGGAAAGGAATTCCATTTATTGAAATACTTCTCGCCTCTACTTTCTTTAGTTAAAATCTGAGATTTACCACGATCAACTGACATATATACATGGCCCAGGCACAGGTTTTATACCTGGTGTGCTGGGAATAATGCCCAGGCTTGTGTGGGAGGGTAACAAGATAATCACCATGAAGGAAAAAAAAATAAAAAACACATGATACCAAATGAAGTTCTTGATTGCTATGGTACATATTTTAAGTATAATTAAAATTTAGAAATGTGTCAGGATTCTACCAGAGAGACAGAATTGGTAGGAGACATACATGTGCGCGCGCACACACACACACACACACACACACACACACACAAAATCATCTCTTGGCATCTGTGGGAGATTGGTTCTAGGACAGCCCTTCCATCTGAGATACCAAGTTTCATAGATGCTAAAGTTCCTTAAATAAAGTGGTATAGTGTTTCCAGAAAATCTACACATATCCTCCTATATACTTTATACTACCTCTAGATGACTATATACTTTATATTACCTCTAAATAACTAATATAGTGTAAATGCTATGCAAATAGTTGCTATACTGCATTGTTTAGGGAATAATAACAGGAAAAAAGTCTATACATACTCAGTACAGATGCCATTTTTTTCTGAATATTTTCAACCTACAAATTGAATCTACAAATGCAGAACCCACAGATACAGAGAGACCTATGAATGTATGTATTATGGGAGTAAAGAGAGAGAGAGAGAGAGAGAGGGAGGGAGGGAGGGAGAGGGGGAGAGATTTTGATTGATTTACTTCAAGGAATTAGTTTATGTGATCGTGAGGCCAGTGAGTCTGAAATCCATAGGACAAACCATCAGAAGGCCAGACTGGCTACTGTGGGGCAGGAGTTAACCTTGCAGTCCACAGGTGGAATTTCTTCTTTCTCAGGGAATCTCAGTTCTGCTTTTAAGGGCTTTCAACAGATTGGATATAGCCCACCCAGATTATAGAGGATAATCTCCTTGCTCAAAATCAATTAATCTACAAAATCCTGTACAGCCACACCTAAACTTTGTTTAAACAATTGGGTGCTCTTGACTAGCCAAGCCCACCCTCTTGGGGGACCATAATTCAAAGCATGATCCTCACTTTCAGGTATCTAGGATCTAGTGCTTTCATTTGTTGTGTGGGGTGGGGGGAGAGGAAAGGGAAAGACATATCAAATTATTAGCAATAGGCAAAAGGTTTAGATGTCCTGATGCATGATATGGTCCTTTGATAGATCCAGAAGACGGGGAAGACAGGTGGGGTCTCGCATGGCTGAGGTGTACTTGAAGTATTTGATAAATGAATTCCCTGTGACTATTGCCTCTATGGGCCTGCCAGCTACATGGAATTCTTTTTCCTTCTCTCTAAACATCCCATCCTTATATCTAGTTTTTTTTAAAAAATTTAATCCATGTGTATTTTGCATGCCTTCATTTTTATTGGCTTTTCTCATTTTTCTTCATGCCTCTTCCCTTGCCTAATTCCCAGTTGTTGATCTTGTGTTTTGTTTGCTCTGTTTCCACACACTGGTTCCTGTATTGTCAAGCTTTTCTGTGCAAATACTCCTTTAACTTTACCACCAGCCTCACCACTAGGAACAGAGAGCTACCTGGGAATGTGGGTCAGGAACCAACTAGTCCTTCCAACCCTCCTCAGTCATCACCTTAACTGAGAAAAGTGAAGAGTCACTAAAGGATTTATTTCAGGTTAGTTTTAGATAGTGAAATACAACAGTGAGATGGAGGGGACTCACTCTGCCATATTCAGTCACCTAAGGCGGACAGGAAAGAAGCACTGGGCTTATTTTGTATCACCCAAGGTCAGAGTCCAAGGAGAAGGGATTACATAGGGTCCACCTCAATCTCCACTGAAAGCAAGGTTGGAATAGATGGAAACTTGGACAATCTTCCTGTCTCCAGAATGTTCAAGGGTCAGCCAGATGAGAATAGTTACTGGTGTAGAAAAACTCATGACATGAGCCAAGGGTTCTGGACTGTCCCTTTTGGAAACATCCCATGATTGGAGGTCTTGAAAACAGTCTAGAGAGGAAGAGAATTCAAGATCTGGAAGTTTAAATTGAGAACTATCACAATTATTCATGAGGTTCTCATGGGAAATGACCAAGAACCATGAGTTAGTTCCCTCCACTGATATAGTCTTACATATTTTTGTTTTCTATTCTCTTTGCCACACATTGCTTCCCTGCCATGCAATATGCAACTGGCTTTGAGCAATAAAGACCTGACCTAGCCATCCCCACCCACGCCTCTACCAGGGAGAAGATGAGGCAAATAGATCTTAATAAGGAGAAAATAAAAGATGGCTAAGTGCTACCCCACTGTTACTCACAGGCTTGTGGTCAGGTTTGTGAGCAGCCGGCCTCTTGCCAATACCTACAAGTTTTCTTGGAAGCAGGACACAGACATTCCAACAGAATGACTCGGGAAGATTCTGCTAACTCTAGAAGAGTTGATTGAACACCACATTTAAGTGATGCAACAGGGCACTGAATCATGCTCATAAAACACTCATCCTGTCAAGAGCCTTCCGAGAGGACGCTCAGGAGTCAGACCAGCGCTCAGGAGAAAGAAGGTAAGAAACACAAAGTAGACCCTTCTGGTTGAGCTGCCCACCCACCCTGTGGGTGGCAGAAGAGGCAGGTTTCACCTTCCAGGAGGCATTTTGGCCACATCTATCAAGTCATAAAAATGCTACTCTCTGATAGGCCAAGCTGTCCCCTGGGAACTATTCCATGAAAAGACTTCAGAGGAAACAGCCTACGTATGCAGAGGTCATGGCAGAACTATCATCACAGAAAACCTGAAGCCACCTCAAAACAAGCCCCCAAAAATAATTTTTTAAAATAAATTACATATCATGAAACCACTACAAATGAATGAAAACTAAGTGTTCATAATAAAAATTAGACAAAAACTCAGAGGAAAGCCATTTGATTTGGGGAAGGGCAAACATAAGTATTTTACTTTTTAAACTTCCTTCAAAATTTTAAAATGGGAACAGACCAAAAAAATGGAAGAGAAAGAAAAGAAAGCCTTTGTCCCAGTAAAAGGGGTGTTCCGAGCTCTTTGGGCTCCAGTGATAATTTTCTGGTGTTCTTTTTTCTCTGTATGCTATGTGTATGACAATGCTTCCAGGGAGAAAAACAGCAGCATTGCAGAGTCTGAAAGAAAGTGAAGCAAGGCCTTGACCTTAAAAGCAAACACAACAACAAAAATAATCCACTCTTTTTCATGAATGTGAGTAAGTTTACTACCTTTCAGCAAAGGTAGTGGTTTAGACTGAGTATCCCTTATCCAAAATGCTGAGGACCAGAAGTACTTTAGATTTCAGAGGTTTTCAGATTTTGGAGTATTTGCACAGACTTTAGCAGCTGAGCATGCCTAACCCAGAAATCCAAAAGCCAAAATGAAATCTGAAACATTTTGAACTCGACTCTCAAAAAGTTTCAGATTTTGTAGCACTTTGAATTTTAGATTGGGATGCTTAATCTGTACTTTAACTGAGGTGTCCTTTGGGAATAAAACTTTTTACAAAGAGATTTGAATCAAAATGTATAAGCCCCGACTCCTTCCCCACAAAATAAAGACAGGGCACAGCACAAGCCTTGTCTCTGCCTGCCCCTTCTTTCATAATTACTCAGTGGAGATTTGAGTTGACATATGATATATAAGTTATTATGTTAGTTGTGGTTTTGTCATATGTGACCTTTCTTGCATTAGAACACATTTCTTCCATATATAACTCATTTAAAGTTTTTATCATGGAGGGATGTTGAATTTTGCCAAGTGCTTTTTTTTTTGGTATCTACTGAGATATCACATGGGTTTATGCTTCATGTTCTTAATGTGATGTTATCATATTTATAGATTTGTGTATGTTGAACTATCCTTGCATTCCTAGGAAAAACACTACCTGATCATGGTGGATATCCTCTTAATATGTCATTGGCAGTACTCAGTTTGTGAAGTATTTCATTGAGCTTTTCAGGATGCCAGATTACATTCGTCTATGAATGACCTCTCTATTTAATGAAGCCTCTCCCAGTATTAGTGTTGAACACTGGACAATCCCTGACTCCTGAATGTGGACTCTGACATGGTTCTGGGAACCCTGAAATGCCCTTTTAGTGCTGCCCAAACAACAAAAAGCATTCTCTTCTCTTAATGCCACTGAGCGGAGGAAAGCAGGTCATTTTCAAGGAGCTCTCTGCGTGTGAATCCAAAAAGGAAATGGGTTTCAGTTAGCTAGCAACTGGTCCTAGTGAATAGATGGCTCTAATAGCTTCATGATGCCAAAAGATATGCTGCTACATCACTGGGCTAAGAAGCAGCATATGGATTCTATTGTAATGGAGCTAAGAAAAAAGACAGACATCATAGACCCAGGGCAGTCATTAGCAAACTTCACGAGGTGAGAGCGAGAAGAGTTAAACCCAAGAAAACCCCATGATACCCTCTAGTGACACACTTGCTGCCACAGACACACTGACTACTCTGACTCTGGGAGATGAGCAAGACAAATGCTTGAGATGGAAGGAACAATGGGCCCAAGAGTGTGAAGGAGACGGAGAGGTGAGTGTGCCTAGGTTCCCACAGTCCCATGACTATTAGTTCCTGGGTTGTATTTTCAGGAGATGGAATAAGTAATGCAGCAGAGGCAGAAAAACAACTTAGGAAATATTTTGCTGGGTGGATTTTGCCTGGGTGAGAAAGAAAAAAGGAAGGCATGGTAATTTCAGACACATTGGAAGTGGGAGGTTGCAACTCTGGTGCACCTGCACTGGGAACAGTGGGCAGACACACAGAAGAGAAGGAACAGACAGATGGGCAGGAAGGAAAGCAGGATGGGCATGCAAGGGGCCAGTTGAGCAAGAAGCAGAGGAAAGCCCTCCTGCAGAGCCTGGAAGGAGGAACAGACCAGGAACAAAGGTTGTTTCTGGGAGGAAGTAAGGCTCAGAGCAGCTCTGAGAGAGAAAACCAGAACTCTCAACCATGGAGGCTTACTCAGCCACTTTTTTTATCATCATTTTTTCACTCTATATATTATTAAAGAAACAAAAGCTTGTAATTGGATTTAAAAAATTAGAAAACGCTCCAGCTGAGGGCGTGGTGTGACAGGCTGGGGCTTGGGTCTTTCTCGGCTCTTCTGACTTCCCTTTACATACCGGCCCTCACTCTACATGACTCTTCTTGCCAAGCACACAGACAGATGTCATCCATGTCCGTGCGGAAATATTTTACTCAAGCCTCAACTTTTTCCCACTGGGCACATTCCAGGTGAGCCACAGCCCAAAGCACCCCATGGCATTCCCCAAGTATTCCCTCTGAAGAAACATTTCTAGCATCATCCCACCTTCCAGGGCCTGTAGATGGCTGCCTGGAACAAGCTTTCTCTTGTTAAGCCTCTCGGCTGCCTCAAGCCACAAGGCTGCTCTCACTTTTGTTGACCCCAAAGTCTGAAAAAACAAGGGGATTTAGCCTAGTCTGCCCTGCTGCCTGCTCCCCCCCCCCCCGCAGAAGTCTTGATTTGTACTGTGGTTATTCCAGAGAGTAAATGTCTGAGTAACTGGCAAATGTCACGTGCCTCCTGTCCTGGTTGGTTTATAGAAAAAGCCTCTCCATCAAACAGTCAGGGACCACCATGGGGACAAAGGGCAAACGCATTCCTGGGCCTCAACTCATAGCTACTACAAGCATGGCGTGTACTTTTCCCCACTATCCCACCTTAACTCACGACTAGCTAGCTATTAATATCATAATATGTGTCCTTCCTGACCCTTTCACTCACTCTCAAAGGTCTACCAGCCTTAGAAATCAGATTTACCATTAAAACCAGGTCACTCTCACCGTTACTCTCCAAGGACAAACAACCCAAAGGATCATACTGTTGAGGAGTCAGCAAAACAGAAGATTCTCAGGGCCCTTGACTTCGTATTTGCCATGATTTGTTTTCTTCACTTCCACCTGTGTATTCTCTTAACAGCTACCCAACTCATCCTCATCACAAGACAGACATGTTTACACAGGGTGCCACATCCACATGAGATGTGATAATTATCACCAGTATGACCAGAAAACTCCTTCAAGGTTAAAGTTTTCACCCAGGAAACAAAAAACACCTTTTGAAATGTACCTACAGCCAATTAACATTCCTAAACTCTAGCTCGCTTCTACCACACTTTCACACAAATGAATAAAACTAACTATCTTTTGTCCTGAGAGTCAGCCTGACACTATCCTGTCAGTGCAGTGTCTCTTCTCAGGTAGGAGCCATCATAAAAGCTTTGTCTGTTTATTTGCTCAGCTAATTTGGTTTTATTTCTTCTGTCACCAAGGCAAAGTCCCCATGTCCAGTAAAACCCAGATGGTCCAAAAGGACAGAGCATGCAGGCTGCTTACTGAGACAGCTTCCTGATCGGAATGCTGGGTTTATGAGAAGGAAACTTCTGGGGATTTGTGTGAATGTAGAAAATGAAGCCCAGACTAATATTGTTTTATATAAAGAAAGAAGAGGGCTCGGGTTGTGGTCCAGTGGTAGAGTGCTTGCCTAGCATGTGTGAGGCACTGGGTTCAATTCTCAGCACCACATAAAAATAAATAAATAAATAAAGGTATTGTGTCCATCTACAACTAAAAAAGTACTTCAGTGAGGGAAGGGGAGGGGGGATAGTAGGGGATAGGAAAGGTAGCAGAATACAACAGTTACTAATAGGGCATTATGTAAAATTGTGGATGTGTAACCGACGAGATTCTGCAATCTGCATTTGGGATAAAAATTGGGAGTTCATAACACACTTCAATCTAATGTATGAAATATGATATGTCAAGAGCTTTGTAATGTTGTGAAAAACGAATAAAAAAAAAGAAAAAAAAGTACTTCAGCTCAGAGTGCTACTGGTGATGGCTGTTGCATACAAAAAAGAATAATGCGTTCAAAAAACAACATTATTATAAATGTTGTGCCTGGCATTGGGCTGAAGTCTTTGTACACACAACCTCCCTAATCCTCATCATTTCCCCCATAAAAAACAGGCTTGTTATCATCCTGACTTCATGAATGCAGACATGCAGCAGAACAGGTCTGAATTCCCTACCAGGCTGTGGAGAGCAGATCAAGGCACTTAACTTCTTAGGCATCTTTGTTCCTGTGATTTTATTTTTTATAAATAAATATGTAAAGGAAAAAATAACAATGTCTCTCTCTTTGTTAAGAGCTAATTTTAAAATATCTGGAAATCATGTGAAATGAAAAGGAAAGTACTTTTCAAATTTTGAAACACTACACAGACTGAGGTGACCATGATGAGCAGATGATTCTCCATGGTGTCCTGTGCTGACTCCTAGTTTCTGCAACATCACATCAATGATATTCAACAGAAGCCCATGAAGAAGTTTCCAGAGAAGCTTCATCTGCCAATATGACTACATGACCCTAGAGGCATACTTTATTAAACTGGAATAATTCCTTCAACTTTGACATTTGTGTCTGAAATGAAACTCACTGACAAAATTCTTGAATCTCTAGGAGTCTTATCCAGGTAGTGCAGACTGCACCCTCCCTGGCAGGTCAAAAAGCTAAGAACTGAATTTCTGCAGCTCAGGGATAAAGGGGCACAGGGAACATCTCACAATATGCTACCCTGGTATTGGTCCTGGATATCAGTAGATGTCAGAAGAGGCTTCACTCTGATATTCCCTTATCTGCCTGAAAACTGGGCTTGCTAAAGAAGAAAACAACTGCCTTTGGTCAATAGCCCCTCTTCCCTGCAGCCCACACACATTTTTTCATTAACTAGACTCATCACAGGAACAAAGATGGAGAGACTGCACCTGGAGAGACTGTCACAAGCTATTATCTGTCTCCTGTGCCTAGTCAGCTTTCAAAGAGGATTGTTTACAGATCACTATTTGTCTCCCAGGCCATTCATTCCTCTACAAATCACTTACTGTACCTCAAAAATGGCCCATATTCCCCCTTTTCCCACTCTCCTG
Source organism: Spermophilus citellus (assembly GCF_964194105.1). NCBI lineage: Eukaryota > Metazoa > Chordata > Mammalia > Rodentia > Sciuridae > Spermophilus > Spermophilus citellus. The sequence continues at coordinate 75,092,915 of NC_138182.1, read as the reverse complement.
TGAAGAAGGGTATTAAGCATCCTAACCTCATGGAATTATTGGGCACACACTGTCCTGTGATTTTCCTGTGCATGATAATAAATCTGTATGTGTTTGTCTCCTGTTCACCTGTTCCTGTTCCTCCACCTATCCATCCCAACAGGGTAAGACTTTATAGACAACTCAGCTTTTATCCAGGTTTTTCATCACAACACAATTTCCCTCACTGTGTTAATGTCTTAGGAATATGAACTTGAAATTGTACTCCTGACCAGCAGGACCTTATGACCTAGTGACTCTGACTTTTTCAGGGGAATAAGTGCTACTAGACAATACTCAGACATGCCTAGCTGGCATTTCCCAGTGTGCAAAGGGATGCCCTATCTCAAATCTGATGACAAACTAAAGAGGAGAAAAGGGACCAAAAACCTATGAGACAATACAACAGACCCTACATCCTTCATTCCCTTGGACACTGGGTGCTCATTTTACTCCAGAAGATCTGAGGTGCTTACAGGGCTGTGTGGATAGGGATGGATAGTGAATGGGTGATGGCAAGTCAGTATATCATAGCCTAGGATGCACAAAGACCAGATAGGATAGTAGGATAATGCTTCTTATTCATCTATTTCTGATCTAGAGATGATGCTGCAATTTGGTGTCACTTTCATGATCCCCCACATGGATGTGACAATGGGAAGTCCTCCCTCCCACCCCTGTCTTCCTTGAAATTTCTGTTTGATGCTTGACTGCCAGGATTCAAATATGCCCTAAGTTAGTCCCTGAGATTTAAAACAGAGGGGAAAAAGTGAGAAAAAATCAATGAAATAAAAAAGATTTTTGCTGTACTTTGGATCTTAAATGATCCCCAAAGGCCCATGTGGTAAAAACTTAGTCCACAATTTGCTGCTATTGGAAGGTGGTGGAACCTTTAAGAGGTGAGGCCAAGTGGGAGGTCTTCTGGTCACTGGAGGTGGCCTCATATGGGAGTATCAGGACCCTACACCTTGCTCTTCCTCTTTTTTGCACTCAACCACTATGAAGTGAATGGACCTCCTCTGCTATATGCTCTTGTTGTGATATGCTACCTTGCCATAGGACCAAAAGCAATAGCACCCATCAACTGTGGTCTGAAACCTCCAAAACTGTGAGCTAAAATAAACCTTTCCTTAAAATCAATAAAAGATAAAAAAAAATAAATAAATAAAATAAACCTTTCCTCTTTTTAAGTTGGTAATCTTGGGTATTTTGTTACAGTAATGTAAGCTGACTAATGCAGTTGTTATTCTAAAAAAATCAATAAAATTGATAAATTTCTAGCAATATAACAAAAAAAACCCCCAACAAAACAAAAAAAAACAGACAAAAATCACCAATTTCAGGAACAAAACTAAGGATATCACTACAGACCATATATCCATTAAATGGATAAAAAGGAGTACTACCAGCAACATTATACTCATAAATTCAATACCTTAGAAGAAATGAACCAATTTGTCAATAACCACAAATCATTCAAATTTAATCAAAATGAAACAGACAAGCTGAATAGTTCTATAGTCATTAAAGAAGTTGAGTTTTTAATTTAAAAGTTTCCAAAAAATAATTCTCCAGGGCCATGGGGTTTCACTGCAGAAGCCTACCAAACAAGATAAATTAAGAAACAATTAAGAAAAATTAATATGTGTAATCTCTTCCGGAAAAGACAAGGAAGTTTCCCAACTCATTTTATGCAGCCAGTGCTTGATATTAAAGTAAAAAAAAAAAAAAAAAGATAGTACCAAAAACAAACAAACAAACAAACAAATCCCTATAGATAACATCTCTTATGAGTTTGGATGCAAACAAATTCTCAACAAAACATAAGCAAATTGAACCCAGCAATGACTAAAACAAATGACACACCATGTGAGAATGTAAATTAATATAGCCATTATGAAGAACAGGATGGAGGTGCCTCAAAAAACTAAAAAATAGAACCCACAATCCCACTTCTGGGCACATAACCAAAAGAACTGAATTCAGTATGTTGGAAAATATATCCGTGTTCTCATGTTCATTGCAGCATATGCACAATAATCAAGATTCAAATCAACTTAAGTGTAATCAGTAGATGAATGGATAAAGAAAATGTGGTATATGTTCACGATGGACTATTATCCAGCCTTAAAAAAAATTCTGTCTCTGCAATCATATGCATACATGTAGAGACCTGGAGGACATTATGCTGAAGGAAATAAGCTGGGCACAAAAAACACCATATAATCTCACTTACATGTGATGAACTGCCAGGCACAGTGGTGCATGTCTAATCCCAGCAGCTCAGGAGGCCAAGGAAGGAGGATCACAAATTCAAAACAAGCCTCGGTATCTTAGTGAGCTCCTGATCAACTTAGTGAGACCTTATCTCAAAATAAAAATGATCTGGGGATGTGACTCAGTGGATATGTGCCCCTTGGCTCAATCTCCAGTACCCAAAAACCAAACACAGGGGCTGCGCTTGTGGCTCAGTGGTGGAGCACTTGCCTAGTATGTGTGAGGCACTGGGTTCGAAAAGTTCTATCAACAACTAAAAAAAAAAAATGTTAAAAAAAACCAACACAAATAAAAGAGATGAACTCATAAAGCAGAGAGTAGAAAGGTAAGTTACCTAGGGAGGAGGGATGTAGAGACACTGTTCAAGGCATGAAGTTTCAATTAAGAGGAATAAGTTTTCAAGACCTACTGTACAGCATGATGATCATAGCTATTAACATTGTATTATGTATTTCAAAACTGCTAAAAGAATAGAAGTTATACTTTCTCATTACAAAAAGATGTGTGTGAAGTGATGGATGTGATAGCTTGATATCATTATTCCAAAATGTATCAAACATGTATCAAACCATCATAGTGTACCACATAAGTGTACACAATTATTGTCAATTAAAACCAAAAACTTACATTTAAGAAAAGAATGATATACCATGAGCAAGTGAGATTTATTCTGGGCAAGGCTGGTTCAACATTAATCAATCAACGTAATTCCCTGTGAGTGAACGGTAATGCATCTTCCTCTGCTCCTTCCACATCAACACAAAGACATGGCCATGCTGGGCAGAAACGCAAACCCTCATTCAAGCTAAGCCCACTGCCTCTCCTCCTCGAGCCCAGATCCCAACTTAGGATCAGACCCTGGGAAATTCACACTTGAATTTGATTTGCTAAGAGCCGTTCACACAAAGATGTCAGAGAACAACGTTCCTCCCTGGACCTGCTGACAAAGGCTCACAGGCCCATTTCTAACTGACTCCTTTTACGCCCTAGCTAAGTCACCTGGTACCTTTCTTACCTTGAAAAGCACCCTAGCTCTAACTGATGGATGCACCAAGCTTGGGTCAAGTATAAAAGACCCTGTCCATTTTCAACTTGCTTTATGAAATAATGAGACAGCATCCATGTGGAGTCCTGGAGGGGGCAACTCCCCAATCTGAAAGCTCATTCTGTTCTCTGCAGTCCAGTATCAAATGTCAGGCAATTTTGGCTACAAGTGGAACTCAGCCCAGTCCTTGCTTTCAAAAAGAAGCAGCTCTGCAAAGGGGCTTGAGGTACAGTTCAGTGGTAGAGTGTTTGCCCAGCATGCATGAGGCCCTGGGCTCCATCCTTAGTACAGAGGGTAGAGGGGGTCTGCAAGGCTTATGGATCTTATGAACTTAAATGTGTACTATAAAACTATTCCTAGGTCTACTTTTTGATATTAAAGTTGCTCTTAAAAGTTTTGAAGTAATTGGGAAAAACTCAAATCTAAGTTCAAATTCAATTGTTGACAAATACGAAAACATAAATTCAAGTTCAACTGGCTCTGAAGTTGTGAGTCAGAGGGGTGTCATTTAACTCTCACCTAGACCTGGCTCAGAGCACGTATGCAGATTTGCAGCAGGGAAGGGTGTAGCTCTGGATAAATTTTCTAACCTTTGTTGCTTTGCAGAATCTGAAGATAAGCAGCGTGGATTTTCTGGCAAGAAATTCACACAATAGTCAATCATACTTATATCAATCCACCTAATGGGTACAACACTAGGTACACTGCTGCCTTCTAAGTGAAAGACACTCTGAAGCTGGCACAATGATTATGGAGAAGATTTATCTTGGGCAACCTTGAGATGAAACATGGCCCTGGCATGTTTCAAAACCCTGGAGCCTTACAGAAAAGAAGGCATCCACGTGGACCCTCAGAAGCCCATATCAGCAGCTGCTTCAGGAGTAGGTAAACATGTCTTCCCATATCTGCTTGAGTTCTTGGGTAGCCAGCCAGGGAGCTGCCACTGTGCACAGATGATCAAAGTAGGTACAATATCAGAGGTCCCAGTCTTCTTCCATACCCTTCTCTGTGCACCCACCCCCATGGAAGCTGAAAGCTGCCCATGCTGTACTCCCAACCTACCCCTCCCCACATCCTGGAGAGATGCACCTATAGTTTCTAAATCTGCCTTAATCCTAACTATCTGCAGATCATTTTTGTTTTTGAGAAAAGATTATCTTCTAGACTTTCCTGAAAAGCAAGTCTTTGGGTTTTATTCACACTTCCTTAACTTTCTCATTTTTGTTGGCTGCGTCTTATATTGGAACCAACTATATCCTGTCAGATATAACACTTACTTCCTTATGTGGACTCCGGGCATGAGTCCCCATAGCAGGCAATGCAGAGCCACATGCTGAATTTACTTTCTCAGGAGTTATATCATCCCTGAAAACTAAGGGTGAGAACATTCTACAAGCCAATAATACAACTATATGCAGTCTGCCATGAACCCATGGAAACAGGACAATTCAGTGAATGGTGGACCAACAAGAACTTCCAAAACAGCAAACTCAACAGCCCCTCCAGTCTGCCCTCCTCCAACTGTAAAAGGAGCCACCAAAATTTTGCTGGGACCTTCCAAACTGAAACCAGTTCTGGTTAAAATAAATTAAAAAAAAAAAATCTTTGTGTATGCCTCCTGCCCAGTTCTCTGACCAGAGTCTCCAAATTCCTCCTAGAGTTGGTTCATCTTTCAGATGGGAGACATCAAGACACTGAAATACCTTGCAAGTAAAAATTTTAAACTGCTGCCCCACCATGCAGATGTTTTACTACAGTATTGAACTCTTCTTTTGGTCCATTAAATTGTTGTCCTATACTAGGTAAGTGGGGATATTTTAAATAGATCTCAAAGTGGGTACTTGAAGTTCAGTGTTTCTTTAAAATGCCCTAACACTGACTGATATCTGAGAATATTCTACAAGTACTAAGAAATTAAAGTAGCCAATGTAGCAGTGGAAATCCCAGCACTGTATCTTCCAGGTGTGGGAGCATTAAGCAAACTTACTCAGTGAGTTGCAGCACTGAGCCCATTGTGTGCCAGGTGCATGGGGCTGTCAGATGATGAATGTCTCATGGATCTGACCAAACACCAGGAACAAGGAGTGGGAGGGTCACGTACAACATGCACCTCTGCAGAAATCTGAAGGAACTGCTGGGAAGCTAAAAAACAACACCCAAGGAAGCTGAAACACAGGTGGCTTCCTGGTTCCTGTCTCAGGTGAGGTTTGGTGTGCAGCCCTGCGAGTCACAACAAGGAACTGAGGGGCCAAGCCAGGTGCAGATGGTTCAAGCCGAGCACAGCCCTCCCTGCCTGAGGATTGGGCAAACCCTTACATATTCTACCATGTTTCTAAGAAACTGGTGCGGGCACAGTTTGCTTGATCCATGTAGAAGCTAGGCAAAAGCCAGATGGCCTGACTCTCCATGTCCTAGGGCAGCCCTGACTCTCCCCTGCCAGGGATCATGGATCCTCACATAAATGGGCATGGTAATGTACACAGCTAGGTGTGTAGGGACTCACATGTAAAAATCCTTTTATTAAACAATGTTCAGTTGTCCCTCAGTATCCATGGGGGATTGTTCCAGGACCTGTGCAGATACCAAAATCTGAGTCTCATATATAAAATGGCATAGTATTTGCATAGAACTTACAAACATCCTCCTGCATACTTTAAACTATCTCTAAGTGATTTGTAATTCCAAGTAAATACTATATAAACAGATGTTCAACTTCATTGTTGAGGGAATAATTACAAGGAAAAAAACTATACATGTTCAAAACAGACCTAGTTTTTGAATATTTTTGATCCACGGTTACTTGAGTCCACAAATATAGGACCAGTGGATGGATGTGGTCAACACATATAATATATATATTTCCTATTACTAACAAGTTTTATGCTTATTTAATTTCTTCTCCAAATTCTTGAAATAAGTTGAGTTTCTTCAGGGAGTACAAGTTTACCTTGCGCAAAATATCATTTTTTTCCTCCTGAAAAATTTTAACACTCAGTGAGGGGATAAAACATGAGTCTGTGGGAAAATGCAGTGTGTCTCACCCGGGTAATTATGTGGAAATGCTATGAAAGGGCAGGAGAGAGGTCTTTCATCGTGTCCCGATATCAAATGACTGACTGTAAGAGAGAAATCTTTTGAACAGACAATGAACTGCAATGTGACTTTTGATTTCCAAAGCTTGCCCTGCATCTCTGGAATAGAGCAAGCAGCATCGAGTGCCCTTTGACTTTCCCAGCTCCCAGGGTGTCTGAGGAAGTCACTTCTGCTGTCCTACTCAACTGTGGAAAGTGGGGGGTAGGGGGGCAGGGCACAGGCACCTCCACCAGCCTCCAGGCCTCACTGATGATTGCAAACTGTAAGCGGTTCAGGACAAAGCCGTCAATCTCCTTCAGGACTCGCACAGGGGACTGTCCAATCTTCTTCATCAAGGCGTGGGTTCTGTCCATGGTTGCAGGGGCCGTCTCTGGGTGAGGGACCAGCTCCACCAGTGGGACATAATATGGAGGATTCACCTTGGGAGAGGGAGAGAGAAGAAGGGTCAAGGAGATGCTCTGGGGAGTGTTGCTCTGGCTGACTGGGCCCACCTATCCCAAATGGTCTGGGTGGGGGTGGGTGTATCTTTGGAAAGGCCCTTAGATTCAGTATCTAATGACAAAACACCTGAAAAAGAAATGCATTCACAAGAAGAGAGAAAAGAGAATTTGAGCACAGAACTGCATAGTTATCAACAGTGATGGGGCCCCTTGTGTTTCAAGCAATAGAGAGAGAGAAGAGGAGTGAGTCAAAGGGCTCCTGCTTAGAAAGGTTAAGGGACAAACACACTGTCTTAAACGCTTTCCTTTCTGATGGGCCCTTCTGCTATAAGACTGCGAGGCAGACTAGGAGACACATCCCCCAGGAATTTGGAAGACAAACACTCAGAAAAGGAGGCAGTTTCTCCAAAGTTTCCGGAGATGGTCCCTGTGCTCAGCCCAGGCAGGGTGCGCGTGGCCGGAGGTACAGAGAGGGGCTGCAGCTGCCAGGCTCTGTAGGAGCCTAGGCTGGGCCAGGCACAAGGGGAGCATTCTTCCTCCTGTCGGGTATCTGAAACAGAGCCTGGTGCATGTGATTGCAGATAGCACAGCGCGCCAACACAGGCTTCCTTCACCCTCTCTGGGCACATGGAACCAGTCAGCCCCATAGGAGAGGCAGCCAGCCCTCCCAGGAGACAGCCAGACCATTGACAATTCATCCACATACAGCAGAGGAGGGGGAAGATTCCTTTTCCCCTTCCCAGGATGAAAATGCAGGCTAAAGATGAGTGGTGGAGATTATTGAATACCTCTGTGTTTTGCTACTTTCTGTAGTTGGTCCTCTCATCTCACAGAGAGGGCTAAAAGGCATCCTCTGGGCAGCAGCAGCATCAAGCTTGGACCAAGCGGTACCATACAGATATACAAAGAAATGCACAGAAACACACCTGCTCTTAAAAGCAGCAAGCCCATAAACCAAATATGTACATGACAACCAACACAAGGGCAAATGGTTTGTGTGTCAGACATCACAAAACTTGTGTCAGAAAAACTTGTGTCAGAAAAGACACAAGTGTGGGCAAAGGTGGCTGGGGGAGCATCCTGGTACTTTATAGAAGGAAGCAGGCCCTGATCTAATTCTAGGCAGCACTGGAGTTCAGCGGTTGGCCAGATACATGTTTGGGGCCATGTATCCTAAAAAAAAAAATGCCTCTTTTTCTGGCTGCCCCCTTCCAGAGAGCATCATTCACAGAGCAAAGGACTGGGGGGCTAAGGAGACCTCCATCACATTCACCAGTCCATCATGCTCCCCAAACTAAGCTCAGGAAGGAAAAAGAAGGGAAGACTTTGTAGAGTGTGGCTAAAGTATCAGTAGAACCCTCTCCTGCTTTGACTGATGGCTGGCACAGATTCTAAGTAACAGCAGGTTTTGAGATGAAATGCAACTTATAGACAGTCCTTCACTAACATGCTCTAGGGGCCATACTGTTATATCTAAACTCCTGTACACCAGAATTCTGGAGTCATCACCTCAGAGAGATGAAGTAGATGAAGAAAGTCACACAAAAAAAAAAAAAAAAAAAAAAAAAGAAAGAATGTTCAGAATAGAGAGAATGGCTGCATTAATACCCATCTTCCTGGGCCTTTCATGTGTGATGTCCACCCACAGCCCCTTTTGTTGACTTTAGTCTAAGAAGCCCACACTAAACTATTCTGCACTGACACCACATGCCTACCCTGTGAGCACCTTCCACTCACCTCCCGGTGCTGAGGAAGGTGAGTAAAAGGTGCTTTAACTCCTATAAAAGGTGCCTGAGAGAACATGTGGATGTCACAACATGCTGGCTAGTGACGTCTCTGTGCTGGGGTGGAGATGGAGTCTTTTGCAATTGCTGAATGTCCCCTTTTGCCAGGGCCTTTCAGGAACATGAAACCGCCTCCTCTTTCATCCTATTTCCTGTCCAGACAAAGATAACCAACACCTGAAGGACTGAGGATGGGAGCTAGGCACTCAACTTCTCCTTTCTGGCCTGGGAAACGCTGGATCCTCAAAGTTTATCAATGGTTCTTAACTACTTAAGACTATCTGTCCAACTTATTCAAGATTATTTCCCCCCATTCACGTAGATGCCAGTGGAATGACTGAAAAATGAAGAAATAAAATTCTGAAGATGGTTAACTTGGATTATCTGATTTGCTTTTAATTAACATTAATTTTGGTTAAAAATACTTCATAAAAGCAATAAGAGATTAATTTTGGCAATAAGGTTTGGATTTGCTTTAACTATGCTCTTTGTCTTTGATTAAACAAGTAAAAGCAAACAGTACCTGGATGAGACAATAGGGATGATGGAAAAAAATGTCATTATTCAAGTTATTGATCATCCTGCTAGTCAGAGGATTTTGCTGTGTGTAGCACAGAAGAAAGTGAATCAGGAGTAATCTTACCCATTGGATAGTTTAAAATTGAACAGATGTGGGAAAAGTCTTGTCAAAGAATATAAGAAGTAATTTCTGGACAATTTGATTTAGTTTAGATTTTCTTTTTAATTTTTTAAAACTAATTTAAAAGCAAAAATACTGGTTAGAAATTGGGAATTTTCTAACAAGCAAAGACCCTCCACTGAAGCAAGCAGTTTAACAATCTCAATAGTGGCTTACAGGTTCCAAGAGCCCTTTTGTGGACACACATATGCCATAGAAGGAAAGATGTCACAGGCTTCGTGGGACTTGATTTGGGTGCTTTCAGATAGGCTCCCTCCTGGTTCAAACCTCACTTACATTTGCATGGTAACTAAGCAGCTCAGTGGTGTTCCAGGCAGTTCCTCTTCTGGGCATATAAAATTTGATGGGCATCCACCTCTCTGAGCAAATCTGGTACCTCCCCACTCTCAACTGCTGTTGCTCAAAAGAGGAATTTCCCTACACTCAATCCTAGGCCCTGTCACGCATGTTTAGCTACATGTCCTATGTTGTCTTGTCATTGCTCCCCTCTCTGACCCATCTTCGCTGGATTCAGTTCTTCAGAGTAACACAGTTCTCTATAAACCAACTATAAGTTGAGCATCCCTGACCCTAAAATCTGAAATTCAAACTTGCTCCAGAAATCTGAAGCTTTTTTTTTTTTTTTGGTGATACTTGGAATGGAACTCAGGAGACTATCACTGAGCCACATCCCCAGCCCTTTTTTTTTCTTATTTTGAGACAAGTTCTTGGTAATTTGCCAACGATGGCCTTAAACTTGTGATTCTCCTGCCTCTCTGCCTATGGAGTCACTGTGATTACAAGTGTGAATCACTATGCCTAGGAGAAATCTGAAATTTTTTGAGCATAAATGTGAAGCTTAAAAAGTTCTGAGTTTTAGAGGCACTTCAGATTTGGCATTTTTTGGATTAGGCATACTCAACTGATAAAGTCAATGCAAATATTCCAAAATCTAAAACACTTCAAAATTTGGAATGTTCTTGTCCCAGGCATTTCAGATAAGGGATACTTAACCTATATTCTAGAGCCTTCCAACTTTCTCCTACTGATCCCCAAGTATGTTGGCTCTCTCAGCCATACTGGTCTCCTTAACATCCTACATGCCTATGTATGTTCTTAGTCTAGGGTCTTTGCTTATGCCGTTCCCAAGTGTCAAACACTCTTTCCATCATCAGCCCAACCAGATCCTATCCAGGCTGGCCCAGCTGCTCTGTGTAGCTTCTTCCTACCCTTAACCTCTGATGACTGGGTGATACCAAGGGTGTGACCACCATTATGTACTATCATATTTATCATGGCTTGGCCAAGTTAACTTTCCTGCTCTAACAGGCTGCCCTGGTTCTCCAAGGTCATGCTGAGCTCACTGTCAGGACTCAAATGTCATTCACTGAGTGATCCTTAAATCTTTCCCAGTATTAATACCTTAACCTCAAAAAAGATTTCTCGAGTACTCACATGCCAATTTGGAACCCATTACTCAATCAATCTCATAACATACTCATAATAAGGAAGTTTGCCTAGTAGATTACAATGGATGGTGAAAGGGAACAATAGGAAAAGAAGGGTTTAAAGCCAAACCTGACTCTCACAATCTCAGAAGTGGGCCAGGATCTGTACTTAAACAAAAATGACCTCATTCTGAATTGGTTGAGTAGAAAAGTTACTTATCTACAAAATCCTACTCAACATATGCATTTTTATCATAGCAGTTTGACTTCAGGGGTGAAATTACTTGTTTAGTTGTCAGCCTCCTCAGCTACATGATGAGTTACTCGGGGGCTAAAACCTCAAACATTGCTCATTCTATGCCTTGACGCCTTAGGCACACAGATAAAAATCCAACGGATTTTTAGACATTCTTTTTTTAAATGCTAGTATTTCACAAGTCTAAATATACTAAAAACTAATGAACTATATGATTTTAATCAGCAGATTGCATGGCATGTGAATTATATGCCAATAAAGCAGTTTAAAATACTAGTAGATTTGTTGGAATTTATTGTATCCCCCTCCAAAAATGGAATGAATGGAATGAGATACAATCAATTCTCCCAATTTCTGATTTTTTTTTTTTTTTTTTTTGGAGACAGAGTCTGCTATGTTGCCCAGGCAGGCCTCAAACTCCTAGGATTGAGTGATTCTCCTGCCTCATTGTCCTGAGTAGCTGGAACCACAGGCACATACACTGCACCTGGCTCCCAGGTTTAAAATACTCACAGGATGAGCAACGATACATTGCTTCACATGCACCAAACCCGCAAACAGCTTGGAAGGCATCAGGCAAGAGGTGGAACTGCTCAAGACGACTCTATCGTCGACAATGCGATCTAGCTGAGCAAAAATCTTCTTCTTCAGGTCTAGATTTTCAGGAACACATTCCTAGAAAGGACACATTTAATGACAGCTCATGATTGCCAAACACAGGCCCCAAGCAAGGCATTGTATGTTTGCTTCCTTCTGAAAGTGAATTAATTTGGAAATGCTAGTGTTCTGGGCACACTACCCCATCGTGTAATACCTTGGCATTTGAAACTGAGGCGGAGAGATCTCCATAACCTTTTCCCACCCTTCTCTCCTAAAGCAGACTATAAAAAGTTCTCTGCCTTCCCCTAAGGCAGGTCATAAGATTATCATTCCAGAGGTGCCCTCTCTGTACCTGGGAAAGGAATGTCCTTATCTCTGAAGACAAGGACATACAGAAGAATCTGAACAAACAGGTCTGGCTGAGTCCCCCACTTTATGAACACTAGGACATCCCTCCTTGTCCAGTCACACTCTACATGACTGTCCACTCTTCATCTAAACTGAGCACAAAAATACACAGGTTTCCCTGTTTGTTTGTTTGTTTTGGGGGGGTTGGGGGGAGCAATGAGTGTCTTCATTTCTCCATGTCATATAAAACTTCTATTAAAAATATATTGTGTACTTTTATTAATCCATATTTTGTTACAGGGGTCTCAGCCTTGAATCTTGTGATAGGTGAGGAAAAGAGTACTTTTTTATCCCCTACAAAAACCACAAGCAAAATTTAAAAATGGAAAAGCTTGCTAAAGATATGTGAGAAATCTTGAGAACTCTGGAAAGGGAGTAATGAATACGCGGGAGTTTGTTGTTTTGTGTAGGTTTGAAAATTCTTATAATAAAAAAATCTACCAGGGATCTGGGGGCGCAGCTCAGTGATAGAGTGTTTGCCTAGCAGGCACAAAGCCCTGGGTTTGATCCCTAGCTGCACAGAAAGAAAGAGAAACAGACAGACAAAGGAGGGAGGGCGCGAGAGGGGAGAAAAGAAAGGAGGGGAAGAAAGGAGAGAGAAGAGCAATGGAAGCCGGTAAAGTCTGCCAACTGAAAATTCTCATCAGAAAAAGTCTGCCAGCTAAACAGGGGTGGATACTGCAACATAACCCATAATAGCACCTCCAGCAAATGGCTGTAAACCTCAACAGTGTCATTACCACTTATTTCCCCTATCTGTTCTGAGCATCAGCTCAACCTATCTTCAAGGAAAAATCTCATTCTCATGAAATGAACAAACATGTTACATCCACGATTCCCAAAAGTCTTCTTGAGAATTCATTTCTAATTCTGAAAAAAGAACTTTGTTTTAACAACTGAAAATTGCTTTAGTAGGGGCAGGGAGGGGTGATAGAGAAGTAAATTTAGATTCATTATTGCACATAACAACCACTCTGAAACTGTAATCAGAAAGCTTAAGTGAGAGTGAGATGACATCCCCACAAACCAGTGTTGACCCACAGATGATGCATGTTCCTGGGAACACAGGATGAGGTGGACAATGGGGTCCTGTTGTGGAGGTGAACAGGAGGAGGATGTTTGAGCTGCTCTGACACTCTGGAAAGACTGCAGCTGTTCTGTCCCTCCTGCCACCTGCCCCTCAAGGGATCACACTGGGGTTCACTCCTACCCAAGGTGGGTCCCTGCTCACCTGGGGGCAACAGATACTCTAAGAAAGGACGCATAGACTCCCAACATTCATGGTGACTTTAGCACCACTAATCTAACTATGTTCCAAAAAACTGCCAGTCAGTATCAACTGAGTTCTTGTTAAAAATGCAAATTCTCAGGCCTACTGAATCAGAATGACTAGGGGTGGAGTCCAGGCATCTGCATGGTTACCAACCACTCTGAGGATTCCTCTTCTCACTAATATTTGGGAACCACTATTCTGAGAAATGTGGATCCAAAGTGTGGGTACTTACTACCCTTAAAAAAAGGGTAGTGAGTGGCATCTCTTGGCCACCTTTATGTTGGGATTCCCCCTTCCCTAGCTACTCAGGGACAACCAAGAATGTCCTGACAGAAAATAGAAGTATATTGGTACTGTGGTCATTTCATGGGCCTCTACCCACCTGGCTAACTTCACTAAAATGTTAAATACTGTACAACGTAGTGAACATCATAGTGAAAATAACCAGAAGTGTGCAACAATAGAAATTCAGAGTTGGAATACTGCTAAAAATTATATCACAATCACTCTTTAAAAATAAAGGAAATCTTTTCAAATTTGATTCAATAATATAAAATACTTAATAACATAGTAGTATCTAACATTGAAATCAACTATGTAAATATTTGGAATGTTCATTTTACTTCTATATCATATACATATGATTTAAAGAGTTTTGTTCAAAGCGGAGGGAGTCAATATTGTATTTGTTTATACTTTTAAAAAATATAATCAAGCCACGTGAAATTTTATTAAGAACAAAAGGTCATATAAGCACCACAACTCAAAGACAGAAGAAAAAAGCGGAGTCATTTAAGAACTGTGAAGCCCATTGTGTAAAATCCCCTTATCAAAAGAGGAAAAAGAGCTACAGTAGCTGGCTAGTCGTATTGAGTAATTCCTGGATCTGTTAAGTCTGCAAGTTGGGTTAAGTTTAAATGGAGCCTTGTAGCCAAGCCAGAGACTAAGAATGATGTAGATCCCGTGTAAGCTAATAAAAAAGAGCAGTGGTGAATGGCTTCATTGTACGCCTGTCATGCAGATTCTCCCCTGAAATTCTATGCCTTTCTTCAGATCGTCTGATTATCAAAGAGGCAAGAAAACTTGAACCAGAGGAAACCCAAACCTGCTACAATTATGTAAGGGTTTCCAGTGGCACGTTGGCTTGAAGTTGGGTTGTTCTTGTTGCTGTTTCTAAAGGCAACCCAATTGCACGAGATGTGCTGGGCCTCTATCCATGTCATACCCTGAGTTCATCATTTTCTATTTATTCAGGTACCCCTGGTCTGCCACACTACATGGGACCCCATGGAGCTGCACTGCCTACCTTAAAGCATGAATTGGAAAATTCACTGTCTATGCCTTCTCAACTCCATCCTGTCTTTGAGGGACCCTTTCTAGAGAAAGTCACCAAATGTGAATGTTGGTACTCACTACTATCACTACCACAGGTAATCAGCTTGCCTTGGCCTAATCAAAGGTTGGCAGCATCTCTTAAAAAGGAGAGGAAGCACTGGTTTTTGTTTGCTTGCTTGCTTTTTGTTTGTTTTGAGGGACAGAGATGTTTAACAAATAATATTGTCATGCACAAACACCACCATAGGTTACCTAGGTTTTGATAAACAGAACAAAACGCTAGGAGGTAAAATTCAACAGAATTTCCCACTTATTACAATTATTGGTGGTACATCAAAAAGAGCTTCCTCTTCCTCACTCTTCACTCTCGCTGGCTGTCCTTTTGCCCTTCCCAAAGAAACTAAATGATGGTACTACAGGTGATAAGTGTGTGTGTGTGTGTGTGTGTGTGTGTGTTAAAAGTAGATCACACATAAATGTTAGTATTTTCTTAGTAGTAAAAGCCACCTGGGTATTTCATTTAATTCCCACGTATTCTACTCTGGAAAATCAGAACAGCCATAGCAAATCAGCTTCCTGGATAACTCCCAGGGAAGGGAGTGCTAGTAAACATGCACTTTTGAAGATTTGTTCACTTGCTATGCAACATATACTTTCTAAAAATGTATGAAATGAATAGTAAAAAGGAAATGTTGTTGATATTTTTCCCCAATCAACCGAGGCATTTTAAATGGACAGTCTGTCACTAGAAAATCTACATTTGCTTGTGACAAATATCTGGAAGCAATCTTCAATATGTTTTCCAGAAAGAAAAACCAAATTAAAGGACTTCTGTACTTAAAGTAGTTTACAAAGAAGTTCTAGTAGCAATTTTAAAGTGAGAAAGAGACATGGCTAGAACAGACAGAGGAGCCAAAGTCTTGCTGTGATCATGGCAGCAGAAGGGAATTCACGCTTAGGTTGAAGATGAAAGCAATCTACATCACTATCTTTCTGCTAACATCAGCTGAATCTCCTGCTTCAATCTGTCTAATTAACACCCCCAGCTTCTTTTCCAAGTTTCTTCCAAGAGTATAATCTCAATTCTCTCAGATTAATAGACTGTTATGACCATACTTCTCAAGAGGTGAACAGGAGGAGGGGAAAAGGGAGAGGAAGAGGGGAGGAGGTTTCCTGTTCTAGAAGAAGTAGTATAATATGTTTTTTAAAGAGAGAGAGAAAGAAAGAAAGGCAAAGGGTAAATTAGTTTCAACATCACAGGCAATCTATGGCACTGCCCTAACCAGTAGCTCATTTTTTTCCCCTTAAAAATCAAGTTCAAAGTTGCATATGACTGTAGAGATTTCTAGCCATGTCTCTTTCTCACTTTAAAATTGCTACTAGAATTTCTCTGTAAACTACTTTAAGTAATGTACAGATTTCTACAGTCATCTAGGACAAATCATACGCAATCAAGAGAGAACTTTTCAAAGTAAGAATCTGTGTCGAGTATGTTTAGGAATTAACTTCCTGGGGCTTAGGTGTTCCACTTGCAAGGATCACTGTTGTTTGCTTTAATCTAAAGATCAGTCCTTTCTCAGGGTTACCACAAACCCACAGGAGGAGAGCCTGGCATGGGCTTCGTTGTTCTCCTGCTATGTGTCTATTCCCATCCTCATTCCAGTAATATTTTGGCACTATTTATAAATCATTTACTTAGAACTTAAATGCTTGACATGAAAAAAACCCACAATTTAAAAAACTATTTAAGGCTGCAATTATCCTATAGTTTGACCATACTTCTAATATTTCTCATGAGGAAAAATTGAGTTTGTTTGTTTTTTTAAACAAAGTGCTGGGAATAGCATAAAACACAAAACTGAAGAAAGATTCTTCAAGTGAAGTGTAAGGAATAAATTTTTAAGATGAAAAATGGTAAATAAATATGTCAGTTTTGAGGGACTTCAGTAAGTGACAGTAGCTGGCAATCACTAGGTCTATTTATGATCAAAGAGGAAGAGCATTAAATTCCAGTTGACAAATGAGGCTTTGTGAGGACTACACAAGTTATTTTTTTATGTAATTCATTTTCTCTGTCTATGGATTAACATTAACTCATTTCCATCAGTGACCTCAGTCTGTGATGTGGCAATTCTCATTAATCCATCTGTCTACAGTAGGAACCAAGAAGTAAAGTTATTTATGCCTATAGTGGCAAAAATGCAACAGAGCTTTAAAAAGTTATTTTAAAGGCAGTTTTCTCATCTTAAATTGATACACTCTCTCTAGTTGATGGGACAAGAAGTTTGCAATAAGGGAAAATACTTAGACTAAGAATAGAGATTTTTAAGAATAACTGGATTTACAAGCTTCAGGTAGGAATTTTATGGCTTTTTAAAGAAGACATTCTGGCTATTTCCATTATTTTAGTAATACAATTATCCTTTAACCACATTTGTTTTATTTAGCTTTAGTCTTCATAAAAATCCAAATATAATTATTAGCAAATTATATTTGCCTCTTTTTTCCTGATTTCTTTTTTATTCACTGAATCTCTCTTCCTTATCTATGTCACAGAAAAGAACCAAACTCTTACTCTCTTTAAAAAAAAAACAAAAAAACATTTGTTTCAGCTTATGTAAAGTTTTCCTCTTTTAAAAATGAGATTAAGGACCGGGGTTGTGGCTCAGCGGTAGAGTGCTTGCCTAGCATGTGTAAGATGCTGGGTTCGCTCCTCAGCACCACATTAAAAATAAATAAATTAAGTAAAGGTATTATGTCCAACTACAACTAAAAAAATACTTTAAAAATGAAATTAAATTTCATTTTCTTTAATATCCTTATTTGATCTTTTCTGTGGATCAAGAATTTCTAATAACAAATTCAATTAATTTAGCCCTCTGTGTTGCTATAATTCTGGCCTGTGGCGATATGAATACACATTCATGGGGTTGTGTGTGAATTATTGGGAAATATGATTGTCCCTGCCTGTTCTCTAAAGCATTTAGAAAGTCGCCAAGCAGAAGGCTCTAGGCCAGGCACCATGTAAAGAGGCATGGCCTGCTGCCTCCCCTCACCAACACTATAAAGATCCCTGGGAAATATCAGAGTCGAGGGCAAGACAGTGAGGTCACCCTCTTGGTGAAATTAATGATCTGCCTTTTAAGGCCACATAAAACAAGCACTTGGAATGCTGCAGGCATGGCTCTGTGTGATGTTATGATACTTTTTTTTTTTTTTTTTTTGGTTTTGACTGTGACTCCTTCCTCAAGGCAAGTCATAGAAACCCTAATCTTCCCCTGCCTTCAACTGGACAAAAATTCTCTTATTTAATAAGTCCTAAGACCCTCCTCATTCCAGAGAGACCCTGCCCCAGATCCTGGAGGAGGAATGTTGCACAGAAGCCAAGCAGAATGCTGAAACAGTCAGACCTTTATGGATCTCCCCACCCAGCCCCTTAGCATTAGATCAGACCCCTCTTGTCCCATCACATTTTGACACAGCCATTTATGCTTTAATGATGCCTATGCAATGAAGTCTTCATAAAAACCCAAAGGACGGGGTTCAGATGAGTTTTTGGATAGCTGAACAGGTGGAGAGTCCTGGAGGCTGGCCTGCCCAGAGAGGGCATGGAAGCTCTGTATCCCTCCGCCCACACCTCACCCTATGCATCTCTTCATCTGTAGCCTTTGTAATATCCTAGATAAGAAGCCAGTAAATGTGTTTCCCCAGTGAATGTAGCAGCTCTGTGAGCTGTTCAAGCAAGTTAATCAAACCCCAAAAGGGGCCTGTAAGAACCCTGATTTATAGCCATTAATCAAAAGCTCAGGTAAAACAACCTGGGACTTGTGATCATAAGCGTAAGGGTGAGTAACAGTCTTGAGGAATAAGTCCTCAACAAGTGGGAACTGGACACTGTTTCCAAGTAGGTAGTGTCAGTCTGACTTAGATAAAAGGACACTGAACTGGTGTCCACAGCTACAGAACTGACAGCTTGGTGTAAAAGGAACTCCCAATCCCCTCCCCCACAGGCACACATCTGAACTCAGTGTTTGCCATGAGAGAGTAGAGGAAAACAGACACTTTGTGACTAACATGTACTCTGTTTAACAATAGTCCTGATATTGTACCTTCTCCCATCAGGAAAGACAATAGAGAAATTAAAAAACAGATAGTTAATATAAATGCATATATGTTTATGGTTTATTGGTTTGTGTGTTTTACTGAAAGTTGACCTTTGGCCTATGATAGAATCAACTAAAAATATCCCTTTACCAGATTTCCCCAATAGGTACCACAGTGGCTATGGAAAAAAAAAAAAAAAGGAAGGAAGGAAGGAAGGAAGGAAATGCATATGACCCTAAAAACAAAGGTGGATAGAGAATTTCATGCTAAGTTTTTTAAAAATTAAGAGAGAGAGTATGTGTATGCTAGAGGACTTCTGGTTCTAGTGATATGATGACTCAGAAAACTGTGTCTTCAGTTTAAATAATGGAAAATTCTATATAAAATAATCATCCTTTTAAATAAGAGCTGAGCTCTTAGGAAAGCAAGAGAATCACCCCCCATTAAAATCAAAGCAGCCAGTATTAGAGCCAGATTTGGGGCTACTGGGATGTGGAGTAGATTCCAGTGGTTTGAGATGAGGATTGGTTCATATATACCAGACCAGAGATCTCTACCAAGAATACCCTTACAATAATTAAGCAGAAACCCCAAACATATTTGTTTTTTAAAAAAATACTTTTTTTTTAGTTGTAGGTGGATACAATACCTTTATTTTATTTTTATGTGGTGCTGAGGATCGAACCCAGAGCCTTTTACATGCAAGGTGAGCACTCTACCACTAAGCTACAACCCCAGCCCCCCTAACATATTGGTAACATATAAGTTCCTCTTCTTGTCAGAAAGCTTTATAACAGAATATCAGCAAAAAATTCTACTCAATATGGGATAGAACTTCCTATTTCTTGTAAGGACTAGGTTATTCTGTCTTGCAAAAACTAAGTTTGGCCGCAGACTTGATAATGTCACTTCTGCTTTTGTTGTAAAACCTCTCACTAATCTAAAACTTGGGACAAGAAACACTTTCTGTGAACTCAAGGGGAAAAAAAAAAACTTTCATGTAGACTCCTACAAAAATGTAGATCTCCAAGCCCTGCCCCATTGGGTATAAAGTTCTGAGAATTTCCAGAATCAAGAATCTTTTAGGTAATAGCCCCTCTGGACCCTGCAGCCAATAAATCTGCTTCCTGAAAATTCCTTGGGTGTCCAGCCTCTTCTGTCTTACATCATTTGGCACCCCAGATGGGATCATGGAGGTGAAGATGGCCTTTCTGCCTCTCATCTCTGGGGTCTGGCTTCCCTTGGACCTTTGAGGACAATGCTTCTCCTTGGTGCACCACAGGCGACTCTTTGCCTAAAGACAAAATGATGCACCCAGTGCCCGAATGGCAGCCCCAAACCACAGGGGAACCCACGAGGAGCAGGAACCAGGAATAGGGAACTTGGAGCACTGCCCAACTGAACAGGCAGGTCCTGGGTCCATTAGTGGTATTCCACCTGACTTCCCCATAGAGGCCTATGCAGATGGAAGAGAGGTTTTAATCTTTTGAGGGTCCCTGTATAACCTCCAAAAGGAGTTGAAGTTGAAAAGAACCCGGGGAGTCACCCTGTTCAGGGAGTGGTCCCTGTTCAGGGTCAGTGAGCAGAGGGGAAACCATGACTCCTTCTTTGGTTTTAGAATTTTTGGAATTTGGGCAGTATAGAAATTTTGCTCTGACCACGTCTGAGTGAAAGTGAGTGAATGAGACGGACAGTGGAAGGGTTCCAACCCATGGGCCAAAGCAAATGCAAGGTCCCAATCCACAGTTTGTGATATATCATAGTCTGAGGTAGAGTTCCACCAACCAACATCTAGGTGGAAGCTCCAGGTTGTGGGTTGATACCGACCTGCAAGACTAAGAGGACCCTAAATCCCCAATGGGGGAATGGCGAGAGACGGAGGAAGCGAGTTTTGTCCTTAATGTATGACACCAATGCAGGATGGAACATGGGAGGTATACAAAGTAAAATAAGCCCTTTGAAATTTATGTTAGAAACTTTAAGAAAGGTTTTAATAGTAACTATGGAGTGAAACTTACTCCACAAAGGTTATATATTCTCTGCAAACTCCCAACCTTTGATATGGGATGACCATCGAAAGATCTTTAGACAGAAATGTCATTGGCGAGGTCCTTTTAATGGTTGTCAGAACCCCTAGACACCCATATCAATTCCCTTATATTGATATATTGACTGCTAGCAATAAATAATACAGAATCAGTCCCCTGGATTGAGAGCCTATCTGGAAGGACAGACCAAGTTGATATTAGCTCAGACTATAGGAGTCTCTAAGATCTAACTAAAGGGAACTAAACAGAGAGAAATGTCTGACACATGACAGAAAGGAAACCAGTTTTCCCTGTGAGCCAGAAGAGAACCCACCACCCTATGTGCCACTCTTCCCAACTTTGCCAAGGCCACTGAGACAATAGGCTGTCCCCTCAGCTCTCTTGTCCCTAGAGGTAGCAGACCATGGCCCCTCCACACTGACTGTTCCTTCCTATGGATGTCCTCAGTGCCAGAGGCTTCCCCAGAGCCAAAGACTCCTCCACCCCACAAGACCAAGGCAGAAAACTTGTCCCAAGACCAAAGGCATAACCCAGATGAGGGATCTCCAGGTGCCTCTACAAGAGACTAGAGAACCTGCCTATGTTGACCAGAAGGGAAACACCCGAAGGGCACAATGCATTTTTGTGTGCCAGCCTTTCACTGATCTCTTGAATTGGAAATATCTTACTCCCTCCTACATGGAGAAGCCCCAGGCCATGATTGATCTGATGCAATCCATTATCCAGACCTACCAGTGCACCTGGGTTGATGGAGGAATGCAGACAGGTGACCCAAACAGCTTTAAAATGGCTAAAGGAACGTGCTCTGGACACACAAGGCAACATTCAAGTCTATGCCCAGACCCATTTCCCTGTCACATACCCAGGGTGGGACCCCAACAAAGAGGAAGACCTCCTAACAATAAAGAGATGTCAAGAGGCCCTCATAGGCAGCCTAAAAGAAGGGGAAAGAATAGCCCTAAATATGAACAAGATATCAGAAATATTCCAAAAGCCTGATGAAAGTCCTAGCCATTTCTACCAATGACTGTATAAAACCTTCCAACTCTTAGCTCCTTTTTGATCCTGAGGCACCATGTAACAAGCAAATGATCAACACAGCCTTTATGAGACAAGCCCAGAGAGACATTCACTGAAAACTCCAAAACCTTTGCTGGACTGTGCTGAAAAGAATGCCAATAAGCTGACTGAAGTGGCCACCACAGTGTTCATCAACTGAGACCAAGACACTCAACGAGAGGCAGACCAAAAGATGAAGAGGAGATGGGTCTCTTTGTAGCTGCCCTCACCACAAAACCAGAGGTCACCCAAAGGGGTTCCACCAGGACAAAGTCAGAACAAATATCAAACTCAGGGCCAAATGCAGGGCCAAAGGAAGATCTGAATAGAAGGACTATCATATCTGGGGACAAGGCTGAAACTAAGCTGATATGCCTACTGCCATCTAGAGGGCCACTGGAAAAAAAAATGCCCCCAATTGAAGGCCAATTGACCTGAACCAGGCTGCCACGGGCTTCAAAAACTCACCAACCATCCTCTTTGGAACAGCACTAGCTTCTGATTTGAAAGCCTTTCCTGCAAAATGACATGGATGCTGGCCTTTGATATGGATGCACATTGTTCCAATATGTAGATGATCTATTACTGGCAACCTGAGAAAACTGTGTAAAGGGGACACAACCGCTTCTTACTTTCCTATGTGAAACTGGATACAAAGTCTCAAAGAACAAAGCCCAAATCTGTCAATAAAGAGTCAAGTACCTCGGTTTCTATCTGACTCAGGGACAATGGCATCTGGGCTCCAAGTGCAAACAGGTAGTCTGCTCAACTCTGGTCCCTTCTACCCACCACCAGATCTGAGAGTTCCTCATGCTGCCCCATTCTGCTGTATATGGATCCCTAACTTTTCAGTTATGGCCAACCCCTCTATGAGGCCACAAAGAGAGGAAAATAGGATCCTCTGATGTGGGGACCAACACAACAAAAAAGCCTTTGAGGACATTCAACAAGTACTCACCAGTGCACCTGGGCTAGGACTCCTTGACCTCACAAAGCCTTTCTCTCTGTATGTCCATGCATGGTCTAAGCTGTAGGAGTCCAAATGCTGGGACATGGCACCATCCAGCAGCCTATCTTTTTAAACAGCTAGACTCTATGATCAAAACTGGCCATGTTGCATATGGGCCCTTGCAGCCGTGGCCCTTCTACAGGTTGACAAGCTGACTGTGGGACAGGGACTGACACTGTACTGGCACTGTTAGGATTACGAAAGACAATACTGGCCGACTAATGTGAGGATGGTCAGATACCAGAGCATGTTATGTGAAAATCCACATGTCCACATTGAAGTCATCTGGCCTCTAAATCCAGCAACTCTACTGCACACTGGAACTGGGCAACCTAATCACAGCTGCACTGAGGTCACAGATAAAATGTTCTCCAGTAGACCACACCTGGCAGACCAGCCCCTCAAGGACCCTGATGTGGAATACTTCACAGATGATAGCAGTTGCAAAGAAGATGAATTCATCTTGCTGGATACACAGTGGTTGCTCTGGACTCCACCTTTGAGTCAAACTCTGTGCCTCAGGGAACTTCAGCACAAAAGGCAGAACTTACCGCTCTGACCTGAGCACTCCAATTGACAAGTGAAATCTGTGTCAATATTTACACAGACTCAAAAATATGCCTTTGCCACTCTGCATGTTCACAAGAACTTATATGAAGAAAAGGAGCTAATTAACGCAGGAGGAAAAGGCATCTTCTAGATGTAGTATGGGCACTCAGAAAAGTTGCAGTTATGCATTGCTGGAGCCACCAAAAGGGGAACACTGTGGATGGTCAGGGAATCTAAAGAACAGACTAGTAAACAAAATTTGGAGCTTACAAAAATACAGAACAGGATGGTGGAGATTTTCTGATGGCCAAATAGCCATCCCTGAGACTCCAGCCCTGCCTTCATCAGGCAGTTTCACAGAGGAACACATATTGGCCAAACAGCACTTGAGACAGTTCTGAGTCTTTTGGTTTTTGTGTACTTTTATCCTGGCTAGATAGAAACCTTTCCAACCCACACGGAAAAGGCTCAAGAAGTAGCCAGGGTGCTCCTCTAGGAAATTATTCCCAGATTTGGCATCCTAATAACCGCTGATTCAAACAACAGACCAGTTTTTGTGGCAGGAATGATATACTTATTGGCCAAGAATTTAAAAATCAGATGAAAGTTATATAGTACCTACAGGCCACAGAGTTCTGGCAAAGTAGAAAGGATGAATAAGACTTGAAAGGCTCAATTAGGTAAACTGTGTCAGGAAATTCACCTGCATGGGACAAACTCCTCCCTATTATACTGTTAAGGATTAGATCCACTCCTACTAAGAGGACTAGATTCTCTCCTTATGAGATAATATATGAGAGGCCTCTGCCACTTATCAGGGGATTACAGAGAGACTTAAAGGAAATAGGAAAATTAACATTGAGACAACAGCTTCTAGCTTTAAGGAAAACCTTACAGACTCTCAACCAAAGAGTCAGGGAAAAGTTGCCAGTAAATTTGTAAATCTGACCACAGATACACACTCCTTCAAGCTTGGAGATTCAATCTGGGTCAAAGAATAGAATATTCAACCCCTGAAATCTCTTTGGAAGAGGCCTTTCACTGTTATTTTATCCACTCCAACTGCAGTAGAAGTTACAGATAGGTTCCTAGATTGATTACACCAGGATCAAGCCCACAGTCATGGGCTGGAAATGCACTCTAGACCCCATTGCACCCCTTAAGTTAACCATCCAGAGGAAGGAAACACCAGAGAAGTTTGAGGATCAGAAGGACAACAGCCCTGCTCTAGTCACTCTGGAAGCTGACTAACCTGCACAAGGCCAAAGCTTAAAGAAACAACAGCCCTGCTTCAGCCACTTGGGGGCTGGCTGATCAACACAGGGTGCAAGATAAACTTATCACCAGAACAAATGGACCCTTTCATCCTATAAGGTAGTTCTTATTCTGTAATGCATGTACACCCCTTACTTCTAGCCATATATATAATTCTCTCTTTGGGTTTTTTTTTCCTACAGGTTTGACAATAGTAATTCCTCTTGGCAACAAAATTTCACTTATAATTTTTACCTTGCTCATATAGGTTTTCTAGGGCTTGTTTGGTGCTATTAGTTTGGCTTTGTTAACTTATAGTGTGTTTAACCAAAATATTGGTCTATCACTTAGTTTGGTTTCCTTTGATAATCTTGGGGGCTTTACCCAACCCCTGACCCAATGGTAGAAATCATGTGAACTGTATGCCAAGTCAATCAATTATGATTAGGGGATTATAAAAAATATACATAAATATGAATATATATAGGACCTGCCCCACTGGAAGAATACTATAGTTGAATGACTATTTGTCTCTGGAAAACATCTAGTAATCCCCTTATGTGAGGATCTAGGGTCAAGTAAAAAGAGATGAATTGGGAAAGGACTTAGTCTAGGAGGTCAACAAACTTGGGGGAAAGATGACTGCCACCCCAGAAGATTATTGCCACTTATGGTCCTGCTACCTGGGAATAATGGCAATTGGAGCTATAGAACTCCAGTTTATTTGCTAAACTGGATTGTTCACTTACAAACTGTACTGGAAATTATTACTAATCAAACTGCTACAGCCTTTGACCTCCTATAGTTTTCTACTCTTGGTAGATGCAAAAGCTTAATTGGCATAATAGGTATTATGCTATTAACCTGTTTATTTCCCCCATGTTTGGCTCCCCCTTGGAACTATTGGGTCTATTATAGAAACAGCTGTTAAAAGAAAGAACAACAACTAAGGTTATAGCATTATATAAAGCTTTAAGCCAAGAGGATGACGATGATCTATGATTTAAGTAATTAAGTAACAATCATCAAAGGGGGGAATGAAGCAGACCAGAGACCCCTACCAAGAAGACCCTTATCATAATTAAGCAGAAACCCCCAATATATTTCTGCGGTACTATCTCATTTTTGGATCCAATTTTGTTGATTTGGGTCTTTTTCTTTTGGTTAGTTTGACTAAGGATTTATCAATCTTGTTTTTCTTTTCAAAGAACCAATTCTTTATTGCATTGATCCTTTTGATTCTCAATTTCATTAATTTCAGCTCAGATTTCAATCATTTCCTATATTTTACTGGTTTTTTAATTAGGTTTTTCTTGCTTCCCTAGGATCTTGAGATGCAGCATTAGATTGTTTATCTGGAGTATTTCTGTTTGTTTGTTTGTTTTTAGTGTAGGCATTTATAGCTATAAACTTTCCTCTTAGAAACGCCTTCATAGAGTGCCAGAGATTTTGACTGGTTGTAGCTCTGTTCTCGTTTGTTCCTAAGAATTATTTTATTTTATTTTTGCTTCCATCTTCCATTATGTTTTTTATTTATATATGACAGCAGAATGCATTACAATTCTTATTACACACATAGAGCATAATTTTTCATATCTCTGGTTGTATACAAAGTATATTCACAACAATTCGTATCTTCATACCTGTACTTTGGATAATAATGATCATCACATTCCACCATCATTAATAACCCCATGCCCCCTCCCTTTCCCTCCAACCCCTCTGCCCCATATAGAGTTTGACTATTCTTCCCATGCTCCCTCTCCCTATCCCACTATGAATCAGCCTCCTTATAAGAATTTTTTTATTTCTCCCAATTGTTTCTATGACTCATTCCTTGTTCAAAAATATCAAATTTAATCTCTATATGTTAAATTGTTTCTCATTTTTATCTTGTCATTGATTTCTAATTTCATGCCATTATTATCAGATAAGATGCAAGGAACTGGATGTCTATATGTAGAAGAGTGAAACTAGATCCTTGTCTCTTACCCTGCACAAAAATCAACTCAAAGTGGACCAAAGACCTACCAATTAGACCAGCAAAACTATAACTACTGGAATAAAACATGCAGTCAACACTCCAACATATTGGCTCAGGTACCAACTCCTTAATAAGAGTTCTAAAGCTCAAGAAATAAAACCAAGAATCAATAAGTGGGATGACCTCAAATTATAAAGCTCTGTACAGTAAAGGAAACAAGAGTATGAAGAGAAAACCTACAGAATGGGAGAAAATCTTTGCTAACTAGTTTTTAGACAAGGGATTAATATTCAAAATATATAAAGAACTCAAAAACTTAACACCAAAAAACTCAATCAATAAATAGGCAAATTATCTAAATAGACATTTCTCAAAAGAAGAAATACAAATGGCCAACAAATAAGTGAAAAAATGTTCAACGTTCTTGTCAATCAGGGAAATACAAGTTAAAAACGACACTGAGATTTCATCTCATTCCAGTTAGAATGGTAATCATCAAGAATACAAATAACATTGATTGTTGGTGAGGATGTGGGGGAAAAGGTATATTCATGCATTGTTGGCGGGACTGTGAATTGGTATAACGAATGTGGAAAGCAGTATGGACATTGCTCAGAGGACTGGGAATGAAACCATACATATGACCTAGCTATCCCACTCCTTGGTATTTGTCCAAAAGAACTAAAATCAGCATACTGTGATGATACGTGAAAACCAATATTTATAGCAATGCTGTTCACAATAACCAAGTTATAGAGCCAGCCTAAGTGCCCATCAACAGATTAAAAAAATAGGATATATACACACAGTGAATTAAAAAAAAGGATATATACACACAGTGGAGTTTTCTCCATAAAGAAGAATGAAGTTATGTCATTTGCTGGTAAATGGATGGAACTGGGAAATATCGTGCTAAGTGAAATAAGGCAGACTCAGAAAATCAATTGTTGAATGTTCTCTCTCATATGCAGAAGCTAGAAAGAAAAAATGGGAATTAAAAACAGGGGACTCTCATGAAAATAGAAAGTAGAACAGTGAAATAGATGAAGGAGATCAAAGGGGAAGGAGGAAGGATGGAAAAGGGGAAGTACTTAAAATAAAATTGACGAAATTATGCTATATGCATGTATGAATACATCACAATGAATTCCACTTTTTTGTATAACTAT
Organism: Spermophilus citellus; assembly: GCF_964194105.1. NCBI lineage: Eukaryota > Metazoa > Chordata > Mammalia > Rodentia > Sciuridae > Spermophilus > Spermophilus citellus. Next base: position 75,065,083 of record NC_138182.1, on the reverse strand, counting down.
AATGCACCAGTTTTTAAAAGAAATAAAGAACAGGAAGACCAATAGAGAAAAGGGATCAGGGGAAGGGAAAAGGGAAGGAAACAGGGAAGTACTAGGGATTGAAATGGAGCAAATTACATGATATGTATTTATGAGGATGTCCAAAGAAACTTTACCAGTATGTATAACTATAATGTACGAATAAAAACATTTAAAGGTAATTATACTAGATAATGATGAAGGCTGCAATAATTTCAGAAGATTCATATTATACAATGTTCTCTAACCAAAATGCAATTAAGACAAATCAATAAACAAAAATTATCCCATAGACTTGGAAATTTAAAATAACTTCTAAATAGTTCATGAATGAAATGAAATCCTATGTAAATTAAAATATACTTATAACTGGACAATAACAAAAATATTCCTTATGAAAATTTGTGGAGTTCATGTAAAGCATTCCTTTTTCGTGTCACTTTTATTTTTCAAATTTTAGTAGTAATTCCACAGTAGAAACATTTATTGTCCTTCATGAGCTCTTGATTGTAATAGTTAATAAAATTACTCATAGTCATTTTTATAGTTGCTGAAGACAGTCAGATACTTTTACCCCCCCAAAAAAAATTCATTTCTAAAAACTGCAATATAAATATTTTACCCAGTTATCTAATTTTCTAAGTGTAAATTTATTATGGATAGTTTATGTGCTTTTCTTATATTTGAAACCTGTAGAAATCTGTAATGAAATCTTTTTACTGACTTATTTTTAAATTAAGAGAGATTTATACTGCAAATATTTTCTTTAAATAAGTAAAACCAAGTATCAAATTTAAGATATCAGAACATTATAAATCCAAAGAAATAAAAAGAGAATAATGAAGAGCCGAAATCAATAATACAGAGTATAGGCCAAATTCAGTTGATCAAAACCAAAATTTGTTCTTTAAAGGGACTAACTAATAAGACTGACAAATCTCTGGAATAGTGTCTTTTATCTAACAATTAAGAATTAGAGTTCCACAAAATTCAGGCTCAGGCTCTCTTCTTTCACCACTACCATCTTCTGTCTCTATAAAATCTCAACCAAGCCCATGGCTTAAGTCACTGACCTAGCTGTATATGCACAACTCACACATCTATTTCTCCTTCTCAGATCATCTTCATAAGGATACTTCACAATTTACCTAATCTGGTCACCACTTCTAATGCCAGATGGCATATAAATTTGCCAATATAGAAAGTATAATCTTAAATATTCCATTAATTTAGTGATTTACAGGAAAGTAATACCATGATTCCAGTCCTCTACCTATACTAGTAACTCTCATTATTTTGTAAAATGTTTATATATTCTATTTATGCAATAAAAATTTACAAGTAATATTAATTTTTAGCATTCTAATGCAAAATAATAAATTTTTACCAACTACACTTAATGATATCACAAAGCCATCACCACCCCACCACCTACCAATAAGAGTATGACCACATCTAGGATATACTAGGGTGCATATTCCAAGATTGGAGAAGGAGATATCTCATATTTCTGTATTTTAAAAGACTACATTTTACTTGATGGGAAAAAATAAAAATATCAGCAGAAGGCTTGGGGTGTTGCTCAATGGTAGAGCATTTGGCTAGCATGCACGAGGCCCTGGGTTCAAGCACGAGAACCACAAAAACAAAAACAAAATCTATTAGCAAAATACTACTCATCTTTAGAACTGATATGGAGGGGGGGAAAAAGTTTCACTTAGACAAATATCAAAATACTATAAAACAAAACTCAAAGACTCAAAGATGTAAATTATATTTTTGTCCTTTGTTTATGTCTATTTTTCAGTTCCAAGAAAAGTGTCACAAAGCACTCAGTAAACACTTGTTGAATCAATTAATGAATTAATCAGTGAAAGGTTTGATTATTTTAATCACCTACTTTCCTCTATTAACTACATTATTTTAGGGGAAATGTCTAACTCTGACTATAGGAAAGAAAACAAGATATATCCCTGCCTTCATCCCATGAGGCAATCCTAGCCAATCCTGGACACAAAGTCTGTTCTTTCACTCTACGTTTCTTCAGAATCAAGTTGACTATTGGAAGTCTTGGTATTAGCACCTGTCCCTTTAGAAGAATGTTGAAGAGTATTTTTGGAATCATGATGATGGTAATACATGAAGTGGATCCACCGAGGGGACCTTAGGAAGTTGAAGTCCAAAATAGACCAACAGGGCCCCGACCTTAGCACTAACATGTGAATTCAAAACATCCATTAAGGAATTGGCCTTGGCAAGGAACTTCAGCAGGTAGACAGACCAAAAAGGTGCAGTGTGCTTGAGATAGGAGTGGTGGGGGATGCACAGATAATAGACACAAATGCAAATAACTGTAACAGGGCCGGCAACATGTGCTACAACAAAAGTAGGAAAAATAAAAATACAATTGTAATGAAAAAAATAATAACAATAATAAGAGCGCTCATGTATAATGGCATAATTTGCCGTGAACATACTTTATATACAGGGTTATGAAAAATGGTGTTGTGAATGGATAATTATGATTGTAATGCATTCCACTATTGTCACATATATAAGAAATTTTAAAAAATAAATAAAAATACAACACCAAAGCAGACTTCCATGCATATCTCTGGTCAGACTTAATACTACCAACATTTATAAGTTTTCTAGCATCACAAATTACTCAAGTTGAATTACTGGGAGGAAAAAACACTGATAATAACATAAGGAATATAAACATCTCCAAAAGTCTCATTCACCACCACACCCCAGGGCCAAGCACTGTATATAGTAGTATATTCTAATAAATTATTTATGGACAGAGCTCTATGTTTGGCAATGATGAACTAGACGGTTATGGATAAATACTTCTGCTGAGAAAAATTGAAAAAACTAAAAATGTAAAAATAAATCTGTTTGAAGGTACTGGAAAGCAACAAAGCAGTGAAAAATTGCAAAGCCAATACCTGAGTAGTAGGGAAACCCAAAGATGAATAAGCCTTACACTGGGCTTCATTTTTCCCTTTGAGGCAATTGCTCATTTCAAAGATGCAGACTGAAATGTTCATCTGAAATAATAAGCAGAGTTTTTAACATAGAGTATTGGGGGAGTTTTTGATATTCAGGGGCTGGGAGTTGTTCCAGGCTTTCAGTTGGGACATTCATGAGCTTTATCCTAGGAAAAACAGTAACAAGGAACAGATTTGTCCCTATAAGGTCTGAGCCCAGTCTCATCTCAATCCATGATTAAATTAGGGAGCACTGTTCCTAGCCCACCTGCCTTCCAGTAAATGGTCTCTGGAGAAAGATAGCATCAATCAGAGCCTTGGTTTTTCATAGGCAGTGTCTCACACTTAAACAAAGAAACAAAATAAGTATTAGGGAAGACATGACTGAAAACCAAGAGAGAAAACAGACTTCAGAAAGAGACCCATAGGACATCCAGATAAGTATGTTATCAGACATGAAATAACCATTAATACGTTTAAGGAACTAAAAGATATAAAACAATATCAGCATATAATAAAACTATAAAAAGAATCAAATGAAAATTCAGTAAGTAAAAAAATTAATTTAAAGGATGAATTTAAAATCACATTAGACTTAGCTGAATAAATACTAATAAACTGAAAGATAAATCAAAATAAAATATCCAGACTGAAGAATGGAGAGACAAAGGGCTGGGGTTGTGGCTCAGTGGTAGTGCATTTGCCTAGCATGTGTGAGGTACTACATCCAATCCTCAATCCCACATAAAACTAAATAAATAAAATAAAAGTATTGTGTCCATCTATGACTAAAAAAATTTTAGAGAAATGAAAAATACAGGAAAGATCCTAAGAAACACTTAGAAATGTTAAAAATTTCTAATATAAATGTGCTATCCTGAGAGAACATGAATGCATGAATGAGAATGAAACAGAAACAAAAAAGAGATAATTTCCAAAACTGATTAAAAGAATTATTTTAAGATGATTATATGGACATCTAGATGATGTCCAGATGTTAACATGGACATCCAGAAAATGAGATACTGTATTCACTAAAGCAAGAAAGACTTCAATATTTAACAGAATGGGAATGTACATAAGACACAATGTTAGGTGAAAAAATATTATATTATATTTTTCTTTAAAAATGTATAACACAATATAACAGTAGGGACTCTATCTCTGGGCATTAAGCATACTATTAAATATTCTTACTAAATTTTCCAATTTTCTACAATTATCTTGAATTGCTTGTACAATCAGAATAATATTGATTTTTGAAAGCAGGATATGATTTTTATAAAGATGAAACTTGTGTTAAAATGCATAGTAACCCTCAGTATCCATGGGGGATTGGTTCCAGGACTGTCCACAGATACTGATATCCATAGATGCTTAAGTCTGTTAAATAAAATGACGTAGTATTTGCATTGAACCTACATACATACTCCTGTATACTTTAAATCATCTCTAGATTACTTATAGTATCTAATACATTGTCAATACAATGTCAATAGTTGTTATACTGTACTGCTTAGGGAATAATGATAGAAAAAAGTTTGGACATGTTTGATACAGACTTCATTTTTCCTCCTAATATTTTTAACCTGCAGTCAGGTGAATCCTTGGATGTGAATCCAAGGATAAAAGAGCTGAGCATATTTGGAAGAATGGAAAGCAGTATACAAAATTATGACCTTTGAATGATAATATGAAAAGTGATATTTTTCCCTCTATTTTTCTGGGTTTTTTCTTCAAGCTGGACAATTTTCAAAAACTATGAAGGGTCTGAGATTCTGCTCTACCTGCAGTTAACCTGCAGTTTCATGGGTGCAGGAAGAAACTCTAAAAGGAGACTTTGGGTTGGAGACAATGGACTGTATCACAAACAGGATATGGAGCAACATGAGTTTCCCATTCACACTAGTATTCCTCACCTCAAGTCCTGTGGGGGTGATGCAAAGGAGCCCAGGTAGATTCGGGGTTTGTAAAACAGCAGAGGAACCTGAGCTTAGAGTTAATAACTGACTACAAGCAAAACTGCCTGCCCTTTACCCCACAGGGAGACACTAGCTCTGCCTTCTAGCCATTTTAACTTTGTATTCTGTTTGTACCCTCAAAGCAGTTTAGTATATAGCAACATGTACCTCGCCATTGTATCCACTTGAATAATAGTCTTGGCTGAAGATCTCTGGAAAGTGAGCTCAAGACAGAACCAATTGAACTGACTAATAAGTTCCACACATCCATTTGTTAATCCAAGAACAGTGTCAAGAAAATCCCTTGACACTCCCAGGATAAGCCAGATAAAAATTAACTAAGTACTAAAAAGAAAGGAATCTTTCCATCATAGCAAAACCATTTATAATCTAGTTTGAAAACTTTTTAGGCCTATACATATGCCAGAAAAAAAATTAATCTGTGGCTAAAACGTTTCACATTGCAACAGCTTTTGGTGCTGAGGACAGACCAATAAGATTACTCCTGGCCACAAGACAGCCTGACAGAAAAACTTTCTAGTACAGAATGAGGCCCACCAATTTCCCAAACCACTTAGGACTACTGTCAATGGACATAAATTCCTTCAAGTTTGATTGTCCAAAGAAAAAACGAAGGGAAACATGAGTGTGGTTCTTTGTAACATTAAGGATCAACCCAACATCTGGCTTTTCCATGTGTGATATGAATATGCTTTAATATACTGAAGAGACTGGAGACTGTAACCCCAAAACTTCCATTACCAAATTAAAATAAAAGAAGTTGAATTAAAACCCCTTATCCCTGGGGGAGGAGCATTAAAAGATGCTGCCCACGCCAGGGAGATCCAGGAGCACCTAGGAGGTCCTCCTCTAAGCCCCAGGGACAGAAAGCCTACCTCAGCCTAAGACTAAACCAGAACCCTCCCTAGACTGATAAGTATTAAGTAGCAAGTAACAAAAGAATAGTTCTGGGAGAAGGGAAGACATAACAAGAAATGGAATGAGATCCTCTGTGATACATACAAAGGGAAGAATGAAAACTGAGGTTGGGGGCTGGGACTCAGGCTCAGTGGTAGAGCACTCACCTAGTATGTGTAAGGCACTGGGTTCAAGCCTCAGCGCCACATAAAGATAAATAAATAAAGGTATTATCCATCTACAACTAAAAAAATAAAGATATTTTTTAAAGACTGAGGTTGGACTACATATAGAGGGGGGAAATCCCACAAGATCCTCTGGATGACCAATCCTTATCTTAAGCACACAATGTTACCAGAGGAATTGGAAGCCTTTAACCCAACAACAGTGACCACAGCAACTGCAAGACTTAAACCCTGCCCAACTACTAACTAGATTAACTCAAATCCCCACAATGAAAGTCTAGCAGAAGGAGAGGTGTGCCAGTTACCACACTAAAAACTGTTGACCTCAGCATCTACTCTCCTACTCAAGATGGCTAGCTTCCAAGACACAAAAGTTGTGAGGCATAGAAAAAGACAAGAAAGGACAACTCATACCCAGAAGACTAATGGTCATTAGAATCAGACTTCAATATGACTCAGATATTGAAATAATCTGACAGTACATTTTAAATAGCTATGATTAATATGCTAAAGGCACTAATGAAAAATGCGGACAACATACAAATTCATGTGAGTAATTTCAGCACAGAAATAGAAACTATAAGAAAGTACCAAAGAGAATGCTAAAATGGAAAAACAAAGAAATAAAGATAAAGAATGTCTTTAACCAGATCATCCATACATGAAATGAAGTTTAGGAAAGAATCTATCAACTTAAATGTTAGATTGTCTGTTGAAATCATGCAAAATGAAAAACAAAGAGCAGAAAGCCTGAAAAAATCAGAGCACCCAAGAGCTCCAGCAAAAATACCAAATGATCTAACATATGTGTAATTGGGATCCCAGGAGAAGAGACAGAGAATGGAACAGGTGAAAAATTAAGAGAAATACTGGCTAAGGATATTGTAAAACTAATGAAAGTAACAAATCCCACACCCAAGAAGCTCAGAGGATACGAAGTATTGCCCAGCCCTTCCATAAAACTCCTACACACCTAGATATATTATATTGATATTATTGAGAAAAGAAGACAAAGAGAAATATTGAAGGCAGTTGGTGGGGGAGGGGAGGGATCATGCGTGTTCTTATAGAACAAAGGTAAGAATTATAATAGACTTTTTGTTGGAAATAATGCAAGATAGATAAAATTGGTGTGACATCTTTAAGGGGTGAAAGAAAGAAGAATTTGTCAATTTAGAACTCTATACCCAGTAAAAATATCTTTCAATAATAAAGAAAAAAAATGTGTCTGGGGAAAACAACTTAGGGAATTCATTTTTAGCATATCTAATGCATCCATAAGAAAGTCTATAGGCAGAATGAAAAAGATACTAGACAGAAAAGTGGATCTATACAAAGAAATAAGGAACACTAGAAATAGAATAACTGAAGGTAAAACAAATGTTTTCATGTTGTCAATTGCTCTAAAATATAACCAACTAACCAAATCAAAAATAGTAAAAGTGCATTATAAATTCACATGTAAAAGTAAACATAATATAATGATAGCACAAAGAATGTGAAGGAGCAAGGTACAACAATGCATGCCTGAAATCCCAGCTACTCAGGAGGCTGAGGCAAGAGGATTCCAAGTTCAAGGCCATCCTCAGCAACTTAGCGAGACCCTATCTCAAAATAAAAAAGTAAAAGAGCCTGGGGTATAGTTCAGTAATAGGGTGCCCCTGGGTTCAATCCCCAGTGCAGTAATAATGTGAAGTAGTATAGAAATATTAGAAGGTGACCTCTGATTGATTAAAGATGCATACTTTAAACACTAGTAAAGGTTTTTTTTAAAAAAGCATAAATAATGAATGAAAAGTAATGATAAAAGAGAATAATGGAACTGTTTAATTAACATGAATGCAGTAAAAAGAAACAAAGAACAGATATATAAATAAAAAACAGTTAAGATTTTATACATAAGCCATCTGTATCAATAATAATATTACATATCTATGTTCTAAATACATCAATGAAAAGGCAAAGGTTTTTGATAAAATTAGAAAGGTAAGACTTCCTAGAAAAAAAAATATCTTTTAAATATATAGTCTTAGGCTCAAAGTAAAAGAATAGGAAAACTACTATGGTTTGGATGTAGTTTGTCTCTAAAGGGTTTGGTGTGGACACATTAGGAGATTGTAGAACATGGCAAGTGGTGTAGTCTAGTACAAGTAATTGGGTCATTGGGGGCACTCTCATGAGAACTACATCAGTTCTAAGGGAGTGTTCCCAATGGTTAGGGCTCAAGAGAGGTTTGTTATAAAAGAGTAAATGTGATCCTTTTCTGGTTTCTCTTTAGCTTCCTGTCTTTCCATGTGATTGATCTTTCCTTCTTGTACACACTCCTGCCATGTTGCCACCCACCATGACATGACATAGTCAAGAAAGCCAATATAATTCTGTTTGGACTTTCAGACTCCAAAACTTGCAAAGTAAACAAATGGTTTTTCTTTATAAGGTTCTCAGTTTCAGGTATTTTATTACAGCGATGAAAAACAAAATAATACAAAACATTCCTTGTAAACACTATAAAGACACTGAAAGTAGTTATATTAACAGCTGAAAAAGAAGACCTAAGAACAATAAATACTACCAGAGATAAAGAGGATCAAATACAATGATAGGTTCAGTAGTGCAAAAAGATATGACAATCCTAAGTGTTTATGTACCTATCAATAAAACTACAAAATACATAAAGTTAGGGGTAAGGGATGAATAGTCAGGGCACAGATAATTTTTAGGGCAGTGAAAATATTCAGTGTGATATTATAATGATTAATACATATCAATATGCATTTATCCAAACCATAGGATACCTACCATCAAGAGTGAATCCCAACATAAACTATAATTAACTGGTGGATGATTATGATGTATCAAAATGAAGTTCATCAATTGTAACAGGAGGTACAAGCAGAAGGCAGGAAACAAAACATATGAAATGGACAACAAAAAAAACAGTAGAGAAAATCAGTAATGTTGATGCTGGGGTTTTTTTGGGGGGGTGGTAATTAAATTGATAAACTTCAAGGCAGACCAATCACTCTGGTTAGGGATGTTGATAATGGAAGAGGTTATGCATCTATGGGAACAGAAATCTCTTTACCTTCTTAATTTTGCTGGGAAACTAAAGCTGCTTTAAAAAATAAATATGTTGGATGAACACCGATTCCCAGTTTTAAAAAAATATGTGAAGTAAAAACCAAGAACTGAAAGGAGAAATAGACAAATACACAATTTCTGCTGGAGACCTAGGAACAAGACAACAACAACAAAAAAAAAAATCAATAAAGTGATAGCAGATCTGAATAACATTATCAGCCAACTTGATCTACTTGCCTTTATAGACCACTCCCCCAACAACAGAAGAGTATATACTTTTTCCAGTGCACAATGGAATATTCACCAAGACAGATCATAACAGAATTATTGGGGAGTCCCCAAATATTTAGAATTAAATAAGACAATTCTGAATAATCCAGGGTCAAAGTGGAAATCTCATTGAAATTAGAATATTTTGAATTTGATTAAAATGAAAACAAAACATACAAAATAACTGATTTCAAGTAAAGCAGCGCTGAGAGGAATTTATAGCCTTGTATGTTTATAGTAAGGAAGAAGGAAGACCTCAAATCTTTAATTCAAGTCTTTACCTTAAAAATCTGGAAAAATGAAAGTAAATTAAATATTTTTTAAAAAGCAGAAGGAGGGCTGGGGATATAACTCAGTTGGAAGAGTGCTTGTCTTGCATGAACAAGGACCTGAGTTCAATCCCTAGCTCCACAAAAAAAAAAAAGAAAGAAAAGAAAGGAGAAGGAAGGGAATAATGAATGAAACTGAAAGCAGAGAAATGATAGAGAAATTTTTTTAAAAAATTCAAGCTGGGACCTGGATATGGGGACAACAGAATGGGTAAATTTCGAGGCAGACTGACCACATGAAGAAAGACACAAACTGCCAATATCAGAAATGAAAGAGGGGACATATCCCATAGTCATTAAAAGAATAATAAAGCGGGGCTGGGATTGTGGCTCAGTGGTAGAGTGCTCGCCTAGCATGTGCAAGGCCCTGGGTTCGATCCTCAGTACCACATAAAAATAAAATAAAGATATTGTGTCCATCTACAACTAAAAATTAAAATTTTTAAAAAAAGAATAATAAAGGGGTATTAGGATCAATTCTTTATACCAAGAAATCCTACAACTTAGATCAAATGGACTGATTACTTGATAGAAAGCTTTATTAGTTTGTAGGTAATAAAGAAATTAAATCAGTAGTTTAAAACCTGCCAACATACAAAACTCCAGCCTCAGAAGGTTTCATTGCCCAATTTTGCATTTAAAAATAACTACTACCAAATATACACAATCTCTTTCAGAAAACTAATGAGGAGAAAGCAATTCCCAATTCATTTTATGAAACCAGAATCATCCTAATACCAAAATACCAAAGACAATACAAGAAAATCACAATATCCATCTTGAAAACAGATGCAAAAATTCTCAACAAAAAGAATACTACATCATGACCAACTAGATTTTATCCCAAGAATGCAAGGTTGGCTCAGAATTTTAAAATCAATCAGTGTAAATCATGCTATAAACAGATTTTAAAAGAATAATCATGTGATCATCCCAGGAGATATAAAAAAATAATATGACAAAATTCAATATCCGTTCATGATATTAAAAGTCAGAACTCTTTGAAATCAAGAATAGAAAGGAATTCCTTTAAAATGAGTCATAAAATCCTATTCAAACATTATACTTAATGGTGAAAGACAAGAATATTGTCAACACAGAAAAGATGCTTAAATCCCACGAGCAATCTATTCAAGAAATATGGGATGTCATAAAAAAACCAAATTTGAGAGTCATCGGGATAGAAGAAGGCATAGAGAATCAAACCAAAGGAATGGACAGCATATTAAATGAAATAATTCTAGAAAACTTCCCAGAGATGAAAGATGGAATGGATTGCCAAATCCTGGAAGCCTACAGGACCCCAAACATTCAAAACCGTAATAGACCAACTCCAAGACATATAATTATGAAGATAGCCAACATACAGAACAAGGAGAGAATATTAAAAGCTACGAGAGAAAGGAGGCAGATTACATTCAGGGGTAAACCAATTAGGTTAATGACTGATTTTTCATCACAGACTTTAAAAGTGAGAAGATCCTGGAACAATGTATTTCAAACGCTGAAAAATAATGGTTTCCAACCAAGAATATTGTATCCAGCAAAATTAAGCTTCAGATTTGACAATGAAATTAAAATCTTTCACGATAAACAAAAGCTAAAAGAATTTGAAGCCAGAAAACCAGCACTACAAAGCATTTTGAGCAAAATACTACAAGAAGAGGAATTGAAAAATAGTGCCCAAAACTAACAGCAGAAGGTATCTCAGTAAAGGGGGAGGAAAATAATCAAAAAGTAAAAACCAGCCAAACTAAAATAAATAAATAAAGAAGCATGACTGGAAGTACAAATCATATCTCAATTGTAACCTTAAATGTTAATGGCCTAAACTCACCAATCAAGAGACATAGGCTAGTAACCTGGATCAAAAAAACAAATCCAACAATATGCTGCCTTCAGGAGACTCATATGATAGGAAAAGACATACACAGGCTGAAGGTAAAAGGTTGGGAAAAATCATATCACTCACATGGCCCTCGGAAGCAAGCAGGAGTGGCCATCCTCATACAGAATAAAATCAACTTCAAACCTAAGTTAATCAAAAGGGATGAAGAAGGACACTATATACTGTTAAAAGGAACCATCCACCAACAAGACGTAACAATTATCAATTTGTATGCACCAAACAATGGAGCTGTAACGTTCATAAAACAAACTCTCTTCAAGTTCAAGAGTCAAATAGACCACAACACAATAATTATGGGTGACTTCAACACACCGCTCTCGCCATTAGACAGATCCTCTAGACAAAAACTGAATAAAGAAACTATAGAACTCAACAGCACAATCAATAACCTAGACTTAACCGACATATATAGAATATATCAACCATCATCAAGTGGATACACGTTCTTCTCAGCAGCACATGGATCCTACTCAAAGATAGACCATATATTATGCCACAAGGCAAGTCTTAGTAAGTATAAAGGCGTGGAGATAATACCATGCACCATATCTGATCATAATGGAATGAAACTGGAAATCAATGATAAAAGAAGGAAGGAAAAATCCTACATCACATGGAAAATGAACAATATGTTACTGAATGATCAATGGGTTACAGAAGACATAAAGGAGGAGATAAAAAAAATTCATAGAGACAAATGAAAATACAGACACAACATACCGGAATCTATGGGACACAATGAAAGCAGTTTTAAGAGGGAAATTCATTTCTTAGAGTTCTTACCTCAAAAAAAGAAAAAAAACCAACAAATAAATGAACCCTCACACTACACCTCAAAAACCTAGAAAAGGAAGAGCAAAACAACAGCAAATGTAGTAGAAGACAAGAAATAATTAAAATTAGAGAAGAAATCAATGAAATTGAAACAAAAAAAAACATTGAAAAAACTAAAAGTTGGTTATTCGAAAAAATAAATAAGATCGACAGACCCTTAGCCATGCTAACGAAGAGAAGAAGAGAGAGAACTCAAATTACTAACATACGGGATGAAAAAGGCAATATCACAACAGACACTATAGAAATACAGAAGATAATTAGAAAGTATTTTGAAACCCTATATTCCAATAAAATAGAAGATAGTGAAGATATCGATAAATTTCTTAAGTCATACGATCTGCCCAGATTGAGTCAGGAAGACACACACAATTTAAACAGACCAATAACAAAGGAAGAAATTGAAGAAGCCATCAAAAGACTACCAACCAAAAAAAGCCCTGGACCGGATGGGTACACAGCGGAGTTTTACAAAACCTTCAAAGAAGAATTAATACCAATACTTTTCAAGCTATTTCAAGAAACAGAAAAAGAAGGAGCTCTTCCAAATTCATTCTATGAGGCCAACATCACCCTGATCCCGAAACCAGACAAAGACACTTCAAAGAAAGAAAACTACAGACCAATATCTCTAATGAACTTGGATGCAAAAATTCTCAATAAAATCCTGGCGAATCGAATACAAAAACATATCAGAAAACTTGTGCACCATGATCAAGTAGGATTCATTCCTGGGATGCAAGGATGGTTCAATATACGGAAATCAATAAATGCTATTCACCATATCAATAGACTTAAAGACAAGAACCATATGATCATCTTGATAGATGCAGAAAAAGCATTTGACAAAGTACAGCATCCCTTTATGTTCAAAACACTAGAAAAACTAGGAATAACAGGAACTTACCTCAACATTGTAAAAGCTATATATGCTAAACCTCAGGCTAGCATCATCCTAAACGGAGAAAAACTGAAGGCATTCCCTCTAAAATCTGGAACAAGACAGGGATGCCCTCTCTCACCACTTCTATTCAATTTAGTTCTTGAAACACTGGCCAGAGCAATTAGACAGACGAAAGAAATTAAAGGCATAAAAACAGGGGGCCTGCCCCCAGCGCGGCCGTAACCCAGGACAACGGCCGGGTGGCAACAAACTGTGTCGCTCTAACCCGCCGGCCGGGACTAGCTGCTCCGGGGCCTTCCATCCTGCCTACTCCCTAATGAAGGTGTGAGCGGCCGCGTCCCCGACCCAGGGGCAAGGCCCCGGACCCTTCCACGGGCAGCGGAGAGAGGCTCTGCCCCGTTCGCAAGGAAGCGACCCTCATGCAGAGAAGCAGAAGAGAGGAAGATGTTAAAAACTATTATCAACCATCCCAGTAATGGATCTCTGTCAGGAAAGTGAGACTCATTTAGAAAATAATGAAAATAATGAAATTCAAAGCACAGAAGAAACCGAACTAACCTTCACTTGTCCAGATGGAAAGAGTGAAAAGAATTATGTGTGTTCTCTTCTCAACATCAGTGATATTACGCTTGAAGACGACGAAAGAGCCACCAAGTTGGTTATGGGCACTGGCTGGGAAGAAGCCGTCAAAGGCTGGGGAAAGGTTTCTCCAACTGCCTGCATGTGGCCGAGGAAGAAACTAAAAAAGGCGAGGGTAGGAGAAAGTGCCAATAGCAGCTGCTTATTCTGCATCAGCCTTGCCCAAGCGAGTCTGGAAGCCAGCCCTCCCACAGAGACCGGGAAATTGGAAGCAGGGGCTGTGGCTGAGGGGGGCCTTGAGAAGAATAGGAGCAGTACCCTCCAGAGTCAGGGGTCCTATCAACGACCTACCACCACATCCAGGGAGGTTAACAAAATTTGCTTTCCCTCCTATGCTTATGGAGGAAAAAAAAGCCTGCAAATCAAGGAGTTTATATGGTGCGTGGAAGACTGGGCCACCCTCGAGACTAATAGTGGCAAGGCCACTGGGAATCTAAGTGGAGGTGCCAACAGAGGGCTTTCCATCTCCGACTCCTTGACTTCCAAGGCCCTACTAGTTCTGCCTCCCCTAAAACCTTCACCCTCAAGCGGCTTGGAAATTCTGGGTAAGAAGAGTAAGAGCGTGAGTTGGCAACTGGAAGACAAGGTGCCGAGTGTGGAGAAGGATGAGTGTGTGGCTTGTGCACATGGATTGAAAACAGTGGATGGGAAAGATGAGAAAAGACCCCTTGAGGTGGTCAAGCTGAAGGTCCACGACACGCCACCTTTCCCTTCCCCAGCGCTCTGGACATCCCCGCTGGCTGATATTGAGCAGTGCTGCCTGCATTGGACTTTCCTACCTGAGGAGAGCCCGCTGGGCCCTTCCAACCCCAGCCCAGTTCACTACTTTGCAACCTTACAGCTTTTGCAGAAACGGGAAGTGCAAAGCTACAAAGCCAAATTCAGAGCCAAGGAGCTGAGACCACCCAGAAACACCCAAAAGCATGTTCTTCCAGGGGCCAGGCAGGAAAACTGACCCCGAATGCTGGAGACCGAAATGTTCCCAAGACACCTCTTGCTGTCCCTCACAGTGAGCAGAGTTGTTATCCCCATTTCCACTCACAGATTTCTCTGACTTGTCACAATAGAAGTCCTTAAAATAATCACTGCTTGAAATTAATTTGTCTATCTCCTCCTCCCTTCATATCCTTTTTTTTCTTTCTTTCTTTTTTTTTTTTTTTTTTTTTTTTTTTTTTTTTGTAGTAGAACCAGAGGAAATTGAACTTCTTTGGGTGTGTTTGGATTTATTCTCTAAAATCCCATGTTACCTACTTCTGCTGCTAATCCATTTATAAAATGAAAATTGGCAGTACCAGCCCCCACCTCTACCTACTTTACTTCTCTGTGCCCAGTGGAAGTCATGGGGAAGGTGGACAATTCAAAGTGCCTCCCTCTACTGTCCTTGTGCCAGCCCAAGAGCTATTTGGCAGGGACTTATTCTGTCCCACCCCAGTGCCTTAAGCTATGTATCCTGGGTTGGCTCAGATTAAATTGCTTTCTTATCTTTTGAATAAGCAGTCAGTATCTGTCTACTGCCTCATTTTTTTTTCCAATTTTTTAAATTGATTTTTTAAAAAATAAATGTAGAATGCATTACAATTCTTATTATATACAGCACAATTTTTCATATCTCTGGTTGTATATAAAGTATGTTGACACCAATTTGTGTCTTCATGCATTACTTTGGATAATGATGTCCATCACATTCCACCATCCTTGCTAATCCCCTGCCCCCTCCCTTCCCCTCTGCCCTATCTAGAGATCGTCCATTCCTCCATGCTCTCCCACTCCCTACCCTACTATGAATCAGCCCTCTTTTATATCAGAGAAAACATATGGCATTTGTTTTGGGGGGGTTGGCTAACTTCAATTAGCATTATCTTCTCCACTCATTTTCTTTTGTAACAAAGATCTGAAGCTCTGTTTTCATAGGAAATTTCAGCCTGTGTCCATGTGACAATCCTGGTGTCCAAGGTATCATATCCTTGCATCATGTTTTGGCTGGAGTTGCACAAAATCCAGTCTGAAGAGCAGGTCTAAGAATAATTATCCATTTACAAAAGAAAGTCATTGTCATCCCTGACCTGATGCTGATGCTTGGGAACCCTCAACCCTAGACATGTAGGGAATAAGCTGTTACTTTTCCCCCATCCTGCCTTTGCTTTCTTATTTTACCCCAGTGCATATTTTTTGAGATTGTATATAAATAAAACATTATAAATTAAAAAAAGGCATAAAAACAGGAAAAGAAGAACTTAAATTATCGCTATTTGCGGATGACATGATAATATATTTAACAGACCCAAAAGGGTCTACAAAGAAACTGCTAGAGTTAATAAATGAATTCAGCAAAGTGGCAGGATATAAAATCAACACACATAAATCAAAGGTATTCCTGTATATCAGCAACAAAACTTCTGAAATGGAAATGAGGAAAACCACTCCATTCACAATATCCTCAAAGAAAATAAAATGCTTGGGTATCAACCTAACAAAAGAGGTGAAAGATTTATACAATGAAAACTACAGAACCCTAAAGAGAGAGATAGAAGAAGATCTCAGAAGATGGAAAAATGTACCCTGTTCATGGATAGGCAGAACCAACATCATCAAAATGGCGATACTACCCAAAGTTCTCTACAGGTTTAATGCAATGCCAATTAAAATCCCAACGGCATTTCTTGTAGAAATAGATAAAGCAATCATGAAATTCATATAGAAAAACAAAAGACCCAGAATAGCAAAAGCAATTCTAAGCAGGAAGTGTGAATCTGGAGGTATAGCGATACCAGAGTTCAAACTGTACTACAAAGCAGTAGTAACAAAAACAGTGTGGTACTGGTACCAAAACAGGCAGGTGGACCAATGGTACAGAATAGAGGACACAGAAACCAATCCACAAAATTACAACTTTATTATATTTGATAAAGGGGCTAAAAGCATGCAATGGAGGAAGGATAGCATCTTCAACAAATGGTGCTGGGAAAATTGGAAATCCATATGCAACAAAATGAAACTGAATCCCTTTCTCTCGCCATGCACAAAAGTTAACTCAAAATGGATCAAGGAGCTAGATATCAAATCAGAGACACTGCATCTGATAGAAGAAAAAGTTGGCTATGATCTACATACTGTGGGATCGGGCTCCAAATTCCTTAATAGGACGCCCATAGCCCAAGAGTTAATAACAAGAATAAATAAATGGGACTTACTTAAACTAAAAAGTTTTTTCTCAGCAAGAGAAACAATAAGAGAGGTGAATAGAGAGCCTACATCCTGGGAACAAATTTTTACCCCTCACACTTCAGATAGAGCCCTAATATCCAGAATATACAAAGAACTCAAAAAAATTAAACAATAAGATAACAAATAACCCAATCAACAAATGGGCCAAAGACCTGAACAGACACTTCACAGAGGAGGACATACAATCAATCAACAAGTACATGAAAAAATGCTCACCATCTCTAGCAGTCAGAGAAATGCAAATCAAAACCACCCTAAGATACCATCTCACTCCAGTAAGATTGGCAGCCATTATGAAGTCAAACAACAACAAGTGCTGGCGAGGATGTGGGGAAAAGGGTACACTTGTACACTGCTGGTGGGACTGCAAATTGGTAAGGCCAATTTGGAAAGCAGTATGGAGATACCTGGGAATGGATCCACCATTTGACCCAGCTATCGCCCTCCTCAGACTATTCCCTGAGGATCTTAAAAGAGTGTACTATAGGGATACTGCCACATCAATGATCATAGCGGCACAATTCACAATAGCTAGACTGTGGAACCAACCTAGATGCCCTTCAATAGATGAATAGATAAAAAAAATGTGTCATCTATACACAATGGAGTACTACGCAGCAATAAAAAATGACAAAATCATAGAATTTGCAGGGAAATGGATGGCATTAGAGCAAATTATGCTAAGCGAAGCTAGCCAATCCTTAAAAAACAAATGCCAAATGTCTTCTTTGATATAAAGAGAGCAACTAAGAACAGAACAGGGAGGAAGAGCATGAGGAAAAGATTAACATTAAACAAAGACGAGTGGGGGGAGAGAAAGGGAGAGAGAAGGGAAAGCTATACTATATAGCTGACCCACCATATCTGTGGGTTCCACATCCATGGACTCAAACAGCCACAGATTGAAAATATTCAGAAATAAAAATGCATCTGCACTAAACATTTACAGAATTTTCTTATTATTATTCCCTAATACAGAATACTATTTACATTGTATTAGGTATTATAAGTAATCTAAAGATAATTTAAAGTATAATGGAGGACATATGTAAGTTTTATGTAAATACTACACCATTTTATATAAGGAACTTGAACATCTGCAGATTTTGGTATCTGAAGGAATCCTAGAACCAACCCTACATAAATACCAAGGGACAAGTGTATCATGTTCATGAATGGGAATACTCAAGATGTCAGTTGTCCTCAATTTGATCTACTCACACACTGAAATGCCAATAAAAATCCAAGAAGTTTATTTTATAGATTACAAGAAGCTTATTTCTAAAAGTTATATAAAAAGTCCCGATACATTTGTTTATCCTGACTAAAGCTTACACAAATGTATACATATATCCAAACATGTCACCTCATAAATATGTAAAATTTTTGTATTTTTTTGTATCATTTGGGTTGGGGATATGGCTCCATGGTAGAAAGTGCTTACCTAGCATGTGTGAGGCCCAGGGTTCAATCCCCCATACTAACACACACACACACACACACACACACACACACACACAAAATACACAATATACATATAATATACACACATTTATAAGTTAAGATAAATTTAAATTTTACATTTTACATTTAAAAAATGAAAATACAAAGAAGCCAGAATTAGTCAAAAAAATTTTTGAGAAATAACAAATTTGGATGACACATTATCTGATTTCAAGACTGACTTGTACCAATTGAAAGAAAGTAGTTTTGAAATATACTGTTACAATGTCACATGGATCAATCTGATATAAAGAGAGATAAGAGAAATACACACAAATTAGTCAGTTGACTTTATTTTTTTGACAAAGATGCAAAGACAAGTCAGTGGAAAAAACAAAAAGAAATGAAATTTGATTTATACCTTATACCTTTCATGAAATTAATTCAAGTGAATCAGTTGTGAATGTAAAATTTAAAAATTATAAATTTACAGGATAAAATATAGAGAAAATATGTGCAGCATTAAGCTGGTCATTAGGCAAAGAATTTTTAGCTATAATTCAAATATCAGAAAGCAAAAAAAAAAAACAACCTGATAAAATAGATTACTGAAACTAAAAACTTTTGCTCTATCACTGTTAATAAAATGAAGAGACAAACTGGTCCTTTTCTGGGATTGTGCCTTCTGATTTTAGAAAGAAATGGCCTCAGGACAATTCTGAATAGATAATATTTAAGAGATACTTTTTTTTGCCAGACATTGTTTTAAATCTTTAAGCTTTACAATGGAGATCAGAGAGAAAGGGAACAAATGATTCTTTATCATGATCCAACTCTTCTTAAACTACCTATACAGTGAAAACTAAAGACAAGGACTGGATAATCAATCCCCCGACCAAGGACAGTAAATCATTCCACTTTACTTGTGTGCTATACACAAAGCTTTGAGAACCACCTTAAATGTACCAATACTGAATGTGGTCCTCATTTTAGAGACTGGAAAACTAATAGACCTAGAACAGTTACTCACGTTGCCCAAGGTAATACTGAGTTAATGAGATCAAGGACTCATTAATTCAAGTGAATCAGTTGTGAATGTAAAATTTAAAAATTATAAATTTATAGGATAAAATATAGAAGAAAATATGTGCAGCATTAAGCTGGTAATTAGGCAAAGAATTTTTAGCTATAATTCAAATATCAGAAAGTGACTACCAATAATAATAATTGGTGACTAACAATTTACCCTCCTAAGGACTATCAGAATATCCATTTCACCATGTCTTCATCCACAATTGGTATTAGCTCTTTAATCTTTGCCAATGTCAGAGGTAAAAATAATGAGCAGCTGTTCTTTTCTAAGAGATCAGTAATTCAATAATTTATTGAAGGGTTATATACATATAGGAAAGCGTACAATGAGCATATAGCTCTATGAATTTTCATAAAGTGGACACACTGTGGGACCAGCACAGAATCCTTTCCTGAACACGAGTGCACCCCTGCCTCATGCAGACATGCACTGCCCACCACCATCAAGGGTAACCACTGTCTTGACCTTCACAGTCTGCTGGTGTTTTATTTTTAATTTCCCTACTAATAAAGTTTATGATCTTGGTATGTTCACTCTTTACTAAAAAAGACTTGAAAGTTCTGGATACCCAAATTTCTTTAGACATCTTCCTTGACACATAGGGAAAATGTGGGTATAAAGTTGGTTTCTGTAGTGTAGTAGTTATCACTTTCACCTCACACATGAAAGTCCCCAGTTCAAAACCAGGCAGAAACAAGATGTTCCCCCTCAAAAAAAAAAAAAAAAAAGTGAAAGAAAATGTGGGTATTACTACCACCAAGTGGACATACGCTTGTCCTCAAGCATCTCAGTATCAGGTAGAGAAACATCCAGGTAAACAAACTACCACAACATA
This sequence comes from Spermophilus citellus, assembly GCF_964194105.1. Classification (NCBI taxonomy): domain Eukaryota; kingdom Metazoa; phylum Chordata; class Mammalia; order Rodentia; family Sciuridae; genus Spermophilus; species Spermophilus citellus. Next base: position 75,044,446 of record NC_138182.1, on the reverse strand, counting down.
GCAAGATCCATCCATTATAGGACTGTGGACATAGTTCAGTGATGGAATAGAATCTGACTGTTTTAAAAGTATATGAACACAATAGTAGACCTTCTCCAAGTCTCTAAGGAGAGGAGGTTTTGGTTTTGTTTTTAAGTACAGGATGGTGTATAAAAGCCACTTACTAATATTTAATAAATGGATTTGTAAAAGGAAGGCCTCCAAGAACACATTCCTTCCTCCTGAGAAATGTAGGTAACAACTAACGTCTGTAAAAGAATAAGGCAGATTCCCCAAGCACAGGCACGCTCACTGGACTCTGCAGTGTCATATTCTGTGGGAAGTAAGAGTGAAAGAGATGAGGTGAGAGGGACACGGGGTTCCCAAAGGGTTTGATAAGAGTACCCCACCAAGGAGCAATCCCTGCATCCTGTCAATAGGAGGAAATGATGTAAAGGTTTGAAATAGTGGAGGATTGATCAGAATGTCCATTTAGAAAATCTAAAGCAATGGCAAAGGAGAGAAAGAAAAATTGAATCCAGAACTAGTCCAGGAAGTAGAATCATTCCATGGTGGCAGGTTGGATGTGGGGGGTCTGCAGCTGAGGATGATTCCCAGGCATTTGGCTCACATAAACTGGCAGACAGTGCTGCCTATGAAATCCTTTAGAGACTCAGGATACAGATGACTATCTTTGAGTAGGTGGATACTAGGGAATGCTTTCAACACTCACAAAATAAAAGCAATGACCAAATCTGTTGCTTGAAAACAAAGCAACAAAATAAACGATGACAGGTTTGAGCACTACCCTAAAGAAAGTTCTGGAATCCAGCCAGTACTCTTAGGAAGAGAATATTTTCAGTGACTTGCCAATATGAATATTTTCTTGGCAGCCTCCATCTTCTGGTAAGCCATTACATACCAGCACAAGCCATTTAACAGCCTACATTTAAAATAATAACTAAGTAGTTGTTTCACTCTTGGCCATATTTTCAAAAAGAGATCACACATTAAATCCACTTGTCTTTGTTTAGGCCTGTAGCTACTGTCTAAATCCAAGGCTCTCATTTCAAGGGAGCCTCAAGTTTGGCAGTTCACTTAATTCTGGTGAACTAGAGGCAGTTACTGGGTTTATTCCTTCCTAAAGTAATACATTTATGAGGTGGTTTTTCTAATATTTGTAGGAAATGTAGTATTCATAATTAGAAATTTAGTCAAAGGTGCCTAAATTGTACTTACATATGAAAAGACATAAGTAAAAACGCTGGTAAAATTATCATTACCAATATTCCAAGCAAAGAGTACATGGTATACAGTAATTACTTTATATACATTCCTATTTAATTCTTAGAAGAATCATCTTATAGTTTGGTTCTGAAATGTCCCCCAAAGGCCCATGTGGTGAACACTTGGTCCCCAGCCTATAATGATATTGGGAAGTGGGGGAACCTTTAAAAGGTGGGTCCCAGGGGGGAAGTTTTAGGTAACTGGGGGCATGCGCTCAAAGTGGATTGTGGGATGAAGGTTTCTTCCTCTTCGCTTCCTAGATGCTGTAAAGTAAGCAGCTCCCTCTACCACATGATTCCCCCATGATGTGCTGCCTTGCCACAGGCCCAAAGGCAACGGGCCAACTAAGCATGGACTGAAATTTGTAAACTGAATCAAAATAAATCTTTCTTCTTTATTAGTTGATTTATCTCAGGTGTTTCAGTAACAGAAAGTTGACTAACACAAATCATATATTATCCACACTTCGTAAATGAGAATTTCACAAGGCCCCTAGAACTAAGGTAGAAACAGGAGTGGGCCCTTCAGCCATGTCTGTCCAGTCCTCCAACTGGATGACTGCATTCCCCAGCTCTCCTGCAGCCAGCACTGCAATGACCCACATGTCATGCATACCTGCCAGCTACCTGCACATGAAGTCTCTTAAAAATCAAGTATGTTTTATCTCTACAAAAGTAAAATATGTTCACTGTTAAAATTTTAGAAAAATCTCATTCAGATTTCACCTCTAAGAGATATTAATCATGGATACTTGTGTTTTTTTTCCAAGTGTTTTTCATTATACATATGAGTTTGCAAACTTCTACTTTCCCCATTATTGTAGTATGAATGGCTCACTCCAAGTGAATTTTAATTAAGACATGAAGTACT